>NC_085139.1:192179730-193379730 GCF_024139115.2 Armigeres subalbatus
TATTCGACAGCTCGGTGCTTTTTTCTCGCGCTTCGCTCGTTGACGGTCTTTCCGTCTTCTGAAACAAGTATAAAGCTCAAACCAGGATTGGGGAATAAAATGTGAAATTTCCATTTAAATAGTTTCCTATTTTTTTCGTGATACTTTTCTTGTACCAGAATTGCTTCAGCTTTGAGTTGACTGCATTTTGAGTATTTGAAGATAAATCCAAATTAACTACCAGGCGTTGTGAAGATTTGTTTCCTGGTATGGTGTGTTCGAAGCAAGCATTTATTTTTCGCGTTTATATCTTTTGACCAATGGATTTTCGTGTTTAACAGACTGACTGTACGATCTCGATTCGATGACCTGATACCTTTGGAACTAGAAATTCCTGCACTCGCTGCATTCTCATGCATAAATATAGAAATCGACGCGCCTGATCGTCTGATATTCCATTTCATCCGTATCGCCCACTTGGCAGAACGCCGATCAGTGTTCCTTTCTTTTGTTTAACTATCTGCAGCACTGTACACGATGCACTCTCATTGCATCCCGTTCCCGTTCATGGCTTCCTCGAGATGACAGATGCGATCGTTCATTTTGCACGATCGTTTGACCCGCCTCCATTGCCAGCGCGATGTCGCCGTCACCATGCTTCTGCTCGCACATCGTCGTAGTCGCCCACTACATCCAGGTTCTCCGTTTCTTCACCTTCACACTTTCCGAGACATAAACCAACAAGTCAAGCCGTAAATCAAACAACACGCGGAACAGCTAAATACAGGCTGTACGATGGTAAATAGTAGTTAGCGCACATTTCCAACAAATATACTTCGTCTCGAGCTGCTCTGCCTCTTATTAGAACTGGGTACCAACACCGAAGCGTTCAATTGCTGCAAATTAGATGAAACAATCTTTCAAATTGAAGGACACACATCGTTAATTTACAACGTATTCATTGTCGTTCCATCAGTGTTTGAACATGCTAATCTTTTCTAATGAGACAATTTCCTTTAAATCCACTGTAGAATGCCGTCAGCATTTTGCGGGACGAAGAGTGCCTAGGGAAATGCAAATTCGAAAAAAATTTTGCCATTAGACAAAATATCTGATGGTGAAAATACGATGAATCTAACTAACTAGCGGTTTACAGTGTTTACTAACTAAACACACACGGGCATTGCGATCTAAGTTGATTGATTTATCACATCACATCACCTTCTAACTAAAATACATCCATAAGGTACAATTCCACATAGCCTTAGTATGCTTTGGTTGAAGAACAAGACACGAAAAAATAATAACTAACTATCTATACCTGTATGCAAACGATAGGTGTTTTTAGTAACCCTTTTCAGCAGCAAGTTTAGAAGGTCAGACAAGCTGCTGCTGGTTCTTATTGGCGCGTAGAAAGTGGATTTGAGGTATTTATATCTTCAGGCCACAGGTTGTCGAAATAAACTTGATTGCGTTAATGATGTTTTCTTTCCTAATGATGTTTTGCAGACGAGGAAAGTAGAAACATCATTAGGAAAGTTTGATCTGTACAGAAAATCAATTATGAGTGATAACCAAGGTACATATATACAAATGTAACATTTTATTACACGTTGTAACCCTACGTTACTAGAGTGTGGTATCGCAAGACACATTATTTTGTTAAGCGTGATAACGTTTTTTCAAATGCGGCGCTGGATAGCTAATGCTTAGAACGCGTTGAATTGGGGCTGGTGTAAATACAGCTTACATGGCGGATGCACATGAATTAATAGAGAAGAAATATGAGTGACCGCGTGTATGGAAGTGTGGACGATCTTCTGAACGGTGTCGAGTCAGTGTATTATAGAAAGGCAAACCAGGTTGGTAAATGAACTGCGATAAAGAAAATTGAAATGCGAATTGTGTACATAAACGCGGCCCCTGAACTCCGTGTCTTTATTCAGGTATCGAGTGGCCAACTCCTTGATCGTAGTTAGTCCCGCAAATCCAGTTAGCAGCATATCACCAGGCAAACAACTAATCGCAAGCCCCAAGTTACACGAAGTAATTGCATTGCTGTTGTCGGGTTCTCGTTCTGCCCAGACGCGCAATCAATAAGCCTCCGTGTAGAAAAGAATCAGAAATACCAAACGCGACCCTCTTTGCGGTAACCATTACTTTTGAACATGCGCCCCGTCGCCTCCGTAAGAGGCCAATCAGGCTAAAGCCAGCCGCCTAAGGGCAAGCAAAGTAAACCGACGAGCGATCCCTAACATTTTTGGTTTATACTGGTTTTTCACTTATAGAGTAAATTATTGTCTTAAAGAGCGTTATAAACTTAAAATGTTACTTGGGATGCGACGCGACGACCCGACACGTAAAAACAATCATTATCAACAGTTTCAAATTGCACTGACGCGTCGCGTCGCATCGCACTTTTGCCACTTGGCTTGCCCTAACGCGTCATCTTTGCTGCTACCATCGCTTTTGTCTGGGCCAGGTGCCCCATCGGCTCCGTGAACAAAACAGCTGAGCTCTACCATCTTAGGGTCTGCGCCCCATCGCCTCCGTGGTAGTGTGCCAACTGAGGGTCCATAATAGGAAATTGCTTCACTATATCCGACACTTGACTTTCGTGTCCGTTTTGGGGCTTAAAATTTCCATAATGGACACTCTCATTTCTCAAAATTGTAAAAATCATCTAATTTTATGGCATTTGCAAGTACGTAATCAAATCCTAGGACTGTAAGGTAGGTTCTCCGATGGAATTTCATAGCAAAATGTTGTACATTGTTGTAATAATGCAAAAATGGTGGAGGTCCACTATTGGTTGGGTCTACTATTGCATTTTACCCTACGTCAGTCAGAAGAGAAGGAGGAAAGCGCAAAAACGTCAGAAAGTAGATATGGAGGAAAAGTACAAGTCAGGCTAGCGCGAAAACATAGTTCGTCTTAAGCTATAAATACATGTTTTTCGTTCATGTTTAGAAAGCGTTTGTTGAGTTCCAATCGTTTGTCGAGTTATAAATTATAATCGAAGGACAGTGACGATTATACTGAATGAGAGCAGTTACCGGTTATCGATAGCAGTTTGTAAAACATACCTCAATCGAGAAAGTAGACTGTAGTTGTACATCTGTGAAACAAGGGATAGCTCAGGCACTTTTTTTTTTTGAAAACGTTTATTGGTTGCGATATCAAAATAGTTATACAATAATTATTCAATTTCACATGCCAAATGGAAATCTAAAGATCTACATCAACTCCTACTCATTAACGACTTCATTTTGAGAGTGATTAGCGATAGAAAGTTGAAAAGCAATACATTATACTAAGCTGGGCCAGTCTACTGGTTATTTATTAAATCTTTCTGAACTGGCACTTTCAAGTTTTAATTCGGTAAATGAAGACGGACCTTAATGTGTGTGTTTCATTCGGATTCTGATAAACTTATTTCACAGAGAACAGACGTGTGGATGCTCGAACAAAATTTCACGTTGAAATCGTGTGGTAAGAAGATTTAAATAGCGCCTCCAGCACGCCGCGAACACATGAGCTGCCCGACATATAAAGCTAAATCTCACTAGCGTCGGCACTACCACCCCTGTAAAAATCCCGCAATGCTCGGTGGAAACAATTTATAAATTCGCGGATCCAAGATCCAGTCGATACTACCTGACGAGAACCGATTTAAGTCTGGGAGGAGAAAGTCAGGAAAGATTTTTGAATGGGGTTCTTTTTCTTCATGCAACCTTCATTCGTCAATAATGATAAATTCATGAGGATTATGATGATCGCTTGCGATGACAAGCGACGCAAGACAATCGTCAAATAGATTGCACCTTACCAGAACATGTTTCGTTGTGGCGGCAATCGAAATTAATTTATTTGTTTTTTTCGGTGATAATTTCGGCTGATTTCGATGATAGTTATATTGTGGCGGCTATTACCGCACGTAAAATGCTGGATAAATGACGAAAACAGAGCAATATAACTTAAGTTATTGAAATTTGAATTTTCATTCGAAATCATTTTGCGATCATTAAATACCCGCGCGGAATGTAATCGATGCAATATGAACGGAGCTTTAAACTTCAAGAACAGCACTAGCGCCACACCAACAAACGGTGGCTTCAAGAACTAGTGCTTGTTTCACGGGGTTGGCCTTCCAGCAAAGAGAGAAAGAACCGCATTTTTTAGGGGGGATGACTGGAGCTGATCGTGCAATGCTACCCGGTTGGCTACAAATATTTTTCCACCTGAGCAGGGTCACCGGCGATCCCAATGCTAGTGTAGTTTGTTGTTGAAAGTCGCTGTATGCCCTATTGTTTCGATGGATTGCGAGATTCGAAGTAGAGGTTTTCATGGCGCTTGTACTAAGTTCAAGCCAACAACGCTGCTGCAATAAAGCTCCAATCGTCAAAGAGAAGAGACGGTTTGTTTATCGGTGCCACCCGAGACTCTTGGAGCCGAGCAGACACGAGCCTGTAGTTGCCGTTCCACGTCAATGACAATGAGAAAGAACAACTGCCGCACTGTAGACTTCAAGCGGCGAAGCATCCTTCAGAAGACGTAATAGAATCCGATACTGCACAGGATCGCTGATGCCGATGCAGCGACGAGGTATCCTGATTCGCCAGACGTCTTTGAAGGGTGCATTAAATACGTTTCGCACCACCGAGTGCGCGAGACGGCTGACTCGAAGAATCCGGCTACCACCCAACCTAAGTTATGCGGTCGCTTGAGTTATCGATCTTGCTTGGTCCTGGTGACACTCGTTGCGATCAGAAGCAGGTTCGTAAAGAAAACGCTGGCTCCAATCAGCATATCGATATCGCCAGGAATATTGAACCTTTCGTCCGCCTACGGTTTTGCCAGGGGGATGCAGTTCCCAGTCAGAAATGTCCCGGCAAATTGGTGCGGGAATGAGGATCTCGTAATCTTGGATAGAGAAGACTGCACGAGTCGATTCGGATGTTGTGGTCGGAAATTCGTTATTCCGAATTTTCTACCCTGACGGCTGCGAGTAATCTTGGTCCGATTAATACGGGAAATTTCTTTAGGCGGCAACGAAGTTTATTCTGTGTCTGTCTTAGCTTCCTCCTGAGAGATTTGCGTGACGAAGTTTTGCTTGCGACACCAGAATCTGGAAGCGTAGAGCAGGGCGGAGAACTGTTGACCATTTGCGTCGACAATAACGAATACGGCGGTGGCGAGGAAATACTGAGATAAAACAATCTTTGTACAAGAGCTGACTGGGTGACTTCGAATGAGAGCTGACTGCCCTGTGGCAGGATGGATCCTAGCGGTGTTCCTTCATGGAGAAGAGTGTAATGTATCGTTTATTGCACTTACGGCGGTATCCAGCAGTGCAGGAGTTTTCGCCGAGAGATGCACAGAGGTAATTCTTGCAAAGTGCCTGGCCTGGTTGACTAAAGCGGATCCGTTCAGCAAACGAGATTTCTTGGGAAACGTTTGCAATAGTACGGGGCCCTTCGTTGCAGACGGAGCACTTTGTGGGAGTCTTCAGTTCTTCGTGGAGTGCTGACGAAGCTTGAGCTCGCAGTTGCGGCTTAGCGAAATGCTTCAGCGTTGGCTTTGAAGTCGGGGTTTTGAGCCGTTTCAAGGAATAGGTTCGTTGCTCCAGAAACTCCCAGAAATTCCTCCAGCTTAGGGAGGCGTCTGCTTTTGAAGCGATCTTATCAGGCGACCACTGCTGTCGGGTTTCGAGATCTACCTTTAGCCAGGAGAAGGTAAATTAACCAGCAGTCTCGATCTTCACGTTCAATCACTTTTATTATGCCCGCTGGACGTCATCAGTTGTTTCGTGAAGTTTGCGTAGGCCGCCTACCGAAGGAATTACGGTGCTCGGAATTTCGCAGAACCGTTGAATATGATGATTGACGATCTGGTCTTTCCGATCGACCTTGATGTACTTCAAGAGGGCGGCTGCTTTTCCCGTAGTGTATGTTTTCAGGTAGAACAGCCCTTTTGGTGCGTCTGTCGTCAGTCGCAGGTTGATTGCATACGGAGCTGGACGAACAAATCGTAGAAGGAATTCCACTCTCAGTAGTCTCCCTGAAAAGGTAAGGAGGATTCCCTTCGGAAGGTGTAGCTCGGGGGAACTAAAGCGTAGCATTCGGTTTCGAGCTGGCAACCGAATTTGAAACTTCTGGCGATGATCCCGGCAGATTATCTCGGATTAGCGGTCACTCGTATAATCGTAATATTCTATCAACTTTGATAGAACGTGGAAGTATAGAAAAACTAAAGAATTGGGATAGACTTCCTGTTTATAATAAGGCAGTAGTGGTACCAGACTAGGTATCGAGCCTGTCCAGTTGTTTTTAAGCGATTACTTTACTGTGTGTATGAAATAAATTAAGAATGCTAACTTATGTATGTGTTAAAAGAATTCCGTTCATTGCATCCGACATATTTGGGGTAGAAACAGCAAAGCCTTTTAATTTAAAAATATCTTCCCCAGCTTTATTTCAAAATGTATCCATCAAACTGCTTTTTATGATGGGCCACAAATCCCCCAACCTCATGGGAACACCCGTCAACACAGTCTGGTCAGATAGCTTAATCGTGCTGGTTCTATCACTACTGGCAGGTATTGCGGTGGTGACACTATCGGAATGGCTCCCGTGTATTCAACAAACAAACCGCAATCCGTATCAATCGAATTCACACTTGACGGTAATTTGTCAGCACCTGGTGCTCCGAAGACCGCAGAATACGGCTCCTATCGGACCTATTCGAAGTTTAATTGTCTTACGAAAGTAATTTATCGGTGACACAATCACACTCACACGCAAACCCATTTGATTATTGAAACAGAATCAATCCGTCGACGGTGCCGCAGGGGAATCCAAACTTCAGACTTGAAACAATCCAAACAATGTAGTCAATTGCTGTCCCTTTGAACCCGCGGCGCCAGACGCTGGAGACAATCGCACTCTCCACAGCGGCAGCGAAGATTTATCGCCCAAAGCATACACATACAAGCGGGTATCGCAGCACACACATCCCTATTGACATACATACATGGCCACAACCCAGACAGTCGATCCGCATGCAACTATCCAATTCCCAGAACGGAAATAACAACAAACAATCGCGCCGCGCAAGTAGGGGAGAATGGACTAAAATGCATCGATGGGGTAGAATGGCTCGTCGCTTAAAATCACTGACACCAATTGCAAGCAAATGTTTACAATACAAACTCACATTTTTTTTTATTTTATGTCGGGTTAATATGGGAAATTTTAAAAGAACCCGTATTTTTTTATGAAATTTAACAATTTGCGTTTTTTTTCAGTTTTTTGTTTAATTATCGCTTAGATAAACAAACGTTTTATACATTTTTTTTATGCATGCAACTGTGTTGTAATTGATATGTGCAAATGTGAGCCTGACTCATATTTTGAGTAAATTTCAAATACCAAAAAAAAAAAATCAAATGGCGTAGAACATCGGAAAAGCTGACGTGGTGCATATTGGTCCATCCGCCCTTATCTAGTCTTTCACCAGGATAAACCGGGATAGTGGACAAGCACAGCGTTTCACAGTTCCAGAGGGGTTGGTCTAACAAGGTCAGTAGCAGCAGCAGCTTCTGCGGGTAGCCAGCCCGTGACCATCCAAAAGGACGCGGTGCATTGTGACGGGAAAATGGAATCCATTGTGATGCAGTTTACAGCTATTATCCAAATAATGCAGTATTTGCAGTTTTGTAGCGTGAGCTTCGTAATCATTGCGTTGTTTCATCAGGGGGGAAATTTCATGTCATAATTAGAATGTTGATTGAGACAAAATTTCACAATTAGAATAAAACAAAATGAAAATAAGTGAAGTTTTGCTCACTATTGATTAGGTTCTCTTTTCAAAATAAAGAGTTTTTCTTTTCATCTTGTTTTTGTGTATTTTATCACAGTGCTATGGGAGCAACTGGCAGGGGGTGGGGCAGGTAGGGACCTTTCACAAGTCACAGGAGAAAAAAGTACAGAATAATTAACAAAGCAAATCAAAACTAAACACCTAAAGAAAATACATTTAAAAAAATTTGAGATGTAAAAGCGGGACAAAGACATGGATCACGGTTGTCTTCCACGGTGGGGAGTCCCCATCGACAAACTTTGACTGGGCATGCCGGATATCAAGGAATCCAATGCAAAGGTTGAATAATGCTGTTCTCCGAAGTCGAATCGCTGCAGCAAAAACCCAAAATTAGTGCATAACGTCAATCCATAAAACCGACTAAAAATGTAAACCAAGATGAAAACTTTTCAGAGCGAAGGATCCACACAAAACTATTCGGAGCATCAGTTAGGCGAAGATGATATTTAGATCGCAATCAAGCAAAAGGTAGAATATCGCAGAAAGCATGCCCTAGCAGCACAATCCAGATCGATTTGGTTACAGCAACTCAAATGGTCGCTATAGGTCGCAGAAACTTTTGTGTAATATGTGTGCTGCTCGGGATGGCTTACTCTGAGAGCGACATTTTCCGCACAGACAAGCAGACATAACACATTGAACATTTACTCATCAAATTAATCGTCGTTTAAACACTAACGACATCTGTTGATTTCAGTTAGTTGGGCAAATCACGAACAAGATGGCAGTAGTGAGAGCAAACGTCAAACTCGAGCAAAAAACGATGCGCGCGCCACGAGTGATCGATTGGCCAAACTAATGATTATTTGAATTGACCAGTAAATCAGTGAACGGTGGAAATTTGACGAGTGTTATGTCTGTTTGTCTATGGTTTCCGTGTTCCTGCTACAAAGGAGATGGTCAGTTGGTCTCAATATAAGGAAACGATGTTGACGAAGTCGGTGAAGAAAATTCCTCCAGTTGACCTAATTGATATGATGTTTTAGGAGCACAGGACTTATGACCTGGGTTGGGGTGCCCGGAAGGTCCAAGCTGGATCTATATCAGGTAGTATAGCTCTCCATATTTAAGGAAGCAGATGAGGGCTGATAGGCTTGCGGTATCGTCAGTCAAGGCATCTCGTATATTCGTCGATATCTCGTAGCTGGATCGAGAAATGTCAAACTTTGGACAACGGCAAATCACATGTTCACAGTGACGTTCCCTGGCACTCCACAATTCCCCGGGATCTAGGCGAAGGTTGTCGACTGCGGTTCGCAAGCGAGATTGGCCTGGATCCATGGGTGTGTCGCTTTTCATTGCAGCGCAGCGGTGGCACTGGCCGAATCAATCAGGACTAGGACCGGTTTGTCGGAGAGAGAGAGTAAACAGAACTGCGGATTCCACTGAGAAAACGCTACATTGATCAGAAAGGTTATCTGACACCGTTAGGTTGTTTTCAGTAACGCTTAAGCCGACTTCTTGTCTCTGAAAGGTGCTCGTGGTCCCTAAGCTCAATGTTCAGTAGCTCGGTGACAGATATTCGTAGAGCTTCCGTGTTGTCACCTCTTTTAAAGCGCATTGTAATGGAGGGGTTTACGTTGGCTATAAAGGAGTGCCAGCTCCTCACTTCGTGCCACTGAGAGGAGGCTGACGCCGAACATCGTATGCAGGATCCGATCCCCTTGAACAAGGAAAGGGATCCTGTGGTTTCCGGATGTGGCGGAAGCGTATGTTGCGGCTTTTTGGCAAATAGTCGCCTGCAAACTATAGCAAAATGGGAGGACACCCAAAATGGAACAGACAGCCTCAAGGTTGTAGGACAAAAGGTCGAAAGTCAAAAGGTCGAAGGACAAAAGGTCGAAGGACAAAAGGTCGAAGGTCATATGGTCGAAAGGACAAAAGGTCTAAGGGTCAAAAGGTCGAAGGGACAAAAGGTCGAAACAAAAAATCTGAGTCAAAAGGTCGAAGGGTCAAAAGGTCGAAAGGACAAAAGGTCGAAAGAACAAAAGGTTGAAAGGACAAAAGGTCGAAGGGTCAAAAGGTCGAAACAAAAAAATCTGAGCCAAAAGGTCGAAGGACAAAAGGTCGAAGGTCAAAAGGTCGAAAGGACAAAAGGTCAAAAGGTCGAAACAAAAAATCTGAGCCAAAAGGTCGAAGGACAAAAGGTCGAATGTCAAAAGGTCGAAGGTCAAAAGGTCGAAGGTCAAAGGTCAAGGCCAAAAGGTCGAAAGGACAAAAGTCGAAAGGTCAAAAGGTTGAAAGGTCAAAAGATCGTAAGGTCGAAATGTCCAAACAAAACAATCTAAGCCAAAAGGTTGAAAGGTCGAACAAAAAAATCTGAGCCAAAAGGTCGGAAGAAAAAAGGTCGAAAAACAAGAGGTCGAAAATGAAAAAGTCGAAAGACAAAAAGTTGAAAGAACAAAAGATAGAAATTGCGGTTGTTGGACAAAAGGTCGAAGGTCGAAAAAATTGGGCAAAACGTCGAGTGTTGATCAACCAATCCTTTGCACATTTATGTTTCGCCGGATTATATTTTATTATTGAATTTTTCCTTCTTCTAATCAAAGGCTTGTCATTCAAGTTTCGCACGTTAATATTTTTTGTGTTTAACCTTATTTTATTGTTGATTCTTTTCATTCTTTTATTCAAAACCTCTTTCTTTCGAGTTTCGCATTTTTCTACCGCATATGAAAATACCAACACTTGAAAACATTTTCATTCTAGAATTTTCCTTTCGGTAAAAACGCATAGTATTCTTATTTTTATCAAAGAATTGCTAGGCTTTATTAACTTCAATGGTAATTCATGAAAATAGTTTCTTCACTCATTTTCATCAAAATGATAATTCAAAATATATAATTTTAGCTTAACATACCACCTTCTAATGACAGTAATTCATTTTTATGTGCTCAAAGATGATACGTTTTTGTTCACAAAATTTGTTTTTAAGGTCAGATCCAAATATTTAAAATTTATTTTGTCCCCCTCAGATTTTTTTTGCCAAAAATAATTTTTGAGGTTGCAACAAAATAAAATTCGGATAATTTTGAGGATTTTCAAAACATTCTTTAACAAATCCGAGGAGTTTTTTGATTTTTTTCATTTTAATATTTATTTTTATTATAAACCGCCACCCCCCCTCCCCTTGACCTTTCGCAGACCAGTAGGACAAAAAGTTAATTAAATATTTGTAACGGCCTAACTATGCACGAATATACAAAATACATTTATTTTTATTATTAGAAACCGTTACGTTACGCTGTGAAGTTGGGAGGGGTATGGCATTGCCAAAACTTGCATTAGGGAAGATCCATTAATTACGTAACGCAAAAATAGCGAATTTTCAACCCTCCCTCCCTTTGTATAGATCATCACACTTCGCTCAACCCCCTCATGTGTTTCATTTTGAAGTCAACTAGTAACCCTTTAACGCCCAAGACGGCCTTCAAATGGGAAACATCAATATTTTATTTTACCTGTTTTTCATTCAACCTTCTGTTATTTTTTCGACCCTCTTTTTCTTCGACCTTTTGTCATTTCGATCTTTTGTACTTTCAATTTTTTGACTTTCGATCTTTATCTCTTCAATTTTTTGACTTTCGACCTTTTGACTTTTCGACATTTTATCCTTTCGACCTTTTGTCCTTTCTTCCTTTTCTCATTTCGACCTTTTATCCTTTCGACCTTCTATCCTTTCGACCTTTTATCCATTCGAACTTTTGTATTTTCGACCTTCTGTCCCTTCAACCTCTCGTCCTTTCGACCTTTGTCCTTTCGATCTTTTGTCCTTTCGACCTTTTGTCCTTTCGATCATTCGTCCTTTCGACCTTTATCCTTTCGACCTTTTGACCCTTCGACCTTTTGTCCTTTCGACCTTTTGTCCTTTCGACCTTTTGTCCTTTCGACCTTTTGTCCTTTTGACCTTTTATCCTTCCGGCCTTTTGTCCTTTCGACCTTTTGTCCGTTCGACCTTTTGACCTTCGACCTTTTGACACAGATTCCAGCCTCAACATGTGTCGAGGTTTAGAAGTCCGGAAGCTTTTTGTGAAGGAACTGGTTAAAGACTAGGGAGGGTATGCTGAAAAGCTCCCAACGTGCTACACAAAATAGCTCCAGCCCGAAAAGCAGTCTTCTGTCAATCAACGCTTGCCCAATACGATGCCGAGTGGCCCTGTTATATGTCCTATGTGGTCTTGATAAAGTTTTAGCGAGGTTCATTCTCGATTTGCAGCCGGTTTTGACTGCGTGGAAATGAGGGACGGCGGACGGTTCTCGATCGCTGGCGACTCCGAGAACCTTGATGAGTTACCGATTTAGGATAGACTCAGTGGCGTAGCCAGAAAATTGGTCTGGGGAGTAGAGGTGTGCCGGTCCGATATTTGTCGGCGGCGGCGTTTGTCAGAATTTTGGCCGGCGGCGGCGGCGTTTTCGGCGTCACGCCGAAAGGCATTTTACCCGGCGGCGGCGGCGGCGTGAATCGGCGTGGTGATTTTTTTCATTACGTTTTTCTAAGATTTTTTTTTGCAATTTTTCGGCATATTTTCAAGACATTAAAAGAAGATTTTTTTTATTTTCGCATGAAAAATCTAATGAACTTTTCCAGAAAAATCTGGAGGAAAACCAAAATTTGGAAAATATTTTCGGATTGTTTGAAGTTTTGAGAAATCTTTGGAATTACTAAGAGAAGCTCATTTGAATTTCCAAATACAATTGTTTGGAATTTCAGCAGAAAATTTGTCGCAATTTACATGAGAAACTTCAGAATTTTACAAAAAATGTTCTTAACTTCTACAGGAAAAACTTCGGAAATTTATGAAAAGGTCTTGTTGAGTTTCTATTGAGTATTATTCCAAATTTGCTTACAGAACATTATTGATAATTGTAGTAGAGTGCGGCTGGTTGAATGGGTGTTTTACCGTTGGCTTTCTCAATCTAGAATACTAAAGACGGAAAAATATATAAAGCTCTTTTAGTGGAATGTATTCAACCGTCTAAGACGAATTAAGTACTCTCCATTTAATTCCACCAGTTAATTTTCGTTAACTTTGCAGATACGTATTTCGACCACACAGTTGTGGTCGAAATACGTATCTGCAAAGATAACGAAAATTAACTGGTGGAATTAAATGGAGAGTACTTAATTCGTCTTAGAC
The DNA here is from genome assembly GCF_024139115.2 of Armigeres subalbatus. NCBI lineage: Eukaryota > Metazoa > Arthropoda > Insecta > Diptera > Culicidae > Armigeres > Armigeres subalbatus. The sequence continues at coordinate 192,192,726 of NC_085139.1, forward strand.
ATACTAAAGACGGCTTGTTTGGCATGGCCTACGATAAAACAGTCAATTTTTAAGAATTTTCGCGGGAGACTTTAAGGAGTTTTCGAAAAAAATTCTCTGGAAGGTTCAGGAGAAATTCTCCATAAGTGTTAATAAATAACGACTGGAAAAATTGTTGCATTAACGATCTGGTCCGTAGACTGAGAAAGCCAGATCCTTAATGCATTCTCCGTAAGTTGAACGGAAACTTCTTTAAAATTTCCGCGGAGGATTGTTCAAAACGATTCAACTAAAAATTGTTCGAAATTCTTGGAATTCTACGGGAAATTCTTTGTACAGTAGACGTTCGATAACTGCAAGTCATTTAACTGCAATGCTTTTAACTGCAAAAGTTACATCAGTTTGCAGTTATCGAACAGCTGAGCATCAAAACTATGTCCAAGTCGATGATCACTGCATAGCGGTGAACAATCAGATGCACTTCTATTTTGATGACGTCTGACAATTGTTTGACGTCTAGAATGCGTCATGTTACAGTTATCGAACGACTAGTGTATTGTCCGTAAGAAATTTTTTGGAAATTCCATTGGCCGAAAGCCGTTTGTCCGAACTGGTAATTTGGCCGAAAAAGTCGTTATCCCTAACAGGTCGTTTTGCCGAATAGGTCATCAACCCAAAAATGCCGATTGGCCGATATGAATAGGTCACCGGCCGTTTGACAGAATAGGTCACTTGTCCGAAAATATCGTTTAGGCCAACAGGTCTTACGGCCAAATGTCAATAACTGAATGGGTAATTTAGTCCATAATATCCATCCGTTTGGCCCAATGACATTTACGTTGAAAAGACTGTTGAACGAAATTTCGTAACCTCTCTACTTTTAAGTCTATACTAACATTTAAGTCAAAAGCCATCTAACCAAACCCCATTAAGCAGAATTGAATGTTATCCGAAACTGTCATTAGGTCAAAAATGGTCCGACCAAAAATGTATTTTTACCGAAAACGACATATAGCCGAAATGGACATTCAGCTGAACTGGTTATTTGGCCGAAAAATTTTTTTACCAAATAGATCATTTGACCGAAAATGGTGTTTGGTAAAAATGGTAATTTGGCCAGAAAATGTCCTTTCTGCAAAACAACGTTTCTGGCCGACCAGCATTTTCTGTCAAATGACCAATTCGGATAAACGTCTTCTTTGGCAAAATGACACTTTTCAAAAAAGGTTGCAGAAAGGACATTTAAGCTCCAAATGACTCTTTCTGCCAAATGCCATTTTTACCAAATGGCATTTTTGGTCAAATGCTGTATATTCGGTCAAACGACTTTTTTCACCCGAACGGCATTTTGAGCTAAATGACCTGTTAGGGTAAACAACTTTTTACAAGTCCGTCCAAATTTTCCTTTTGGCTGTACATCGCTTTCGGTCAAACTACATTTTCGGTCAAACCAGTGTGTATCTGATAACAGTTTCCGTTGTGCTAAATGGTACCTGGCTAGATGTCTTTTGGCCTAAAGTCTAGTATTGACCTTAAAATAGAGAGGCCACGAAATTTTGTTCAATGGTCAATTGTCAAAAAGACCATTTCGCCAAACAAGTGGCCATTTCTGATCAGAACGAGAACGGGTATCAGTACGAGGTTTTGGCCGTATGACCCCGTTTGGCCAATTGACATTTTTGGCCAAATGACCCATTCTGTCAAAAAACTATTTCTGCTAAATGGCATTTTTGGGCAACGATGGTTTCGGCCAGACGACCTGTTAGGGCAAACGGCTTTTTCGGCCAAATTACCAGCTCGGCCGTCTGTCACTTTCGGTCTTATTGGAATGGAATGAAACTTACCAAGAATTTTTAATCGAAAGTAGAAAGAATTTTCTGAAGAAACCAGAAACAATCTTCAAAAACTCCGAGCATTTTTCCGATGTTTTAAAGTTGACTATGCCAAACTAGCCGTTTAATGATGAACTTCTTCCTGCGAAAAAAAAAACAAATCACTCTAATAAAGGATAAAAAACTAACCGGCTTGATTAATTTAGATTGGGGAAGTCAACGTTAAAGCATCTCTTTCACTAGTCAAAATTTTCTGTGTGAATTTTAAATAATACTCAACAAAGACTCAATAGGAACTTTCCGTGAATATTCCGAATATTTTTATGTAGAAATTTGGAACAACTTCCCGTAAAAACTCTGTAGAGATTCTAATGTAAATCCCAAACAATTTCCCTTGGTAATTACAAAGAGTTCTCGAAACGTGAAAGTAGTTCCCGTGGAAAATCTGAAAATAATTTTCAAATGAATATTCTGGAAAAACTTGAAGAATTTCTGGGAAGTTCATCAATTTTTTGAGGCGAAATTCAAAAGATTCTCCCGTTATTGTCGTGAAAATATCCTAAATGATCAATTCAGCCGAACGACACTTTCGACTGAATGTCCATTTCGACCAAATTGCCCTTTCTATCAAACGACTATTTCAGCCGAAGAACAAGTTAACTATTTTTTTAGCCAAAGGAACTGTTCGACCAAATAAAATTCTCGGCTATATATCTGTAGGCTACATATCCTATCGAAGTCTGAAAACATAATGAGAGCATATAGAATATTTTGCTTTTGACAACAAAATGATTCACGATTTGTTTTCAAATATGTATAAATCATCATGATTGATTATATATTTTGATCTCATGTTGCTGTAGATTACTAAATAGAATGATATGACATCAAACTGTGTACTTATTTTGCTATCGGAAACCAATATCAAATTTAGTTTTCGATGTCCTCTCATCGACAGTAGAATAGTTTTTGATTTGATGTCACGGTAAGCTGATTCTGCTAAACGTTTTGTTATTTTAATTATCAAAACGACCAAAAAGATATCAAATTAAGTAAACATAATCGATGATTTCACAACATTAAAACAAGTTATCGATTTGCTCTTAAGCTTTGCTTGGGTAGGCTTCTACCAATTAATCTTTTCGGTTAAACGATTCGGCCTAACAACTTTCAGTCTTGTGACTTTCTGCCGAACAACTCTTTTCTATTCAAAAATTCAATTTAAATTAGATTTTCATTTTACATTTTTGGCTATTTTCACACGCTTAGTTTTTACGGAGAGCGCTTCGAAATTTTAGCAAGGTATCGTATGGAATTTTCATGGAAATAATTGGTATCCTCACGAAAAATTCTCTGATGTTTCAACGTAAGGTTGTAGAGATCCATCAGCAAATTATACGGAAAATCCAATGAATCTTAGGAGTTTCCACTGAAAATTTCAATCGGCGTGGAAAATTATAGATCAGCGGCGTGGCAAATTTTAAACGGCGGCGCGCCGATGCAAAATGTCGGCGGCGGCGGCGTGCCAAAAACTGCCGGCGGCGGCGGCGTGGCGCGGCGGCGCACACCTCTACTGGGGTGGGGTTTTCCGAACAATTTTTTTCTCGAAAAAAAAAATTTCTTCTAAAAATTGTGTCTCTGGGGGGGGTTTTATGTCCAAAACCACCCCCGTGGCTACGCCACTGGATAGGCTGCACATTAATCTTGAAACTGGGGCCGAGGAGATGGTGCCACCCGGTGTACACTTCTGTCAAGCTTTCATTTGAAGAGAAAGGGAAGAGTATTAGCGTTGAAAAGAGAACAATTTCCACGCTGATACTCTTCCCTCCCTCTCCTTTCCATTATGAAAGCAATCTTGATTTTTTTTCTTGTCGAGTATTGTCCGAGATTACCGCTGCCTAAAGTCCAGTGAAGAATCACATTGAAAATGTTTTGTGTATGTACCATGAAGTCGAACATCCTATTTAAATTCTTGAATAACACTCTTGCTCTTGTGTTCTAACCCTAAAGCTTAGTGTGAGCAATCTTTGTGGAATTTAGGATTCATCTTCAACCAGTTGGAAGTCAGTAAAGGAAAGTCCCACTGATTGAAAACGAAGGAGGTAAGCCGGCTACCCAACATTTGGTCCTTCGAACCGTATAGTTTCCCAATAATCCGGCTCGAAGGACCATTATATTACCGGACCCTTTTCAACATAGAGAGAGATAATTAGAGTGCGCTGCCATAAACGTAATCAGTTTCAAGGTTCAAACAAACCCAGTCGTCTGGATTCTTGACTGCACAATTCATAACGCAGTATAACGCATTGTTCTTAAAAATGATTTTTTGCATTTTTTTTAAATCCTGGAGGAAATCCCAAAAAACAAATCCTCACGTGGGCGACGATGGCATCAACCGCTACGGCAGCGGCGGACTTAGGTCGCGACCGGTACGGAGGTGGAGATCGTGGTGTTAAGCGATCGTTCGGAGGTTCAAGCTATGGAGGCTCGTCGTCAAATGGCTACAGTGGAAGTTCGAATAGCTACGGAAGTAGCTCCAGTAGCTATCGTAACGGCTCTAGTGGAGCTAGCAGTAGTATAAAGCATATAAAGGGGCCATCCAGAAACCACGTGGTCATATTTTTGAAGATTTTTAACCCAGCTACATCGAGTTTCCATGGGGAAGAGACATTTCTTAAGATTTTAATATCTAAATTAGTAGAAATGTTGAATAAGGCAGGCGTTTATAAGATAAGTTGTTCCCAATGTGAAAAAATCTATGTAGGCCAAACAAAAAGATCATTAGATATAAGGTTCAAGGAACATATGGCGGAAGGTTCAAGGAACAGTAAGGCGAAAAGAGAAAACGATAAGGGATTACATTACGAATTTAGATCTAAGGTAGCAGAGCATGTGTATAAGGAAAATCACCCAATTACGGCATCAAATATTAAAATCTTAAGAAATGTCTCTTCCCCATGGAAACTCGATATAGCTGAGAGTTTGGAAATCCACCGACAGGTACAAACAACGCTGTTGAATAAGGATCAGGGAAATGGCAGCTCTTGGCTCTTCAAGTTTCTACCTAAACAATAAAGTAATTTACTGTATAGGTAAATAAAAGTAGGCAAATAAGATTAGATTAGGTACATAGCGTAGTATAAATAGTGTAAGTTGCGATTGTTTTCTTCAAGTCGAGTCAAGTACAAGACACTGAAGACGACCACACAGTTGTGGTCGAAATACGTATCTGCAAAGATAACGAAAATTAACTGGTGGAATTAAATGGACAGTACTTAATTCGTCTTAGACGGTTTAAAACATATGGTTGGGGGGCCCGGTAGCGTAGTTGGGTACACGTTTGCCTTACAAGCGAATGGTCATGGGTTCGATACCCAGCCCCTCCACCAAACCCTCGTCAGTCGCCAGATCCGCAGCCCATACGGTGGCGTTTGGGTTACGCGCCTTACCGCCACGGCTGCCTGATGACGACTAACAACTTGTTCATCTCGGAGGCATTCCTCCAACGTTACCCGGATTAATGGCAACCGAACGATGATCATTGAATACACGACATGGACAAACGGACACAATGGACTCACGATAAGATGGACAAGCAACGACAATAATAATGATAATGAAAAATCTAAAAATAGATTCTGGCATCAGAATGCCACAGTAGATCTCGGCACAGTAGCGGTTAAGTAACACAGAGTGCCTAACAAATGAATAAAGGAATAAAAAAAACATATGGTTAATCCGATCAATTTTGAAGATGATTCAAAATCAAACTAAACCCAGCATGGAAATTATAAATTTTCATGAATTCGAACATTTTGATTATGTTATCAAATTGTAATGTGTATCAGGTTTTTGTATATCTAGAACTCGCACACCTTCGATGCATCAGGAGGGAACAAAAAAATGTGGACTCGCGAATATGTTATAAAAATTTGTAATGGTTTAGAAATATTCCAAAATATCCCTATATTTTTTTATTTTTTTTTATATCTTTATTGGTGATTTTTTTAAAATAATTATGAAGTTCACCACTGAATATCCCTATAGATTCCTAAGAGTATTTGGGATATTCCGTAGCTCTGGAGGTACTGGAAATTCTTAAGATATATTAACCTCAGCGAAGCATCTGAACTGAACTGAAGGTTTTTCTAAGGGCATACAAGTTTTATTCAGAATCTCAAAACTCTCTTCATTATATTATCGAGACAATGATTCCAGGCACGAAACATATGTTGTAAGTAAAAGTTTTATATTTTTAACGTCTTATGGGTTTTAGATCGTTTTCATCGCTTTTGTTTCTATTCTTTCTCGTTCCAGAGGGCGAGTAATGGCGCTTGAACCTAGGCTGATATGTACACTGATGGACATATAAGCCTTGTCATGTTTTCATAGTAATCTGTATGAATTCATACGAATACTTTTGCCCATCAGTATATAAGCCAGGGCACTAGACTAAAAACTGTGTCCCATCCCAAGACGTCAAGGACCCATGGAGTGTACATTAATCTTCTTAGCAAGTCACTCCCAACGATTCGTCAATCATATTTCCCCCTGAATGTGAAACGGTTGGTACGGCTGTTCCCTGTTCTTCCTTTCGTAGATTCAAAACTCTTCGTTGATCATGTTATTTATTACTAAATAATCTGATTGCCGAGGAGTTATGGATTATCTCCCAAATTCAAGCCTGCACGGTGGGCCTGGCCGTTTTAATACTTGTGTCATATTTATGATATGCTGCAAATATTAATGCAGACAAGAAAATGCTCGGAAATACAACCGACATTTCCAGGATGCTTTTCAATACTGGCTGTGCATGTACTAAGACAAGACAAGACAAGACAAGACAAGAATCTCAAAACTCTCTTCATTATGCCAAGATTCTATTATACTAATCAGAACCGTAACACAATGTCCTTAATATTCCTTTGCCTGAATTATACAGTTTTGGCTTAAAATGCAAGTTTTCATTTTAAATCTACAGTATTTAATATCTTTGGGTTCCTTTTGGTATTCTAGAATTTATTGTTATATTTTGGTATTTAACCCTCTCAGGACGATTTTTTTTACATGGATTTAACGTAAAAATAAAATCATTAACATGTGCAAAACATTGCTATTAGTTGTGGAAACAATCCGATGCAAGATGTTAAGAAGTAAAATTTGGTGGTGCCTTACATCAACCATGGGCGGGAAAGGATAAGGAAAATAATTGGTCGGGATTCAGCCAAACCGCATAAAGCTACTTTTTCTTTGACTTGTGATATTTTGTTCGCAAAAGTTAAACGGAATTTAATTCATATCGATTCATGTCGAACATTTGCTGTAGGATATAAGACTCAGTTATTGGTCTATCAGCCTATCCAGATTACGTCATTTATGATAATAAATACAATGATAAAGAGTAACTTGATGCCAATTTCCATACATTCAATTTTCTTTCTAATATTCTCTACGATGATGGCATAATCTGAATATGCTATAAGGGATATCTGATATGATTTGTGATTAATTGAATCTTCTACATGAAAACATGAACAAAACAATGTTTAAATTTTCAAAGGCGCTTGGTGCGATTTGGTAGAACCCCGGCCAATTGTGACACTGCCACTGCCATATTCAACATAAGAAAAGTCCTCTGTGTTGTGTTTTAACATTCAAATAAGCATACACAGACGGTTATTCGCTGTATTTATCGAGCCGAATAATACGTCCGGGCAACTTGCGACACCAAAAGTTAATTTTCAGCAGGAACGGAAAAGGAGGTTTATCTTGAAGCAAGCTTCTATCACACGAATCTCTTATAATTGTTATCACGATGATGCCCCCCGGCCAACGCGATGGAAACAATACGAATGGGACGATTTTCCTCGATTCGACAGAATAGACAGAACAAGAACGCTGCTGTTGTGAACCAAAGCGGAGAAGCTGTAGGCAGCACAAAACGCCACGTCCCTATGGAGATTGGCCGGTCGCTAGTGGTGATTGTCACTGAACCGTAATGACTTCGGCGAGGCGATGGTCAACTGTGACAATAACGCCGGCTCCGATGTTGATGGTGAGTTATTATTGTCCCCGATGAGGACTGCTCACTAATGGGGTGCGGTTTGGGACCAAATTTTTGCGTGATTTATCGACTGCCTAATGGCGCAATTTAGGTGCTATTCCCATACCCGAATGGCATCATTATGGGAAACTTCTTGAAAATAATGAAATGAGAATTTACATGACAAGTATCACTTAACCCAAAACGGTAAGATTTTGACTCATTCATCTTCACGATTATATAACCTCTCCTCATATGGGAGTTTGTTGTTTGCTCTTCTGTTTGGATTCTGGTCTTCCAGTTTTTCTTCCAAAGAAAGAATTTCTTGAATCTATTCTCACCGATAATAGACTACCGTGCAAATTTGTCGAAGTACCAAAACAAATGTCCAATTGTAAAGATATTAGCGAAAGCACAATCAAAAACATTCTTCTTGCACCTTTTTTTTAAACCCTAAAAGGCTCTTTCTTACAGTGGAGACATTATCCATATATGGAGAATTAAAAGTTTAAAAACATCCATTCAATATTGAGATTTTTTTGTTTTGGAACTTATTTTTTATTTTCCTTGTTACATGGAAAAGAAAAGTTCATGAAATATTTTAGAGTACATCATTCACACCATAGTTTTTAATTATATGAGTTTAGTTGTGGGAAAGCACTGAACTACAAATATTTCGCAAAACTTATTTTTTTGCGCGTTTGTACACGTGATACGTCATAAACTATATTTTGCAATAGTGTTCGTTTTTGAAGTAATGATCATTTGCCTGTCTCGATATTATGTGCAAGCCACATTCCCAAATCTCAAGTTTTTACCAAGTGTACACAAAATGCTGACATCGTAATGGTGCGAAAAAATGATTATGCATAATGTATTTCGTAGAGAGAACATTTTCTACATTTTCATGATAATAATGATGCTGAATCATAATCGCACTGTAGTCTGATAACGTTTTGATCATAGACCGGACTGTATGAACAACGGGTTGTTAAGAATGTTCACTGTAAAGTGATTTCCATCATACATTATTGGAGGATGGATTTTATTAATATTATTTGGATTATGTTTCGTAGTCTGTTAACCTCACTGATCAAGGTCAAAGTAATAGTTTCACCATAAATAGGTATTGTTCAAAGAACTTAGTGTTAATCGGTAACGATACTAACTATGTCCACGCTATATTTGTAACTGAACGAAGAACGGTAATCGATTACGTGGGCGCTAGGCTTTTTTGTAGCTTTCATTTGGTGCTTTCCAACGACACTTTACACTCTTTAAATTCCTTGCCAATCAGTCATACTCAATATTCAAACGTCTGCACGAATCAAAACACTCTGCTAATGATGTTTTTACTTTCCCCATCATTAGAAACATCGTTAGGAGAAAAAAACATCATTTAGCTGCGATCAAATTTATTTTTTGACAACCTACACACCAGTTTCTACTGTGCTGACAACAACAACAAAATTTGTTATTTAATAGCAGTTTGTCTCGAGCTTTCTTAACCTTCCGGGAACCATTCACCAACCGATAGTATGCCAATAACTTCTACGCCACAAAGTTTTCCATCGGAAAGAAACGCAACAATATGTAGAAACAATAGATCGCGATTGCTTATTGGTTCGCGTCAAAGAAGTGAGCAGAACATTTTACCTGGCAAATTTTGGATATTTTTCACGAAGGTCGCCAAGCACGTACAAAGCGAAGGCATAGTTTCCAGATCGTTAAAGTTGCCATAAGAGCCTGAAGTCGTGAAATAAGTACCACGATGAGGGAGTTCCGAAGATTGGCGTTTTGTCTCATTCAAAGTCGGCGTAGATTTGAGATTCAAACCGATGGCACTCGCTGAAACTACATGGAAACAACTTCGTGATCATTAGCCAATACTTCCAATACAATTTTATGCCTCGGATGAATGATTTTTGAAGAACACTGGCTGAGACTTGAAGAGGCTGTTCGAAGTTCTCGAACCAGCAGTTTAGCTGTCCAAGTCAAAGAGTAATTGTTGCAATAACCTCCGGTTGCTGCAGCCATCCTTTCTTCATCGATCAGGAAGTCCACCCATGCCCGCCTGTTCTGTCTGCAGCAGAACCCGACTCCCACTTACAGAGATTCATACCGTCAACGGAATTTATTTTAATCTTCTGATTCTTCACGTTCCTCACCCTTTGCTTCTCTACGCTCCTCAATCTTCCGCTGGCTTACATCTGTAATCCATTCTTTTCGCTGAGTGAGCAGCTCACCCAAGTTTTTCTCGCCGATTTCAATAAAAGCCATTTTCACTGCACATTTATCTTCTACGCTGCCACCTTCCAGAATATCAACACCCAAGTACTAAGATCTTCAACGAACGATTTTTTTACAGTTGGATATGTGTTGATTCTTCGCCCGAACCTCTCCTGACACCGCTGCCGCCGCTGACTCAGCTGATCAATTTTCAGAAGAGGCTAAATATAAGTTCTGCCAACTAAACGCGGGTCTGGAAAGTAAGTCAAACACTTCTGGCTGCAGACGTGAGATGCGGGCGTGGGTGGACTCCCTGGCCGACGATGGGAAGAAAACCCGCATCAACCGGCGATATTCATCTACTCTTCGATATTTCACGACGCCTGAATGGAGCAAGGAAAAATCCATGAATGATATAATGATGCGACATGTCAGTCACAACTGATCAGCCGATACGTTGGCTCGACCACTTACAACAACTTCTTCAAGTTGTGACAACTTCTTCAAGTTGCGACAACTTCTTCAAGTTGCGACAACTTCTTCTAATTCTGATATAGGTAAAGGTTGACACTTCTCCGACGGCAGCATGGCAGTATACCGCCTCGGAAAATCATGTAAGAACCATAATGTCACGCTTTGCATCACCCTGGAGCAGGTCATTGAATTTGAAGAGTCCCTCCATTTGGTACTGATTGACCACGGAAAAGCCTTCGCTCGACTAAATCACGAAAAACTGTGGGGCATTCCTGGAAGTAAGGGAGGTCTAGACAAAATGGAATCGTGAGTGAGTACAAGAGTGAGACAAGGATACATGTAATATACATCTGTTGCTGTTTCCCATCGTAGTCGACGAAATCATGAACCTGTCAAGCAGTCAACCTCTATAGAGCAATCAAACGACCTCTACCCAGATGATGATACTGTTCTACTAATGCCACAGCACTCTATCAAGTAAAGTAAACTGAATGACCTGGTCGTATGCTCCCACTCATCAACGTAAACAAGACCAAATCATTGGATGTGAATCCCAGGATGTGAACAACTCCAACTCCACGGTAGACCAAAGACAGCCAACGTCGGGCGGAGGACCACGATCTGTCCAGGCCAAACCTTGAATACTCAACTCTAACGAGAACTTTGTAATGTACGCCAGTGAGACTTGGTGCGTATTAGCAGCGATCACATAGATCTGCAAGTATTCATCAATCAATGTCTACATTTTACAGCTTGGGCCTGGTGGGCTCACAACTCGATCCCGAATGCTGAGTCCCATCGACGATGCCTTCTTCTCCTTATTGGAATTTTATCCCACACTGGAACATTGCCACACTGCTTAATGTTCATTCAGCACTTTCACAGTTATTAACTGCGAGGTTTCTAAGCCAAGTTACCATTTTTGCATTCTTATATCATGAGGCTATATGGGGGCAGCAGGGACTACGTCCAAAGGCTTGACGACCCCTTTCTTGGGGTGTGTGAATCAGGGAGAACTGCCTAGGACGTGGTGGGATTTAGCAGTGGGCTCTGCTAAATCCCTCCCAACAAACCACAAGTGTCCTTAAGCAGATTTTATCAAAGCGACTGTGTGCCGCTTCAAAAGCACAAGCCAAGGGAGAGTAATCGGCACATCAGGGTTGATCCCAGTAAGATCCTGATTATGGTATACTGGCTGCATGTTATTGGACTTTGTCTTTGGATATTGAAATATTGTGAAAGAGAGGGCTGGTAGTCTGGTTATTCTATTCTCTTAGTAAGGTCGGGTGGCACCGACCTGAAACGGCGAAAGGGCTAATGATCAGGCTGTCTTCCGTCCCATAAAACCGTGGCGGACCTTGTAGCACCCGGTACAATCTTGCCACTCAGTTGCCAGCTGAGTGGGAGTAGGCTTAGATGCTCTATCCTGACTAGCGCTGATCTGGCTCTGTACACGAAAGTGTCAACCCTCGCATGGCTGCGATGGTGCGCCTTCCAATGGCAGTAAAGACAGAGGCGAGGCGATTATCGTCAAGACTGATGATAAAAGCTACGCTGAAGTCTTGAAGCCCGTGAGAGTTAACGATAAACTCTCTGGCCTAGGAGGGGATGTCAACTGCATCCGAAGGGTGCGGAAAAGCGAGATGATTCTCGTCGTGAAGCGCGATGCTGCTCAGAAGACTTCTGAGTACAAAAGGTTGTCGGAGGAGGTCCTGGGTTATGGGGTTCAAGTAAGAGCCTTATGGAGTAACCGAGGCCAGATATCTGGTCGACGCACTGAGAGATCAGTGCAATGTCGAGATCCAGGAATCTGCGGTTCGGTTACGCAAAAGCTACGCGGGAATGCAGGTTGCCTCATTCCAAGTACCTCAGGCTGAGGCCAAAAAGTTAATGGATAGGGCTAAACTGAGAGTGGGTTGGTCGGTATGTCCGCTAAGTATAAGCCAACCGCTTCAGACCTGCTTCAGGTGTCTTGGCAACGGTCCACCAAGTCCACCAAGCTCGCACCTGTAAGGCTGCACCAAGGTGTCTGATCTGTCCCCCGGGTACAGCCAACCGGCCTCTAGAAGGATCCAGATACGCAGGTAACACAGCTAAACCTAAACCACTGCGAGGTGGCTTAACTGCTACTACAACAGTCGGTTACCGAGTGTAAAGCTGATGTAGCCTTGCTGTCCGATCCATACCGCATAAGTATTAGATTGTGGCCATCTGGACTTGCCAGATCCAGTAGATATTATCATCACCTGATGATGAGGGTTTCGTCATAGCAAAGGTAAACGGTGTTTACTTCTTCGAGCTAAGAGAAGGTTGCGACATGCCAGAACAGACGCTGAAAAGGTCAAGGGACGTCGGGTGTTCCAACCAGCGAGCAGAGCTCTGAACTACGAGATTAAATGTAGTAAGAGCGCCTGCTTTGAGCAGCTGTGCAGGATGGCGAACGACAATCTATGGGGAGATGCAAACAGGATGGTGATGGCTAGGACTGTTGGCCAAAATAGTCGAAGGATTGTTTCTGAGGCATGAATCATCGAACTGGCCCGCGAACAAGATTCCTTATTTTAGTGCAATAATCATTTTGATGAAGCAGTATCTTCTGCTCATTTTTTGGTTTATCGCATTATGAACGAACAGGGAATCAATTTTCAAGCACCGCTAACACTATACCCTTTGTCATCAACAGAGTTTGTTACTGACAAACGCACCTAGCGACATACCTTTATCAGAACCCGAACACACTATGACAAGAATCATTTACCTAGCATCTCCTGACATTTCCGAGAATACGATGCCATTTTTGTAATCGGAGTTAGATTCTCGAATATTTTCATTAAAGCAGGAACTACGATAGCACTAAACCGAAATTTTCTGTAGAGATAATGCAAAATAACGGAATCAAAAGTTAGCAACAATTTTTTAAGCTTTGTTAATGTGTTAGCAACAAAACTGCCTTCTTTTTTGTTACTGACAAAATTTTTCGGATCTTTGTCATTATTATCGCCGACAAAAACAAAGGTTTGCCGTTGGTTCTCTTTGTCGCTTGTTTCGCATGCGCACCGCAGAAAAATTGATTCCCTGTGAAAACGTGTGTGTGTGAAAACGGAAATTAGACCTTTATGAGCAACGTTGGTCTAATTAATCATATTTCAGCACTGAATAGGACTGAGCATCGGGAAATGCCGCAATAGTTGACTATTATTGATGTATTTTTCTTGAAATAAAATAACAATAACTGAGCACAGCTAATGTATCTTCTTATTTTGTCTCATACAAAAACAATGAACTGGTTTGTAGTCGAATTCGCATAGCTTGAAAAATGCTGATTGGATTTTTTAAATCTTTCAACAATCCTTTCCGTTATATGACGGGTTTTTTACTATAGTTTCTAATGGGAAAATCACAAGTAAATTTTGAATATCATGAAAAACTTTGCTAGTTTTGCAGGACATTGAATGCCGGGATAGCTAGTAAGTTATAAAAAAAGGAACCAGGAGCGTTTCAATCCGCTTTTTGAATATACGAAGGCACTTTGTTTAAAAAAAACATAACTAATTTTACTCTGATATGACATTCAGCACCAACATAACACACTCAACCTTTCTTTACGACACTTTTTCATACGTCACATCATTTTACCGTTTTTTCACGACACGTGACGTAATAAAAATGTTCAGCATTATTGACATTCAAAAATGAAACTATAAGAAAGCACTCCTAGGAACTTAAAAAAAACAAAGCAGTTGTTTTGCATCTTGTGCAATTGTTCCTTTATAGTTCAACCAAGAATTTCTGTAGTTGAGGATTTTAAGGTCTAAAAGCATTAGCAAATAAACTGTTTTATCTATTTTGAAATGATTCTTGCCCTTTGTAATCCATATAACTAAATTGGACATACCCTCAAAAGTTGTTCTATTCCAGGTCATCCAACAATTTCCTGAAGTATACGACTCAATGACTATTAGATATATCAAATTGGATAAACCCTGAACGAGAAATCAAGTCCAATTGGTTTTCAATAATCACTAACAGCATGTTTCGTTGTATTATGGGAAACTTGAACCAAGTTGCATGTTGAGACCAACATGTTCTTGGTTAACATGTCGAAAACAGTGATCAAGAAATTATTAGAATGCATGATTTCAAACAACAGGTCGGACGTCTTCTACGCGATTTTCACAATTCTTGCACGGTTGTCTTATTCACCTCATCTAGTTTCCTGTAGTTTTTTTAGTTTGTTATGTTTCAAGGGACTCTAATTTTTTTTGCTAGATCAGCTGAAGTACAGATGCCACGGTTGAAATATGTCAAAGTCAATGCAGTGAAATACATGGATCTCAGCATATTCTACGTTCAATCTCATCGCTACCGTCGTGAGTGCGATTGTAGGGCAGCCAAAAATCATTCCAGCACCAACCGTTTAATTTAGCGTTCAACCCAACACAAGTCGCTCTGACAGGCTGCTCAGTTCGTGCGTTACCGCATGAATGTGAGTGGCCCATAAAAACGCGTGATGTTTTTTTATTTGTAATTTGCTGGGGGAATGTGTACATTCTACTGTGGTGAATTTCATATTCGTGGCGCACTGGGTGATGTGAGTTCTGTTCGGGAATGTGAGATCGATTTCAAGGAAGGAAGAAAATAAAACATAAATAAACAAAAAAAACATCACCTTCATCCAGTGCTGCCGAATATTTACAAGCCTGACAGATGCTGTCATTTAAAATGTAGATGATTTCGATTTACCAAATTCAACATGAGTAAAATTTACCGATTATGAAGAACTTTAAAACGGAAATCATCCTAGCATGTCCACACATGAATTCAGATCATTCGGTCTGCAATGTCAACTACTCCTGGTTTCAAACTGAAATCAACCCAGCATGTCCAGTGTCCACATTTATTTCTAAATTAGTTTGATGCAGATGATCTAGGTTCTCCAAACTGTTCTGGAATACAGAACAAATTGTGGAGACTAGAACATCTGTATTAAGTTGCACATAATACACAAGGGCTTGAGGGATGGATATGCTAGGTTGATTTTGGTTCATTACCAGGCGTAGTTGAACTTGTAGACCAAATGTTCTTAATTCCAAAATAGTTTGGAGAGCCTACAACATGTGCATCAAACTAATATGTACTGCATATAATTAGCAAGGACTCAAGGGACTTGTGTGGACAAGCTGGGTTGATTTTCATTTTGTAGTTCAGCTTTATCGGTAAATTTTACTCATATTGAATTTGGTAAATCGATATCTACTGCATTTTAAATGACAGCATCCGTACTCCAGCTGATCTAGCAAAAACAATAGAAACAGTACAAACTAGAAAATTTCAGGAAACTAGATAAGGTGGATAAGACAACCTTGAAAGAATTGTGAAAATCGCGTAGAAGACACCAGGGAACCTGGTGTTTGGAATCATGATTTTAATGATTTCTTGATCACTGTATTCAACATGTTAACCAAGAACATCCCAAGAAGGTCCCAACATGCAATTAGTTTCAAGTTTTCCATAATACATGCAAATGCTTGCACACTTTTTCATTTATTTAATAAAAAGGATGAGATGAAATTTGCGAAAAATAGTCACAAGATGAATCATTGCAAAAATGGACCATGCGTCTCCATATGCTTTTATGCTTATACGATTATGAAAGGAGTTCGACAGATCACCGAGAGTGCATAGCCGAAACGTAGTATATTTATGCTTATATGCTGCTTAACAGTTTTCACAATCCTTATCTATCGTTTCTCCTGAAAGGTTCATTTTTGCCTGAAAAACACTCATGAGCAGGGTTTGAATCCAAAAGAGAATGAGAAAATTTTTCACTTATCATGTCTGTGTACACTCTCGATAGGTAGCATACCGTGAGAGACGTTTTTTGGTAGCTGTTACGATAATGAACTGATTCGGGGGGCTGCATGATAAATTTCTTTCAATAAGCCTCAATTGCGGGGGCACCGGTTCTGATGATGCATTTCAACTTGATTTACACAGTTGTGCGAAAAAATATGGACCCCAACATGAAATAAGCGAGAACAACACGTTTTATTAAACCCATCGGCGGGATCCGCCTATCCGAATCAGTTTTTTTTTCAACTTGTATACAAGTGCGATAGTTTTGTTTTCATGGCTTGTTATGATTCGAAGAGCTGTTTGCCTCTCTTTTATCGTTGTTCGTTATCGAAATGAACGATTTCTTCAAACCCTGCTAATGGGGGACATTCAGATATCGTAATAACTTAGGTTATAGTAATAACTTAGTATTTTAACTGAATACTGAACATGCAATCATGCAACAAACATGTAAGTGACTTCAATGCCGTTAAAGCGATGAACCCCTTCATGCTTTGTGACCAAAAAATCTCGGAATTTTCCCAATCAAACAACAAATGCCAGTAAGCAGTCGATTTTAGAGGTCGAGAACTACAAATGCAGCACATGAGCAACGGGAATACAAATTTACTGTCAGCCAGTGTTATATATCATATTTAAAAGTGTCCGAATATCAATGAATTAAGTTAAAATCAAGTCGATGATTTCGTCCCATACAGGCACAACACAATCTGAAAATGCTCAGAAACAACGTTTTAAAATTTTCACTTAAAAATTAAAATTTCTTTTTTTTTCGTGTTTTTTTTAATGCAAATTTTGATACAAAAGGATTAGTTTTTAGTATTCTAGAAAAAAAAAATTAAAATCGATAAATTAGAGATTTTACACGAAAAATCGTCAAATTAAAAAAAGCGTGATTTTTTATATATTGTGAATTGCGACCTGGGTCTTTGTCAGATAAAACTTCAAACTATTTTCCGTGCTTTGTCATCAAAATGTCGAGAACAAAAATGTTTGTGTTGCGCAAATATTAAATTCTGTAAATTTTCGGTTTACGTCGTATTCTACCGAGGGTCGGTGATGCAGTATTTAATATTGCTTTACACAGAAGCGCGAGCATGTCCTCAATTGTCCATAAATAAGAACTCAGCGTTTTTCATATAGTCTGATTCATTTGTTACTGAAATACTATTCGTCGAAAAACAGTCATTT
This sequence comes from Armigeres subalbatus, assembly GCF_024139115.2. Classification (NCBI taxonomy): domain Eukaryota; kingdom Metazoa; phylum Arthropoda; class Insecta; order Diptera; family Culicidae; genus Armigeres; species Armigeres subalbatus. Next base: position 192,210,330 of record NC_085139.1, read on the forward strand.
GACTATAAAAATATTAAATTAAAATTGTATACATAATAAAATAAACAATTCAATAAAAAACCCGCGGAAAAAAAATTCGTTTCGTTTCGTCAAATTTTGAATCGAATTGGACCCTAATTTCGTTTTGTAAATAATTTATATTTCGTTTCGGTTCGTTTCACCAAGAAAAAATGTATCATCGCATGCTTATTACTATGTCTGAATCTTGATTTATTCATATCCACAAGATATGCAAAATTAAGTTGGAAAAATGTTAGGGTAACCACTTCTTCCGGTGAGGTTTGATCCCACGAAACCAGTACGCTAGGCAGGTGCTTTCCCTACTAAACTACGAAGAACTTCTGTCGTGCTCAGTGGGCATTGATTAAACCTAATTCCTAGCACCAGGCACAAAGCCGAACTTTCGCAATCCAAACTGGCTCTTTCTCATGTATTGTTGGTACAATGCCAATCAATTAGGATGAGTATTTAGCATTGTCTGGCTCTTACACACTTACTTCAGCGGCAACTTGCAGTTGGCAGTTGGCAACGGCAGTTGGTCGTCAGATGATCCCAACCTTATTTTGAAACAGTACAATTTTTTTCCTAACTTCACCGTGCTCATGACGTTCTAGATTGTCGTACGGCCTTTATCGTCCATGTCTGATATGTTTCCCTAATAGGGAAGGTAATGTCAAGCAATTTTGCTAAAGAGAGTGTTCATTTTTATCCATAGGGTCATAGTCAGTTCGTAGTTCTGAACCAATATATCATACATGATCATGTCACTAGGAGGACATGGACAAACGAATCGGTGACTCACATGAATTATTTATAAATCAAATTGAGACTGGGTTAAAGGCGGAGAAGTGAAAGGGAGATCGTGTAATGTACGCTCCATTCATGTTACCGTACAAAAATACCGTAGAATGGTAGGACGCACAGAAACCCAAATGCTTTAAATGGAGAGGAGAATGGTTAAAAATGCACTCATGGGGAAAATAGGCAAAATAAATCGTTTGTACTACATTTCTAACAGATTTGTATTATTTTAATAGGGGCACTGCTCTATTTTACATCTCACTGAACATATATTCATCTCATCGTGAAACAAAGAAATACTACATCAATTTGGTCGCATCATTTGCTAACGTACGTTCTCACTGCTGAAAAAAATTACAAAAATCAAACAAATTAAATACATTCTCATTGCTTTGTTTTTCGTGGGATAAATATCGGAGCTATGGGATGAAGCCCAGGAGCAGTAATCCAACAATATCTGTATAAAAAGCTTACAAAATTGTATATGCCAAGCCTTATACAATCAGATTTGTTTTTTGGGTGTATTGATCGAATCATTTGCTTTATTTACAAGATCGTTCACTTTACCTCACTGCCTGACCATTTTACCCCACCCCACAGTGGGCACAGTCAGCTAAAATCGCGCGTTTTTTATTTGCGTCCAAACGGTAAATTTTACATGGATTATGTATTCGGACGAAAATTTTACCAAAAAAATACCTATCTTTTGGGACATCTTCTTCTTATTATTGGCATTACATCCCCACACTGGGACAGAGCCGCCTCGCAGCTTAGTGTTCATTAAGCACTTCCACAGTTATTAACTGCGAGGTTTCTAAGCCAGGTTATCATTTTTGCATTTGTATATCATGAGGCTAACACGATGATACTTTTATGCCCAGGGAAGTCGAGACATTATTATTTTATCTTTATTAACGAGATTTTCGGCCCTTGGCCGGCTCCTCTCGTAAGTCGAGACAATTTCCAATCCGAAAACCAGTTTTTTAAAGTTAACTTTTTGTGTTATTGTTTTTTGACTTGAACGTGTTCTACAAAGTAAAAAACTACACCAAATCAAACGTTTCGTGAAAAAAAATAATGTTCAAGAGATATATTAGAAAAGTTATGCGACTTTTCAGTAGTATTTTATGCAATTTTTGGTAATTTTTTGATAAAATTTTTAGCCGAAGACATAACCCATGTAAAATTAACCGTTTGGACGCAAATAAAAAAACGCGCGATTTTAGCTGGCTGCGCCCACTGTGGCACCCTGAACAAATTGAATTATTTCGGACTAATTTTGAATGATCAAAATAGCATAGGGCAACACTTCTGATCTCAATCCCACTGAACATATATTCATCTCATCGCGAAACAAAGATAAATGGGACCAATTTCGTCGCTTCTTTTTGTCAACATGTGCGCTCACTGATGAAAAAATAACAAAAATTAGAAATAAATCGAATACCTTTTCACTGCTTTGTTTTTGATGGGATGAACACCGGAGCCATGAGATGAAATCCAGGTGCAATCCCCTATTTGGATTTTTTAATTTGTTTTGCAACAAGCTTACATAAACTTCGACACACTTTGACCTACATTGAACAATGTAATGTTCCTGCTTCTGCCGTTTTTTCAGATACATTAACACTCCTTGGTTATCACTCATAGTTGATTCTCTATACAAATCAAAAGACTTTCCTAATGATGTTTCTACTTTCCTCGTCAGCAAAAACATCATTAGGAAAGAAAAACATCATTTAACTGCAATCAAGCTGATTTCTGACAACCTGTGGCCCTGCAAGATATAAATACCTCAAATCCACTTTTACTGCGCTGCCAACAAGAACCAGCAGCAGCTTGTCTTGTACCTTCTAAACTTGCTGCTGAAAAGGGTTACTAAAAACACCTATCGTTTGCATACTAGGTATAAGATAGTTAGTTATTATTTTTTTCGTGTCTTGTTCTTCAACCAAAGTGTACTTTAAGGCTATGTGAATGTGTACCTTATGGATGTATTTTAGTTAGAAGGTGATGTGATGTGATAAATCAATCAACTTAGATCGGCAATGCCCGTGTGTGTTTAGTTAGTAAACACTGTAAACCGCTAGTTAGTTAGATTCATCGGGTATTTTCACTCATCAGCGATATTTTTGTCCAATGGCGAAATTTTTTTTTTCGGAATTTGCATTTCCTGCCCCAGGCACTGCTTCGTCCCGCAAAATGCTGACGGCATTCTCACAGTGGATTCAGAGGAAATTGTCTCACATTAGAAAAAGATTAGCACATGTTCAAACAACTTGATGGACGACGGACAATGAATACGTTGTAAATTAACGATGTGTGTCCTTCAATTTGAAAGATTGTTTCATCTAATTTGCCGAGCAATTGAACGCTTCGGTGTTGGTACCCCAGTTCTAACAAGAGACGGCAGCTCGGCGAGACGAAGCATATATTTGTTGGAAAATGTGCCGCTAACTACTATTTACCATCGTACAGCTCATTTAGCTGTTCCCGCGTGTTGTTTGATTTACGGCTTCGACTTGTTGGTTTATGTCTCCGGAAAGTGTGAAGGTGAAGAAACGGAGAACCTGGCTTAGATGTAGCGGCGCGACTACGACGATGTGCGAGCAGAAGCATGGTGACGGCGACATCGCGCTGGCAATGGAGGCGGGTCAAACTTGATTTGCAAAATGTGAACGATCGCATCTGTCATCTCGAGGAAGCCGTGAAAACGGGAACGGGATGCAATGAGAGTGCATCGTGTACTACTGCTGCAGATAGTACTAAAACAAATAGAAAGGAACACTGATCGGGTGCTTCTGCCAAGTGGGCGATACGGATGAAATGGAATATCAGACGATCAGGCGCGTCGATTTCTATATTTATGCATGTTATGAATGCAGCGAGTGCGGTGGAATTTCTAGTTCCAAAAGGTATCAGGTCATCGAATCGAGATCGCACAGTCAGTCTGTTAAACAGCGAAAATCCATGTGGTCAAAAGATATAACAAACATATCCCCGCAAAAAATAAATGCTTCTCTCGAACACAATACATACCAGGGAAACAAATCTTCCAACGCCTGGTAGTTAATTTCAATTTGGGGATTGCATCCAAATACTCGCAAATGCAGTCAACTCAAAGCTGAAGCAATTCTGGCTTCTGTGTACAAGAAAAGCATTCACGAAAAAAAAATTGAGGGAAACTATTTAAATGGGAAATCTCTTACACATTTTTATTCCCCAATCCTGGTTTGTAGCTTTGTTATACTTCTGCTTCAGGGGCAACGGCAAAGACCGTCAACGAGCGAAGCGCGAGAAAAAAAGCACCCGAGCTGTCGGAATAAAGATTTCTGCTTCCGTCCGGATTGCCCGACTGCCGGAGCAAGATTTGTGCAAGACTTTATCGAAACGGCGTAAATAACAGACATTCGGAGTCCCAGATTTGGGAGTTGTACAGAGCCGTGCAGGCAGCAAAGAACTCGAACGGAAGGATGCCGATGACGATGATGCTGGTACGAGTAATGCCATATAGTGGCTGGCTGCTACTCTCGTAACAGTGAACGACGGACGGCGGCGCAACGGGATCTATTTTTGTGCATTTCTGTTCTTTTGCTGGCAAAAACTTCCGTCTGGCGGTGATGGTATTCTAACGGACGACCTCCACAGCACTAACAACAAGCGACGACGTGGTTCTTCTAGGGGAAATATTTACTTACCACTCTCGATATATCAATTCCGGGTGGCATTTTAGCGCGAGTGATTCTATAGAGGATTTTTTTTTGTTGGGTATTGACTTGTTTCGTGAGTTTTAGGAAAACGTCGTAATTACAATTACACAACGAGTGCGACCCACATATAGGTATAATGTTCGGTTTTGTGTTCGAAAAATTGATGGTCTTCTGGTCAGGCTAAGGGTTTCACCAACATGATCGGAAGACTTCTAGATCTCTCTATCGGAAATTTATAGTTAATGAATGGAATCACATGGGAATTAATGGCAATACTGACCCTCCTTTGTACTTCCCTCAATATTTTTTTTAATGCACGAGAAAGGCACTAACACCGCTAGGTGGATCAAAATGGGTTGTTTATTGGTCAAGTTTACGATTTCTTCGGAAATTTTTCTAATTTTCCATAGGAAGTTTTTATTGCAGTCAATGCAGTTAGTAACAACAACCTCCTGATGACTGTTTCCGAAATTCCCCCAGATACAGCACGCCGGTTCGGAGGAATCGTTCCACGAACTGGATTGTGTAGGAAGCAACCTGCTGTTGCTTTCAGGAGCTAAAATTTGAGCCTGTTGGCATCGAAGTAATTGATCTGATCAGTATCATTGTTTTGGCTAGACGACAGATTCTGTTTCTCATAAACATTGTAGATAAAGACTTGCCCACTCGCCTAGCTGGTTGCTGGGGTGATTGGAATAGGGGAAATTGTTCAGGAAAGGTTTCTCCGTTGAGGGTTTTGGTAAGAAGGAAGGATATAGGAGGAAGAAGAAAGGAGAACGAAGCAGGAGCATGACGGATGAAACAAGAAGGAATAAAGAAAAGGAATAATAAGAAAGAAGGAAAAAGGTGAAGGAATAAGAAGAAAGAAGGAAGAATGAAGAAGAAAGTAGGAAGAGGGAAGAAGAAATAAGCAAGTAAGAAAAAGGGATAATTCTTTTTGCTTCTTTTTTGTCATTCGGCCTAATGGCAATTCGGCATAATGACCTTCGGCCAAATTACCTAACGGCTCTATACCCTTCGTTTTGTTTCGTGCCGGTCCGCTTTTTGTTTCTTTAATTTTAGTTTTATTCAATTATTCTTTTGAAAAGATTTTCTGCTTCAAGTCGGTAGCTGGCGCTGGGGGTACAGCTCACGTTGGCCATTGGTAGTTTTGAGCAGAATCTGTGCTGCCGAGGATTCAACTCTGGAAAGTTTTGAATATTGAGCGAAGGAGGTTGAATTCGGACCGGCCGACTGATTTCCAGAAAAGCCACTCGTTTGGGGCATTCCTTAGCGGTGGTCTCATGCTTCACGCTATGTTTAAAGGCAACTATTATGCAAAGTGAATGCACCTCGGATGTTAAGCCGTTAGATCATAGTTTTTGGCCTCTAGTTTAAGGATCTGTGTCGATTGAAATATTTCATCGGTGAAAATATGACTTTTTTTACCATTTAAGAGGATATTTTTAACAAGTTATATAAAATCCAGGCACCAAATTTTTTTCCTGACGCTTCATGGAATATTTTCATATAAAAACAATTTTCATATGATGAAAGTAGCAGAAGTTATACTAAAAATACTGTTGACATCGAGCATATATTTCATTTTTCGATAGCGTATCTTGTGTAACTGCATATGGGTCATTCCATACCAAGTGACCGAACCACTTGTAATCGACTTTCACAGATTTTAATCATTATCTATCGATTTGTTTGTTTATCTATCAATTATATGTAAAAATCCAAATTTAATAAAATTTTATTCATAAAACAAATGTTTTTGGAGCGAACATAAAGCCTTTCGGTACACTTAGTGTACGAGAAAGGTAAAAATAAATTAGCTCATAAGGAAGTAGACATTCACTATGTTATTATGGAAAAATAATGTATGAAAAGGCAAATCATTATGTAAGCGGTACATGTACGTACAGAAGGAGAGGGTTAGTGATTTGTGACTATTTGTGACAGGTGGGAGGTTAGAGGGTTGAAAATGGCCAAAAACGTTGGATGCAATTTTTAAACGTATTTTGTAGCTATATAAAAGGGAGAAGAAGACCTTAATGTCAATACTAGACCACTAGAGCAGAATTATCCACGAAAAGTTTTTATCTTACTACTACTTTATCAAACCCACACTTCACAGCACGCAAATGTGATTTGACGATAGCCATGAGCTCTCTCTCACTCACCATGTAATCAAAAATTGTTAACTGTGTGTGTATATTATCAAAGTATGAAAATAGTAGACCAATAACAAACATCATAAAAATGATCTTCTTTGAGATAATGATTTTATTTGCTGTATTTTGAAAATAAATGGATAATATTTGCTGTTTAACAGCCAATATACTTTCGCTATATTTTATGCATTTTTTACTCCTAGAGAATTCAGATTTTCGTAAACCATGTGACATATTGTTTTAATTTTTAATAGTTGACCCTAAGGATGCCGAAAATCTTTGAAGAAGAAGGAGCCTTGCTGGAACGACGACCAAAATTGTTTATTCTACCAGAACTACCAAACTACGTGTACCAATAATTCAACTGAGTGTTATTTCAAAATTTTTAATCTTTTAGTGCTGAGGAACAAATTGTAGTTATTCAGTGGGGAACTGGGGAAGCAGCCAATCGAGCTGTGTATGTGTGTTATGTATGTGTCAATGCGTATATGTGTGTATGTTCGGAAATCAGTAAAAAAACTACAATGTTCACATTTTTAATGGAAAATTCCGGAAAGAGAAATGGTTTTTCCGTCTAACAAGGACAGTGGGATCAAAGCCCACCGAAGGGGCGATTACCCTCCAATACCTTTTCCGAACTAAATCTATCACATGTTGTACATATGCATAATCGAGTTTCAGACATAGTAAGGACAGTTGACCAGATAGTGCTGGCAGAAACATTGATTTCTTGCATATGATTCCAACAATCAATCTTCAAAGCGTTGTAATATTTCCAGCAATCCTTATGCTTCAGCAAACTCTTTCAGTTCAGCATCTCTCAGTATTGAGTCAGATGATTGAATTAACGATAAAATAAAGCCGCTAGGAGCAAAAATGCAAAAAATACATTTTTCTATACTAATCTCCATATAAATTTCAAACGCGATGCTGTAAGTGGGGAAGCAGCCAATCGAGCTGTGTATGTGTGTTATGTATGTGTCAATGCGTATATGTGTGTATGTTCGGAAATCAGTAAAAAAAACTACAATGTTCACAGTGAAAAAAGACTTTTCATTTTTGAAATCCTGTATCTCAAAATCGGAACATAGTACCTCGAGGTTTTAAGCGTTTCCAATGTAAAAATGGTCAAAGAACACGCTGGTGAGGTTATTTCCTGAATAAAAATATACTCGTTGGGTAAAAAATGCATTTTTCACACAAAAAAATTAAAAATTGTTCATTTGCAACACTGCACACCAACAAATTATTTTTTTTAAATTCCTTGAAAATTTTTCATTCGAATGGTTACTTTAGATTCATTATAGACCTCACAGTTCCAGAGATATGTACAAAACAATATGATGAGTTTCATATTAGTTGTCTGAAAAAGGGGATGGTCTTATTAATCATGGGGAGGTCCAATCACATCGAAATTTTGGTTTTTGGGGTATAACCCATACATAAACAATTGGTCAAAATTTCATTCAATTCTAAGAAAGTCGATTGCACATTTGCATTTTTTCTCGGTCACTTCATATGGAATGACCCATATCTCATATCATATCTCATACGTGTCTATTAAAAAACCAGCAACCATGCACCGTCCACTTGTTACTAGAAGCCTTGATAATCAAGGCCTCTACTTGTTACCATAGAAACAGAATTTAACACTGGACTGGTCAAAAAAGATGCCTGATTATATTTCAATTGTGTTCATAATCATCTTCTGGAAGGAGGAGACTATGACACAATTTCAGAGAAAACCCCTCCTCTAGCAGCGCTACATAAGCTGGTGGGATTGGTCTACCAAGTTTTCGGTCCTGAAGCAAAAAAAACCATCAAAACAAATCTGAAGTCTGGTTATCAGAGGTCAACGCAACCCATCACGCTCAACTTGATTTCACTTGGCGTTACTGGCGAAGTCTTTAATTAAACGGGGTGTTTTAAAAGGAAAATAATGCAATGGTTATAACAAGGTATTGGAGAGTCTACCACAGGTAGTTAATTGCTGTTTCAGTATTGAGATTCTCACGTCCGAATGTGTGAGTGGCGATAAAAGGAAAACAAACACTCCTAGATGGTGCAACTCAGCAAAGATTGGGTAAAAATGAGTATATTTCCATATATTTTTTGACTCTTTTGATATCATTGTGATGACCCGATCATTTTTGAGGTTATGAGCAGAAGGAAAACAAACATGTTTATACACATGACGAATTGCACATTAGTGTGCGAGCGCTAAACGTCACTCATCTCTATAGCATTGTTGGACTTCTATTCAGACGCCAAATGAGATTTTTATGACAGTTGGATAGCAGCTGGGCTACCAAACACCGAAAAATTTCATATTCTTATTTTGAAATTCCATGTTCTTGAATTGAGCGCACAGGGAGGCCTTACAAAGTATACGAAGCAAACAACAGAAACTTCTATACTATCTAGCAAAACTACAAAATGCCAGATAACCACGAACAGTATGCGAGTAAATTGTTATCCTTGGTGGTAACATATAACAGTGGTCACATAATGCAGACGTCCATTGAGGATCAATCAAGTTTGAAATACAGAACATAAATACTACTTTGAACTAGTTCGTAGTATTAATTTTTTGTTGATTTGAAATATTAAAGAGTGATATTATGTTCTTAAATTTAATAATACTGCTTCTTATTGACATTATATCAACCACTCTGACATATGCCGCCTCGGAGCTTGGTGTTCATTTTGCACTTCTATAGTTATTAACTGCGAGGTTTCTAGTCCACTTTATGATACTTATGATACTTTATGCCCAGGGAAGTCGAGAATATTTCCTAGACAAGACCAGGAATCGAACCCAGTCACTTTTAGCATGGTCTTGCAGTGTAGCAGTGCATCTTACCGCACGGCTAAGGAAGGCTCCAGATCTGTTCATAATATACCTTAAGAACATTTAAAACTGTCAGTAATTTTAATATAACTTCTACTATTTTCATCATATGAAAATTGCTTTTATATGAAAATTTTCCTTGAAGCGTCAGAAAAAATATCCCCTTAAATGGTAAAAAGTCAAATTTTCACCAATAAAATATTTCAATCGACACAGATCCTTAAACTAGAGGTCAAAAACTATGATCTAACGGCTTAACATCCGAGGTGCATTCACTTTGCATAATAGTTGCCTTTAAACATAGCGTGTGCTTTTCGTTGCAATTGGCGCACTCGACGTTGATCTGTTTCATGTCAGGATTCTTTGCGATGATGAACCAGAGGCACTGCTCGGTATGCTTTTCCATTTTTGTGTCTTTGAACAAATAAAAAGTGAGGTTACGAGCCGCCTCTGTATTGAGGAAGATATTCTTTGGATCAGCCAGAAGCTATAGCGTTGCGTTGTGACCATGATAAATCATATTTTGTAGCACATCGAAAACATGTAGCCACCCGGCGTTTAGTTAGTTAAACAATATTGTGTTTTTAACCTTTTCGTCGCTGACGTCTGTTTTTAAGGGCTTTCAAAAATTAAAACTGCTGTAAAAACCACATTTCTTGACCGATTCCTTCGCAACAAGTTGCATTCGATCCAAATGGATCCCAATCATACTGGATTGGTCATTCATCAGTATGCTTCTAGAATTATTCCAGAATCCGTTGGGGTCAGTTGTACCCGACAATAATGGCCATTTACAAATTTAAATTAAAACACCTCATACTTCATGATTTCACAAAACAATGATGGGAATGATATTTTCAAGGTTCCTAGGTCACCCGAATTCAATTCGACCACAATCCGGAGTCCTCCTTAAAGGCCATTACCTAAATTGAGTCAAAATAGGTCGTATGGCTAAGGGTTCCCGGGCCACTTGGAATCAATCCGGCCACATCGGCCACAATGCAAAGACCTGCGAAATAGACATTTTTAAATGCATACAAAACAGGACGGTGGCACACTTGGTGGTACTGAATGATTTCACGAAACAAAGAAATAAATTCTGTTTTTTTGGCTCTTAGGCCATTTGGTCACATTGGATGCGATCCGTGAAACCTATTAAAGGAAGACTTGTAAAATTGGATCAAAACGGATGGATGATGAAGGATGAAGGATTGCGAAGAAATCGGTCAAGAAATGAGGTTTTTATAGCAGTTCTTCAGTATTGTGGTAATAATGTTTAATATAAGCTCGAAGTTTTCCATAAAACTGCGAAACAATGAATTAATTGTTTCCTAGATAGATAGTTCTGTCACCAAGCCTACATGCTATGGCGAAATGATTTTCAACGTAAGTTTATTGCATTAATCTTTTGAAGAAGTGCGTTATGTAGCTATGTAACTATGCTTGATACACTTTTTCAAAGAGCTGTGTAAATATCGTTTGCATTTTAAAAAAATAGACAAAATTGCTGATTTTCCATGGGCTGACGAAACTACCCATGCTGCATCAATCATAGTAACTCATGAGTCAGAGCAGACATAATTTGACAGCTCCATCAGTCAAACTCTAACCGTGATGGCAAAAACAGTGAAGTTTCCTTAAGGTGAATTGTCGCCAAATCCACAACATTTGATAAAAATATATTAGCATGCATGCCTCTCTCTCTGTAGAAGGAGAGGTGGAATATGCATCATCACCCCATTGGCTCGTTGCACACCTCACACAGCAATCATTTGACATGCGATTAGAAAAAAAAAGCAAAAAATGGAATTTCGCGTTTGGTTCTTTGTTTTTGCCACAAATCTGCCAGGATTCAAATATTATATACTTAATAAGTACTAGTACGCGTTCATTATTAGTTTACGAATGTTAGATGATATATGAATAGTTTATAACCGTAGTGCAAATAGTGAAAAAATAGAAGAAGTGTCTAGCCTAGAAATGCAAACAACCCGCTGGGCTGTTGGTTGTGACTAGAAGAAAACAGCACAAATCAAGTGATTCTGGACTTAAAATGCTCAAATAATCATCTAATAAGTACACTATGCTTATTTTTATGTGGAATTGAGGAGCATGGGCATTGTAAATTGCAGGTTAGTAGCTAAATTCAATAAATTAAGTGTACTAAGTGCAATCTTTGAGTGTATGAGTAAGGAAGCCATACCCACTCCCATTATTGGACTCGGCAATAAGTGGCCTTAACCCTCTAAGACCCGGGACGAACGGATTTTTTTTCAAATGGCTCGCATTCAGCACCTGATCGTCAGAATTCCTCGCGGCTTCGTTTGTGCTCTGATACATTTTCATATAGAAATTTTTGTTTAGGTCCGAGTTATTGCTAAAAATAAGTGTCCGCGGGGGTGTTTTTCCTATAATTCAAACATCTCTTCAATATTCTGGACGTGTTCATGCCCATAATTTATCAAATCACCCATCAAACCAACTCAAAAAAAAATTTGTAAAGATTTTTAGTCGATTCCGATGTTTTCACCATTTGAGTAGGGCAGGATTGACTGAATTCGGGGCCGCATTCAGGGGTTACAATGGTAGAGTATGGGCTAAAAATTCAATTACAATGAAATTTGCATGAGGTAATAAACATGCGGCTGCACAAATTTTGCAAATCAGGAGTTTTAAATATTTAATTTTCAATTTAAATTGACCTTCTAAAATTCTTATCAGGGCCGGATTTAGGAATCAAAATGGTGATGACCAGTGGCCATATCACCAATTGCAATGAAACTGGGCATGCGACTGCTCAAACATCATGGAAACACATCAGCTGCTCAAAGAAGTCTGTTTCAAATGGAAATTGTGAGTGTGAAAATGGGGAGTGCAGGGGCCATATCACCAATTGCAATGAAACAAAGCATGCGACTGCTCAAACTTCATGAAAATACATCAGGAGCTCAAAGCATTCTGCTCGAACTTCAAATTGTCTTTCCGAAATTTTGACCAGGGCCGGGTTCAGGGGTCCAAAAATGAAGAGCAAGGGCCATATCACCCATAGCAATGAAACTGGGCAATATGCATGCGACTGCTCAAACTTCATGAAAACACATCAGGATCTAAAAGAACTCTGTTTGAATTTGAAATTGACTTTCTGAAATTTCAACCAGGGCCGGATTCAGGGGTGAAGATATGGAGAGCGGGCCATTTCACCAATAGCAATGAAACTGGACATGCGACTGCTCAAACATCATGAAAACACATCAGGAGCTCGAAGTATTATGTTAAAATTTGAAACTGCTCTTATACAAGGAAATCCTATAGAAGTTCCTCCAGGAATTCATCCGGAAGTTCCTCCAGGGAATCCTACGGAAGTTCCTTCAGGAATTCCGCCATAAATTCCTCCGGAAGTTCCTCCAGGAATTCCTCCGGAAGTTCCTCCAGGAATTCCTCCGGAAGTTCCTCCAGGAATTCCTCCGGAAGTTCCTCCAGGAATTCCTCCGGAAGTTCCTCCAGGAATTCCTCCGGAAGTTCCTCCAGGAATTCCTCCGGAAGTTCCTCCAGGAATTCCTCCGGAAGTTCCTCCAGGAATTCCTCCGGAAGTTCCTCCAGGAATTTCTCCGGAAGTTCCTCCAGGAATTCCTCCGGAAGTTCCTCCAGAAATTCCCCCGGCAGTTTCTCCAGCAATTCCTCCGAAGTTCCTCCAGGAATTCCTCCGAAGTTCCTCCAGGAATTCCTCCGGAAGTTCCTCCAGGAATTCCTCCGGAAGTTCCTCCAGGAATTCCTCCGGAAGTTCCTCCAGGAATTCCTCCGGAAGTTCCTCCAGGAATTCCTCCGAAGTTCCTCCAGGAATTCCTCCGAAGTTCCTCCAGGAATTCCTCCGGAAGTTCCTCCAGGAATTCCTCCGAAGTTCCTCCAGGAATTCCTCCGGAAGTTCCTCCAGGAATTCCTCCGGAAGTTCCTCCAGGAATTCTCCGAAGTTCCTCCAGGAATTCCTCCGGAAGTTCCTCCAGGAATTCCTCCGGAAGTTCCTCCAGGAATTCCTCCGGAAGTTCCTCCAGGAATTCCTCCGGAAGTTCCTCCAGGAATTCCTCCGGAAGTTCCTCCAGGAATTTCCCCTGAAGTTCCTCCAGAAATTCCTCCGGAAGTCCCTCCAGAAATTCGTCCGGAAGTTCCTCCAGACTTTCGTCCGAAAGTTCCTCCAGAAATCTCCGGAAGATCCTCCAGAAATTCCTCTGGAGGTTCCTCCAGAAATTTCTCCGGCTGTTCCTCCAAGACTTCCTCCGGTGATTACTCCAGAAATTCCTCCGGTGGTTCCTCCAGGATTCCCTTCAGAAGTTCCTCAAAAAATTCCTCCGAAAGTACCTCCGGTAGTCCCTCAAGAAATTCCTTTGGAAGTTCATCTCGAAATTTCTCAGGAAGTCCTTCCAGAAATATCCGGAAGTTCTACCAGAAATTCCTCCGGAAGTTCCTCCAAGAATTTCTCTGGTGGTTCCTCCAGAAGTTCCTCCGGTAGTTCCTCCAGAAATTCCTGTGGTGATTCCTCCAGAAATCCTTCGAAAGTTCCTTCAGAAATTCCTCCGAAATTTCCTCCAGAAGCACTTCCGGAAGTCCCTCCAGAAATTCCTTTGGAAGCCCATCCCGAAATTTCTCAGGAAGTCCCACCGAAAATACCTCCGGAGAAATTCCTGAAGGAACTGTCGGAACAATTCTAGGAGGAGCTTCCGAAAGAACATCCGTGGAAATTCTTGGAGTAACATCCGAAGGAATCCCTTAAGGAATTTCTGGAAGAATTTCGGGAGAAACTTTCGGAGAAATTTCTGGAGGGACTACCGGAGGTATTTCTGGTGGAAGTTCCAGAGGAATTTTCCTGGAGGTACTTCCGGAGGTATTCCTGGAGGAACTTCCAGGGGAATTCCTGAAGGAACAGCCGGTGGAATTCCTGGAGGAACTTCATGAGAAATTCCTGAAGAAAGTTCTAAAGGAGGAATTTCTGGAGGAACTTTCGGCGGAATCTCTGGACGAATCTTTGGAGGAACTACCGCAGGAATTCCTGAAGGAACTTCCGAAGGAATTCCTGGAGGAACTTTTAGACGAAATTCTGGAGGAACTTCCGGAGGAATTCCTGATGGTACTTCTGGAGGAATTCCTGAAAGAATTTGAGCAGGATTTCGTGAATGAATTTCCAAATGATTCACTGAAGGAACTTCCGGAAGAATTTTTGAAGGATTTTAGGCAGGAATTCCTGAATCTTCCGGAATCTCTGGGGGAATCTTTGGAGGAACTACCGCAGGAATTCCTGAAGGAACTTCCGAAGAAATTCCTGGAGGAACTTTTAGACGAAATTCTGGAGGAACTTCCGGAGGAATTCCTGATGGTACTTCTGGAGGAATTCCTGAAGGAATTTGAGCAGGATTTCGTGAATGAATTTCCAAATGATTCACTGAAGGAACTTCCGGAAGAATTTTTGAAGGATTTTCTGAAGAAACTTCCGAAAGAATTTTCGAAGAAACTTCGGAACCTTCCTCCTGAGCTCCGAACGTAACTTCAGGAAGAAGAGGAACTTCTGAATAGATTTCTGAAAGAACTTCCGGAGCAATTCCTGAATAAATTTCCGAAGGAATACCTGAAGAAACTTCCGGGGGAGTTCCGGAAAGAAATTTTGAGTAATTGCCTGTCATAGCTTGCGGAGGAATTTAAAAAAGAAATTTCGAGCCTGAATGAACTAGTGAAGGAATTCCTGGAGAAGCAGAAAGGAAAAGAGAATCCGGTGTAGATATATCTATCTAAATGTAAATTTCGTAATTCGCGAAAATCTGAGCGCTTACTTGATCATTTTTATCATGATCTGATTCGTTGTGACTCAAAAAACTGCCATTGCACTGGTAAAGTCCGGTATGGTGATCATATGTTTCGAATCAAAACACACCACCATATCCAATGACAAATGGAACTGAAAGCGGTTTTTTCAGGGTTTGGGTTGGAACTGACCCAGGTTTAAAAACGAATTCGACATTAGTAAAGTCTAGCAACCGGCCAAGCTGTGAAAAAGTACCTGGCGAACATGAACAAACATGTCAGCAAGCGGAAGTCGCATCCACTGGTCCGAATAAAAAAGTTCATTTTTTGATGCAAACGTGGCGCTGCTCAAACTCTACAAAACGATACATTATCGCTGAATTATTGATTAATTTGCGTGATGAGCAAAGTTACATCTAAGGCTATCATTACCTCTGTTACCCTGTACTAAGGTGACATTCGAAAACGACATGAACCTGGTGGTGAACCAATTTATAATTAGTTGATTTCTAAATTGATCTACTATCAAAGTAAAATTCAACACCAATTCGTTGGGATCTTGACAAAATGTATTCGAATGACAGCAAATTTATTTTGCTGATGTTATTCGTAAGTTTCTTGTACTTACTGGTTTGTGTCCTTATATCATACGCTATTTTCCTTGTTCATAGTTTCCGTCAACATCTGAATATCCGTGTGTACACACCTGTAATGAAATGAGAAAAAAAACATATGAATACAGTAAACCACTTCACAGACATTCTAAATCAACATATACTAGTGCTGTCTAATGAGCAGCTCGAAGTAGCTCGAAGTTGTTCCCGTCCTGCTCGTTCTTTTGACGTAGAACTTACGTCTTTCTTTTTCTTTACTATACTGGGTGTCATTTAGATTTTTGGAAATCGAGAGCGTTACGCTGAAAGGGAAGATTTTGAACGTTACTAGCGCCTTTATCTTTCGATGGATTTTTAAGATTTTTACATCAATCGACTCGGACACTCTCCAGCAATTTGCCAACTTCATTGAAACTTAAGATTTTTAACGATAAGCTATTGAAAATTTCAAATCTTGTCAAGGTTAATAAAGATTTCATATATAATCAATCTCGTGCATTCCTAACACGGACATCAGAATGCATTGCCACGTGCCTTCGGATCCACCGCAAGATTTACTTTGTGCATAAAAGAAGCAGTGCCTTCCGTGTGGGAGTCATTACAGTTTGTGACAGCAGCGCGTACTGACGTGCTTTTCGCTCCCGCATTTTTTTACCTACACAGCATGCAGTCGCCAGCGAGAGAGCTCCCGGTGAATGGAATGCTTAGACCAAATTTGAGCATAGTCAGTAATAAAAAACCCTCCTGCCAATAATAGAACAAAACCTGCCAAAGCCGTCATTCCCCCTATAACAGTTCTGATTCCTAAGCAAAAAAAAACAACTACACTGTTGAATAAGGAAATTTGATTAAAAATAATTATTTACATTCATTCGGTGCAGGCATTGGCAATTAAATGATACACATTCAGCAATGGTGTGGATATCCATTTTAAATTAGGAAATTTAACCGTATTACATGTAAATGTTTTAAATTCGTACGCAAAAACTAATTTCCAGAAGAATATTTTTAATAAACATTATTTTATACTTTGGTACTTATTTTCTGAGAAATTATATTATTAAACTGAACTCACAGTTTGGAACCAAAACATTAATAGTAGTTTGTGCAACTAGTTGCAAAAAGATGTTTATTTCAGAACAAGTTGTACGTTTATCCAACGATGCTTTTAAAATTAAATCTTTTATCACTCAAAGACGAACTGTAAACTAGATATTATGATCAGACTTTTTTTTTGTGTCTTTATTAAGCCCGATTCAGCCCGAGGCTGGCTCGTCTCCGTATGATCAGAAATTGCAAAAAATATTTCTAAAATATATAAATTCCCTACATTTGCTTGAGTAAATAAGGGTTCAATAGTTAGAAACAATGCAAATCTAATTATGTTTTAAATTATTAGTTTCATATCCAGAAGTTTTGAAAAAACAAGTCGCTAATAATTCTACATAATATGAATGTTAGTGTTTCTAATATCAATACCTATACCAATCAAACCCCATAAATTCTTAAGATAAATGTAAATACGTTACGATTATTCAAGTCCTACGTTTACTCGCGATTATGTTTAAAACATTACCCATTACTTGTTTTTTTGTCAACAAATGGGCATGAGCAGGACAGGGAGTAACTTCGAGCTGCTTCAAGCCCTCATTGGACAGCACTACTGTGATCAATAATTGGTAGTCTTCAATATAGAATTAAGCGAAACTGAACACTAAGGATCTAAATCGAATCGTATTCGAAACTAATTAGATTCGCAATCCAACATCCCCCAAAACACCACAGGACATGAACTCGGAAACCGGACGATTATAATCCGGCTAAGTGGCAGCTCATCGTCCCTTCATCATCGTCCAAATGCGGCGAGGAGTTGCTCCAACCACATTTCACACTTCTCGGTATCTGTTCCTATCAGCACCACGTCACTTGTTCTTCTACCATGCCGTCGTCGTCGCCGTCGCCGCTGCCAAGTTATAGCCCGGCAGCTTATAAATTATTACAGGCGAACCATTTGGTCTAATCTGTATGAATCATGTGCCTGCTTGCCGGTGTCTTATTCGGTTACTGCACTTGTTATTTTTCGTTTTGCATACGAGGGAGAGTGGAATAGGTACTGTAAACAACATGATGTTTAAAAATGTTCGCATGTTTCTTGATGACTCAGTTCTAAAGTAACTATTGAATGGCAATAGAGAACGCGCAGAACGTGTTAAAACGTCGATCCATTTTCTTTTTTATGTTAAAGTTGGTTTTGCTAATCATACATTAATTAGGTTTAATAATTGTCTTGATTTGTACTGACTATCCCACAATTATTACTATCGTATTTCGGTTATTTTTAGTATTCCCTTCAAATTGTCAACAATTCAAGCAGTCCTTAGCAATCTCAAACATTCCACCAAAATCACAGACAACTTTTTCGCGTTTTATTCTCTTCTGCTGCGAACTCAATGCTGACTGCTCTCCCCTAGCCAGTGACGGCCAGGGTAGGATTTTGTTGACGCCGGGCGAGACGGTAGCTTCACACGTGTGCGATTTACATCCCACCCGGAAAGCAAATTGGAGAAAATTGAATTATCTAAATAAAACAATGGTCACTCGAGAGCGGTTGGCAGCCGTCAGCGTTACTGCCGCTTTGTGGTTTCCGAAATTTGCAGTAACGTAAATTTAAATAAATGAAATCTGCTTTTCTGCTGGCCGGCAAGGCACGGAGCTGGGGTTTCCGAACAAAAAATTACATAAATTTCCAGATTAAATTCTGCTACCTATATGGGAAGGAAAATATTCTGCTCCATCCCATACCATCACCATTGCATACATTGCACAGGAAACTCCCACCGAATATTCGGGGGCAGCGTTCTTCGCTAGAGAGAGGAATCGTGCTCGTGGGCCTGCGGCAGAACCGAATTTCACCAACATCCAACGCCAATGGTAGGGAAAAACGTTCCATCGGAAACTCACGTCAGGGATGTTAACTCGGTGTTTCTCAATTTATAGAACGATTTATCGCAATTGAATTCTCACTAAATCAGCAAATTGATGCATGTCGCCAAGTCCAAATCCAAAAAGCAATTAATTGAAAAAGTAAGGTGGGCGATTAAACATCTTCATTGTCCCAAAACCTTACATAAAAAGAGGCATGGGCGTAGCCAGAATTTTGAGCAGGGGGGGCAACTTTTTGGGTCTTCTAATTCGTAGTTTTATAGTGGTTTCATTAAAACACATGTATATTAGTGCTTGGCATTATTTCCTTCTAAGTTCCAAAAACTTTGAAGCGAAATCCACAACCAACAGTAAAGGCTGGATCACAATAGCACGTTGCGCTGGGCCTCGAAGTCAGCGTTTTGTACTAGAACGCAACGCTAATAAACGTGACGCATTCATTCCCACAATGCAACGTTCGCGTTGTGCGTTTATTAAACAACAATAATGATATTTAAATTTCTAAACAAATCCGCTCTGAAATAATATTTATTATCAAATAGGCAGAAAAAACAATATGCAAGCTTCCTCCAGGAATTCCTTCGACAATTGCTCCCGGCATTCTATCCGAAATTCTATCAGGGATTCTTTAGGAATGCCTCCAACAACTTCTTCGGCAGTGTCTTCAGAAATTTCATTCACCATTATTTACTCCAAGAAATCTTCCACGAGCTTCTTTATAAGTTCTGCAGGGAATTCTTCCGACAATTCTTCGTGCTGTTTCTCATAAAAATTTCTGAAAAATTGCACCGTGAAGTTCCTAAGAATATTCCGTGCAAATTCCGCAGAACTGCCAGTAAACATTCTTGTGAATTTCGGAAAAAATCTTCGAATTTCTTGTGTAAATTCCATAAAATTTTCCCTGAAAGTTTCTAATAATTTCTTGTGAAAATTTCAAAGAATTTCTCCTGGAATTCCACCGAATATTTATACAGAAATTATACCGAAAATGAAATTTTCGGAGGAATTCCTTGATTAATTCCCAAAGTCATCCTGAAATAAATCCGGTGAAAACATCAAGATTTCCACTGGGAGATCCTTCAGGAATTTCTACCAATTTTCCAGGAGTTCCACCGGCAGTTCCTCCAAGAATTCCTCCAGGATTCCCTACGAGAATTATTCCAGTAGTTCTATCGGCAGTTCCTACGGGGGTTCCTCTGACAATTCTTCCAGGAAATTCTCCAGAATTTCCTCTGGGAATTCATTCAGGCTTTCTTTCTGGAGTTCATTGAGTTTTCTTCAGGAATTTATATAGAAATTCAACCACAAGCTCCTCCGAGAATTTCTCTGGGAGCTCCTCAGGGAATTCTCCGGGATGTCCTCTGACGATGACGATGGTCCAACTATATACCCCTACAAAAGTTTCAGCTAGACGAGATTTGTCTATATGATGAATATTTTCCACGTTTTTCTTTCGAGGATTCTTATGATAGTTTCACTGGCATTTCCTCCGGGGGTTCCTTTGAAAATTCTCCCGGGAGTTTCTTCAGAAATTCCTCCGGAAGTTCCTATGAGACTTCCTCCGAGAGCTCCTTCGGGAATTCCACCAGTAGCTATGCCAGGAACTCATTCAGTTTCTGTGGTAGTTCCTCCGGGAGATCCTCTAGGAATTCTTCTAGGAGTTCCTCCTGAAATTCTTTCGAGAGTTCTTACGGGAGCTCCTCCGGCAGTTCCTTCGGGAACTTCTCCGGGAGATACACCTCAGAAGAGGAATTCCCAGAGTAATTTCCGGAGAAATTCCCGTATAAATTATCAGAGGAATTCTATGTCGCTAAGTTAACTAAATCCCGTTTTATTAGGAAATGCTAAGACAATGTAACAATAAAACCGGACTTAGTTAACTCCTTGATAAAGGTACAATATATATAACCGAACCGTCGGATTAAAACGTAAAACCCGTTTTTAAGCATAAGAAGACTGAAAGCCATAACCTCAAATATTATTATTATCTTTATTTGGGAAGTTTTCAGTGCAAGGCTGGCTCACCTCGAATCCAGGAATTCCCTATGAAGTTCCTGGTGGGATTCCCGGAGAAACTCTTGGTAAAACTCCTGGAGGAGCTCCCGGAGGTACTCCCACAAGCACTTCCGGAGGAGCTCCCACAAGGAAGTCCTGAAATAATTCTTGGAGAAGTTCCTGAAGGGATTTCCGGAGAAATATCAGAAGTAATTCCCGGATAAAATACCAGGAGGAATGCCGAAATTCCCAGATGAAATCCTGCAAGTATTCCCAGATGAATTGCTGATGTAATTACTGGATGCATTCCCGGGCGTTTGTTCTGAAGAAATTCCTGGAAGAACTCAATGGAAGAGGTCCTGGAGGAATTCTCAAATTAATTTCCGAATGAAATTCTGAAGTATATTCCGAGTGAAGGCCGGAAAGAATTCTAGGACAATTCTGCGAAAAAATTCCCGGAGTAATTTCAGAGAGAATTCAGGAGAAGTACCTGAAAGAATTCCTGGAAAAATACCTGGAAGAATTTCCGGGGAAATACTTGGACGAAATCCTGGAGAAAGTCTCAAAGAAATTTTTAGAGGAATTCTTGAAGGATATTCTGAAGTAATTGCGAAAAGAATTCTGGAATGAAATCCTAGAGGATTTCGCTATTAAGTTTATGGCGGTTTTATCCCGGAGGAATTGAAGGAAGAGCTCCTAGAGAAATGCCTGAAAAAGTTCCTTGAAGAATTTCCGAAGGAATTTCTTATAGATTTACAAGTGAAATTATGGAGCGAAATCGGAGAATTTCTGTCATAAATTTATGAAGAAACTTCTGGTGGAATTTCGGGAGGAAATTCCGTATGTATTCTTGAAGGAACTCTCGAATACATTCCAGAAGAAATGCCGGAGATTTTGCTGGAAGAATAGCCGAAGGAATGTCTAGAAGTAAAACTTAGAAAGAAGTAAAAAATCTTCAAGGAATTTCCTCATGAATTCCCTAAAAAAAAATTAGTGAGGGGTTTCTAGATAAGAAGGAATTACAATTACATGAGAAGGATTTTCAAACAATTTTCAAAAGGAATTTGTGAATAACTTCCCGGAGGAATTAAGAAGTTCCCAGGGGAGCTTCTAGAAGGATTTTAAGGAGAATTTATGACCCTGAAATGTTTCGAATTGTTTTGAACTTTCATATGTATCATGAATTCTGGATACCCTAATAAGTTTTGGGGAATCTTTTGAATTTCAACCACCTATTTCTGAATATGATTGGATTGTAAAAACGCACGCACATGTTAAGAGAATTCATTCCAGTCCTCGTTCAACCTTACCATCATTTAAGGGGGGGGGGAGGGGTGACGCCCTTGAAAAGAGGGTCTACAGATAGTACAAAGAAAGATTGTCGTTTCGGTTCCTTTCCACTTATAACTGAAAAGCAGATCATGCTGAACGTGGCTGGGTTCGAATCCTATTTCGATATGTGTAAGAATTTTCCGAGTGGACAATATTCTCGAATTCCCAGACATGAAATAGGAATGCTTAAATGGCTTACGAACTACCAAATGATTCTAAGCTTCGCATTTCAATAACTGATGAAATTTTTGTTTCTTTAGTACAAATTGCCAAGCTCACTGGGCAACACAAGCCTCTATTTATTTTATACGCAACTTTTCCTGTCCATCAAAACAAAGTTCAGGAGAATACCTTAAAGTCCGTAAAGATATTTGGAAGCCTACAAGAAGTACTACACACTTATAAGGATTCCTGGAAACCTGTTGAGATTATCGAGAGGTCAAATAATTTTTCAGAAAGCAAGAAAAGTTTTATAATGGAAATAAGGGTTCTTATATAATTTATTGACACTGCCCGTGAGGGTGACCGCAACCGAAGTCCGATTGAGAACTACAACTCCACAACCCAAAGCATAAGCAGAAAACGCTCATCCTTCCTTGTCATTCTTCATCATAAAGTAATCTTGTAAATACAGCACGTCCTATGCAATATTTCATTTGTCTGCTGCTACTGTGTGGTGCTATCAAATCGTGCTATCTTGGTGCAAACCTCCTCCCACTAACGGGGCAAAGCTGGAACCAGGCTTTCAACTTGGACTCGGATGTTGCAAAAGGCTGATGCATTTTTTTTTCGGTTGCCGGCAAAGTGACAAAGCCAAGCGAACAAAACGGGGAGCGACATCAGACTTGGCTTTACAACTGCGCGCTGACGACGACAAGGCCGAGGACAACAACCGGGAGCGAGCGCTGCGCTGCAAAATGGGTGCATACATGTGTTCTCGGTTGCCGGCCGGTTTGCTGCAGAACCCGCAATCCTTATCTTCGAGCACCACCGCCGTCATGTTACGTAATGTAAGCTAAGGTTCTCGGTATGTGGTTTCTCTTCCCGTTCTTTACGTCCCATTGCATTTTTCGCAGCAAAAACAGGCTCTAATTCACATGCACAAATGGCGATGGGAGGATGGATGGCACGTCGTCATTGATTGTCTTGGAACTGGAATCAAATTGGACAGTTTTTACTGTCCACTAACTACGCGCAATTAACACCGATCCATTGATCGTTCGGAAAGCGGATACATCGCACTCCGTGGGGCAGAAAAGTAGTGGACTGCATTCTACATCAGTTTTGAGCAGAGATGCCATTCCTTTTTATTATTACAATGAATCATACAGCATGTGCTCAGATGGAATTTCACATTTGGCAGCCAAAACATTCGCTTTTAGAATCAAAGTGACAAATAGATAATCAGGATCTTTCCAAGAATGATAAATTAATTATTCTAAAATATTAAGATTTGAGCACATCCACAATCAGACAATATATACAACTAAAGCAAAAGCTTGAAATAAAACTGAGGATAAAGTCCAGTAATTCTCATCTGGCATCATTAATGCCAACATCGTAGCACAGCCATGTTCAATGTTGGATTGAGCTGTGCCTTTTCCCAGGGTGAGTAGTGCCGAACCATCACTTTGTGAGTCATGTGTGAGCTTTTGAACGCCTCTTAGGACACATGTCACATGCACTGGTTGGGAAAAATTGGATGCTCAAACTACTTGTTAATATTTTGTCGTTGTTTTTTACGGGAAATGCTTGTGAAATGCCTACTGACAAAAACTGGCAGTTACGCGTTAATAGAGGAAGTTTCGAGCTCTTTTTCCACAGGAAACGGTTGGGAATATTTTTTGGAAGGTCGAAAAGGGAATTATTTAAGAAGAACAGTTTTAGTTCACATGAAGTCTGATTTAATAATTTGGTTTTGTTTTCTTGTCATAAGACGAGTTTGTACTATTCCATTTTATTCCACTACTTTATTGTGCCTTTGACAGATACGTCTTCAGTGTCTCGTCCTTGACTCAACTGTACGTAGTACAAGGCCCCTCTCATCAAACAAATTCTGAGGGTCTCCAATAGCCTTACGAGCAAAGGCATAGGATTGCCAATCCGTAGATGACGAGTTCGATTCTCGGTCTGGTCTAGGATGTTTTCGGGTTGGAAACCCTGGGCATAGTGTATCCATTTAACTTACCACACAAGATACATACTCTTGCAATGGCGGGCATAGAAAAGCTTTCAATCAATAACTGAGGAAATGCTAATAAAATACTAAGTTGAAAAGCAGGCCAAGTTTCAATTGGAATGTAGAGCCATTGAAGAAGGAGATGGAAGGACAAAACTTGCCCATTTATCATGGGTTCACCTTCACCCGCACTGACGAAACTACCCATGCAGCATAAATCATAGTAACCTTTGACTGTCAACTTTGTGGACGCCGGATACGCCTGTTCCGGCATCTACAACATCTTGGCACTATTAGACAATAAACAGAGCATCGAAAGAAAGCCAGGTTCTGGACGGCCAACAACCTTGACTGACAAGAGGCTCCAAAAAAGCCGAAGAGAAAGACCGAGAGAAAAGTGGCTACATCGTTGCGTGCGCTTGGCCGTGAGGTCGGTTTAACCAGCCAAACAATGCAAAAGTACCCGACGAACAAGAACATGGAAATTTTATCAGAAGCAATTATCTGTCTTTGCTTTTTAATCATCATCCGAAAAAAGTCCATTTTTCCAATGCAAACTTTACCACAAACACTTTGAATTCACAATTAAAGTTTTAACGTTTGCTCTGTGGTTCGATTTAATTTGGCAAAGCAAGCGTCAAATATTATTTTGTCACATGCCAAATTGGTTTCCATTGGCTTGATTAGTTTTCAAATAATGCAAAAATAGTGTTTTATTTGTATAGGAGTCCCTTCCCCTCTAGAGCGGAAAAGGATCTCAAACAATCAGAACTATCACCGTAAAACCTTTTATTTTCAGGCTTGTTGATTTTTATCGGTGATGAAAAATACACGATTACCGTTTTTTAATAAAGTACCGGCTTACTCCATTCAGCCATCATAAGATATTGAAAAAAGTACAATCGCTGCCAGTGTGGTTTAATAACTGATTAATTAAACAACACTGATGGCAAGTGTACGTTTTTCAATATCTGATGATGGCTGAATGGAGTAAGCCGAGACGTTATGAAAACCTAAATTGTGTATTTTTCTTCACTGATAAAAATCAGCAAACCAGAAAATATAATACATCATAGAACTATTTCTTGTCTTCAAAAACCTCTACTTGCGAAACAAGGTTTCATTTGCTTGATTACCTCGAGAGTTATTCAGAAATTTGTGTTTCTTTTGTACGGTATTCTCCCTTTTAGAGCAGGTAAGGGACTCGAACCATCATAGAAACTTTTATTGTCTTCATCCCCCGCATGCCAAATTTGGTCTTATTTGCTTGATTGATTCTCGAGTTGTGCAGAAAATTGTGCTTCATTTGTATGAGAGCCCACCCCTCTAGCACGGGGAGGGGTCTCAAACCATCTTGAGAACCTTCCCCGGCCGCAAAAACCTCTGTACACAAATTTTCATGCCAGTCGGTTCAGTAGTTTCCGAGTCTATAAGAGTCAGACAGACAGAAGTTTATTTTTGGAAGAAAGAACGTGTGTTGTTCATCGCGAACAGAAGAAAAAATATCTCTTTGATATTCGTTGATCATTATTTTATTTCTTTTCTTTTATTCCATCTGTTTATTTTACTATTGTACCTTTGACAGATACGTCTTCAGTGTCTCGTCCTTGACTCAACTGTACGTAGAACAAGACACTGAAGACGGCCTTACTGTTGAGGTCGAAATACGTATCTGTCAAAGGTACAATAAAGTAGTGGAATAAAATGGAATAGTACAAACTCGTCTTATGATATGAAAAGTAAATATATTCTTCTAAAAGCTTAAAATAATTAAAAAAAATTATATTCCCCAAATGCCTGATTAATTGCAATTTTCTCAATTCAACTGTTTCCCCTCCCACCATTTAAGATTTTTTTCCAGACAAATTATTTTTTTATTTATAAGCGGCGTAAGGAAATGGCAGACCCCCACTCCTGCCATAAGTGCTTGCGCCAGCCACATCCTTGTAGTCAGTTAGTCAGAGGGAAGAAATATTAGTAGGTAGTTTTCACTATTTGAAGACCGTGTTTACCTCTGCATCTCCACAAAAACCACAGGAAGGATTTTCAGTTAGTCGGATGGCATCGTTGAATCTGGATTCAATCTGAAAAGCGATATGACCGTGCCATACTTTTTACACAATGATTTTAATTAACAATGGTTCAGCCGCACATAGCAGAATAAACTAACTATCTGCACATCGAGCAGGAACACGACCAAACGTGTATGAATTGATTATTTCTAGACCGATCTCGATCACGTTTTGGATGACCAATCCAACGCGCAGCACTTTGTACTCACTTGCCCGATAGCTACTGCAAACTATGGAAGGTCGCACTTGTCTCGACCGGAGCAAATCGCAATACACGCACAGACTTCAAAATCTAGCAAGGGGCTGTCCATATACCACGTGAACAGGTTTTGATCACGTTTAGATACCCTCTCCTCCAGTGTGGACAACTGTTCACAAAATTTTCAAAATGTGCATGATACACCGAATATCAAAGAGATATTTTTTCTTCTGTTCGCGATGAACAACAGACGCTCTTTCTTCCGAAAATAAACTTCTGTCTGTCTGACTCTTATAGACTCGGAAACTACTGAACCGACCGGCATGAACATTTGTGTACAGAGGTTTTTGCGGCCGGGGAAGGTTCTCAAGATGGTTTGAGACCCCTCCTCGTTCCAGAGGGGTGGGCTCCCATACAAATGAAGCACAATTTTCTGCATAACTCGAAAATCAATCAAGCAAATAAGACAAAATTTGGCATGCGGGGGATGAAGACAATAAAAGTGTCTATGATGGCTCGAGTCCCCTACCTGCACTAAAAGCACAGAGAACAGACATGGATGCTCGAACAAAATTTCGTTAAAAACGTGTGTAAAGATTCAAATCGCACCTTAGCGCCGCCAACGCAGGCTGCCCGACATAAAAACTCAATTTCACTAAGGGATGGCGCTGGCATACACTTCATAAACAATGTAGTGCTGCCTCCTAGGAGCGAGCCTAGGAGCAATTCAGAATGCACACTAGCGCTAAAAAGTAAAACACGGCAAATTTTAACCATATTTATCAGCACACTAGCACCGCGCAACGGGGGCATAACGACATACTTTAAAATGACCAGTAATTTTTTTACACAAGCACGCGAATGAAGATGAACGTCTGTTCTCTGTGCTAAAAGGGAGAATACCGTACAAAAGAAACACAAATTTCTGAATAACTCGAGAGGTGATCAAGCAAATGAAACCTTGTTTCGCAAGTAGAGGTTTATGAAGACATGAAATAGTTCTATGATGTATTATATTTTCTGGTTTGCTGATTTTTATCGGTGATGAAAAATACACAATTTAGGTTTTCATAACGCATCGGCTTACTCCATTCAGCCATCATCAGATATTGAAAAACGTACATTTGCCACCAGTGTGGTTTAATTAATCAGTTATTAAACCACACTGGCAGCGAGTGTACTTTTTTTCAATATCTTATGATGGCTGAATGGAGTAAGCTGGTACGTTATTATAAAACGGAAATTGTGTATTTTTCATCACCGATAAAAATTAAAAAAAACTGAACATAAAAGGTTTTACGGTGATAGTTCTATGATTGTTTGAGATCCTTTTCCGCTCTAGAGGGGAAAGGAACTCCTATACAAATAAAACACTATTTTTTGCATTATTTGAAAACTTATTAAGCCAATGGAAACCAATTTGGCATGTGACAAAATAATATTTGACGCTTGCTTTGCCAAATTAAATCGAACCACAGAGCAAACGTTAAAACTTTAATTGTGAAATCGAAGTGTTTGTGGTAAAGTTTGCATTGGACAAATGGACCTTTTTCGGATGATGATTAAAAAGCTAAGACAGATAATTACTTCTGATAAATTTTCCATGTTCTTGTTCGCCAGGTACTTTTTCACTGTTTGGCCGGTTAAACCGACCTCACGGCCAAGTGCACACAACGATGTAGCCACTTTTCCCTTGGTCTTCCTCTTCGGTTTTTTTGGAGCCTCCTGTCAGTCAAGGTTGTTGGCCGTCCAGAACTTGGCTGTCTTTCGATGCTCTGATTATTGTCTAATAGTGCCAAGATGTTGTAGATGCCGGAACGGGCGTATCCGGCGTCCACAAAGTTCCACACGTTGTCCGTTTTCGACGCAGAAGGGTACCATCACGGTAAGAATTTGACTGAAAGAGCTGTAAAATTTTGCCTGCTGACAGTCATGGGTTACTATGATTTATGCTGCATGGGTAGTTTCGTCAGTGCGGGTGAAGGTGAACCCATGATAAATGGGCAAGTTTTGTCCTTCCATCTCCTTCTTCAATGGCTCTACATTCCAATTGAAACTTGGCCTGCTTTTCAACTTATTTAGTATTTTATTGGCATTTCCTCAGTTATTGATTGAAAGCTTTTCTATGCCCGCCATTGCAAGAGTATGTATCTTGTGTGGTAAGTACAATGGATACACTATGCCCAAGTAGAGGGTTTGGATCTTATCCTCAGTTCGTACAAGATTTCACGCAGAGCGAACCGGGGGCCGCAGCACAAAGGCATTGATAGTAATCTCAACGGAAAACTATCGCATAGATGGTAGACGTCGAGATGGTTGCTGCAGATCATAAAACCTCAACATTTGGCCGAATAGGACATTTGGCCAAATGAGACATTTTTCTGAATATGACATTTGGCCGAATAGGACATTTGGCCGAATAGGACATCTGACTGAATAAGGCATTTGGCCGTGCATGTCATTTAAAAAGTGAGAAATGAGGAGTGATAAGTGAGTAGTGAGTCGTTTGTCTTCTCAGATCACACTACTCACTTTTCACAGTCTGAGGTGAAAAATGAGGAGTGAGAAGTGAGACGCCTCACTTCTCACTCTTCATTCCTTACTTCTCACTTTGAAAAGTGAGTATTGCAAAGTGGGTAGTGAGACTTCTCACTACTCACTTCGCGCTTATAACTTTTCACAGCGAGAAGTGGAAAATAAATAGTGATAAGTGAGACGTCTCACTTTTCAAATGACCAATAATGAATGATTGTTCGGATTAGTAATGGGCTATCTGGTAGAGTTTTGTTCCCGTGGATGATACCGAAACTTTCGATATCGACGGAGCGGTAACACAAGTTTTAGTTTTGTTGATGACTTAGATAATTGATTTTATTGATGCTTACGAGTGATAAACGTTGAATGGTCTTGAATAAACATGAAATGCGATTCTTAGTGGAACTTTTGAAATCTGTGCGAGAGGTATCACAACTTTTGCGGTTTAGTATAAACTCGAAGTATCACCACCGATGCTTGAAAAACATTTATTTTTCTTAATTTACCTTTTTTTCTGGATAGTAATGTAAGGTTATGTTATTCATATCTGTGTGGGTAATCAGATCGTTTTTGTTTTTGACCCTTCCTTCGGAAGTGTCTATAATTTCACTTTGTATGCGTTACGCAGGTGTGTTACGTATTAATCCATCAAGAAATCTCGTGAATTATTAAATAAAATGTATGGTATTTGAAACAAATTCAGTTTAACATTGAAAATATAATTATAACAAATGATATGATATGGAATTATGCCTATTTTACTGATTTGTTTCAATGAAACAAATGATTTTAATTGAGGAACATATAGAAGCATGTACAAAAAAATCTTCTCAGAAAAGCAAAAACGTAAAAATTGAAAAAGATTTCAAAAATTTCTTCAGTGGAAGGTAGATAGCAAATGTGAGCATGTTTTGAGACACTAATAGATCACTTGTATGCATGTATGTGTGCGTATGTGTGCAAATTCTGAAATTTACTACCAGAAAAATCTAGCTCATTTTTAAGGTATTGAGCAAGTTTAGTTTTATCAAATTAGACATCCATAAGGCGAAATAGGGTTATGCGCTAATTCGTCCATGGCGCTAGCATTCGTCATATCAAATTCTAAATCACTAAATACTCGCGAATCGTAAACTAAAATAATGAACTAATCATCTGGCGAGATAGAAAAAAGTGTACTCTTTGATCTGCATTCATTTAAATTACATTCCCGTGTTACTTACTTGAAATACAGTTAAATTTAACTTTGCGGCTGTGACTTTTGCATAATTTCCTACGTTATCGGTGCGACGAAGGAAAATCCAGTTCGTTCACTGCTGTAGAAGACGCGCAACACCGTCACCAAAATCAACGTAATTCACTGATTCTCACCGCACTTTTCCACATAAATTTCTCACTGCGCACTAAATAAAAGCAATGTTTATTGCTCAAGTGAATAATAATTGCAAAATAACTGCCGGAAGGCGTTCAAATGATCTGTTTTTCCAAACTTCAAAGCGTTTGAAATTTATTTTCTTCGTCGCCTTGTTTATAGTCGAAAAACGCGTTGCCAAACTGGCGGTTTGAACTGAAATAATCTTATGTTACACAGCTGATAATACATCATGCAGTCAATAAAAGTAGGTTTTTCAATTATTTTCCGCTAGTGCAATAAAAGAAAAGTCTTCCAAATAAATATTTTTCATACACACTCGTCATTCACACTAAAATTTTCCACTATTCCAAAAGTTTGAAACAGGAGAAATAATTTCATAACAGAAATTTGTTGGCAGCACTACCCACGTACATGTTAAGCATGTGTGTTAGTTGTTTAACAGACTGAGGCATTTAACTGAATGGCAGCACAATCAAAACCATTTTTATGCGTTCGAAATGGGATTGCAATAGGAAATTTTTGTTAACTGGAACCGAAAATAAACTTTTAAGTTTGACTTTCAAAATTGACCGAAATGATAGTTATTCTGCATAAAGTCACAGATAAGTCGTCCAGTTATCCAAGAAATGGCTTGAGCTCAGGAACAAAGATTTGCAGTCCTGTTTTAAGTATGGTACATGCTCCTCGTGGTACAGAGAAAGGAAACGTAGATGATCAATTTTCCGGTTTCAAATATGGTACATGCTCTCTGTAGTACAAAGAACAGAATGCGTTCACTGCATATGTTCTTGGTCATCCAAAAAATCCCTGGAGTAAGGCCTTCCGATCTACACGCGTAACTGAAGATCAATTTTCCGGTTTCAAATATGGTACATGCTCTCTGTAGTACAAAGAACAGAATGCGTTCACTGCATATGCTCTTGGTCATCCAAGAAATCCCTGGAGTAAGGCCTTTCGTTCTACACGCGTAACTGAAGATCAATTTTCCGGTTTCAAATATGGTACATGCTCTCTGTAGTCAAAGAACAGAATGCGTTCACTGCATTTGTTCTTGGTCATCCAAGAAATCCCTGGAGTAAGGCCTTTCGATCTACACGTGTAACTGATAATCACTTTTCCGGTTTCAAAGTAGTACAAAGAACAGTAGTACAAAGAACAGAATGCGTTCACTGCATATGTTCTTGGTCATCCAAGAAATCCCTGAAGTAAGGCCTTTCGATCTACACGCGTAACTGAAGATCAATTTTCCGGTTTCAAATATGGTACATGCTCTCTGTAGTACAAAGAACAGAATGCGTTCACTGCA
Organism: Armigeres subalbatus; assembly: GCF_024139115.2. Taxonomy (NCBI): domain Eukaryota; kingdom Metazoa; phylum Arthropoda; class Insecta; order Diptera; family Culicidae; genus Armigeres; species Armigeres subalbatus. Next base: position 192,242,188 of record NC_085139.1, read on the forward strand.
TTTGTTCTTGGTCATCCAAGAAATCCCTGGACTAAGGCCTTTCGATCTACACGTGTAACTGATAATCACTTTTCCGGTTTCAAATATGGTACATGCTCTCTGTAGTACAAAGAACAGAATGCGTTCACTGCATATGTTCTTGGTCATCCAAGAAATCCCTGGAGTAAGGCCTTTCGATCTACACGCATAACTGAAGATCAATTTTCCGGTTTCAAATATGGTACATGCTCTCTGTAGTACAAATAACAGAATGCGTTCACAGCATATGTTCTTGGTCATCCAAGAAATCCCTGGAGTAAGGCCTTTCGATCTATACGCGTTACTGAAGATCAATTTTCCGGTTTCAAATATGGTACATGCTCTCTGTAGTACAAATAACAGAATGCGTTCACTGCATTTGTTCTTGGTCATCCAAGAAATCCCTGGAGTAAGGCCTTTCGATCTACACGTGTAACTGATAATCACTTTTCCGGTTTCAAATATGGTACATGCTCTCTGTAGTACAAAGAACAGAATGCGTTCACTGCATATGTTCTTGGTCATCCAAGAAATCCCTGGAGTAAGGCCTTTCGATCTACACGCATAACTGAAGATCAATTTTCCGGTTTCAAATATGGTACATGCTCTCTGTAGTACAAATAACAGAATGCGTTCACAGCATATGTTCTTGGTCATCCAAGAAATCCCTGGAGTAAGGCCTTTCGATCTATACGCGTTACTGAAGATCAATTTTCCGGCTTCAAATATGGTACATGCTCTCTGTAGTACAAAGAACAGAATGCGTTCACTGCATATGTTCTTGGTCATCCAAGAAATCCCTGAAGTAAGGCCTTTCGATCTACACGCGTAACTGAAGATCAATTTTCCGGTTTCAAATATGGTACATGCTCTCTGTAGTACAAAGAACAGAATGCGTTCACATCATATGTTCTTGGCCAACCAAGAAATCCCTGGAGTAAGGCCTTTTGATCTACACGCGTAACTGAAGTTCAATTCTCCTGTTTCAAGCATGGTACATACTCTCTGTAGTACAAAGAACAGAATGCGTTCACAGCATATGTTCTTGGTCATCCAAGAAATCCCTAGAGTAAGGCCTTTCGATCTACACGCGTAACTGAAGATCAATTTTCCGGTTTCAAATATGGTACATGCTCTCTGTAGTACAAAGACCAGAATGCATTCACTGCATATATTCATGGTCATCCAAGAAATCCCTGGAGTAAGGCCTTTCGATCTACACGCGTAGCTGATGATCAATTTCCCGATTTCAAATATGGTACATGCTCTCTGTAGTACGAAAAACAGAATGCCCTCACTGCATATGTTCTTGGTCATTCAAGAAATCCCTGGAGTAAGGCAATTTGGTCTACACGCGTAGCTGAAGATCAATGTTCCGATTTCAAATATGGTTCATGCTCTCTTCATATTGAATACATTTGTGTTGAACTTGGTATTCTTCAGGTATTTCTTGGATATCCGCGAACGGCTTTCATACGCAGATTCTGTTACTGTGAAACCTCCATGAGTCGATATTAAAGGGACCTTTTATTTACAAAACCATCTTGTAGATCATTGGTTATGCATGTAGATCTGAAGGCCTCCATTTCAGGTATTTCTTGGATAACCGCGAACGTGTTCCATACGCAGATTCTGTTATATGTACTACAATGGGTACATAACATTTAAAAAACAAGCCTGTAAAAAACAAGATCATTAGTTACGCGTGTAGACCTGAAGGCCTTCACTTCAGGGATTTTGTGGATAACCGTGAAGATCTTCCATACGCAGATTCTATCATATGTACCACAATGGATATATTACATTTACAAAACAGGCCTGCAGATCATTGGTTACGCGCGTAGATCTGAAGGCCTCCACTTCAGGTATTTCTTGGATAACCGCGAACGTCTTCCACACGCAGATTCGGTTAAATGTACTACAATGGGTATATTACATTAACAAAACAAGCCTGTAGATCATTGGTTACGCGTGTAGACCTGAAGGCCTTCATTTCAGGGATTTCTTGGATAACCGTGAAGATCTTCCATACGCAGATTCTATCATATGTACCACAATGGGTATATTACATTTACAAAAAAAGCCTGTAGTTCATTGGTTACGCGTGTAGATCTGAAGGCCTCCACTTCTTGTATTTCTTGGATAACCGCGAACGTCTTCCATTCGCAGATTCTGTTATATGTACTACAATGGGTATATTACATTTACAAAAAAAGCCTGTAGTTCATTGGTTACGCGTGTAGATCTGAAGGCCTCCACTTCTTGTATTTCTTGGATAACCGCGAACGTCTTCCATACGCAGATTCTATCATATGTACCACAATGGGTATATTACATTTACAAAACAGGCCTGTAGATCATTGGTTACGCGCGTAGATATGAAGACCTCCACTTCAGGTATTTCTTGGATATCCGCCAACGTCTTCGATACGTAGATTCTGTTATATGTACTACAATGGGTACATTACATTAACAAAACAGGCCTGTAGATCATTGGTTACGCGTGTAGACCTGAAGGCCTTCACTTCAGGGATTTCATGGTTAACCGTGAAGATCTTCCATACGCAGATTCTCTCATATGTACCACAATGGGTATATTACATTTACAAAACAGGCCTGTAGATCATTGGTTACGCGCGTAGATCTGAAGACCTCCACTTCAGGTATTTCTTGGATATCCGCAATTCGATACGCAGATTCTGTCATATGTACTACAATGGGTACATTACATTAAGAAAACAGGCCTGTAGATCATTGGTTACGCGTGTAGACCTGAAGGCCTTCACTTCAGGGATTTCTTGGATAACCGTGAAGATCTTCCATACGCAGATTCTATCATATGTACTACAATGGGTATATTACATTTACAAAAAAGCCTGTAGTTCATTGGTTACGCGTGTAGATCTGAAGGCCTCCACTTCTTGTATTTCTTGGATAACCGCGAACGTCTTCCATTCGCAGATTCTGTTATATGTACTACAATCGGTACATGACATTAACAAAACAGGCCTGTAGATCAATGGTTACGCGTGTAGACCTTAAGGCTTTCACTTCATTGATTTCTTGGATAACCGTGAAGATCTTCCATACGCAGATTCTATCATATGTACCACAATGGGTATATTACATTTACAAAACAGGCCTGTAGATCATTGGTTACGCGCGTAGATCTGAAGACCTCCACTTCAGGTATTTCTTGGATATCCGCGATTCGATACGCAGATTCTGTTATATGTACTACAATGGGTACATTACATTAACAAAACAGGCCTGTAGATCATTGGTTACGCGTGTAGACCTGAAGGCCTTCACTTCAGGGATTTCTTGGATAACCGTGAAGATCTTCCATACGCAGATTCTATCATATGTACCACAATGGGTATATTACATTTACAAAACAGGCCTGTAGATCATTGGTTACGCGCGTAGATCTGAAGACCTCCACTTCAGGTATTTCTTGGATATCCGCGATTCGATACGCAGATTCTGTCATATGTACTACAATGGGTACATTACATTAACAAAACAGGCCTGTAGATCAATGGTTACGCGTGTAGACCTGAAGGCTTTCACTTCAGTGATTTCTTGGATAACCGTGAAGATCTTCCATACGCAGATTCTATCATATGTACCACAATGGGTATATTACATTTACAAAACAGGCCTGTAGATCATTGGTTACGCGCGTAGATATGAAGACCTCCACTTCAGGTATTTCTTGGATATCCGCCAACGTCTTCGATACGTAGATTCTGTTATATGTACTACAATGGGTACATTACATTAACAAAACAGGCCTGTAGATCATTGGTTACGCGCGTAGACCTGAAGGCCTTCACTTCAGGGATTTCTTGGTTAACCGTGAAGATCTTCCATACGCAGATTCTCTCATATGTACCACAATGGGTATATTACATTTACAAAACAGGCCTGTAGATCATTGGTTACGCGCGTAGATCTGAAGACCTCCACTTCAGGTATTTCTTGGATATCCGCGATTCGATACGCAGATTCTGTCATATGTACTACAATGGGTACATTACATTAACAAAACAGGCCTGTAGATCATTGGTTACGCGTGTAGACCTGAAGGCCTTCACTTCAGGGATTTCTTGGATAACCGTGAAGATCTTCCATACGCAGATTCTCTCATATGTACCACAATGGGTATATTACATTTACAAAACAGGCCTGTAGATCATTGGTTACGCGCGTAGATCTGAAGACCTCCACTTCAGGTATTTCTTGGATATCCGCGATTCGATACTCAGATTCTTTTATATGTACTACAATGGGTACATTACATTAACAAAACAGGCCTGTAGATCATTGGTTACGCGTGTAGATCTGAAGACCTCCACTTCAGGTATTTCTTGGATAACCGCGAACGTCTTCCATACGCAGATTCGGTTGAATGTACTACAATGGGTACATTACATCAACAAAACAAGCCTGTAGCCTGTGGCACGGCAAATGCTGGGTAAAGCGTACCATTGGTACTTCGCGTACCTGAAGGAATAAAATAGACCCATCTCGCGGTCCTTAGCCTCTTACCCAGCAACTCCTATCCCTACCTCCCCGCGGTGCTGGCCGGGATACGAGCAACCTTAGGGAAGATCGGGTAACCAACCCCGGTGGGAACTATGGTCGTATGCTGACAGGGAAGGGGGGGTTGAGGTGCAAATCTTATTGAGCGTCTGTTCTCCATGTCAGGATCGGCTCACAACAGCGTCTGTTCTCCATGTTAGGGGCGGCTGATCATCGTCCGAGTGCCAGCGAGGGACTCTAAGTGAAGCTGTGCACCATGGTCCACCGGAAATAAGGAGGAATGGTCCTCCGGAAATTTAGGGGGTTTGGTGTCAGGCCCTGCAAGCCAGCCTTTAAAAAATCATAAGCAACGAACAATCAACAAGAGAGTACGGACCGGAACCATCGGCGAAGACCACTGCGACGAAAAGGGACTAGCGATTGGAAACTCGGTTCGTGGAACTGCAAATCTCTCAACTTCATCGGGAGCACACGCATACTCGCCGATGTGCTCAAGGACCGTGGATTCGGCATCGTAGCGCTGCAGGAGGTTTGTTGGAAGGGATCAATGGTGCGAACGTTTAGAGGCAATCATACCATCTACCAGAGCTGCGGCAGCACACACGAGCTGGGAACAGCTTTCATAGTGATGGACGACATGCAAAGGCGCGTGATCGGGTGGTGGCCGATCAACGAGAGAATGTGCAGGTTGAGGATCAAAGGCCGGTTCTTCAACTTCAGCATAATCAACGTCCATAGCCCACACTCCGGAAGCACTGATGATGATAAGGACGCATTCTACGCGCAGCTGGAACGTGAGTACGACAGCTGCCCAAGCCACGACGTCAAAATCATCATAGGAGATTTGAACGCTCAGGTTGGCCAAGAGGAGGAGTTTAGACCGACTATTGGGAAGTTCAGCGCACACCGGCTGACGAACGAAAACGGCCTACGACTAATTGATTTCGCCGCCTCCAAGAATATGGCCATTCGCAGCACCTACTTCCAACACAGCCTCCCGTATCGGTACACCTGGAGATCACCACTGCAGACAGAATCACAAATCGACCACGTTCTGATTGATGGACGGCACTTCTCCGACATTATCGACGTCAGGACATATCATGGCGCTAACATCGACTCTGACCACTATCGGGTGATGGTTAAACTGCGCCCAAAACTATCCGTCATCAACAATGTTCGGTACCGACGACCGCCGCGGTACGACCTAGAGCGACTGAAGCAACCTGATGTCGCCACTGCATACGCGCAGCATCTCGAGGCAGCGTTGCCGGAAGAGGGTGAGCTCGATGGGGCCCCTCTTGAGGACTGCTGGAGTACAGTTAAAGCAGCCATTAACGACGCAGCGGAGAACAACGTCGGGTATATGGGTCGAAGTCGACGGAACGATTGGTTCGACGAAGAGTGCAGACAGATTCTGGAGGAGAAGGACGCAGCGCGGGCGGTCGCGCTGCAGCAAGGTACCCGGCAGAACGTGGAACGTTATAGACGGAAGCGGAGACAGCAGACCCGCCTTTTCAGGAGAAGAAACGCCGCCTGGAAGAAGCGGAGTGCGAGGAGATGGAACAGCTGTGCCGTTCTCAAGATACACGCAAGTTCTATCAGAAGCTCAACGCATCCCGCAAAGGCTTCGTGCCGCGAGCCGAAATGTGCCGGGATAAGGATGGGAGCATCTTGACGGACGAACGTGTGGTGATCGAAAGGTGGAAGCAGCACTACGAGGAACATCTGAATGGCGCTGAGAGTACAGGCAGTGAAAGTCAAGGCAGCGGAGGAGATGACTATGTCAGTTCAGCGGACGATGGAAGCCAACCAGCCCCCACCTTGAGGGAAGTTAAGGATGCCATTCAACAGCTAAAGACCAATAAAGCAGCTGGTAAGGATGGTATCGGAGCTGAGCTCATCAAGATGGGCCCGGAAAAGCTGGCCACTTGCCTGCACAAACTGATAGTCACAATCTGGGAAACCGAACAGCTACCGGAGGAGTGGAAGGAAGGGGTTATATGCCCCATCTACATACAAGAAAGGCGACAAACTGGAGTGTGAGAACTTTCGAGCGATCACCATCCTTAATGCCGCCTACAAAGTGATATCCCAGATCATCTTCCGTCGTCTGTCACCATTAGTGAACGAGTTCGTGGGAAGTTATCAAGCCAGCTTCGTTGACGGCCGCTCGACAACGGACCAGATCTTTACTGTACGGCAAATCCTTTAAAAAATGCCGTGAATACCAGGTCCCAACGCACCATCTGTTCGTTGATTTCAAGGCGGCATACGACAGTATAGACCGCGTAGAGCTATGGAAAATTATGGACGAGAACAGCTTCCCTGGGAAGCTTACCAGACTGATCAAAGCAACGGTGGATGGTGTGCAAAACTGTGTGAAGATCTCGGGCGAACACTCCAGTTCGTTCGAATCGCGCCGGGGACTAAGACAAGGTGATGGACTTTCGTGCCTGTTGTTCAACATTGCGCTAGAAGGTGTCATGCGGAGAGCCGGGTGTAACAGCCGGGGTACGATTTTCAACAGATCCAGTCAATTTATTTGCTTCGCGGATGACATGGACATTGTCGGCCGAACATTTGCAAAGGTGGCAGAACTGTACACCCGCCTGAAACGTGAAGCAACAAAAGTTGGACTGGTGGTGAATGCATCGAAGACAAAGTACATGCTTGTGGGTGGAACCGAGCGCGACAGGGTCCGCCTGGGAAGCAGTGTTACGATAGACGGGGATACCTTCGAGGTGGTCGAGGAATTCGTCTACCTCGGATCCTTGCTAACGGCTGACAACAACGTTAGTCGTGAAATACGAAGGCGCATCATCTGTGGAAGTCGGGCCTACTACGGGCTCCAGAAGAAACTGCGGTCGAAAAGATTCGCCACCGCACCAAATGTGTCATGTACAAGACGTTAATAAGACCGGTAGTCCTCTACGGACATGAAACATGGACAATGCTCGAGGAGGACTTGCAAGCACTCGGAGTATTCGAGAGACGGGTGCTTAGGACCATCTTTGGCGGTGTGCAAGAAGACGGTGTGTGGCGGCGAAGAATGAACCATGAGCTCGCCCAGCTCTACGGCGAACCCAGTATCCAGAAGGTAGCTAAAGCCGGAAGGGTACGATGGGTAGGGCATGTTGCAAGAATGCCGGACAGCAACCCTGCAAAGATGGTGTTCGCTTCCGATCCGGCAGGTACGAGACGACGTGGAGCGCAGCGAGCGAGATGGGCAGACCAGGTGCAGAACGACTTGGCGAGCGTGGGGCGTATCCGAGGATGGAAAGATGCGGCCTCGAACCGTGTATTGTGGCGTCAAATTGTTGATTCAGTGTTATCTGTTTAGATGTAGACTAAATAAATGAAAATGGAAGCCTGTAGATCATTGGTTACGCGTGTAGACCTGAAGGCCTTTACTTCAGGGATTTCTTGGATAACCGTAAAGATCTTCCACACGCAGATTCTATCATATGTACCACAATGGGTATATTACAATAACAAAAAAAAGCTTGTAGATCATTGGTTGCGCGTGTAGATCTGAAGACCTCCACTTCAGATATTTCTTGCATAGCCGCGAACATCCTCCGTACACATATTCTATTCAATGTTTCACAATGTACACATATCATATTCAGAACAGGCCAATATTAATTGAATATATGTTATTTTTATTTAACACGGTATGATACCGCATAAAAAACTAGTTTGGTGTACTTGTAGAAATCGCACACCAATACCAACAGATTTATTTGGCAGCAATCCATCGAGTTTCAGACTGGACGAATGAAAATTCTCATGGACGTAAACAGATTTTCATAAGACAAATTTGAAAAATTTGAAGGGTATTTTTGATTGCCGATTCTCAATAAACTATGATTTGTTCAATGCGCTAATAGTACACAATGAAAACTAGGGACTCTAAAATATGTGTTACATACAACTTAGTTAGAGTAAGTAGTTGGGCTGGCGTATAAATTAGATTTGAAAACCAAGCACTACCTACTACGACGGGAATTAGCTCACTACCCTATATGTTATTATTGAACGCTATTGAGTTTCGTTCAGATCAATGACTGATTTAGTTAGTTCTGGATTAATTAAAATCAAGGACTCTGGAAATTACTAGTATGTACATTATATGCAACCAGCGTTACGATAATTACTAACCATGTCAAAATAGTTATTCAATCCGACGAGCGCCTTATAGATAGGCAGCATGAAGTACAGTACGTTATCATTCGTTAAGTAGTCACTCAACCCATGACATCCGCCTTTGGGTAGGCAATTATTTGGTTACTTTCATGGTAAATCGCCGTGGGAAGCTGAGTAATTTTATCTCGTTTTAAATGCTGGATTCTGGAAAAAATTTCCTTATAACTAAGGAAGGGTCAAAATCTCACTGTAGGTGGATTAATCTGGTTTTTTTTTGCAAATCTGATTTAATTGTTATTATATCAAATTCAATTAATTATCTTAAAGATAAATCGTCTAGCTCAAACTTTTGTAGGGGTATGTGGCGGGATCATGTAGGTTTCTTGTTCAGTTTCCTCATGGGATGTGACATTTAATAAAACTTACGCGTTGCGCTTGAAGGTTGAAACCAATTTGATCTTTATTGAAAAGTCTTGCCTCAACCTAGACTCACTTTTCGGAGGTAGAGGAAGTCATTATATACAATTCAACCAATCAGTGATTGATACACTGATCGGGAGAGAGAGATAGCAAAAGTGAGACCACACAGTCAGCACTGGCGTGCGACGGGTAGTTTGGAAACAACTTGGCTTGGATACAGCCATAAATTAGTAACTCGGTAAAATGACACTTTCACGGGAAAGTGCATATGCAATGCGAGGGCCATCGACTCGATGGGTCGCTGACTTAGGGCCGATGTCCACGTAGCGGTTTTTTACGCTGCGTGCACACGTAAACGTGTGCACGACTACATTTGATGCTGGGTACCTTTCGTGGACACGGCGTGAACGCAGCTTGAAAAAACGCTTCGTGGGCATCGGCCCTTACGGGATTTAGAGTTATACTCAGCATGACGCGACAAATGCGATCTGCTGGAATTGAGCGAGGTTCGATGACATGTGTGAAGCACATGCTACAACCATCATCATCATCATCACCAATTCGACCAAACGTCCTATTCAGCCAAATGACCTATTCGGACTTATGGACTTCCGGACTAATGGTATATTCGGCCGAACAATTTTCGGCCTAGTGGCCTTCAGCCAAATGCCATCAGGCCGAACGGTATTGGGCCCAACGGCCCTTCTCCGTGTTGTCGTCAGCATCAGCTGACTCAAGCTGTTCAGTTGATCGATGTCCCAAAACCAAGCAAATACCTATTGAAGGATGCAATATAGCAATTCCATTTGAACGACAAATCACTTAAACCCTTCCGCTGAACTGAGTGTCACAAATCACCATCACAATCGTCGTCGTTCGTGATCAGCTGGAGCTGTTATACTTATTGTCAGCTTCGATTCCCTTTAACGGCGTGTTTGACTAGCTTATTCGGCAGCAGGTGGCGGACTTCGTTCTGAATCTTGCGGCTGATGATCGCTAAACTTGTGCTGAAGTGCTTCAAACGGGTGGCTTTGGCTGTGATGCGCTCGAAAATGTCCTAAACGTTCTCTACAGCTTTCGCTTCGTCTGTTGTCAGGCTTGACGATGATCCTCTGGCCTTGCTTTCGCCAGCTACAATTGCTGTTGCTACAGCCAGCTTTGTTACCATGCCTCCGATTTGCCTCGCCTCAGTTCGTTTCGTTTCGATGCGGTGCGGTCCGCTTGGTTCGACGCACGTGTGGTGAATGACTCGCGCACGCCGGGCCCTGCTTCTTTTATACACAAAGAAAATCTTACGGTCTACAACTTACATCAATCTGATGTCCGTGTTAGGAATACATGAACAGGATTGGTTGGTTCTGAAATTTTTACTGGGTATGACCAAAATTGAAATTTTCAATAGTTAATCGTAAATAATCGAAAATTTCAATGAAATTATCAAATTGGTGCAATAAATAGCTTGATAGGGTAACTGCTCCGCTCATAGGTCCGATATTCATCCCACAAAAAAACAAAGCAATGGATTTGGACAATGGACAAAGAAATTGGATTTGTTTCTTATTTTTGGGATATTTTCAGCAGTGAGCACGCATGTTAGCAAAAAGAAGCAACGAGGTTGGTGCTGTATTTCTTTGTTTTGCGATGTGATAAATATATGTTCAGTGTGATGGAAAACGGAACAGTTCCTCTATATAAATCCTCAAAATTCATAGAAAGATAAAGGCGCTGTTACCGTTCAATATCCTACATGATTTCGTGTCGGTCCCTAATTTAAGATTCTGATTTGACGCCCAGTACTATTGGGTAAGACGTTGTCCAACGTAAAAAAAACTAAGATAGATAATTGCTTGTGATAAATTTACCATGTTCATGTTTGCCTGGTACCTTTTCACTGTTTGGCCAGTTGTACCGACCTCACTGCCAAGCGCACGCATTGATGTAGCCATTTTTCCCTCAGTCTTTGCACTGAAATTCTTTAGAGTTTCTAGACATTTTATTCAATTTTCACGCGAAACTTTTCAGTATTGCGGATCATTTGAAAAAAAAAAACATTTTGCGGATTCCGCAATGTTCTAGCACAGCTGTCAATGTTCTACCGCCAGCCTGCAAATCTTCAATACACTGAAACAAAAACCTGGTAATTGGCGTTGTCATCGTAGGATGCCATGCCAAATAGCAGAAAAAAAGTATGAAGTGACAGCTGCGGTAATTTGAAAATTGAACCGGAAAAAGGAAAGTTTTCTTTGGAATGGAATGGATTTTTTAAAATTGTATTTCTTTTGATTTTCATGGGATTTTTTTTTAACTGTGCATAATAAACTCTTCGGCGATTATATGGAAAATTATTGAAAAGAGGGAAGGATCCTTTTAGTTAAGTAGAAAGTCTTCTAGCCGAATTTCACGGTTTTTAGATCGAAAACGGTTTGAAATGAAAATGAAAATTTCATTCCGCCAAAGCGTTCGCCCAAACAGGTCGTTTGGCCGAATAAGTCATCTGCCCAAAAAGGCCATTCGGCTGAAATGGTCGTTTGACGGGAACGACTATTTGGCTGAAAATGTCATTCGCCCGAACGGGTCCTACGGCCAAAAATGTAATTTGTTGAACGGGTATTGCCAATTCCAGCTCTCAATGGATTTTTGGGAATATTGTAGATCGTGCTTTGAGCAGAGGTGTCAAATGTTTTACATTATTTATTATTATTCCAAGTTTCATCTAAACGCATAAAACATGATAAAATCGTCTACTGAACCACTACTGCGATCACCGTAATACGTTGCAGCAAATATTTCAAAAAATGGAAGAACCAAGGAATTTGACATCTCACACTTATGATTATCTCGCACGTCTGAAGTGTGAAGTCCAACGAGGTGGGATCTTCGCAATAAAAATATCGAAAATGTCAACCCGTTTAGCCACATGACATTTTCGGTAAAATGGGTTTTCTGCCAATCGATCATTTCGGCCAAAGTATCATTCCGGTAAATGACTTTTTCGGTCATATGACCAGTGACCAGTTCGACTGAACCTCATTTTCGAAATTTCCCCTCGTTGGGCCGAAAGCCATTCGGCGGAAAGACATTAGTTCGAATGCCACTTGGCCGAATGTGTTAAGCCGAAAATCATGTAGACGAATTCAATTTGTGTGAATTGAGCGTTTATTTTTATTAGCCAAAAAGAACATTCGGCCTAACAAGTAGTTTGGCAGAAAGAATTGTTTGCACTAACGGGTAATTTGGTTTAACCGAATAGATAATTTGGATTAAAATGCATTTTGGTTGAAATGGTCTTTTGGTAGAAATGGCAAGAAGAGCCGTTTGGCTCAAAAATGTCCTTTCTGCCAAGCATCCATTCGGGCTAATAGCATTTTCAGCTAAATGACCAGCCAAATTAAACAGCGAGGATTAGACTCACGATCAATAGCAGCAAAACGAAGTACATGGTCACTGGCAATCAACGTGGGTTCATTAGTGGTAGTGGTAGCGAAATGGTGCTGGATGGTGAAAAATTTGAAGTGATACCCGCGCGGTGAAAAGGCGTATTGCAGCTGCAAATAGGGCTTATTACGGACTTCGTAACCAGCTTAAGTCCCGTAGTCTGCAAACGAAAACAAAACTCGCACTGTAGACTACTCTGATTCTTCCGGTGGCTTTATACGGCCATGAGACATGCACGTTAAACGAGACTGATCGGAGAGCTCTCGGAGTGTTTGAGCGTGAGGTGCTGCGGACAATACTCGGCGGTAAACAGGAGAACGGTATCTGGCGGCGTCGCATGAATCACGAATTGTACCAGGTGTATAAAGGGCGTGTATTGGGGCCCTCCTTAGCCGTGCGGTAAGACGCGCGGCTACAAAGCAAGACCATGCTGAGGGTGGCTGGGTTGGATTCCCGGTGCCGGTCTAGGCAATTTTCGGACTGGAAATTGTCTCGACTTCCCTGGGCATAAAAGTATCATCGTGTTAGCCTCATGATATACGAATGCAAAAATGGTAACCTGGCTTAGAAACCTCGCAGTTAATAACTGTGGAAGTGCTTAATGAACACTAAGCTGCGAGGCGGCTCTGTCCCAGTGTGGGGATGTAATGCCAATAAGAAGAAGAAGACGTATAAAGGGCTGGATATTATGAAGCTTATACAACACGGCTGACTACGGTGGGCTGGTCACGTCATTCGTATGCCGGAAGAACGACAAGCGAAGATAATATTTAGTAGAGAACCCGGAAGAGGCCGCAGGCTTCGTGGAAGGCCGTGTACACGATGGCTTTTTGCAGTTGAAGAAGACCTGAGGGCGCTCAATGTTCAGGGCGACTGGAAGCGATTGGCTCAGGATCGAGTCCAGTGGAGAAGGATACTCCATTCGGCGTAGGTTCATCGAAGAGCTGTAGCCCATCAAGTATCAAGTATCAAGTAAGACCAGCCAAAGGAATTGTTCGGCTGAACGACATTTTTGACCAAATGTCGGCGGCGGCGTAGCGCGGCGGATCACACCTCTAACTATGAGGTTTCTGACTCAAGTTATCATTTTTATGTACATTGTTGGTGTATCATTTGGCTAATACGATTAAACTTCCATGCTCAGGCTACCGAAGGTTCCCAATAGATGATTAAAATTAAACGGACTTGAAATGATTTACAAGCTGAAGGATTTTTTTTTCTGCATCTAGAAACATGTACGCCGAACTGTTTTCATGTCGCTCCTCATAACAAGTTTCGGAAACTACCTTTTTTCCGTTTCACTAACTCAACTGTTTCAAAAGCCACTCGAGAACTGTAACAAAAAGTTCCACTCGCTCAACTTGCATTGCCAGTCAGCTGGAGGCAAACGATCTCAAGAAGCGGAAAAAACTCCCACCATGGACCGAAATGATACTGAAATGGTTCAATTTAAAAACAATTAAATGTTTATTTACTTCTTACATTCGCACCGCTGGGTTCAGTTTCCTGAAGAACTTTGTCGTCGTCGTCATTTTCCCGATTGCGACAAAAAAGTGTCACTTGAACGGATTTTCAGCTTCGCGAAATATCCTCTCTCTCTCTCAGAAGCGCATCCACTTGCAGATACAGATCGACATCACTTCAAGGGCTCAAGGCAAAGCAATTCCTGCACCATCCAAGGATCGGACCCAAAGAGAAATCAAATTTTACGACACCTCCACCGTTCCCCACCACAGCGGAGGAAAAGGACTGCCTTTTGTTGTGAACCGCTGGGAACTTGTAAACTGCGCTGCTGTTTCAGATGCAATCTGGGCGACACTTTTGCTGCTTCCGGTTCGCTCCCCTCGCACGCTACATCCGGTTCCAATTTACTCCGTGTCTGTGTCGCACCATCACCGACCGCCGTGCAGTGCCGATGTGACGCTCGCCTGCAGCTTTTATAATGTGGCACACCGAAAGCAATCGAAAAATCAGTGATCGTAAAACAAATAGTGCAAAACTGGGAAAAACTATAACTCCACTTCCCGGATGGGGTCCCTCTTGCACGGTCGTTGCTTTGAGCATCCACACCTGCACCCTGCGCAGCTGGTCGACGATCTAAATCGGGAGAAATCGCTGTAATGCTCTATTTACCTTTTTTTCGACTAAGCTGCGACGAATCGCTGTCTAGGGCAGACCGAAAATTAAGTTACGGTGTGCAATTTTGATCTGTCTGGCTGCCGTGTGATTTTATTAAACCTGTCTGGTATTTCGCGAATAAAATCCAGTCGTGAAATACCTACTGCAACTATTGCCATAAAACGTCCAAATGTTGAACACAATGTATACTAGTTTTCAATTCATATTTCACTATTGTAATAGGCGTGAGGGGTTTTTGGGGTAGAAGGGTCAAATTATTGGCCTTTGCGAAACTCTCTATTCTGGCATTATGTAATTTGTGTTGAAAATCAAGATGTTTAAGATTTGAAAATTACACTGCACTCCACACTACATTACCTTACACAGGCGTGGGGCTTAGGAGAAAACTACTTTTAAACGATAAACTTACTTGAATTATACAATTTTCTTAATTTATTCAATATAACAACTATCGTCCACATTTCTGCCCTACCCTAGTTCAGTAATCCTCCTGTCTTACTGCCTGGCGAACCAACTATAGATACTGCGGAGGGAGCAGTCGAAGAATTGCGCTGTTTTCAGCACAATGTAATTGAAACTTGATGTTCGTTTAATGGGGAAAAATATGTGATTCTATTTGTCTGCACTTATTTTCGCGTGCATACCCGCCGCTACTGCTGCTGTGGTTCTTCATCTCACTGCCTTTGCTTTGAGGGGCTGCTTGTGGAATTCGCAACGGGTCTACACGGCGCGAGATGGTGGCGAACGATGATGCTGTTTGTTCCCACGAACGCGGGCGCACGCGATGCATTCTGCTGAGATTTAATTCCATTTGCGGGGGGTTGCGATGTTTAGGAAAGTTGAAGATAGTTCGCGTGTGGTACCACTCGGAAAGGAAGTCCCTAAGAGATGTGTTCGAAAAGCACAGATTCATTGTGGAAATAATGGCACTGCTGGATCAGAAAACTGAAGGTGTGCATTAAATGCAAGAAATTAGTGCTGCATTGTAGCAATAATTTTTAGATAAAGATGGGCATATTCACAATTCAGTAGAATAAACTGGATAAATAGTTCGACAGATATAGAGAATTTTTCACCGAAATAGGTGAGAACCTTTCAACCTTTTTAACAAAATTCTTGCATAGACAATTATTCCTCAAATATTTCTTCAAATTCCCTGCTTTAAAAAAAATAGAAGTATGCTTTCATTCACACACAACAAAATCTTATTCACCTTAATGTAATCCAAATCCAATCCAAATCCAATCCAAATCCAATCCAAATCCAATCCAAATCCAATCCAAATCCAATCCAAATCCAATTCAAATCCAATCCAAATCCAATCCAAATCCAATCCAAATCCAATCCAATCCAATCCAAATCCAAATCCAAATCCAATCAAAATCCAATCCAATCCAAATCAATCCAAACCAATCTAAACCAATCCAAACCAATCCAAATCAATCAAACCAATCCAAACCAATCCAACCAATCCAAATCTAATCAAATCAATCAAAATCCCAATCAAATCCAATCCAATCAAATCAATCCAAATCCAATCCAAATCCAATCCAAATCCAATCCAACCAATCCAAACCAATCCAAATCAATTCAAATCCAATCCAAATCCAGTCCAGGTCGGTCAGAGTCAGTCCAGGTCAGTCCAGGTCCAGTCCAGGTCGGTCCAGGTCAGTCAGTCGGTCAGGTCAGTCCAGGTCAGTCCAGGTCAGTCCAGGTCGGTCAGATCCAGTCAGTCCAGTCCAGGTCAGTCCAGGTCAGTCAGATCCAGTCAGTCAGATCCAGTCAAGGTCCAGTCCAGTCCAGTCCAGGTCAGTCAGGTCCAGTCCAGGTCAGTCAGTCCAGTCCAGGTCCAGTCCAGATCCAGTCCAGGTCAGTCCAGATCCAGTCCAGGTCAGTCCAGATCCAGTCCAGATCCAGTCCAGGTCGGTCAGGTCAGTCAGGTCAGTCAGGTCAGGTCAGTCCAGTCAGTCGATCAGTCGGTCAGATCCAGTCCAGGTCAGTCCAGATCCAGTCCAGGTCAGTCCAGATCCAGTCCAGGTCAGTCCAGGTCAGTCGATCCGGTCAGTCAGGTCCAGATCAGGTCAGTCAGTCCAGATCAGTCCAGGTCGGTCAGGTCAGTCCAGAGTCAGTCCAAGGTCAGTCCAGGTCCAGTCAGGAGTCAGTCAGGTCAGTCCAGATCGGTCAGTCCAGATCCGGTCCAGGTCGGTCAGGTCAGTCAGGTCAGTCCAGGTCAGTCGATCCAGTCCAGATCAGTCCAGATCCAGTCCAGATCCGGTCCAGGTCAGTCCAGTCAGGTCAGTCCAGGTCAGTCAGATCCAGGTCAGTCCAGATCCAGTCCGATCCAGTCCAGATCCAGTCCAGGTCCAGTCCAGGTCAGTCAGTCCAGATCCAGTCCAGGTCAGTCCAGATCCAGTCAGGTCAGTCCAGATCAGTCCAGGTCAGTCCAGGTCAGTCCAGATCCGGTCCAGGTCGGTCCAGGTCAGTCCAGATCCAGTCCAGGTCAGTCCAGATCCAGTCAGGTCAGTCCAGGTCGGTCAGATCCAGTCCAGGTCAGTCCAGATCCAGTCCAGTCAGGTCAGTCAGGTCAGTCAGGTCCAGTCCAGGTCAGTCCAGATCCAGGTCCAGATCCAGTCAGATCCAGTCCAGATCCAGTCAGGTCAGATCAGTCAGATCCAGTCAGGTCGGTCGGAGTCCAGATCCAGGTCCAGTCCAGATCCAGTCCAGATCCGGTCAGAGTCAGTCCAGATCCAGTCCAGATCCAGTCCAGGTCAGTCCAGATCCAGTCCAGATCCAGTCCAGGTCGGTCAGGTCAGTCCAGTCAGTCAGTCAAGTCAGTCCAGGTCCGGTCAGGTCGGTCAAGATCGGTCAGGTCGGTCAGGTCAGTCCAGATCCAGTCCAGGTCAGTCCAGGTCAGTCAGGTCAGTCCGTCAGTCCAGAGTCAGTCAGGTCGGTCCAGGTCAGTCAGGTCCAGATCGGTCCAGATCCAGTCCAGGTCAGTCCAGATCCAGTCCAGTCAGTCCAGATCCGGTCCAGATCCAGTCCAGGTCAGTCCCAGGTCAGTCCAGATCAGTCAGGTCCAGTCCCAGGTCAGTCCAGGTACGGTCAGGTCAGTCCAGTCAGTCCAGGAGTCCAGGTCCAGTCCAGGTCGGTCAGGTCCAGTCCAGATCCAGTCAGTCCAGTCCAGGTCAGTCAGGTCAGTCCAGATCCAGTCCAGGTCAGTCAGGTCAGTCCAGGTCAGTCAGGTCCAGTCCAGATCGGTCAGTCCAGATCCAGGTCCAGTCCAGATCCAGTCCAGATCCAGTCAGGTCAGGTCCAGATCAGTCCAGATCAGTCAGGTCAGTCCAAGTCAGTCAGATCCAGTCCAGGTCCAGTCCAGATCCAGTCCAGATCCAGTCAGGTCAGTCCAGGTCCAGTCCAGATCCAGTCAGTCCAGATCCAGTCCAGGTCAGTCCAGATCCAGTCAGATCCAGTCCAGATCCAGTCAGATCCAGTCCAGGTCAGTCCAGATCAGTCCAGGTCGGTCAGGTCCAGTCAGGTCAGTCCAGGTCAGTCCAGGTCCAGTCCAGATCCAGTCAGGTCAGTCCAGGTCAGTCCAGTCGGTCAGATCCAGTCCAGGTCAGTCGGTCAGGTCAGTCAGGTCAGTCCAGGTCAGTCCAGGTCAGTCCGATCCAGTCAGTCGGTCAGGTCAGTCCAGTCCAGATCGGTCAGGTCAAGGTCCAGTCAGGTCAGTTCAGAGTCCAGTCCAGGTCAGTCCAGATCCAGTCCAGGTCAGTCCAGATCCAGTCCAGATCCAGTCCAGGTCAGTCCAGTCCAGAGTCAGTCCAGGTCGGTCCAGGTCAGTCCAGGTCAGTCCAGATCAGTCCAGTCGGTCAGATCAGTCCAGATCCAGTCCAGGTCAGTCCAGGTCAGTCCAGGTCCAGTCCAGGTCAGTCAAGATCCAGTCCAGGTCAGTCCAGTCAGTCCAGAGTCCAGTCCAGATCGGTCAGTCCAGGTCAGTCCAGGTCAGTCAGGTCAGTCCAGGTCCAGTCAGGTCAGTCCAGATCCAGTCCAGATCCAGTCCAGATCCAGTCCAGGTCAGTCCAGATCCAGTCCAGATCCAGTCCAGGTCAGTCCAGGTCGGTCCAGATCCAGTCAGGTCCAGTCAGTCCAGTCAGGTCAGTCAGAGTCAGTCCAGATCCAGTCAGGTCCGGTCCAGATCCGGTCAGGTCCGGTCCAGATCCAGTCCAGGTCAGTCAGATCCAGTCCAGATCAGTCAGGTCAGTCCAGGTCAGTCCAGGTCAGTCCAGATCAGTCCAGATCCAGTCAGATCCAGTCCAGGTCAGTCCAGGTCAGTCCAGATCCAGTCCAGGTCCAGTCCAGGTCAGTCCAGGTCAGTCAGGTCCAGTCCAGGTCAGTCCAGATCCAGTCAGGTCAGTCCAGGTCGGTCCAGGTCAGTCCAGATCAGTCCAGGTCAGTCCAGGTCCAGTCAGATCGGTCAGATCCAGTCCAGATCCAGTCCAGGTCAGTCCAGGTCAGTCCAGGTCCAGTCCAGTCCAGTCAGGTCAGTCAGGTCAGTCCAAGTCCAGTCAGATCCAGTCCAGGTCAGTCCAGGTCAGTCAAGTCAGTCAGAGTCCAGTCCAGATCCAGTCCAGGTCAGTCCAGGTCAGTCAGGTCAGTCCCAGGTCAGTCAGGTCCAGTCAGGTCAGTCCAAGATCGGTCCAGGTCAGTCAGGTCGGTCCAAGTCCAGTCCAGATCGAGTCCAGGTCGGTCCAGGTCAGTCCAATCGGTCAGTCCAGTCAGATCCAGGTCCAGTCCAAGGTCGAGTCAGTCAGTCAGTCAGGTCAGTCCAGGTCAGTCCAGAGTCAGTCCAGGTCGGTCCAGATCCAGTCCAGGTCGGTCCAGATCCAGTCCAGGTCGGTCCAGGTCCGGTCCAGGTCAGTCCAGGTCAGTCCAAGATCGGTCCAGGTCAGTCCCAGGTCGGTCAGAGTCGGTCCAGGTCAGTCCAGGTCAGTCAGGTCCAGTCAGATCAGTCCAGGTCAGTCAAGGTCAGTCCAGGTCAGTCCAGGTCCAGTCCAGATCCAGTCAGGTCAGTCCAGGTCAGTCCAGGTCCAGTCCAGATCCAGTCCAGATCCAGTCCAGGTCAGTCAGGTCCAGTCCAGGTCAGTCCAGATCCAGTCAGTCAGGTCAGTCAGATCAGTCCAGTCCAGTCAGTCCAGTCCAGATCAGTCAGTCCAGGTCAGTCCAGATCCAGTCCAGGTCCAGTCAGATCAGTCCAAGTCGAGTCCAGATCCAGTCCAGGTCAGTCAGATCCAGTCCAGGTCAGTCCAGGTCAGTCAGGTCGGTCAGGTCAGTCCAGATCCAGTCCAGGCCCAGTCCAGATCCGGTCAGGCCCAGTCCAGGTCAGTCCAGTCCAGTCCAAGTCAGTCCAGGTCGGTCAGGTCAGTCCAGTCCAGGTCAGTCCAGGTCGGTCAATTGGGTCGGTCCAGGTCAGTCAGGTCGGTCCAGATCCAGTCAGGTCAGTCCAGGTCAGTCCAGACGGTCAGTCAGATCCCGGTCCAGAGTCGGTCAGTCCCGGTCAGGTCCAGTCCAGGTCCCGGTCCAGGTCAGTCCAAGGTCGGTCCAGGTCGGTCAAGGTCGGTCCAGGTCAGTCCAGATCCAGTCCAGGTCAGTCCAGGTCGGTCCAGGTCAGTCCAGGTCCAGTCCAGAGTCCAGTCGGTCGAGTCCAGTCCAGGTCGGTCCAGGTCAGTCAGGTCCAGTCAGGTCAGTCCAGGTCGGTCCAGATCAGTCCAGGTCCAGTCCAGATCCAGTCCAGATCCAGTCAGGTCCAGTCAGGTCGGTCCAGGTCAGTCCAGGTCAGTCAGGTCAGATCCAGTCAAAGTCAGTCCAGATCCAGTCAGATCCAGTCAGGTCAGTCCAGTCAAGTCAGGTCAGTCCAGGTCAGTCCAGGTCCAGTCAGATCCAGTCAGGTCCAGTCCAGATCCAGTCAGGTCAGTCAGGTCCAGTCCAGATCCAGTCCAGTCAGTCCAGGTCAGTCCAGGTCCAGTCCAGGTCAGTCCAAGATCCAGTCAGGTCAGTCCAGATCCAGTCCAGGTCCAGTCCAGGCCCAGTCCAAGTCCAGTCCAGAGTCAGTCCAGGTCAGTCAGATCAGTCAGGTGGTCGGTCAGTCCAGTCAGATCCAGTCCAGTCAGTCAGTCAGTCCAGATCCGGTCCAGATCAGTCCAGAGTCAGTCCAGGTCAGTCAGGTCGGTCAGGATCCAGTCAGATCCAGTCAGGTCGGTCAGATCGGTCAAGTCAGTCCAGGTCAGTCCAGGTCAGTCAGGTCAGTCCAGGTCCAGTCCAGGTCCAGTCCAGATCCAGTCCAGATCCAGTCCAGGTCAGTCAGGTCAGTCCAGATCCAGTCCAGGTCCAGTCAGATCGGTCCAGGTCAGTCCAGGTCAGTCAGTCCAGTCCAGGTCAGTCAGGTCAGTCCAGGTCGGTCAGATCCGGTCCAGTCCAGTCAGTCCAGGTCGGTCCAGATCAGTCCAGGTCAGTCCAGGTCAGTCCAGATCCAGTCAGGTCAGTCCAGGTCCAGTCAGTCCAGTCCAGATCCAGTCCAGGTCGGTCCAGGATCAGTCCAGGTCGGTCAGTCAGTCCAGATCGGTCCTGGTCAGTCCAGATCCAGTCAGGTCAGTCCAGGTCAGTCCAGATCCAGTCCAGATCCAGTCCAGATCCAGTCAGGTCAGTCCAGGTCAGTCCAGGTCAGTCCAGATCCAGTCCAGGTCAGTCAGTCCAGTCAGTCAGTCGGTCAAGATCCAGTCCAGATCCAGTCAGATCCAGGTCAGTCGGTCTGGGTCGGTCCAGATCCGGTCAGGTCAGTCAGGTCAGTCCAGATCGGTCAAGGTCAGTCCAGATCGATCCAGGTCAAGGTCAGTCCAGGTCAGTCCAGATCCAGTCCAGGTCCAGTCAGGTCAGTCAGATCCAGTCCAGATCCAGTCCAGGTCAGTCCAGGTCAGTCAGGTCAGTCCAGATCGGTCCAGATCCAGTCCAGGTCAGTCAGATCCAGTCCAGTCAGTCAGTCCAGATCAGTCAGGTCAGTCCAGGTCAGATCCAGGTCCAGGTCAGTCAGTCCAGTCCAGGTCAGTCCAGATCCAGTCAGATCCAGTCCAGGTCGGTCAGATCCAGTCCAGGTCAGTCCAGATCAGTCCAGATCCAGTCCAGATCCAGTCAGGTCAGTCAGGTCAGTCCAGGTCAGTCCAGATCCAGTCAGGATCCAGTCCAGGTCAGTCCAGATCAGTCCAGATCGGTCCAGGTCCGGTCAGATCAGTCCAGGTCAGTCCAGATCCAGTCCAGGTCGGTCCAGATCCAGTCCAGGTCCAGTCCAGGTCAGTCCAGGTCAGTCCAGATCCAGTCCAGATCCAGTCAGGTCAGTCCAGGTCAGTCAGGTCAGTCCAGATCCAGTCAGATCCAGTCCAGGTCAGTCCAGATCCAGTCCAGATCCAGTCCAGGTCAGTCGAGTCCAGTCAGGTCGGTCCAGATCCAGTCCAGGTCAGTCAGATCCAGTCCAGGTCAGTCAGATCAGTCCAGATCCAGTCCAGATCAGTCCAGGTCAGTCCAGGTCAGTCCAGGTCAGTCAGATCCAGTCAGATCCAGTCCAGATCCAGTCCAGATCGGTCAGATCAGTCCAGGTCAGTCAGGTCCAGTCCAGGTCAGTCCAGGTCAGTCAGATCAGTCCAGATCCAGTCCAGATCAGTCAGTCCAGGTCAGATCCAAGTCCAGTCCAGTCAGATCCGGTCCAGGTCAGTCCAGATCCAGTCCAGATCAGTCCAGGTCAGTCCAGATCCAGTCCAGGTCAGTCCAGATCCAGTCCAGATCCAGTCCAGGTCCAGTCCAGGTCAGTCCAGTCAGTCCAGATCCAGTCCAGGTCGGTCCAGATCCAGTCAGATCCAGTCCAGATCCAGTCAGGTCAGTCCAGATCCAGTCAGATCCAGTCCAGATCCAGTCAGGTCAGTCCAGGTCAGTCCAGTCAGTCCAGTCGGTCAGGTCAGTCCAGATCCAGTCCAGTCGGTCAGATCCAGTCCAGGTCCAGTCCAGGTCAGTCCAGATCCAGTCAGTCGGTCCAGTCCAGGTCAGTCAGATCCAGTCCAGGTCGGTCAGATCAGTCAGATCCAGTCCAGGTCAGTCCAGGTCAGTCCAGGTCAGTCCAGGTCGGTCAGTCGGTCCAGATCGGTCCAGGTCAGTCCAGATCAGTCCAGGTCAGTCCAGTCGGTCAGGTCAGTCCAGGTCAGTCAGGTCAGTCCAGATCCAGTCCAGATCCAGTCCAGGTCAGTCCAGGTCAGTCCAGGTCGGTCCAGATCCAGTCAGATCCAGTCCAGATCCAGTCCAGTCGGTCAGGTCAGTCAGATCCAGTCCAGGTCAGTCCAGATCGGTCAGTCCAGTCAGTCCAGGTCAGTCAATCGAGTCCAGGTCCAGATCCAGTCCAGGTCAGTCCAGATCCAGTCAGGTCAGTCCAAGTCAGTCCAGATCAGTCCAGGTCAGTCCAGATCAGTCCAGATCAGTCCAGGTCAGTCAGGTCCAGTCAGGTCAGTCCAGATCCGGTCAAGGTCGATCCAGTCCAGGTCAGTCCAGTCCAGTCCAGGTCAAGTCAGTCCAGTCAGTCGGTCAGTCAGGTCAGTCCAGTCGAGTCAGTCCAGGTCCAGTCCAGGTCAGTCCAGATCCAGTCCAGATGCGGTCCAGATCAGTCCAGATCCAGTCCAGGTCGAGTCCAGGTCAGTCCAGATCCAGTCAGGTCAGTCCAGGTCCAGATCCAGTCAGTCCAGTCAGGTCCAGTCCAGGTCAGTCAGTCAGTCAGTCAGATCCAGTCAGGTCCAGTCGGTCAGTCCAGTCCAGGTCAGTCCAGGTCCAGTCCAGATCCAGTCAGGTCAGTCCAGGTCAGTCAGATCCAGTCAGATCCAGTCCAGATCCAGTCCAGATCGGTCAGGTCCAGTCCAGATCCAGTCCAGGTCAGTCCAGATCCAGTCCAGGTCGGTCCAGGTCAGTCCAGATCCAGTCCAGTCAGTCCAGTCAAGTCCAGTCAGGTCAGTCCAGATCCAGTCAGGTCAGTCCAGGTCAGTCCAGGTCAGTCCAGGTCAGTCCAGATCCAGTCCAGAGTCGGTCCAGGTCGGTCAGGTCGGTCAGGTCAGTCCAGGTCAGTCAGTCCAGTCCAGTCAGTCCAGGTCGAGTCCAGGTCCAGTCCAGGTCAGTCCAGATCCAGTCAGGTCCAGTCCAGATCCAGTCCAGATCAGTCCAGATCAGTCCAGGTCCAGTCCAGGTCAGTCAGATCAGTCCAGGTCAGTCCAGATCCAGTCCAGATCCAGTCCAGGTCGGTCAGTCCAGTCAGTCAGTCCAGTCCAGTCCAGTCCAGGTCAGTCCAGATCAGTCCAAGTCCAGTCCAGGTCCAGTCCAGGTCCAGTCCAGGTCAGTCAGATCAGTCCAGATCAGTCCAGGTCAGTCCAGGTCAGTCGATCAGTCAGGTCGATCGATCCAGTCAGAGTCGTCCAGGAGTCCAGTCCAGGTCAGTCCAGATCCAGTCCAGGTCGGTCCAGATCCAGTCCAGATCCAGTCCAGGTCAGTCCAGATCCAGTCCAGGTCGGTCCAGGTCAGTCCAGATCCGGTCAGGTCCAGATCGGTCAGGTCAGTCCAGGTCAGTCAGTCAGTCCAGTCCAGGTCAGTCCAGGTCCAGTCCAGATCAGTCCAGATCAGTCAAGTCAGTCCAGATCCAGTCCAGATCCAGTCCAGGTCAGTCCAGATCAGTCAGGTCGGTCAGATCCAGTCAGGTCAGTCCAGGTCCAGTCCAGGTCCAAGTCAGATCCAGATCCAGTCCAGGTCAGTCAGATCCAGTCCAGGTCAGTCCAGGTCAGTCCAGATCCAGTCCAGGTCAGGTCAGTCCAGGTCAGTCAGGTCAGTCAGGTCAGTCCAGGTCCAGTCCAGGTCGAGTCAGGTCGGTCAGGTCAGTCCAGGTCAGTCCAGATCCAGTCCAGGTCAGTCCAGATCCAGTCCAGGTCAGTCCAGATCCAGTCCAGGTCAGTCCAGATCCAGTCCAGATCAGTCCAGATCCAGTCCAGGTCCAGTCCAGTCAGTCCAGGTCAGTCCAGGTCAGTCCAGGTCAGTCCAGGTCCAGATCCAGTCCAGATCCAGTCAGGTCAGTCCAGATCCAGTCCAGATCCAGTCCAGGTCAGTCCAGGTCGGTCAGTCAGGTCAGTCCAGATCCAGTCCAGTCCAGTCGGTCCAGATCCAGTCAAGTCGATCCAGTCAGATCGGTCAGGTCAGTCAGGTCAGTCAGGTCGGTCCAGATCAGTCAGGTCCAGTCCAGATCAGTCAGATCCAGTCCAGGTCAGTCGATCCAGTCCAGGTCGATCCAGGTCAGTCCAGGTCAGTCAGTCCAGTCCAGGTCAGTCCAGATCGGTCCAGGTCAGTCCAGATCCAGTCCAGGTCCAGTCGGTCAGGTCGGTCAGTCCAGATCCAGTCCAGGTCAGTCCAGGTCAGTCAGTCCAGATCGGTCCAGGTCAGTCCAGATCCAGTCCAGATCCAGATCCAGGTCAGTCCAGGTCAGTCCAGATCCAGTCAGTCCAGTCCAGTCAGGTCAGTCAGGTCAGTCCAGATCCAGTCCAGGTCAGTCCAGGTCAGTCCAGGTCAGTCCAGATCCAGTCCAGGTCAGTCCAGGTCAGTCCAGATCCAGTCCAGGTCAGTCCAGATCAGTCAGGTCAGTCCAGATCCAGTCCAGGTCAGTCCAGTCAGTCCAGATCGGTCAGTCGATCCAGGTCAGGTCCAGGTCGGTCAGGTCAGTCCGAGTCAGTCCAGATCGGTCCAGGTCAGTCCAGATCCAGTCCAGGTCAGTCCAGGTCAGATCCAGGTCAGATCAGTCCAGATCAGTCCAGATCCAGTCAGGTCAGTCCAGGTCGGTCCAGATCAGTCCAGGTCAGTCCAGTCAGTCAGTCCAGGTCAGTCAGATCGGTCAGATCAGTCCAGGTCGGTCCAGATCGGTCAGGTCCAGTCCAGGTCCGGTCCAGGTCCAGTCCAGTCCAGTCCAGGTCAGTCCAGATCCAGTCCAGGTCAGTCAGGTCAGTCCAGATCAGTCCAGATCCAGTCCAGGTCAGTCCAAGATCGGTCAGTCCAGGTCAGTCCAGGTCAGTCCAGGTCAGTCAAGTCAGTCCAGGTCAGTCCAGGTCAGTCAGTCCAGTCAAGGTCCCAGTCCAGGTCAGTCCAGATCCAGTCAGGTCAGTCCAGGTCAGTCCA
Organism: Armigeres subalbatus; assembly: GCF_024139115.2. NCBI lineage: Eukaryota > Metazoa > Arthropoda > Insecta > Diptera > Culicidae > Armigeres > Armigeres subalbatus. Next base: position 192,268,126 of record NC_085139.1, read on the forward strand.
GTCCAGTCAGGTCAGTCAGGTCAGTCCAGATCCAGTCAGATCCAGTCCAGTCCAGATCCAGGTCAGTCAGGTCCAGTCAGATCCGATCCAGGTCAGATCCAGTCCAGATCCAGTCAGATCCAGTCCAGGTCAGTCCAGTCGATCCAGGTCAGTCAAGTCAGTCCAGGTCGGTCCAGTCAGTCAGGTCAGTCCAGATCCAGTCCAGGTCAGTCCAGATCCAGTCAGATCCAGTCAGGTCAGTCCAGATCCAGTCCAGGTCAGTCCAGATCAGTCAGATCCAGTCCAGATCCAGTCAGTCAGATCCAGTCCAGATCAGTCCAGGTCAGTCCAGGTCCAGTCAGGTCAGTCCAGATCCAGTCCAGGTCGGTCAAGTCGAGTCAGATCCAGGTCCAGGTCAGTCGGTCAGATCCAGTCCAGGTCAGTCCAGGTCAGTCAGATCCAGTCCAGGTCGGTCAAGTCAGTCAGGTCAGTCCAGATCCAGTCCAGGTCAGTCAGATCGGTCAGGTCAGTCCAGATCCAGTCAGGTCAGTCCAGGTCCAGTCAGATCCAGTCCAGATCCAGTCAAGGTCGGTCAGATCGGTCAGGTCAGTCAGTCCAGATCCAGGTCAGTCCAGGTCAGTCCAGAGTCAGATCGGTCCAGATCCAGTCCAGATCCAGTCCAGGTCAGTCCAGGTCCAGTCCAGGTCCAGTCAGAGTCAGTCAGGTCAGTCCAAGTCGGTCAAGATCCGGTCCAGATCAGTCCAGATCCAGTCAGGTCAGTCCAGATCCAGTCCAGGTCAGTCCAGATCCAGTCCAGGTCAGTCCAGGTCAGTCAGTCAGTCCAAGTCAGTCCAGATCCAGTCCAGATCCAGTCCAAGATCGAGTCAGGTCAGTCAGGTCAGTCCAGATCCAGTCAGGTCAGATCAGTCAAGGTCAGTCCAGGTCAGTCCAGATCCAGTCCAGTCCAGTCCAGGTCAGTCCAGATCCAGTCCAGGTCAGTCAGATCCAGATCGGTCAGTCAGGTCAGTCAGATCAGTCAGGTCAGTCCAGGTCCAGTCCAGGTCAGTCAGGTCCAGTCCAGGTCGGTCCAGATCCAGTCCAGGTCAGTCCAGGTCGGTCAGGTCAGTCCAGATCCAGTCCAGATCAGTCAGGTCCAGTCCAGATCCAGTCAGGTCAGTCCAGGTCCGGTCAGGTCCAGTCCAGATCAGTCCAGATCCAGTCCAGGTCCGGTCAGGTCCAGTCCAGGTCCAGTCCAGGTCAGTCCAGTCGGTCCAGGTCAGTCCAGGTCGGTCCAGGTCAGTCCAGGTCGGTCCAGGTCGGTCAGGTCAGTCCAGATCCGATCCGGAGTCAGTCAGTCCAGTCCAGATCAGTCAGGTCGGTCAAGATCCAGTCCAGGTCCAGTCCAGGTCCAGTCCAGATCCAGTCCAGATCCAGTCCAGGTCAGTCCAGGTCAGTCCAGATCAGTCAGGTCAGTCCAGATCCAGTCAGATCCAGTCCAGGTCAGTCCAGATCCAGTCAGGTCGGTCCAGGTCGGTCCAAGGAGTCGGTCCAGATCCAGTCCAGGTCAGTCCAGATCCAGTCCAAGGTCGAGTCCAAGGTCGGTCAGGATCAGTCCAGATCAGTCCAGATCCAGTCAGATCGGTCCAGATCCAGTCCAGGTCAGTCAGGTCAGTCCAGATCCAGAGTCCAGTCAGATCCAGTCCAGGTCGAGTCCAAGATCAGTCCAGATCCAGTCCAGGTCAGTCCAGATCCAGTCCAAGATCGGTCCAGATCAGGTCAGTCCAGGTCAGTCAGTCAGGTCCAGTCCAGTCCAAGTCCAGTCCAGGTCAGATCCAAGATCGGTCCAGGTCCAGTCCAGGTCCAGTCCAGGTCCGGTCCAGGTCGAGTCCAGGTCAGTCCAGGTCAGTCCAGATCCAGTCCAGGTCAGTCCAGGATCGGTCAGATCCAGTCCAGATCCAGTCCAGGTCAGTCCAGTCCAGATCCAGTCAGGTCAGTCCAGATCAGTCCAGAGTCAGGTCAAGTCAGTCCAGGTCAGTCCAGATCAGGTCAGTCCAGATCAGTCCAGGTCAGTCCAGATCCAGTCCAGATCAGGTCGGTCAGATCAGTCCAGATCCAGTCCAGATCCGGTCCAGATCAGTCAAGTCAGGTCAGATCAGTCGGTCAGATCAGTCCAGATCCAGTCCAGATCCAGTCCAAGTCAGTCCAGGTCAGTCAGGTCAGTCAGATCGGTCAGATCAGTCCAGATCCAGTCCAGGTCCAGTCAGGTCGGTCAGTCCAGATCAGTCAGGTCAGTCCAGATCGGTCAGATCGGTCAGGTCAGTCCGAGTCAGTCAGGTCAGTCCAGTCAGTCAGTCGGTCCAGATCCAGTCCGATCCAGTCCAGATCCAGTCGGTCAGTCCGGTCCAGATCCAGTCCAGGTCAGTCCAGGTCAGTCCAGATCAGTCCAGGTCAGTCCAGGTCGATCCAGGTCGGTCAGGTCCAGTCAGGTCGGTCCAGATCCGGTCAGGTCAGTCCAGATCCAGTCAGATCGGTCAGAGTCAGATCCAGTCAGGTCCAGGTCAGTCAGGTGGTTCAGATCCAGTCAAATGCGGTCCAGTCTGATCTAAGTCAATCTAAATCCAAATCAAATTCAAATCCAATCCAAATCAAATCTAAATCAAATCCAATCAAATCCAAATCGAATCGAATTTTACCTTTAGGTGGTGGAACAAAATCCCAAAAACCGCGTAAAATGTGACCCCAGTATATAATTTCTGATTTTTCTTACAATTCCGTTGGATCATAATCTTTTTCAAATTGGAAATCTTTTTTGACTGATATGACATGACTTAGTACCAAGAAGAAGATGATTAAAAAGAAGAAGAAAGAAGAATGGTTCCCAGAAGCATATCTGACTGAATGCTGAAATTGTCGTCTTTGGATGGGAATCTAACAACTTTACTCTTATATGTGAACTTGGCATAGTGAAAGTAAATTTTAAGATACTCATCTTGAATTATTCAAATATCTTCAACGCAAATGTCCCCTGTCAAAATAACACTTTCGGGAACCTGTTTTTTTGGGAAATCGTAAATTAAATTGATCTGAAAATTCCTTGCATTGTGTCTTTGACTTCTCCATGGAAGTACCTGCCTAACGGCAATCAGTCTCGACACCCGACGTAGGCGTTCGGTTGGTAACTGCCGCGTGCCATCCGGCATTCCAACTGTTTGATTTATATTCAAATCAGGCCAATTAAGTTCCAATCCGGTGTGCGATGACGAATTGTTATCGAAGCTTCCAGGACGACGACGGTCTCCCGTCTAGCAACGCACAGTGGGAATAAAAGGGCCCGTAATAGTACTTATTTAGATGCCGCTATTTTAGAGGTCCGGAAAAGACCCATTCTTATGTAAAAAAATCCGAGGAATCGATTGGTGATATTTTCACTGCAGACAAACCATAGCAAAGGGCCCATTTTGCCCGATTTTCCCCAAAATACACCATAAAAACGAATTATTCAACGGAAAATCTTATTTGCCGCTCTCGGAAAGGACTCAAATATTACTCAAATGTTGATAGAATATTGGTGAAATGGATTGCATTGAATTCTGTGCGTGACATAACTCAAAATTAGCCTATTTTGCCCGATTCTCCCCTAAACTCATGATTTAGGAAATTAAAGCTTCTGGAAAGTAATTTCTCGCGTTTAAAATGATCTTTGCTGGTGCAAATCTATTCAAAATACATGCAGACGGACATATTCTAATCGTTTCGTGATTAAAGATTTACGAAACAGTCTATTTTGCCCGATTTTCCCCAAAATACACCATAAAAACGAATTATTCAACGGAAAATCTTATTTGCCGCTCCCGGAGAGGACTCAAATATTACTCAAATGTTGATAGAATATTGGTGAAATGGATTGCATTGAATTCTGAGCGAGACATAACTCAAAATTAGCCTATTTTGCCCGATTCTCCCCTAAACTCATGATTTAGGAAATATGAAAGTAATTTCTGGAAAGTAATTTCTCGCGTTTAAAATGATCTTTGCTGGTGCAAATCTATTCAAAATACATGCAGACAGACATATTCTAATCGTTTCGTGATTAAAGATTTTCGAAATAGTCAATCAATTTTGCAGGTGAGAAATCGTTGGCGTTATTGTACTCCGGTGCTCCATGATCTTGGGCCAAGTAGATAGGATCTTCTCACCATACATCTGCCTCGTGAATTTCGCCACTGCCACATATTTACGTTTGCTCAGCTCAACACGCGTTTTCAGTAACAAGGATGCTTCAATGCAATCCCGTTTCGTCCTACCGGTGTTTTTCAAACATTTTTTGGCGAATGCTTCACCAGAAGTTTGGAGGCTTAGGAGTAACGAAAGAAAACAATAAGAACTTGCATTCTGAGGTGATAAATCGCTAAGAAATTCACTGCTTGTCATTTTATTTAAAAAAGGGGAAATGGACGAAGAGAATGCCCTCTTGCGACATTCGCCCTTTTACCAGATAGAGCTTGAAATACGATTTTTTTTAATACTGATATGGGAACAGGCATGTTAATGAATGGCATGAATGACATATCCAACTTTTACACAACAGATAATGCTTTGTTTCACACTCGGTTTCAGATAAAAAATATGTGATGTGTAAAAAATGAAAGATTTTCGTATTATTGCCTTTATAATATAACAAAGTTGTACCGAAAGGCTATAGGATCAGTTCAAAAAACGAGCTTTTATAGGAGGTCCGGATTCCCATAGTGTTATCCGATAAAATCAGCTAGAAAAAAAACGGGCAAAATGATCCATTTCGTAAATCTTCAATCACGAAACGTTTAGATTATTCTGTTTGCATGTATCTTGAATAGATTTGTATCAGCAAAGATAATTTTAAACGCGAGAAATGACTTTCCAGAAGCTTTAATTTCCTAAATCATGAGTTTAGGAGAGAATCGGGCAAAATAGGCTAATTTTGAGTTATGTCACGCACAGAATTCAATGCAATCCATTTCACCAATATTCTATCAACATTTGAGTAATATTTGAGTCCTCTCCGAGAGCGGCAAAGACGATTTTCCGTTGAATAATTCGTTTTTATGGTGTATTTTGGGGAAAATCGGGAAAAATAGACTATTTCGTAAATCTTTAATCACGAAACGATTAGAATATATCTGTCTGCATGTATTTTGAATGGATTTGCACCAGCAAAGATCATTTTAAACGCGAGAAATTACTTTCCAGAAGCTTTTATTTCCTAAATCATGAGTTTAGGGGAGAATCGGGCAAAATAGGCTAATTTTGAGTTATGTCACGCACAGAATTCAATGCAATCCATTTCACCAATATTCTATCAACATTTGAGTAATATTTGAGTCCTCTCCGAGAGCGGCAAAGACGATTTTCCGTTGAATAATTCGTTTTTATGGTGTATTTTGGGGAAAATCGGGCAAAATAGACTATTTCGTAAATCTTTAATCACGAAACGATTAGAATATATCTGTCTGCATGTATTTTGAATGGATTTTCACCAGCAAAGATCATTTTAAACGCGAGAAATTACTTTCCAGAAGCTTTTATTTCCTAAATCATGAGTTTAGGGGAGAATCGGGCAAAATAGGCTAATTTTGAGTTATGTCACGCACAGAATTCAATGCAATCCATTTCACCAATATTCTAACAACATTTGAGTAATATTTGAGTCCTCTCCGAGAGCGGCAAATAAGATTTTCCGTTCAATAATTCGTTTTTATGGTGCATTTTGGGGAAAATCGGGCAAAATGGGCCCTTTCCTATGGTTTGTCTGCAGTGAAAATATCACCAATCGGTTCCTCGGATTTTTTTACATAAGAATGGGTCTTTTCCGGACCTCTAAAATAGCGGCATCTAAATAAGTACTGTTACGGGCCCTTTTATTCCCACTGTGGCAACGGATGGGCTGATACCGTGACAAGCGGTCGTGGCAGCAGCAACAGAAAAAAAAACCGGCAGCAATCAAATTACTCGGAACATTCCCAGTCTTTCGGCAAAATGTATTCCTATGCTTGATTTCATATTTCGAAGAATCACTGTTTCTCGGTAGGTGAACTCTGTTCCATTTGTCCACCCGGGTACCAAGCACAGTGTCGTCAAGGCCTCAGGCCATCGGAGAAGACAACAAAACACCGGGTGAATATAAATCGTTACAAAATGTACCTCCCACAAGGTGACGATCGTGGCACACGCCAGCGAGAGCATCATGGCTTTCGGTTTTAGGAATTAAATCAAAATTCACATTGCTCTGTAAAAGGTGTGTGAGGCCTTACTTGATACCTCATTCTCGATCCCATTCTCTGTTATGAACTAACATTTCATGAAATGTAAAATTAATTATTATTTTTTGGTATTTTACCTCTTATGCAAGGCTAGTTCATACCAATTTCTGTTATTGAGGTCGTCGCTCCTGCTCGGGTAATGGCAATATCAACAGTTTTTTTTTTTTTTTTTTTTTTTTTTTTCTAATTGAAAGTTAATACACAAACGCAATACAATAATGACTAAAACTATACTATACTAGTTAACAAATGTTTAAATGCCTGTCAAAGTGTTTCTTGAATGCTGCCCTATTTGCCCATCGGATTTCTCGAATGCTCTTTTGGAAACAAAATAGATTTCCAGTGCGAAGTTTTATGCTCCAACTTATATAATGTGTCGCTAACCATAAAGCTGCTTTCTGCTTGGAATTGATTTCATTTATTTGTCTACTCAAAATTTCATCTATTGTTTTGAACTTTACGTTTAACTTGGTCCTCAACACTGTTTCTGTCCAGTTACGAATTTCGTTGTTTTTGGAGCACTCGATTACACGATGTAAGTTTGTGTCTGGTATATCGCAAGTTTCACATTTCTCATCGGTTAATCTACCAATATTATATGCTACTAACTTTGATTTATTTGGTATGACATCGTTAATTAACAAAAATATATTGGATCTATGCTCTGAACACAAAAAGTTGAAGCTAATGTTTTTCCAAATTACAGCCCAATTTTCATCCGGATATTCGTTTTCTACCCTAACAGCAATTTCAGAACTATTAAGGAATTTATTATAGAATTGTTTAGTTGTTTCGAGTCTGGTATCGTTCTCTTGCTCAATGAATCGTGCGGCTGTAATCCATTCTTTGGAATTTCTTGTAAGGCGACTACTATCAGGGAAATCCATCAAAAATTTCTCCTCTGCTGTTCCTTGTTCATCCGCACGCGAAAGAAGAATATTCTTAATAAAAAGTGCTTTACATTTAGATTCAGGATCAATTAAACTTAAACCTCCTTCACTATAATTTAAATACAGCTGATCTCTTGCCACTCTGAATACCGAACCTCGCCAAAGAAAGGTTCCAACCATGCTCTTGATTTTCGCTAAGTGACAATTCCTTGGCGGGAACACTTGTGCAATGTACCACAACTTGGAAAGTATAAATGTGTTTACAATCCATACACGCTCCAGCAAGTTCAAATTCCTCGGTGAGTTGGTAAGCAAGCGAAGTTGAATATTTCTTGTCAGCTTCGAATAATTCTTATCGATTATCTTCGACCAGCATCCGGCAATTATCACACCCAATATTGTCAGTTCAACGCCTCCGGAATTTTTGTTGGGCCTGATTTTGCGTTATTGATTCTCAAAAAGGACGACTTCTGCAAGTTTACCTGTATTTTGGCATAAAAAGTAAACGAATTGAAGATTTGCATGACCAAATCAAGTTCGTCCTGGCTTTTGACAAACATAATGATGTCATCGGCACAAGTAACTACTTTTTAAAATTTCCCATACGCAAGAACACCACTTGAGCTGGCATGTAGGTTCTTGATCAACCAAGCTCTCCATAAAGCAAAAAAGGGTCATACTGAGCGGGCATCCTTGTCGAACCGAAGAGAAGAGTTTTACGTCTGGCGTTAAAATCCATTCCACAGTATTTTTGAAGTAGCTTTGCTATACAATGACTTCAAACATTGAACTAATTGCGTCGGAAACCTAAATTTTTCAAGCACTTTCCATAGGAAGGAATGATCTACGTTATCGAATGCTTTTTCCAGGTCGACGCTAAGCAAAAATCCTTTGAATCGTTTGGATTCAACAGAGCGCGTCACCAATCGTCTGATATCCTTCAAGTTATCTGTACAGGATCTGCCATCAACTGTAGCACTTTGTCCAGGGCCCAGCAAATCATCCATTACGGAAGTGAAGCGTTTCGCGATAATTTTAGTGAACAATTTGTAGTCTGTGTTCAGTAAACTTATTGGTCTATGATTTTGAAGCGATGTAATTGGTCCTTGCTCAGGAATCATTGTTATGATTCCTGCGGAGATTTCCTGAGGCGGTACTGCATGACCGCTCAAAAACGAATTAAACAGTAGTACTAAATCATGTTTAAGAAGATCAAAATGTTCGTTGTAAAATTCGTATGTCAGACCATCTGGTCCAGGAGTTTTCTTCTTCGAGCATAGCTTGAGAGTAAGAAAAATTTCCTCTTCAGTAATTGGTCGAATCAATTCATTTGCATCATTTTCCTCGACGGTGTTGGTGATGTAGTTGAGAGGGTTTGGAGATCCGTCTGCTCTAGGTGGTTCTTTATAAGCAAACAGGTTAACGTAATGTTCATGTATCTGAGCCATCGATGATCCATCGTTAGAGGATGTCGTTTCAGTACACTGAATCACTGATGTAAAATGGTGATGTAGATGCTTGGACACTTGATACACATTCATTTTTTCTCCTTCGATTAAAGATGTTTCTGCAATTCTGGATTGCATACGTTGCAGCCGTGGGTACTCCTGTTCCATCAAGAGATTCCTTACCATGTTGATTTCGTCATCAACGTTTTCTCCATCAGATCTTCTTCTGATCAAATCTTGAAAACGAGAATGCAACGTTCCTTTATTTTGTTGTTCCGCCTGATAGATTCGCCACGATTCATTTTTATAGAAACTACGAACTTTGGCTTTGAATGCATGATTCCACCATGCATTATGGTCCATATACTGCAACCTGCTTCTTAATTTCTGATATTGACGTCCGAATGCCGCACTAATTGTTGGCACCGACAGCAAAGTTGAATCGATTTTCCAGTAGCCTCTCCCCCTCGTATTGAGCTCACGTTGCTGGATGGATAGTTTTAGTAGTACAGCATGATGATCTGAGCACGGCACCGCGATGGTATTCAAGTCTCGGACACGATTAACAAAGGATTGTGGACCATAAAAGCGATCTAGTCGAGATGCACAGTTTCCTCGATGAAAGGTAAATTTCTCCTTCCCCAACTTTTTAGCGACATCTTGGTATTTAAAGAGCTCAACTAAACTACGAAGGCCATTCGAAAAATTCTTAACGGAACTATTTGAATCATTTCGGTCTAAGATACAATTAAAATCTCCTACTAATACAGAATATTCACAGTTAGTTTTACTTATATGCACTGTCATCTGATTCAAAAATAGATCATCTCGTTCCTTTTTCTATTGGTGCCTGATTGGGCATAAATATTAACGAAATTTATCCCATGAACGATAACTGATAATGTTCTACCGGAGGGGTCAAATATTGGTGAGCTGTAGCTTAAAGATTTTCTTACAAGAACTCCAGTTCCTCTTTTATCTTCACCAATGTATATAAGAGCGTTATACGAACTGAGAAACGAAAAGTTTTCAAAACAACCTCTTGTAGGAATAAAACATCAACATCATGGTTCATAACAAAGTCCTTGAACATAGCCTTGTTGATGTCCGTGTTAATACTATTTAGGTTTAGTGTGGCAATGTTGATGATAAAATTCATTTCACAGTTTTACAATGCTACACTTACTTACTCTTCTTCCGCTGACTGCGCGATCGTGTTCGCAGGGACTGTTTCTGAAGCAGACGGAGCTTTGGTGTCTCCGGTTCCGAAGAATCTGATCCGTTTGTAGTACCATCTCTACGTGATGCTCGTCCTCGCTTTTCGATGTAATCCATTCGTCTTCGAATCGTTGTTGCTCAGTACCTTCCATCGACTCATTCGCGACGTGGGTTCGCACTGCTGGAACCGGGTGGGGTGCGATGGAATCGTGGGACTCGTGCATGATTTCAGATTCCCCTTCACCTGTAGCACTGTTGGAAGGTTCTTGTGTTGAAACTGCCGGCGCGTCTAACGATGGTTCTCCTGCAGTCCCCGTTTCATTCGCCTTCTCCACGTGATTTTCGATTTCTTCTTCTTCTGTGGCTACTTGGCGCCGTTCATGCGTATTTGGCTTTTGCTTAACTGCTATTCCCATTACGGCTGCCGCATAAGACGTTGAACTGGATTGATTTTGCTGCAGACGGCTCGAAACCGATGCACGCTTCGGGCAAGTCGCTTTCACGTGGTCTGGACCTCCGCAAGCAAAACATTTGTTTTGCATACCTTCATAAAACACGCGAACTTGGAAGTGTTGCACGTGTATCTGGGGTGGAATGGCGGCTGAGATCTCCATGTGTGCACCGCGTACACCATTCAGTATTGGATACCCTGTATCCGCGCCATACCGTTCTCTGATCATGTGGTGAATTTTGCCATATTTAGACAGCACAGTAGCCACGTGCTTTTCCTCAACTTCTACAGGCAATCCAAACAGACGTACATAGCGAAAGTCACCCCTGGCCGTTGCAAAGGAGACTTGTACCGTCTCACCATTGTCATAAGCGAAGGTGTCGCTCGGTGGGCACTTCAACAATGCTGCCTTCATTAGGTCTTCCGATTGAAACTTCACGTAAATACTGCACTCTCTAGGCTCCCGAAACATCGCACACAGCAATTCTGGTGCCCACTCGCTTCCGAAAAAGCGAAAACCTCCTTGTCTGTCGGCATTTTCGTTTTGGAGCCAAACTGGATCTTGACACAGTTAGAATGCACGTTCCGAGATTCCATTTTGCCTTTATTCGTATCGTTATCGATAATTGACTCAAGGTCAACACTAACAATAGACAGCTGAACGACAGTTCAGCTTAACAATAAATTGAAATCTATTTGGATGAAACAATGATTTCAGAACTGCGATTGAAACACGTCAACTACCATAGGCGTTTGGATACGAACTGACAGTTCAACAGCATTCAGAGAAAATAAAAAAATCATCTACGAATAAGACAGCTGGCCATTTTGAAATAAAACTCAGCAGAAATGAAACCTTTTTTTTGGCTATGCTCAATTTGCTTATGGGCTGGTCATATACCGCGTAGACAGTACTTGGAAGGACTGCTTTAATGTCTGAGCTGCAATGATTTTCATGGGTATAAATTAGTTATATAATAGTTAAACAATATTGCTAGTTGATGCATTTTAAAATTGTAAAAAGTCTCAATGATATTGTTAATATTCTCGTATATATTTGAGGCGGTTAGAAGCAGAGGGTGTAAGTGACATTTTAGTCAAGTACAGTTGAGTTGTTGAGTACAGCAAAAAATGCATTGGTTTTCGAGCTTTTTTTGTGGCAACATGTTGATATAATTTGTACGATGTTTATAAAAAATGTAAAAATTCACAGAAAAGTGGTAATTTTTTTAACTTTCATACAATTTGTATGAAGCGAAAAAATATTGAAAAACTTTGCACCCATTTTTCTCAAAACTATTTTTTGTCGCTCACACCTCTTTGTGTTTGACCCCCTCTCTTTGTAGTCGGAAAACTGCGTAGCAAAAAGGCTTCTAGCTTGCAGCATATAGGGAACAACGCATAATGCTTCGGAGAATTGGCATTCTGGAATAGATAGTGTGTGGAGACGCGTAGTACATTGTAGATTAGTCACACTAGGGCGTTTTCCCTCGCCGAGATGTTAGATGTTTCATCAAAATGTGTAAAATTTCGGTTTTTCCTACCTTTTTTGAGGCCTCATTCCACATGAAAATCGGGCAATAGACTATGGAAGAAAAGTATTAGAAAATCTTTTAAAAAAACGTATACGTGAATTAAGTACAACTCCTCGCTGCGTAGCATGGTTCTTGCTCGAAAGAAATTAATGTGCCAGAAAAAGTATCAGAATCATCATGAGTAATGGGTCGTTCAAAAAATGACGTCCGAAGATCTTTTGACAGTACTAGGCATACAAAAAAGCATGATAGAAGGGAGGTCATATTTGAATCGCCCCTAACGCTTCAGATCTTGCCATACGAAAAAATTACCGAAGATTTTTAGTCGTAGGACGTTCGGATATTTAAAACTATCGATATTTTATTCGACCGATTTCACGGATTTATTGAACAAATATTTCGACATATCTAAATAATATAATATTTCATAGATGGGAAATTCAAAAGATATTTGCGTTCCTATTCCTTTCGCAAAAATACCTGGTCAAGCGAGACAGCAGTGAATAGCGAGTGAATCACCGCTTATGTTCCACACTATCGTTATCACTACCTAGCCCTTTCCTTTGCCAAAAACTCTTGACCACTTCGAGTGTTTTGCTGGTCGTTTGTACGAATAATAGTGTGGTAGTAGGTGCAACGATTGCCTCTTGATCGTTGCACAGCTGATTTTTGTATAAAGGTATTAGAAAGAGGTTAGAATCAGGCATAAATTAGTTCAGATTTAGAAAATAAATCTACGCTTTTCTGTTAGCGTGATAGAAAGTAGTGTTTATAAACGGGCTTGGTAGTCATATGGCTACTGCTTGTGCCTTATACGCAAGAGGTCGTGGGTTCAATCCCAGGTCCGTTCCATTCTCCTACTTTGCACCTTTCTCTATATTTCTCATGTTCTAGCAATCGCTAGAACTGGAAATGGACTTCGTTTCCATTTCTATACTATACCTTGACTATTATAGTAGAAACTGCTAGAATTGGAAATGAACAAAAAAGCTCGTTTCCTACATCCAATAAGAAATTCTATCCTCTGCTTTCCCCTATCTGTCATATTAGCAGCTCGTTAATCAAAACGAACCTCTGCTCCTCGAACCTAACCCAAAAATTCCAACAAATTCCCCATGAACTCGTGGCAAGTGCAGAGGTATATTCGACGCGACAAACGCCATCGTCAATTGTTAAACGCGCCAGAGTGCGGTATTGTGTGGAACTGGTCTGGAGCATTAAAGTTGAGGACGGACATTGCGAAAAACTGGCAATATATATAATAACGACGACAACAGTGCAGTCTGGAGCAGTATTGTGTCGCCAGCACTAAATTGAATTCCGACTTCCGACGTTTTACTTCCGAATTTATTTCCGACATCATGAACGTCGAAACAAAATTTGAGTTTGACACCAACACATAGTCAGAAGAGCGTTCGAAAGTGTGGAGATCGACTTCCGAACTTCAAAAAATATAAAAATCGAGATATCATGTCTATTTTGTGTGATTTTAAAATTCTAATCCCGTAAAGAAAGATTTTTTTTGAGAAACGTCCTTAATTTTTGTTTATAACAAAAATATACTTCATTTCCTATACCACACCGTGTGAAATTTCAATGATTCTACTTTTTCTCTCGATGACAGCTGGTGGTCTTCTCCTCCCCTATAAGCTTTGACTTTGCTGAAGACACTTTGATCCTAAAATATTATCATTGTAGTGAAAATATTTTTTTCCTCCTAATTTCACGACGTGGCCTACTGTGGTTGTTAGCGACAAAACAAGCTCGATTTTGTGACATATAACACCGTGCAGTACTGCATATTTATTTTATTTTGCCATGTGAATCTCGTCGTGGGCCTGGCTGCCAGTTCATCAGCGTCGTTCAGTTAAAGACCAAACACTCGGTTTTCGCTGTTTTTTATGATTTCGGTGGCTCCAATGTTGATTCCCTCTGCTGCTGTGAACTAGGGTGGCAAGTTCTGTCAATCCGTGGTCGCGTTAGGTGGTTCATCGAGTTGATCATTGTGCAAAGTGAGACAAGAAAGTGCAGTAATGTGAACTTGGCTTCGCCAGTGCAGTGGAGTTCATTTAATCCATTTAATATGAGAACAGTGTTTCCCAAGTATTGATTCAAGTGTCAGTTAAGTAGGAAATGCCAGATGTCAGAACGCTGAGCAAAAAGTAGCATCGGCTCCGGAAATCGCTTGAAAGAATTCAGCAGTTCGTCGCAAGTTATCAAGCAATCAGAGATGCGCGACAGGCTCGTGTACGTCTGGCATTAGAGAGGATATATGGCCAGTTTGTCGATATCCGTATAAAGATTGAGCTGCTTTTAGTGAGACAAGAGTTTGAATACAGCTTTTATTCCCTGAAGGCAGACCTGTTGGCTTTCAAAACGGTGGGCTCCAGTGTATCGCCAGGTTTTACAAGTCAGCAGCCGGCATCCCAGTTTTCAAAAGTGAAAGATTCAAAATTGGATACCATACCGTGACAGTTTCCGAAGCCTCATCTATAATAATCGTTTTCTTTCGGATGTCGATCGTTTCCCATATCACCGGTATTCTTTGGCTGGCGACGCTCTGCAGGAAGTGAGTTCCATTGACTTGTCTGCTGTCAATTATGCGGTAGCATGGGAATCGCTCCAGAGTCACTACGAGAACAAGAAGCTAGTTGTCAAGGCGCATCTGGGTGATATTTTCGCGGTGGAAGGTCTTTAGAAGAAGAACTATGGGGGACTCAACCAACTAATAGGCGACTTCGAGAAGAACCTGCAGGCAGATGCTTGAAAAGATCGGAGAGAAGTCTACAGATTGGAGCACCATTTTGGCTTGCATGGTGTGTACCAGATTGGACTTGGCGACTTAACGGCAGTGAAAACCCCACCACAACAGCAAGGAAGTGGCGAAGTACAGATACTTGATGGACTTCCTCAAAAGCCTTTGTTTTATATTGCAGTCTGTGGCGCCAGTCAATCCCATCAGTTCCAACCAGCAACGATCGTGTCACGTCCGGCAATTTACCACACAACAGTTAAATCGGCCGCAAAATGCTGGTTTTGCAGCGAACCGCGCCATTCCGTGCTCCAGTGCGTCAAATTCCGTATTGAGACTGCCATCAGTAACAAACTATGTATGTTAAAATTGTTTATATCCGGGCCAGTTTGCCAGAACGTGCGAGAAAGAAACGCGTCGTCAGAAGCATCACACACTGCTGCACACTGAACAGTTTAGATCTTTCGATCCACCCACGCAGACCTCTGATAGTCAACCAACAATAGAGACAACCACAACAGCGATTTGCACCACCGGACCAACAGACTCGGACTGCTAACACTGCCAATACACGAGACGCACACCCACAGCCAGCCACAGAACACGCCACTACAAGCCAAACACATGTAGCGCTCTTCATACCACCGACCGGCGCAGAGCATTGTTGTATCCACCGCATTGATCAGCATTAGATACCCCTACGACAGATCTGTACTTGCACGAGCGTTGCTGGATTCGTGTTCTTATTGTCTGATGACATCAAGTTTCGCTAGCAAATTCATGCTAGATGAAATTCCAGTCTATTTGTCGATTCAAGGAATTGGATCGTCTCAAACTGTTTCCACCAGGCTGATAACCGCCATAGAAAGTCCGAGATCGCTGAATATTTCGTCATTCCATGTTCTTCGAAACAGAATCAATTGACCTCATCATCGGAGCGGAATACCGCATGGATCGGTGTCAGGCCATTAGGCCGAATGTCATTAGGTCGAATGGCCATTAGGCCGAATGAGAAGTGAGAAGTCAGTTCTTCCTTTTTCCTCCTTCATTCGTCTTTCTTCCTTCTTCGTTTATTTTACTTTCTTTATCCCTCTTTCTTCTTTCTTCTTGCCTTTTTCCTTATTTCTTCCTACTCTCTTCTTTCTTCCTTTTTTCTTTCTCCTTTCTTCCTTCTTTCTTTCTTCTTCCATGCTTCTTTCTCCCTTCTTCCTTCCTTCTTTCTTCCTTCTTTCTTCCCTCTTTCTTCCTTCTTTCTTCCTTCTTTCTTCCTTCTTTTTTCTTTCTTTTTTCCTTCTTTTTTCCTTTTTTCATCCTTCTTACTTCTTTAATTCATCCTTCTTTATTCCTTCTTTCTTTCTTCCTTCCTTCTTTCTTCCTTCTTTCTTCCTTGCTTCTTCTTTCTTTCTTATTTCTTTCTTATTTCTTTCTTCTTTCTTTCTTACTTTTTTCTTTCTCCTTTCTTCCTTCTTTTTCCTTCTTTCAACCATCTTTCGTCCTTTTTTTGTCCTTTTTTTTGTCCTTCTTTCTTCTTTCTTTCTTCCTTTTTTCTTTCTCCTCTCTTTCTTCTTTTTACTTCTTTCATCTTTTTTATCTTTCTTTCTTCCTTCTTTCTTATTTCTTTCATCCTTCTTTCTTTCTTTTTTCTTCTTTTTTCTTCCTTTTTTCCTTTCCACCTTCTTTCCTCATTTTATCTACTTTCTTTTCTCCTTCACTCTTTTTTCTTCCTTCTTCCTTCTTTATTTCTTCCATCTCTTT
Organism: Armigeres subalbatus; assembly: GCF_024139115.2. Lineage (NCBI taxonomy): Eukaryota > Metazoa > Arthropoda > Insecta > Diptera > Culicidae > Armigeres > Armigeres subalbatus. The sequence goes on from NC_085139.1 coordinate 192,284,453, forward strand.
TTCTTCTTTTCTCATCTTTTTTCCTTCTTTCTTCTCACTTATTACTTCACACTTGTCACCTCTCACTTCTCACTTCGTACTTCTCACTTCATTTTACTTCTCATTTTCACTTTTCATTACTCCCTTCATTACTACCTCTTACTTCTAATTCGCCCTAATTACCGTTCGCCCTAATGGCCATTCGGCCTAACGACCATTCGGCCTAAAAACCCAGCATCGGATGTATTGTTTCTGGACGTGTTCCTGAAGTTGTTGCTTCGTACTCCGTAGTTTTCATTTGCTCAAGGGCGGAGGTACAGGAACAGCTTTCAAGGTTCTGGGAAGTGGAAGCTTGTCATACAGCCAGTACATTTTCGGTCGAAAAGTTGGGAAGAAGTGAAGAATTGTTTGACAGAACAACGTTCAGATACGTAGGTACGTAGTTACGCTGCCGAAGAAAGAAGGAGTAATCCAGCAATTAGGCAAGTCATGATCAACAGCAGTCAAGCGCTTTATGGGGATGGAGTGGAAGTTCGCAATGGATCCGGATTTCATACGGACGGCGTTCATACGGACAGCACTACGACGAAGTTACAAGTCGTGTACGATGCATCATGCCGGACATTTAGCGGCATTTCCTTGACAGATGCTCTCATGGTAGGCCAAGGTGCGTACCTCCGATCAGCCAAGATCATCAGGAAGGATATCTACGTGGATGACATGGTGTCTGGTGTAGACAGCGGAGAAGGGAAAGAGCTCATCGGTCAGATGATAGGACTGATGCAATCTGCTGCATTTTCTCTGCGAAAGTGTAATTCTAACAGCAATTTTGGAATTGGACTCATCGACCGCTGCTGTGAAAACTTTAGCACCGACTGCTTCCGGTTTAGATCACCAAAACAGGATGAGTCCGCAGAAATTACCAAGAAAATCGCCTTGTCGGATCCGTCCCGACTATTCGACCCGCTGTGTTTAGTAGGCCCGGTCATCTTTCAAGCAAAGATTTTCTTGCAGGAGCTCTGGAAAACACAACTGCGAATGGGATGATCCTTGAAACGTACAATTGCAAGTGCAGTTGCGTGAGTACCGGCGGAACTTGGTAGGACTAGCCGAAATAGCTGCCCCTCCAGTGGGTAACAACTAGTTGTGGCAACAAGTTTGTTGAGATCCACGGCTTCGGAGACGCCTCAATTGAGGCCTATGGTGCTTGCATATACATCCGCATTGTAGCAGCAGACGGAAGCGTACACGTATATCTGCTGACCTCCGAATCTCGAGAAGCTCCGCTCGAGAATTTGAAAAAAAAAAACAAGAAGTCACTGCCCATTCTGCGTCTAGAGCTGTCGTCGGCACTGCTACTGACACACTTCCACAAACATCCACATTGTCGCCAAGTGCTACTTTGGGACCAATTCAACCAATGTCGCGTCTTCGAAATCCAGCATATTACAAAGGGTAGTGAGTGGAACCACGTAGCTGGAGAAACCATTCCTGCAGATATTATTTCCCGTGGCATGTCGCCGACACAACTGCAGTATGATTCCACGGACCGAATTGGCTGATGTTGGATCGACAATACTGGCCCGACTCCAAGCGATTCGGCGAAAGCAGCATCGACATAGTGGATTGTGAAGAAAAGGTTGTCGTCGCCGTTCTTCCAGCAGCTTCACCAAGCGAGATTACTGCCTTCGTTCTTGGCTAGCAGATCTGGTACGGTTGGCAGTCTACATCCGTCAAATAAAATGGAATTCTTCGCCAGAAAATCGGTTAGACAAGAAAGTCGGCTACATCACTTCCCAGGAGTATTCGATTCGAAGGAAGCAAATAGAGGAAGAAGTGCGCAATTCTACCTCTTGGATTCATACTGTATTGTCTACGGTTTGACCTCCTGTCCGGATAGTCTCGACATATTGAACTCATCATCGCATCCTTCATAAGAGTCGCCATAGTTCTCGATCACAAGGACCACCCTTATAGTCACTGGAACAAGCATTTTCGTCTGAATCGTCATCTGAAGACATAGTCAACATCCCAGCAATCAAGTCTAGTTGTCATAAGTCAGCATTTTCATCGTATCGTTAAGCCTTTGAACGAAATCGTATTAACAAATCAATACAGTGCAAGAAGAAGCCGACTTTAGTCTATGAAATCGTCAAAGGTATCCACAAAGGACTAGTAGAGCGTGTTCAAGAATAAAATCGTCATCAAGCAACGAATAACCTTACCCCAGGCGGACAGCTTATTACCACGAAGGTAAATCAGGCCCAAAAACTTATCTGCCAGGTAAGTTGTTCCAATTTTTCATAAATCTCTGCACGAAATTCACCTACACCCAACCAGCGGATGGCAGATTTTAATACAGTTCTGCATAAGAACCTTGCAGAAAATGTATAATAATTGGGCATATACAAAATCTGTATTATTTTAATACAATATTTGTATAAACAGCTTACAGAATTGTATATGCCCAGATTTTATACAATAATTGTCAGATTTGTTTTTTGGGTGTAGGTACAATGTAAATAACACCATCGAGAAATCCATCGAGCACCTAATGATTGAAATAACGATCGAATGCAGCGAGCCCGATGATCGTTGTTGTTCTCATCGTCATCGTCCAGTTCCAATATATATTAGCAACAGTTTATCCCGCTCAGCACCATCAGATGCAATCACAAGTAGTGGTTCCGCAGCTCATTTCTACCTTGCTATTATGATCTACATAGGGGCCCTCCTTAGCCGTGCGGTAAGACGCGCGGCTACAAAGCAAGACCATGCTGAGGGTGGCTGGGTTCGATTCCCGGTGCCGGTCTAGGCAATTTTCGGATTGGAAATTGTCTCGACTTCCCTGGGCATAAAAGTATCATCGTGCTAGCCTCATGATATACGAATGCAAAAATGGTAACCTGGCTAAGAAACCTCGCAGTTAAAAACTGTGGAAGTGCTTAATGAACACTAAGCTGCGAGGCGGCTCTGTCCCAGTGTGGGGATGTAATGCCAAGAAGAAGAAGAAGAAGATTATGATCTACATATCATTCCAAATACATATGTACTATAATAAGCAGCAGTAGTAATTGTGTAGTATGTAAGATAGAAAATTTGAAGCCGAAACGATCGCCTCTGGATCGTTGCACAGCTGGTTACTGTATAAAGGTAGTAACTAAGAGGCTAGAATCGGGCATTAATTAGCTCAGAATAAACCACCGTCGCAGGAACATACACTCGTTTAGATTTTGAAAATAAATCTAAGTAATAGAAAGTAGTGTTTATTAAACTTCGATAGTTTTCTATCAAGTGTCCGAAGCCTGTCTTTAAGTGATGCGCGAACAATAACTACAATCGTTTTTTTACATTTCGTTAATCCAGCTTGCTTTAACGATGCTCCCAAAAAATAACCTTTTCAATTAATTTTTTTTGCCATTTGCTAATGATTTATCGCCATATATGTAGGTATTGGACCAATTAATGTTCTTAGAAATTCTGACTTATGCGTCTCAATAAAGAAAGGATGTAATAAGTCATCTAACAAGCAAATTAAATTCTTTGTACCGGTTTTATGTTCAATTCTTAACGTGAACAAGCAAAGCAAAAGCTACCAACAATTCAAATTAATGAAGTAAATTGATTGCCTCCGCTCCACTCCTCATGCCAATAACACGTCGACATGACAATCATACCCCGGACTCCCAGAGCTCATGAATAGCGAGATTGAGCTCTGAGCAATTTTGATGATAAATTTGTCACTATTTCCAACTCGTTTTTATTCCTCGCTTTCTCCTTCACCGCACACAATATTTCCAATGCATTGCAGCACGAGAAGTTGTTCCCAGGCAAACACAGCATCAGACACGTACCCACCACTATTAGCCCTGGAGTCATCGTACTTTTTTTCTATTTATTTTTTTTTTCTCGTGCCTCAAAGGTAAGCCGAAAAGCTGTGAATTCTCTGCGGATAAGAACTTGTGATGAGTCATGCGCTTGCGGAGTTCTACATCAAAAATTTTATAATATTTAAAAAAGAGAAGAAAAAGTTTTTAGTCCATACCAGAGGCGTATTCCCAAGACCAGCAAGTCGCCATCGCCGCTAGAGGGATTGATCCTATTTATTCTTTCTGCTACCCGTCGTCATCGTCGACTGGCATCGGTTAGTAAGTGCGGTAGAAATAGTGCAACGCAACAACGACAGAAGAATTCGGTTTAAGGTCCTAGCGAGAGGAGGCATGGGCTTGTTTGCTGATAATCGGAACAACACCGAGCTGCAGATATCGATATCGGATTTCCATTGTTGTGTCGTTGTTCCCATTCCGTCCTATTCGGTACCGAGTCGAACCGAGAAAGAATTCAGTTGCATTGTATTATTCCATTCGGATGATATGATGAACAGTGGCAGCAATAGCAGGATAGAAAAATGAGGTCTCCCGCCCGGATCTTCTGCGGGTGTACCTACGGAGATGGAAGGAAATCGTATTTTTCTACTCCTCGATCCACCCAACGAATTGAGCCACCAACCGGGGTGTCGTTGTTCGAGCGAGGTGCAGCAACGGAAGCTGAGCGCTACTGCTGCTGCTGCAGCGCTGGTTTGCCTGGAAAACCGGTGGAGGAAAATTCGACATTTGTACATTGCATGTTCGATGGGTTTTTAACAGCTGCAGCAAAGCAATTTGAAGCTGTCCGGTCAGCCCGGCAAGTGATGGGCGAAACGAAAGCAGCAGAGCCGAGAGAGACAGGATGCTTGAAATTGAGCGTTGAAGTGCTGTCGAATCGATCGAGAGGTGTCGGATGGTCGGTAAAATGCTTACCCCCGCTGTTCGACAAGAACCAAAACGACAGCCAGTGGCTGTCGTATGGATAGAACGTGTTTCTTGTTTTTGAAATGTGCTGCCACCCAGGAGAAACATTTTGAAATGTCAACGGCGTTGCTGCTACAGTCGGTAGGTGTTTCACTGGCAGGTTGGTTCATTTCGAAGAATTGTTTTTAATGAATTTTCTACCGAATTCCTTTATGAATTTCAAATTTCTGTAGGACGGCTGTCGGATTACAAAATCGATTATGATCGACAAATAGAAATGTCTTGTGATTCAGATGTGTCCCGTCAAATCGTACAGGATGATGAAATTTACCCATCGTACACATAAACAGAACACCATCATCATTCTTTGATGTGGATACCGTATGGGACCAAAAATCCACCCCGTTAGATCTTTCTTGCCTTACAAAATGCTGAAGTTTCAAACCCATATTGCCATATTTTGTGACATTTTGAAAATGACCGATTCTGATGCCTCCGGAAGCTCCCCCAAGGACCTCAGGGTAGTCAATATCGTCAGAATCATGATTTGATGCCAACATTCACTGTTTCCACGAATGTTAAAGTTTGATACCTATGTTGCTAATATTGAACTGGCCATTTGGTCACTTCGAAGAAAGCCTATTGTTGGCCATTTTTGGAACAGGTGTCACTATGATTTTTGGTTCGTATATAACCCTGTATACAAATCTATCGAAATGGTATGCGTAGAGGCGAAAAAAAGCGACAGTTTTTTGGACCTTTATCGCCAAGAAATGAAGTTGTTGTAAAATTTACTGCATTTGATCCATTAACCCACCATCATAACTCCGAATAGGAGCACTACATCACGAGTCCCATTATGCATTCTTAAGTCTGGAATCCGTACAAGCCAGTGGCGTAGCCAGAAAAATGCTCAGGAGGGGAGTTTCCAGAATTCCGGACCGATTTGCGAGCTAAAGTATGATTAGTTAGACAGTTTAAGCTCTCTTTTCATAAAAGTGACTAATAACTGTATGTGACCCATGATTGTGGGAGGACTGTACAAGAAAAAGTTGGATGTAAAATTAGAAGCTGTGGAGCATAAACATATGGGCTCAGTATCATATCGAATAATTTTCAGAATGCTTTACTGTTCCAGAAGATTTTTTGTGCAAGCTTCTCACGAGTCTACCGTCTCAAGAAAAATTAGAAACATAGAAATTTGATACGGCATTATATAGGGTAAAATACTCAATAGTGAACTCCCATAGTAGCGGAAATTTGAACTTGCTGCCGTAAGACGAAGAAAGTGCATGTCGCCGCCCAGGATTTATTACCTGGGATAAACGTTCAAAATTATATTTTTACCTATCTAGTCGTCGTCCCATCTCATTCCCATCCAACCGCACCTTCAGAGCGCTCGTTTCGCCTACTAATTGTATGAATTGATGTAAAGGAAAAGTTAAAAAAAAAAACAAAAATAAACGCCTACGATGGTATACTTCTCATAACACCAGTTATTCTTCTTCTTCTTCTTCTTGTTTTTAAACTTCTTATTCTGCTTCATCTTCTGCTGTGGACGTTCGAATCGCTGTCCACTTTTGGTAAGGGCTAGTTACTGCGACTATATACCATACACCAGTCGTTAAGATAGTTGTTAATCGTTGAACTCTGTCCAAATGTTTCTGTGCAATTTTCTCTTAAGTTTTGGACCACCATACCAACGAATTGCCCAAGTCCTGGTGTCAGGTGAGACACGAAACAGATCTGACACGACGGCCTTCCGACGAGACAGGAGGTTTGCGCAGGCCCAATAAGCCCCCTGGAAAACCAATAATTACGAGCAATATAAGAGATAATACGACTCGATACAATCGGCAAAGAACTAGGTGACGAATAAAGGATCACGATTGGAAACTTGGAGTCGCTAGGTTTTGCAGGTTGCGACAGGATGATCTACGATGAATTACATCCCCGCAACTTCGACGTCGTGGCGCTGCAGGAGATTTGCTGGACAGGACAGAAAGTGTGGAAAAGCGGGCATCGAGCGGCTACCTTCTACCAAAGCTGTGGCACCACCAACGAGCTGGGAACCGGCTTCATAGTGCTGGGCAAGATGCGTCAACGCGTGATTGGGTGGGAGCCGATCAACGCAATGATGTGCAAGCTGAGGATGAAAGGCCGTTTCTTCAACTATTGCACCATCAACGTGCACTGCCCACACGAAGGGAAACCTGACGACGAGAAAGAAGCGTTCTGCGCACAGCTGGAGCAGACATGCGATGGATTCCCACTGCGGGACGTCAAAATCGTCATCGGTGACATGAACGCGCAGGTAGGAAGGGAGGAAATGTATAGACCGGTCATCGGACCGGATAGTCTGCACACCGTATCGAATGACAACGGCCAACGATGCATTAACTTCGCAGCCTTCCGCGGAATGGTAGTCCGAAGCACCTTCTTTCCCCGAAAAAATATCCACAATGCCACATGGAGATCACCTAACCAAGAAACGGAAAGCCAAATCGACCACGTTCTAATCGACGGTAAATTCTTCTCCGACAACACGAACGTCCGCACTTACCGCAATGCGAATATTGAATCCGACCACTACCTCGTTGTAGTATGCCTGCGCTAAAAACTCTCGACGGTGAACAACACGCGTCGTAGTCAAACGCCGCGGCTTAACATTGAGCGGCTACCATTCGGTAGGATACGCGCAGCAACTGGCAGTGGCACTCCCAACGGAAGAGCAGCTAGGCGTAGCGTCTCTTGGAGATCGCTGGAGAGATATTTTTATTTAATTATTTATTAACTAGTCTTCGATTTAAAAGTCGTACAGACAGATATCATTACTAACTAATCTTATTTCTAAACATACATTTTGACAAATTAAAATCGAAATTAAAAGACACTTCGTTGAAACGTCGACAACAGACATCTAACGGATTATTCTGCCCAAATAGAGTGCGATGCATAGGTAAGCGAATAAAATCGGTTTGGCGAGTCGTTCTGGCGGGGACGTTCAAATTAATGCTGTTCAAAAGCATCGGGCAATCTACGTTGTTACACAGTATGTCGAACAAAAACAAGCGTTGTAGCAATGTTCTCCTGCTAGTCAAAGTCGGCAAATTAATAAGAATGCAACGATTTTCATAGGGTGGCAGTCGAACAGGGTCATTCCACGGCAGCAAGCGAAGGGCAAATCGAATAAAGTTGCGTTGTATTCGTTCGATGCGCTTGTTTTGCACCGCATGATAAGGCGCCCATACGAGCACACCATATTCTAGTACGCTACGTACCAGAGCACAGTAGAGCGTCTTTAGACAATAAACATCTTCAAACTGCTGGGTATTCCGTTTGATAAAACCAAGCACCGCGTACGCCTTGGCGGTCGTTGAAGCTATCTGCTGGGTAAAGTTTAACTTATCATCCAGCAGAACGCCGAGATCCTTGATGGTGTTTACGCGATCGATGCTTTCTGTTGATATCCTATAGTCAAAGATGGTTGTACTCCTTGTTCGATTGAAAGTGATGACATTACATTTGCGGATATTAACTTCCATTCCATTTAGCGTGCACCAGTTGAGCAGAGCATCGATATCGGCTCTGATGGCACAGCATTCAACCAATGATGAAATGATTCGATAAAATTTCAAATCGTCTGCAAACATCTGCTTGGGAGATTTTATCGCATCGCAGAGGTCGTTGACGAATAACACAAAAAGAAGTGGACCGAGGTGACTACCTTGAGGCACGCCTGATGTGATGGGGAAAGGATCCGATCTCGTTCCATCGATGCGTACATATGCGCTGCGCTCAGTTAGATAGGACAGGATCCAGCAAGTCAGCCAACTAGGAAAACCCATTCTATATAGTTTCTTCACTGCCAAAGAATGCGGTACTCTGTCGAATGCTTTTGTGAAATCGATGTAGATAGCATCAACTTGTTTTCGCTTTTCAATTGCGTTGACTAGCGAGGAAACATAAACCATCAGGTTGGTAGAGGTCGAACGTTTTTTAACAAAACCATGCTGGAATTCCGATATGATGTGATGCACATGCGGATAAAGCGAATCGTGGATGAGGCTTTCAAACATTTTCGGCAGGCAGCTCAGGATGGAAATACCTCGGTAGTTTTCCACGTTGTGAATATTCCCAGCTTTATGGATGGGAATGATGGCAGCGACTTTCCAGGCACTTGGAAAAACACCTTCTGCGATGGAACGGTTGAAAAGTATGCTTGCGGGAACGGAAATTGAAGGGGCACAGTTCTTTATTAAAAACGGTGGTAGGCGGTCGGGTCCTGCACCTTTGGAAGCATCAATTCCTTGAAGCTTGAGTTGCACATCCTCGGCAGAAAAGTGAAAATGTGGCACGTTCAGATCATATTGGGGCAAACTATTCAAGTACGCATCCGACGAAGGTGATCGGTTATTACTTAGCACACTTCGAAAGAACGACGAGAACAAATTTGTCGAATCAGATGGCGTTTCAGCTGGAATATCGTTATAATGAACACGTTGAGGAATTCCGTTGCTCTGCTTTCGGCTTCTCACAAACGACCAGAACGATTTGGGATCCTGCTTAGTATTCTCTTCAGTGCGACGAATGTAGCAGCTAAAGCATTGCGCATGTAAAGAATTGTATTCGCTTTCTATGACACGCAGCTCAACTTTTTGCTGTTCATTCCTCGCAACCGCTGCACTAGGCACGGTGCCCTCGGATCAGAGAAACGACTGGTATGACGGTGAATGTGAGCAGTTGGGGGAAGAGAAGAATGCAACACCGCACGAGGGCGAACGAGGCACGATATAAACGGGCGCGAAACAGACAAAACTCGATTTTCCGGAGGAAAAAGCGCCAGCAAGATCGAGACCGAGAAGAGACGGAGCAACTGCACCGCGCTAATAACACACGAAAGTTCTATTAGAAGTTAAACCGTTTACGTAAGGGCCACGTGCCAAAGCCTGATATATGTGAGAACATAAACGAGAACCATCTTACGAACGAGCGTGAGGTGATCTAAAGGTGGCGGCAGCACTACGAAGAACACCTGAATGGCAATGTGGCAGACGAAGATGGCGGTATGGTAATGGACCTGGAAGCACGCGCGCTGGGAATACGACTTCCTGCTCCGAATCTCCAGGACATCCAGGAGAAGATCGGTCGGCTGAAAAACGACAAAGCCCCTGGAGTTAACCAACTACCAGGAGAGCTGTTTAAACACGATGATGAGGCACACTGGCTAGAGCGCTGTACTGGGTCATTACCAAGATTTGGGAGGAGGAAGTTTTGTCGCAGGAGTGGATGGAAGGTTTCGTGTGTCCCATCTACAAAAAGGGCGATAAGCTGGATTGTAGCAACTACAGCGCAATCATATGCTGAACGCCACCTACAAGGTACTCTCCCAAATGTTATGCCGTCGACTAGCACCAGTTGCAAGGGAGTTCGTGGGGCAGTACCAGGCGGGTTTTATGGGCAAACGCTCTACCACGGACCAAGTGTTCTCCATTTGCCAAGTACTGCAGACATCACATCATCTATTCATCGACTTCAAAGCCGCATATGATACAATCGATCGGGACCAGCTATGGCAGCTAATGCACGAAAACGGATTTCCGGATTAACTGACACGGTTGATCAAAGCGACGATGGATCGGGTGATGTGCGTAGTTCGAGTTTCAGGGGCATTCTCGAGTCCCTTCGAAACGCGCAGAGGTGATGGTCTCTCGTGTCTGCTATTCAACATCGCTTTGGAAGGGGTAATTCGAAGAGCAGGGATTAACACAAGTGGTACAATTTTAAATAAGTCCGTCCAGCTATTTGGCTTCGCCGACGACATAGATATTATGGCACGTAACTTTGAGAAGATGAAGGAAGCCTACATCAGACTGAAGAGGGAAGCCAAGCGGATCGGACTAGTCATCAACACGTCGAAGACGAAGTACATGATAGGAAGAGGTTCAAGAGAAGACAATGTGAGCCACCCACCGCGAGTTGGCATCGGTGGTGACGAAATCGAGGTGGTAGAAGAATTTGTGTACTTGGGCTCACTGGTGACTTCCGAAAATGATACCAGTAGAGAAATTCGGAGACGTATAGTGGCTGGAAATCGTACATACTTTGGACTCCGCAAGACGCTCCGATCGAATAGAGTTCGCCGCCGTACCAAACTGACAATCTACAAAACGCTCATTAGACCGGTAGTCCTCTACGGACACGAGACCTGGACGATGCTCGTGGAGGACCAACGCGCACTCGGAATTTTCGAAAGGAAAGTGCTGCGTACCATCTATGGTGGGATGCAGATGGCGGACGGTACGTGGAGGAGGCGAATGAACCACGAGTTGCATCAGCTGCTGGGAGAACCATCCATCGTTCACACCGCGAAAATCGGACGACTGCGGTGGGCCGGGCACGTAGCCAGAATGTCGGACAATAACCCGGTGAAAATGGTTCTCGACAACGATCCGACGGGTACAAGAAGGCGAGGTGCGCAGCGGGCAAGGTGGATCGATCAGGTGGAAGATGACTTGCGGACGTGGTTGGCGACGTGTAGCCATGGACCGAGCCGAATGGAGAAGACTCTTATATACCGCACAGGCCACTTCGGCCTTAGTCTGAATAAATAATAATAATGATATAAGAGATAAAAGATCAGACGGCAATATCAAAAATTTGCACTAAAATATCAAAACGGGTAAAGTTATGCTATTTGTAAGAATTGATCAATATCATGTGCCATTAGCTTGTTCTTATCCATAGCATATCCAGATATTTAAATTATATTTCGGTGCAAATTTTTGATATTGTTACCTGCTCTTTTATCTCTTATATCAATCAAGTCCATATCATGTTTTGTTATTCTGTTCATGGCTTCTGCTCGGGGAGATACGGTGCGTTATTCGCTGATTACTCTCAGGCACATTAGCCTATGAATACGCTCCAGCTTTCGCACGTTGCAGTTTGCGCTAAACTCCGATACCTAGACTGGACCTCCGTATCGCAGTATTGAAACCGCCACGCTTGCCAGTAGCCTCCCAAGTAACCTTTTTGGGTTTTAAACGGTCTTCCATAAAACTAGCATAAAACCAGAATGTTACTGGGGCTGTCCTAGCACCACATATGTCCCTCATTGGTTTCTGCAACTGATATGTGACCAGATTCAGGTACAATCAAGTTTCTGTAACAGTTTTGGATAACTTGTGTTGCTCGGGTGTGCTTGCTGGAGCATACTCTAGAGCCGTTCGTTATCATCATCGATAGTGCCGCTATCGCCGACACCGAACGCTTGCAGACATAGTTGACATGACTTTTGAAGCTCAACTTATCGTCGTTTCAGAGATCTCTTGGAGGTGAAGTCGCAGCCACCGACTCTAATTGTTGTCTCCTGCACAAATTTTTGGTTGTTGACGACTATCATCTCCCTTTTATGATGCGCCAACTGTACCTTCTTACTGCGCAACCATTCTCTACTAGACTGATCGAATAGGTTGCTGTCAATCCGACCTCCTGGATGGAGGTGCATACAGCCCTACCGGTACTCCCAGTCGGAGCAACGAATTCGCGGTCTCCATCAAGCACGCACTGTTGAATGCATTCCGCACCTCGAGTGTTATTACTGCCCAGTAACGTTTACCGCGTCCGCTTGTATGCAATGGCGACCTCTACAGTGTCAGCCACCGATTCTATGCAACCCAGAGTAGACCGTCCTCTCCGAAAACCGAATTGCTCGCTCGATAATCCTCTCGCCTTCTCCACGTACGGCGACAGTCTGTTTTGGATCAACTTCTTTTGTATCTCCCCTACCGTGTCTATTAGACATAATGGTCTGTACGCTGAGGGGTCTCCTGGTGGCTTACCCGGTTTCGGTATCAGAACCAATCGGTGTCTCTTCCAAATATCAAGGGATGTCCGCTCGTCCAGGTTCCTCTGCATGGCCGACCTGCACATGTCCGGATTGGTAATTTTGGTTGCCTTCAACGCTGTGTTCGGGATCCCGTCCAGACCAGGTTCTTTACTCGGTCGAGGGACTTTGCCACCGCCATTAGCACCCAAAGTAGACCGTCCCATTCGAAGGTTCGTGTTGGCGCTCTGGTACAGTCTGTCAAAGCAATCTTCCTTGCTTTCTTTTATGGCTTTTTTAGGACCAACTTCGGCGCTTTGAAAATCTCGATACGTTCTTCCATCATTAGCGCCGAGCGTGACTTTTGTAGTCTACTTCTAGCCCTGGCGCAGGTTGCTCGAAAGGCTGCAATTTGCTCGCTCCACCAGTATACCTGGGACCTGTAGTACCGTGGTCGCGCCTTCCTCGGCATAGTAGCGTCTCACGTTGGAGACAGGACCGCAACTAATTCATCGCCGCTCAAACTTCCCGTGTTTTCAGCTGCAGTAGTACACTTCATTTATTTTCGCTGTAACTGTACCCTCCGCTCGTGTGTTCAGCACTTCCTGGATCGGGTGTCTTCCCGTTGTGCAAATCACCGCTTATCTGGATTCATCCGCTACCCAGTTTCCGTCAACCGCGAGGATGCAGTACGGGTCATCCAGGATAGCTACGTCTGTGCTCGCTTCTGCTATCGACTGGCACAGCAGCTGCTGGGCGGCCGTACAATAATTGAGGTTGAGCTCCAGTAACGCAGCTCGCCTTCCTCGTATAACCACTCAACAGGCACGCAGGTCCACCCATGGCGTGGTTGTGTTCCTGCTTCCTGTGATTTGTGTCCCGCTTCGACGCAGCGGAAGCACTTATCGACTATCGATGAGTGGTAGAGGCTGACTGGGCATACAGACCAGCCAACTTTCAGCTTACCAACTTTGATCACCTGTTGTCGTTGGAGGCCTGTAATTTCACCGTGGCAATCTGTGTCCATGTGATCCCCTTCGCAGGCGGATGAACGCCTCTGCCACCATCACTAACCCTTAGTATTTGATGGCCGAAGCGATCTCTTCCGATGTCGTGACCTCATCCAGCTGCGTAGTTTGGAGGGTCGCTTAGTCGTGTAGAGCCCTCATTTCTACACTCTCGCATAGGACTGGCGTTTCATATGAGGTACTACTCGCCTGTGAGCCGTTCCTTAAGACAAGAATTATCTCGCCCGCTTTCGTCCTCCTTGCGCTGATAACCTCTTGATCGAGGTCCGCCAGCGTCTCAGCGCTGCGCATTGCCTTGAGCACGTCAGCGTAGCGCTCTTTCTCTGTTTTAATAAGCATTGCTTCATCCTTCTCACTGGCTCTCGCCCGGCGCCGCTTGCCACTATCTTCTTCTATTTCCTGACTACGGTTTGGCAGGAATCATCCGACCGCTGGTTTTCTTGGTTGGGTTGGCTTTCCTCTCCGCCCGGTGGCTGACTAGCTTGTTTCGCCCTTGCTTACTTCTTACGCCGTGAACCCTTGCTTGATACTTTCGTGAGCCTGCTCCCCTGGTTTGTGCTCTCCCGACGCCTTTTTGTGTACTGTGGATGGCGCTTAATGCCGGGCGAGTTCCTGGCTCGCTTGTCTGTCCTCCTTTCTGCCCCACTGTCGCTGAGTGCAAAATCTAACGCCCCTGTGCCATGACTGGCACGTAGTACGGAAGGAGAAGGAAGCAGTTTGTGTGCTCTTCTCCGATTTGCCACAGCCTTCCAGCCTAGCCGCAAGTACTTCCTGTTCCTGCTTTGCAACAATAACTAAATTGCTACGGTTTTGCCTTTTAGGCAAAGTTATACTATTGTGATTCATATTATTGCGAACATTTACACTCTAAGTCTGACGTACTAAAATTGCGTTAAATCCGGCTCAGTCTAAAATTTAAGTAAGGGTTTTTTTTTGTTTTCCCGCGAACTTTTCTAACAAATCCCTGAAGAATAGGGTGTCCCAAAAAAAATCGATGATCGAAAAGTCATGGTGCTCAACTCTGAAATGAAATATATACCTGTCTGGATTATTTTTGTAAAACAAACCGACTTTCTTAAAAATCGTTCAGAGGTCGCGCAGATCCTTTTTTGAAAAAAAAGCATTTTTTATGTAAAAAATCAAATATTGGGTCCATTCACAATTTTTTCTCAGGGTCACCCATTCGTTTTATATTTTTTTATTTTTCTATGGATCTTTGCCCGTATTCTCCATGAATTAGTTTTTGGTATTTTCCGTTTTTACAGTCTGCAGAACATTTTAAATATCGAAAATAACACATTTTTTTGACTAATTTTCGAAGTTACTTCATCCTTACACAAAAAATAATTTTTACTCGTGCAGAAAAACTTACATACTACAAAGAGCTATTTATAAGGAGTATTTTCATAAATAAAGATCCAAGAAATGTTGTTCTGGGGCTGAGATATTGCAGTTTTAGTAAATAGTCAAAAAGTGTTCAAATTCGATACTTTTTCTCTACATGTTATAATTTCATCAAAATTACACCAATATTTTAATTTAAATTAAAAACAATTCAAAAGCAAATAAATGGGAATATTTTCTAGGTAACATAGCTTTTCTTTCCAATGGAGTTGGTTATCGAATCACAGGATTTGGTCGGAGTAAGTAAATGGAGCCAGTAATAAAATGATATCACACCCATCAGTTAATATGTAGCCATATACAAGTAATCAGGTTTACCATGATCTCTTTATTAGTTTTTATTCAATCATAGGATGCTTTTCACGGCATTCAAAAAACAAGGCAGGCTCAGCACGTATGTAAACATTCAGTTTGAACGTAAACATGTGTCGTCACTACTATCTTCGCACAAGCTGAACTGAGACGATGCTTTACGGTCTCAGCATGCTTACTTTTGTACTCTAACATGTGGCGTTGAAATATGCGTCACTCTTGACGTGTCACTTTTCTTACGAGCCTACCTTGTTGTCTGTATACCGTGATGCTTTTGATATGTCATATGACAGTCAAACAATTTTTTCGTCGTATCAGTTCGACAGCTTTTCCATGAGTTCACTTGAGATATTTAAAAAAAAACGGAATAAACGTAAAGTAAAAACGGAAAAATTACAGTTCAAGGGTGACGCATTTTTATCGCCACACTTTAGAGTACAAAAGTAAGTCTGCTGAGACCGTAAAGCATCGTCTCAGTTCAGCTTGTGCGAAGATAGTAGTGACGACACATGTTTACGTTCAAACTGAATGTTTACATACGTGCTGAGCCTGCCTTGTTTTTTGAATGCCGTGAAAAGCATCCTATGATTGAATAAAAACTAATAAAGAGATCATGGTAAACCTGATTACTTGTATATGGCTACATATTAACTGATGGGTGTGATATCATTTTATTACTGGCTCCATTTACTTACTCCGACCAAATCCTGTGATTCAGGTAACCAACTCCATTGGAAAGAAAAGCTATGTTACCTAGAAAATATTCCCATTTATTTGCTTTTGAATTGTTTTTAATTTAAATTAAAATATTGGTGTAATTTTGATGAAATTATAACATGTAGAGAAAAAGTATCGAATTTGAACACTTTTTGACTATTTACTAAAACTGCAATATCTCAGCCCCAGAACAACATTTCTTGGATCTTTATTTATGAAAATACTCCTTATAAATAGCTCTTTGTAGTATGTAAGTTTTTCTGCACGAGTAAAAATTATTTTTTGTGTAAGGATGAAGTAACTTCGAAAATTAGTCAAAAAAATGTGTTATTTTCGATATTTAAAATGTTCTGCAGACTGTAAAAACGGAAAATACCAAAACTAATTCATGGAGAATACGGGCAAAGATCCATAGAAAAATAAAAAAATATAAAACGAATGGGTAACCCTGAGAAAAAATTGTGAAAGGACCCAATATTTGATTTTTCACCTAAAAAAAGCTCATTTTTCAAAAATCGATCTGGCGCGACCTCTAAACGATTTTTTAGAAATTCGGTTTGTTCTACAAAAATTATCCAGACAGGTATATCTTTCATTTCAGGGTTGAGCACCATGACTTTTCGAACATCGATTTTTTTTGGGACACCCTACTGAAGAATCTTTATAGAAGAAAAACTAAATGTAGTTACGTAGTAGACGTAGAAAAACTAATATTACAATAAATTTTGAAAACAGCCTCATACTTTTATTCAGCGGCACAGCCCAAATTTTTGATCATATTAAGAATGATATAATTTTGAATTTGTTTCGAAATTCCGTTTAATTTCGTTAAAAGCTAGTTTTTTCTAACGAAACTTTTGCAGTTTAACGAAATGAAATCAAAAAATCAGATTTCGCAATGCTCAAATTCCGCGGAATTTCGTTTCGAACCGCTTGAAACAATTTTTTTTTTTCAAAATGCCGCATATGCTTACCATGAGACCACCAACAAGTTGAAGGCTAGTTACCTTGCAGAATGTACCTCGAGCTGGCATCTCACGATCCAGTTGGTCCTAGATCAGTGTGGTAATCATCCGTCCTGCACCGGAGTGATACCATTTGTCTACCAAACCGGAGGCGACCCTAGGTTGGTGACTCCTATGCCTCTCCTATACCTCAGCTACGAGACAGACCCTTTCACGTCTCTTATTTCAAGTTGCCACAGAAGCATCAACCTCCCACACTCCTGCCAGGCCTGGCCGAAACTTCACTCATTCCGTCACTGTCAGCCGGACTACCGCATAAGCTGCCGCACTGACCACACGTACCATGCAAGGCTTACTTATGTGTCATTTTCGTTTTGTGGAAAATTCTCAATTGTTTATGGAAATTTTGCATTATTTGATATTTGATATTTTTTATCCACACCCTGATTTCTTTATTGGCAATTTTCTATTTTTTTATGAAAATTTCTAATATTTCAGGTGGAGTTTTTAATTTAGTCTAACTTTTAATACCTCTCAATCGCTTCCACCACTTGTGTACTACATTCCTGACAACGCTCACCTACCCTGGCTTGGATACTGCCAACAGGTTATCTCCTGGGAACCTTGCAAGAGGTGCCCACCTGTTGACATTTCGTAGCTCAGATAGTTCTCAATCATCCCGTCCTGCAACAGATTGGCACCATTTATCTTACATGTCTCCTATTTCTGAGGTGCCGGAGAAGACCTTTAAGAACTCGGCATTTAGTCTGAGCTAATAATAAATAGGCGTCAAGATATGCCACACATCTATACTACATATTTGAAAATGCATGAAAGGAATCATGTCTGCTCACGCTACTGTAAATTCAAGAGTAGCCAGCTAAAATTCACACAAATGAAAAGTCAAATAACATCATCTTCCCTATTGGGAGAAGATCTCAGTCTGGGCAGCACTACACTTGAAATTCTTGCCCAACTCTCCCGCTAGAATCAACTATTCGGTGTAAGATGTCACCCTCACAATAATCCAAGAACATCCCAACATCAGGTGACAAAGTACTGCCCTACAAACCACTTGCCATCAAGTAAACGTTTAAAAGGGTTGCGTAAATATCATCACATCGTCCCATGAACGGACAGAAAATGTTACCTTTCCTGGATTGCAATCTGAAAGAGGAGCACCCGGGAATGTAGTGTCAATGTGTGTGGTTTGGTTTTACTTCTTCTCAAACATAACTTTAGTCAAGAGCGTAACGTGAACCGAAGAGCAAGTGAAAAGATTCACACACTCACCTGAAGACAAGCAACGTTTGGTTTGATTTGTTCCAAACTTCCAAACCATAGCCGTCGTCAGTCGCAGCCATGTATAAACTTTCTACCCCGCCCGGTGCTACGGCTAGTGCAAATAGAGATCCTATTCAGCAGTTCACTCGAATTACCGCAGTCCCGAGTGAGTTGAAGTTCTGGCTCCGAGCTCACCGAATCCATTCGATTGGGATGGGATCCAATTTATTTTAATTCCAAAAAGCATTAAATTGTAACTCAATTTCGCCGAACCAGCCTTACGTGCACTGGCGCTTCATCTAAAGTGCACTCAATTTGAACCCATTATCGATAATAACTATGGGTCCCGAGTTAGCTTTGTGAACAAAGCTGGTCCGAAAACTGTAAGTGAGATCTCATCCTAGTCAAGGGCATTGTTTTTTTTTTCGAAAAATGCTTGTAAAACTGATTGATGCAATTTGAATTTGAAAAGCAGGCCAAGTTCCAGAGGGAATGTGGTGCTGTGAAGAAGAAGTGAAGTACCGATAATACCTGCCCTGTCTGCCGTCCTGTCTGCGAGCGATGGCCTTTACAAGTTGCACATACCTACATACATACTTATGTATATTTGTCCGATTACAGTCGGTACGTCTAGCAGCGCCAAAAAAACCTTCTGGGATTTCGATAAATATCCAACTTCATATACAGACACAGCAACTGTTGATATTTCGTTCTGCTTATTTTTATTATCCCACGTCTCTCTTCAAAGCTATTTTGTGTTTGTGCACAGTCAGAGAAGTTTATTAAATTTCTGTTTTAACGACTGTCCAGATCCGCCGATGCACGATGATACTATTGCATCGGTAATTCCCATTGGTACCCAAAATCGAACGGAATGAAATGGGGAAATGCACTCTTTGGCAACGGGATTTCAGTTTGATCGTTAATTGGGGAAAATAATAATGTCCTGCTCCATTTTTTTTCTCTCGATTCGTTCGCAATGTACGTGCAGGCATTACCAATTATCAATTTCATAGTTCACATTTATAAAGTAACGTTCCGGTGATGCTACTGCATTCCCTGCTTAATAAATCCAACGAAAGTCCGGAATAAACGAGCACTTAACGATTTCTATGGTTACCACAGGCCACATAAAGCCGAAAACGCTAGCTGAATGAATTCCATGCCAGTAGTGTGACACTAATTGAATAAAAACGACTCTATTTTCTTTACCAAAGTTTGAAGTAATTCCGGTTAAAATGCTACTCAGATTCATATGTCAATTTAATTTCACAGATATTCACAAGAAAACGTTATCAATATTAGCTTTAGTTCATCATATCGTCACATTCTAGGGGAATTCCGTTTTCCATCTCTCGAAGCAAAGAAATGAAGCACCAATTTTGTCGCTTCTTTTTCCCTTGTCCTAAGACGAGTTTGTACAATCCCATTGAATTCCACCACTTAATTGTATCTTGAAAGATACCTATTTCGACCTCAACAGTAAGGCCGTCTTCAGTGTCTCGTACTTGACTCGACTTATACGTACGAGACACTGAAGACGGCCTTACTGCTGAGGTCGAAATACGTATCTGTCAAGATACAATTATGTGGTGGAATTCAATGGGATTGTACAAACTCGTGTTATGACAAGTGAAGACATTCCACTAAAAGCTCAAAATAATTTTCTTAACGCTTCTTTTTGCCAACGCGTGCTCACTGCAGAAAAAAAAACACAAAAATAAGAAACAAATCAATTTTTTGTCATTGCTTATTTTTTCATGGGATGAATATCGGAGCTATGAGATGAAGTCCAGGAGCGGTAATCCTACTATTTGCCTGGCTATCGGTCTGTTGAATGGGTTGTTCGCGTGGTGTTCAAGAAAAATTCAATCTAATTACCTATCAAAATAATTTTGATAGTTGATGAGCGCAGTTTCATAAGTAGGAAAAGCTATTTTTGTACTGATTTATATTGTCAATTTGACAAAATATTACCAAGTAAGTAAGTAAGTGATTGAAAGAGCAAGGGTGTCTATTCTAAATATTCTGTAACAGTCTGTGCACGAAAAATTAACTTACTGAGCTAAACATTTGTTTTCGCTTATTATTGTAACTCGTACCTTGTTGCCACCGGCTGAATGCCATTAGGCCGAACAAACCATTAGGCCGAAACCCATCTGGCCGAAAGTCATTTGGCCGAAGGGGTCATCTGGCCGAAAGGTTACAGTCAAACCTTTTTGCGTCGATGTTCTATAATTATTGACTTTAACGTCCTATCATTGTGGTATGCCCTAATGTTGCGGTAGTGTTAAAAGTCCGTTCTGGATATAATAGTAATGAAAACAATTGTGAATACGCTAAAACTCTTCGAATTAACCACTAGAACAGCTTTTGTTTGACATAATTTCGTTCAAAATGATGAAAAATCAACATTTTCATAAAAAAATGAAGAAGTAATAGGCTCATTACTGCGGTAGTGCTGAGGTCCTATTGTTGTGGAATCCATCTCCATAAGAATTACATGCAATACCGCAACAATAAGACTGACCTTCAAAAAATATCGCAACAATAGGCAACTGCGTCCTATTATTGCGGTAGTATATTTTTATTGTGATAAAAACAAAACAACATAAGTTCAGCACAATTGACGTAATATTTACGAAACTATAGTCAACTAAGATCCTATTCGACTATTGCAATGTGAAAAAGACTATTCTTGAAATCAATTTTGTTTTGACACGGTGCTTGACCCCCCCACAATAGTTCTTTTACCCTATATATCGACTAATGGAAGCAATTTATTCCATATTAAATAATATTTTCTGGGTTACTGTGATGGTCCCTCCAAAGAGCTTTCCAAGGGTTTTATATTCCTCATCTCGATATTTCCATGAGGCGATGCTTCCTTCGATGGACTCATTCGGCTCATGGAGGTTTGACTGTATTTGGCCGAATAGAACACTTGGCCGAATCGGACATTTGGCCGAATATGACATTTGACCGAAGAGGACATTTGGCCGAAGAGGACATTTGGCCGAAGAGGACATTTGGCCGAATAGTCAATTTGAAAAGTGTCAAATGAGGTGTGAATAAAAAGAACATCTCACTTCTCACTACATATTTCCAACTTCTTTCTGTGAAAAGTGGGAAGCGCGAAGTGAGTAGTGAGACGTCTCGTGAGAGGAGAGGAGTGAGAAGTGAGACATTTCACATATCACACTTTATATCTCACTTCTCACTTTGTACTACTTTTTTTCACAGTGAGGATGAGAGGTGAGGAGTGAGAAGTTAGATGTTGTCTACCTTCTCACTGCGAAAAAAAGAGTGTGAAGTGGGTAGGGAGACGTCTTAATTTCGCGAAAGTGGAAAGCTGGATACGAATATTTGACTGCTTCAAGGGATTGAAATTTCGTCAAGGGCAGCGATTCTCAACCTGGGGGTACCTTCGCTGGCCCCCGGTGGTACCTCGGACAAAAATCCGTAATACCGGATTTAAACTTATGGATTGAATTTTGGTAACTACGTTTTTTTTTGGGGAGCCTTCTTTCAAGAGGCTCGGAAGCCTCCTTTCAAGAGGCTAGGAAGCCTCCTTTCAAGAGGCTCGGAAGCCTCCTTTCAAGAGGCTCGGAAGCCTCCTTTCAAGAGGCTCAGAAGCCTCCTTTCAAGAGGCCCAGCATCCTTTCAAGAGGCTCGGAAGCCTCATTTCAAGAGGCATGGAAGCCTCCTTTAAGGAGGCCCGGAAGCCTCCTTTAAGAGAGGCTCAGGCCTCCTTCAAGAGGCTCTGGAAGCCTCCTTTCAAGAGGCTCAGGCCTCCTTCAAGAGGCCCAGCCTCCTTCAAGAGGCTCAAGCCTCCTTTCAAGAGGCCTGGAAGCCTCCTTTCAAGAGGCTCAGAAGCCTCCTTTCAAGAGGCTCAGCCTCCTTCAAGAGGCCCGGCCTCCTTCAAGAGGCTCAGGCCTCCTTTCAAGAGGCTCAGGCCTCCTTTCAAGAGGCTCAAGCCTCCTTCAAGAGGCCCAGCCTCCTTCAAGAGGCCTCAAAGCCTCCTTTCAAGAGGCTCAAGCCTCCTTTCAAGAGGCTCAGGCCTCCTTTCAAGAGGCTCAGGAAGCCTCCTTCAAGAGGCTCAGGCCTCCTTTCAAGAGCTCAGAGCCTCCTTTCAAGAGGCTCAGCCTCCTTTCAAGAGGCTCAGAAGCCTCCTTCAAGAGGCCTCAGAAGCCTCCTTCAAGAGGCTCAGAAGCCTCCTTTCAAGAGGCCTCAGGCCTCCTTCAAGAGGCTCCAGCCTCCTTTCAAGAGGCCCAGGCCTCCTTCAAGAGGCTCAGAAGGCCTCCTTCAAGAGGCCTCAGAAGCCTCCTTTCAAGAGGCTCAGAGCCTCCTTTCAAGAGGCTCAGGCCTCCTTTCAAGAGGCTCAGCCTCCTTCAAGAGGCTCAGCCTCCTTCAAGAGGCTCAGAAGCCTCCTTCAAGAGGCCTGGAAGCCTCCTTTCAAGAGGCTCCAGCCTCCTTTCAGAGGCTCAAGCCTCCTTTCAAGAGGCTCAGGAAGCCTCCTTTCAAGAGGCTCAGAGCCTCCTTTCAAGAGGCTCAGAAGCCTCCTTTCAAGAGGCTCAGAGCCTCCTTTCAAGAGGCTCAGGCCTCCTTCAAGAGGCTCGGAAGCCTCCTTTCAAGAGGCCTCAGGCCTCCTTCAAGAGGCTCAGGAAGCCTCCTTTCAAGAGGCTCAGAAGCCTCCTTTCAAGAGGCTCAGAGCCTCCTTTCAAGAGGCTCAGAAGCCTCCTTTCAAGAGGCTCAGGCCTCCTTTCAAGAGGCTCAGAGCCTCCTTTCAAGAGGCCCAGAAGCCTCCTTTCAAGAGGCCTCAAGCCTCCTTTCAAGAGGCTCAGGAAGCCTCCTTTCAAGAGGGCCTCAAGCCTCCTTCAAGAGGCTCAAGCCTCCTTCAAGAGCTCCAGAAGCCTCCCTTTCAAGAGGCTCAGAAGCCTCCTTTCAAGAGGCTCAAGCCTCCTTTCAAGAGGCTCAGAAGCCTCCTTTCAAGAGGCCTCAGAAGCCTCCTTCAAGAGGCTCAAGCCTCCTTTCAAGAGGCTCAGGCCTCCTTTCAAGAGGCTCAGAAGCCTCCTTCAAGAGGCTCAGAGCCTCCTTTCAAGAGGCTCAGAGCCTCCTTTCAAGAGGCCTCAGAAGCCTCCTTTCAAGAGGCTCAGAAGCCTCCTTTCAAGAGGCCTCAGAAGCCTCCTTTCAAGAGGCTCAGAAGCCTCCTTTCAAGAGGCCTCAGAAGCCTCCTTTCAAGAGGCTCAAGCCTCCTTTCAAGAGGCTCAAGCCTCCTTTCAAGAGGCTCAGAAGCCTCCTTTCAAGAGGCCCGGAAGCCTCCTTTCAAGAGGCCTCAAGCCTCCTTTCAAGAGGCTCAAGCCTCCTTCAAGAGGCCCGGAAGCCTCCTTCAAGAGGCTCAGAAGCCTCCTTTCAAGAGGCTCAGGCCTCCTTCAAGAGGCTCAAGCCTCCTTTCAAGAGGCTCAGCCTCCTTTCAAGAGGCTCAGAGCCTCCTTTCAAGAGGCTCAGGCCTCCTTTCAAGAGGCTCAGGCCTCCCTTTCAAGAGGCTCAAGCCTCCCTTTCAAGAGGCTCTGGAAGCCTCCTTCAAGAGGCCCAGAAGCCTCCTTCAAGAGGCTCAGAAGCCTCCTTTCAAGAGGCTCAGAAGCCTCCTTTCAAGAGGCCTCAGGCCTCCTTCAAGAGGCTCAGAAGCCTCCTTTCAAGAGGCTCAGAAGCCTCCTTTCAAGAGGCTCCGGAAGCCTCCTTTCAAGAGGCTCAGCCTCCTTTCAAGAGCTCAGGCCTCCTTTCAAGAGGCTCAGAAGCCTCCTTCAAGAGGCTCAGAAGCCTCCCTTTCAAGAGGCCTCAGAAGCCTCCTTCAAGAGGCCTCAGCCTCCTTTCAAGAGGCTCAAGCCTCCTTCAAGAGGCCCAGAAGCCTCCTTCAAGAGGCCCAAGCCTCCTTTCAAGAGGCTCAGAAGCCTCCTTCAAGAGCTCAGAAGCCTCCTTCAAGAGGCTCCAGCCTCCTTCAAGAGGCCCGGAAGCCTCCTTTCAAGAGGCTCAGAAGCCTCCTTCAAGAGGCTCAGAGCCTCCTTCAAGAGGCCCAAGCCTCCTTTCAAGAGGCCCGGAAGCCTCCTTCAAGAGGCTCAGGCCTCCTTTCAAGAGGCTCAGGCCTCCTTTCAAGAGGCTCCGGAAGCCTCCTTCAAGAGGCCCTAGCCTCCTTCAAGAGGCCTCAGAAGCCTCCCTTTCAAGAGGCTCAGGCCTCCTTTCAAGAGGCTCAGAAGCCTCCTTTCAAGAGGCTCAGGCCTCCTTTCAAGAGGCCCCAGCCTCCTTCAAGAGGCTCAGGCCTCCCTTTCAAGAGGCTCAGAAGCCTCCTTTCAAGAGGCCTGGAAGCCTCCTTCAAGAGGCTCAGAAGCCTCCTTTCAAGAGGCCCGGAAGCCTCCTTTCAAGAGCTCAGGAAGCCTCCTTTCAAGAGGCTCAGAAGCCTCCTTTCAAGAGGCCTCAGAAGCCTCCTTTCAAGAGCTCAAGCCTCCTTTCAAGAGGGCCTCAAGCCTCCTTCAAGAGGCTCGGAAGCCTCCTTTCAAGAGGCCTCAGAAGCCTCCTTTCAAGAGGCTCAGGCCTCCTTTCAAGAGGGCCTCAGAGCCTCCTTTCAAGAGGCCCAGAAGCCTCCTTCAAGAGGGCCCCAGCCTCCTTTCAAGAGGCTCAGGCCTCCTTCAAGAGGGCTCAGGAAGCCTCCTTTCAAGAGGCCCAGGCCTCCTTCAAGAGGCTCAGGAAGCCTCCTTTCAAGAGGCTCGGAAGCCTCCTTCAAGAGGCTCAAGCCTCCTTTCAAGAGGCCTCAGCCTCCTTCAAGAGGCTCAGAGCCTCCTTCAAGAGGCCTCAGGCCTCCTTTCAAGAGGCCCGGAAGCCTCCTTCAAGAGGCTCAGAAGCCTCCTTTCAAGAGGCTCCAGGAAGCCTCCTTTCAAGAGGCTCAGGCCTCCTTTCAAGAGGCTCAGAAGCCTCCTTTCAAGAGGCCCGGAAGCCTCCTTTCAAGAGGCTCAGGAAGCCTCCTTCAAGAGGCTCAGGAAGCCTCCTTTCAAGAGGCTCAGGCCTCCTTTCAAGAGGCCTGGAAGCCTCCTTCAAGAGGCCTGAAGCCTCCTTCAAGAGGCTCCAGCCTCCTTTCAAGAGGCTCAGGCCTCCTTCAAGAGGCTCGGAAGCCTCCTTTCAAGAGGCCCGGAAGCCTCCTTTCAAGAGGCTCAGGCCTCCTTTCAAGAGGCTCAGCCTCCTTTCAAGAGGCCTGGAAGCCTCCTTCAAGAGGCCTCAGCCTCCTTTCAAGAGGCCTGGAAGCCTCCTTCAAGAGGCTCAGAAGCCTCCTTCAAGAGGCTCCCAGCCTCCTTTCAAGAGGCTCAGCCTCCTTTCAAGAGGCTCAGGCCTCCTTTCAAGAGGCTCAGAGCCTCCTTCAAGAGGCTCAGGCCTCCTTTCAAGAGGCTCAGGAAGCCTCCTTCAAGAGGCCTCGAAGCCTCCTTCAAGAGGCCTCAGAAGCCTCCTTTCAAGAGGCTCAGAAGCCTCCTTTCAAGAGGCCCAGAAGCCTCCTTTCAAGAGGCTCAGGCCTCCTTTCAAGAGGCCCAGAAGCCTCCTTTCAAGAGGCTCAGAAGCCTCCCTTTCAAGAGGCCCAGAAGCCTCCTTTCAAGAGGCTCCAGAAGCCTCCTTC
The DNA here is from genome assembly GCF_024139115.2 of Armigeres subalbatus. Taxonomy (NCBI): domain Eukaryota; kingdom Metazoa; phylum Arthropoda; class Insecta; order Diptera; family Culicidae; genus Armigeres; species Armigeres subalbatus. The sequence goes on from NC_085139.1 coordinate 192,310,417, forward strand.
AAGAGGCTCAGAAGCCTCCTTTCAAGAGGCTCTGGAAGCCTCCTTCAAGAGGCCTGGAAGCCTCCTTCAAGAGGCTCAGAAGCCTCCTTTCAAGAGGCTCAGAAGCCTCCTTCAAGAGGCTCAGAAGCCTCCTTTCAAGAGGCCTCAGAAGCCTCCCTTTCAAGAGGCTCAGAAGCCTCCTTCAAGAGGCTCAGAAGCCTCCTTTCAAGAGGCCTCAGAAGCCTCCTTTCAAGAGGCTCAAGCCTCCTTCAAGAGGCTCAGAAGCCTCCCTTTCAAGAGGCTCAAAGCCTCCTTCAAGAGGCTCAGGCCTCCTTTCAAGAGGCTCGGAAGCCTCCTTCAAGAGGCCTCAAGCCTCCTTCAAGAGGCTCAGAAGCCTCCTTTCAAGAGGCTCAAGCCTCCTTCAAGAGGCTCAGAAGCCTCCTTTCAAGAGGCCTCAGACGCCTCCTTTCAAGAGAGGCTCAGACGCCTCCTTTCAAGAGGCTCGGACGCCTCCTTTCAAGAGGCCTGGACGCCTCCTTTCAAGAGGCTCAGACGCCTCCTTTCAAGAGGCCTGGACGCCTCCTTTCAAGAGGCTCAGACGCCTCCTTTCAAGAGGCTCAGACGCCTCCTTTCAAGAGGCTCAGACGCCTCCTTTCAAGAGGCTCAGACGCCTCCTTTCAAGAGGCCTCAGACGCCTCCTTTCAAGAGGCTCAGACGCCTCCTTTCAAGAGGCTCAGACGCCTCCTTTCAAGAGGCTCAGACGCCTCCTTTCAAGAGGCTCAGACGCCTCCTTTCAAGAGGCTCAGACGCCTCCTTTCAAGAGGCTCAGCCTCCTTTCAAGAGGCCTCAGAAGCCTCCTTTCAAGAGGCTCAAGCCTCCTTTCAAGAGGCTCAGAAGCCTCCTTCAAGAGGCTCAGAAGCCTCCTTTCAAGAGGCTCAGAAGCCTCCTTTCAAGAGGCTCAGAAGCCTCCTTTCAAGAGGCCTCAGAAGCCTCCTTCAAGAGGCTCAGAAGCCTCCTTTCAAGAGGCTCAGAAGCCTCCCTTTCAAGAGGCCTCAGAAGCCTCCTTTCAAGAGGCTCAAGCCTCCTTTCAAGAGGCCTCAGAAGCCTCCTTTCAAGAGGCTCAGACGCCTCCTTTCAAGAGGCTCAGACGCCTCCTTTCAAGAGGCTCAGACGCCTCCTTTCAAGAGGCTCAGACGCCTCCTTTCAAGAGGCTCAGACGCCTCCTTTCAAGAGGCCTGGACGCCTCCTTTCAAGAGGCTCAGACGCCTCCTTTCAAGAGCTCAGACGCCTCCTTTCAAGAAGGCTCAGACGCCTCCTTTCAAGAGGCTCAGACGCCTCCTTTCAAGAGGCTCAGACGCCTCCTTTCAAGAGGCTCAGACGCCTCCTTTCAAGAGGCCTCAGACGCCTCCTTCAAGAGGCCTCAGACGCCTCCTTTCAAGAGGCCTCAGACGCCTCCTTTCAAGAGGCCTCAGACGCCTCCTTTCAAGAGGCTCAGACGCCTCCTTTCAAGAGGCTCAGACGCCTCCTTTCAAGAGGCCTCAGACGCCTCCTTTCAAGAGGCTCAGACGCCTCCTTTCAAGAGCTCAGACGCCTCCTTTCAAGAGGCTCAGACGCCTCCTTTCAAGAGGCTCAGACGCCTCCTTTCAAGAGGCCAGACGCCTCCTTTCAAGAGGGCCTCAGACGCCTCCTTTCAAGAGGCCTCAGACGCCTCCTTTCAAGAGGCCTCAGACGCCTCCTTTCAAGAGGCCTCAGACGCCTCCTTTCAAGAGGCTCAGACGCCTCCCTTTCAAGAGGCCTCAGACGCCTCCTTTCAAGAGGCTCAGACGCCTCCTTTCAAGAGGCTCCAGACGCCTCCTTTCAAGAGGCTCAGACGCCTCCTTTCAAGAGGCTCAGACGCCTCCTTTCAAGAGGCTCAGACGCCTCCTTTCAAGAGGCTCAGACGCCTCCCTTCAAGAGGCCTCAGGCGCCTCCCTTCAAGAGGCTCAGACGCCTCCTTCAAGAGGCTCAGACGCCTCCCTTCAAGTGGCTAGGACGCCTCCTTTCAAGAGGCTCAGCCGCCTCCTTTCAAGAGGCTCAGACTCCTCCTTTCAAGAGGCTCAGACGCCTCCTTTCAAGAGGCTCGGACGCCTCCTTTCAAGAGGCTCGGACGCCTCCTTTCAAGAGGGTCGGACGCCTCCTTTCAAGAGGCTCGGACGCTTCCTTTCACGTATTTTATTAATTTGCATTATTATAAACATAAGACCAATTCTTCATAAGAGTTCCAGCAGTTCTATTGTTGATTCTGGTCGTAAATAATACAGATTGTATGCGCTGTTCTCTGGGTGTGATAAAGTTGTCTGAGACAAAGTCCAATCTCTATCGGTTCTACGGGATGGCCATTACATAGATTGGGGGTTGACGTAACGCCCACAATTATATGCAGAAAAATGGATTCCTACTTATCCTTGGTTGCATAATTTTGGCATATTATTCTGTTTTATTGTGTGACTCAGCCGAAAAGCAAACAACTAGCAACTGCTAGTGTAAAACTTTATTCTCAATAGCAAGCATCCGCGGAGATTGTCTAAGCCAAAATAATGGGACTGTAAACTTTGATATTAAAACAAGATGCAACTTGTTCAACCTCAAAATATTTTGTCACATTTCCTCGTTACTGTGGGTTTGTGCTTTTACAGAACTTGGTTCAGATTCCTGGTTTTCTTTTCCAACAATAACATTTCTATCAGCATACGAGTCATAGCAAAGAATAACGCCCGGAGACCAGCTATCCATGCGCTCGCTCATCGTTAGAATAACAGATCTTCTGCAACGGCAATAGCTTTTATGTGGGAAACCACCGTTGGATGTTGAAAAATGTGGACGCCTCCTTTCAAGAGGCTCGGACGCCTCCTTTCAAGAGGCTCGGACGCCTCCTTTCAAGAGGCTCGGACGCCTCCTTTCAAGAGGCTCGGACGCCTCCTTTCAAGAGGCTCGGACGCCTCCTTTCAAGAGGCTCGGAAGCCTCCTTTCAAGAGGCTCCGCCGCCTCCTCTCAAGGGGCTCGGGCGCCTCCTTTCAAGAGGCTCGGACGCCTCCTTTCAAGAGGCCTCGGACGCCTCCTTTCAAGAGGCTCGGACGCCTCCTTTCAAGAGGCTCGGACGCCTCCTTTCAAGAGGCTCAGACGCCTCCTTTCAAGAGGCTCAGACGCCTCCTTTCAAGAGGCTCAGACGCCTCCTTTCAAGAGGCTCAGACGCCTCCTTTCAAGAGGCTCAGACGCCTCCTTTCAAGAGGCTCGGACGCCTCCTTTCAAGAGGCTCGGACGCCTCCTTTCAAGAGGCTCGGACGCCTCCTTTCAAGAGGCTCGGACGCCTCCTTTCAAGAGGCTCGGACGCCTCCTTTCAAGAGGCTCGGACGCCTCCCTTCAAGAGGCTCGGGCGCCTCCCTTCAAGAGGCTCGGACGCCTCCTTTCAAGAGGCTCGGACGCCTCCCTTCAAGTGGCTAGGACGCCTCCTTTCAAGAGGCTCGGCCGCCTCCTTTCAAGAGGCTCGGACTCCTCCTTTCAAGAGGCTCGGACGCCTCCTTTCAAGAGGCTCGGACGCCTCCTTTCAAGAGGCTCGGACGCCTCCTTTCAAGAGGGTCGGACGCCTCCTTTCAAGAGGCTCGGACGCTTCCTTTCACGTATTTTATTAATTTGCATTATTATAAACATAAGACCAATTCTTCATAAGAGTTCCAGCAGTTCTATTGTTGATTCTGGTCGTAAATAATACAGATTGTATGCGCTGTTCTCTGGGTGTGATAAAGTTGTATGAGACAAAGTCCAATCTCTATCGGTTCTACGGGATGGCCATTACATAGATTGGGGGTTGATGTAACGCCCACAATTATATGCAGAAAAATGGATTCCTACTTATCCTTGGTTGCATAATTTTGACATATTATTCTGTTTTATTGTGTGACTCAGCCGAAAAGCTAACAACTAGCAACTGCTAGTGTAAAACTTTATTCTCAATAGCAAGCATCCGCGGAGATTGTCTAAGCCAAAATAATGAGACTGTAAACTTTGATATTAAAACAAGATGCAACTTGTTCAACCTCAAAATATTTTGTCACATTTCCTCGTTACTGTGGGTTTGTGCTTTTACAGAACTTGGTTCAGATTCCTGGTTTTCTTTTCCAACAATAACATTTCTATCAGCATACGAGTCATAGCAAAGAATAACGCCCGGAGACCAGCTATCCATGCGCTCGCTCATCGTTAGAATAACAGATCTTCTGCAACGGCAATAGCTTTTATGTGGGAAACCACCGTTGGATGTTGAAAAATGTGGTGCATTCAGTTCCACAGTTCCAAGCGGAAAACGACGTGAAAGACAAATTATCCCTTATCTAAGGAAAAACGAACCCAGGTTGTCTACCAGCTGCACTTCCATCGGATACACCCAGTTGGCTTACCTGGGAGAAAGATCTCTCTGCCTTGGCAACCTGCCTTCTGAGTAAAGCTCTTCAATTCCAGCAGAACATCCAGCTTCGAGGGCACTAACGCACCCGGTTATTGCACGAATGTCTCGAGGACATGCCATTCACAATTTCATCAAAGTAGATTTCCATCTCCCGTGAGCCGTACACCCTACAGAGTTATGCCATAATACGTGTTTCTGCGGAATTGCTAGTTGCTTTGTTCTCTTCTGTGGAAAACTCTTATCATGCTATCGGATTTTCAGGTGTAACCGATTTCCCGAAAGTTGCTCCCACACGAACGAATGTCAGCTAATGCCTAACAAAGAAGGAATTTATTGATTTGAGCGTTGCTATCATAAAATTTGATAATTGGGTGATAATAACTATTTTATTATTGCACTTCTCAGAGAACGTTAGGCGCAGGTTATTCTTGCTTTAATCCTCTACAATCAAAATAACAACTTATTTAACATAAGATACATGCATTATCCGAATTGTTCCTCACATCAAACAAATGTCTGGTATGTGTAGTACAGGACTTGCACTCGAATCAAAAGAACATGAAAAATCAATCAGATAAGTTATTCGTCATAGGAAGAAAATATCACAACCGCACACAAAACCACCGTGTACTACACGATATTTTTTGTGTTGTGCCACTTTATCACCGCAAACCTAACCCTTTCAACCGAAACATGCTTGCTTACATCTTTGCACTTTGGCTTTTACATTTTCTGTTGTTTTGCTCGTCATGTTGTAACGCAACTTCGCAGCAGTTGACTAGAGTGGGTAGATATCTCCGCCGAGTTCAACCGACCCATCTTGCACTTAGCCGCCCCCCGGCGAAGCATCACCACCCCCGTCACATAGTTGCGCTGGATCTTGAGGCGCGAAAAATGGCTCAACTTGGATTTGCAGTTGCCGGATCCTGGTGTTGTTATTTTTTTCCCCTCCGTTGTTCATATACTCTACAAAACGTGGAGTTTTTGTAGCGGCCAGCTCTTACGCTAGCTTCTTTGCGAGTGGCCTTCTTTATCCTGTCACTGCACTGTTGGAAGAATGGGAATAATGGTGGCGAAAATCAATAACTCGATATTTTATTTATAGAGATTTTAATCAATACTAATAAATTTCTTTATTAGCACTTTTATGAAAAAACATCAATATTGCAACTATACTGCTGCATTAATTGTCATTTTTGCTACATTCCATGAGATCCTGGCATGGACAAATAATTCTTCATGTAATGAGTTGCTGAAATCGTATCAAAGTTATCAATCCCACATACTTTGCGAATTGTTTCTGGAAATCGTATGGAAATCCTACAGACTATGGATAAATTCCCAGAAAGAAGATATAGTTAGAATTCCAGTTGGAGTTCCAAAGGGGGTTCTGATGAGAATTCGCGAGGAAGCTCCATCGAGGATTCCTAAAACAATCCTAATAAAAGTAATACCAGAAATTTTTCAGATGTGATTACAGAAAGATTTCCATATGGAATTCCAACACGATGTATTGTTCCAATATTCATAATGCCCCTTGGTCTTGTTAATAGTCCTGCTACGCTAGCAAAACTGATGGACCGGGTTGTATTGGAACAGTTGATGCTTCTACTATTGGAACCCAGTGTCTTTTCCTACCTTCCTACCGATATTATCATCTTGGTATTTAACGAAGACATTTGAGCATCGATGTTCAGTTCGGTCGTGAAAGAAGGCGCCTACTGAGCAAAGCCAACCTTATGAACAATCAGGAGCAGGGTTTCAACTATTCGTTTCAATGAGACCAAAGCAAGCGTTTCCGGGCCAAGGGAGAATCTTTTTCCGTTGTTTATGTTGAGGATCATCTTTCACCCATCAATCTTTCTCTACAACTAGCCTTGGATGATAAACGAAAATCTTGCCTATTAGATGAAAATCCTTTTTTGTTTCATCACTTTTACCCACTCACTCACTTTTTGCGACAATTGTCGCAGAACAATTACAAAATTGTATGGCCTCGCCGGGACTCGAACCCAGAATATTAACAATAATGGCCGTAGGGTTGCACACCACACCACCACGCTATCTGTATGAAAGCATTAAGTTATTTGTTCTATAAGCTACATAAACTACTAGGGCCCTCCTTAGAAGTGCGGTAGCTGTGGAAGTGCTTAATGGACACTACGCTGTGAGGCGGCTCTGTCCCAGTGTGGGGATGTAATGCCAATAAGAAGAAGAAGAAGAAGCTACTACCATTTGCATTGAAGATGTCACGAAAAGACTCAAATATGAAAGAAAAAAAAGCAAACCAACGTATGGTGGCAATCGAAGTGAGCGAAAAATGGTTATCACTCTCCAGGCTGTTTTTCTTTCCCGAAAAGCGATTTCACCCCGACAATTTTCGTGAGGGAGCATCCTGTGCTCCTGAGATTGAGTGAGTGATACGAACCCTGATCAGGAAAAGCCTCATTCCCGGGCTACCGGATATTGTCTTCCTATAGGATATCTCTTAAGGTCGAAAGATCTGCGTGGAAATCTTAATAAGGCCAGTCCAATCGTCAAGTACGGAATCTCGATCTTCAAGCCAAGTATGTTTATAGTGATATCAAATTACTACCGGCAATTTATTCCGTACATTTTGAATCGTCAGCGTTGACCCACATTATATTATAAATTAAAAAACCCAGATCAATCCACCTAGCGCTGGTGGTGCCTTTCTCGCGCATTAAACAAATAAGAAAAACACATAAGAGAGGTCGAAACAGTAGTTTAGGGGGATAGATTTTAGTTTTTCCATCAATTCATATCCATTTGCGGTCATTTGAATACATTGCTGCAATCCTTGAAAAAAACATTTTTTTGCTTTTTAAATTTTTTCGTACTTTGGCAAAAAACAATGTTTTTTTTAATAACTTTAAAACGCAATGACCGATCGAGCCAATTTTCAATAGGAAACAACTAGACCGCAATTGCGCAAATAATGCTGATACAAATATTTAAAAACAATTATGTTTCCCCCCTCGGATTTTGCGAAGAAAACGGAGTACACCTAGACCTGTGCGCCGGTCATATAATCGGCGGCGGCGGCGTAGTGGTCACTTTTGCCCCGGCGGCGGCGGCGTCACGGCGGCGCGCCGTTGGCTTTTATCGGCGGCGGCGGCGGCGGCGTGAACCGGCGTGTATGAAAAAATCAATGGCTAAAAAAATCAATTTTAACGCGGATTTTTGAATTCACGCGGTTTTGATTCGCACGGTACGAATCGCCCGTATAAAAATCGAGGAATAAAATTGTAATATTCTATTTTTGCCGATCATCAAACAGCACATTCCATAGTAAATTACCAGCGACACTAATAAGTACCTGATCTCAAAATGTTATTTAAATTAAAACTATTTTATTATTCTCTGATTTTAATTAATCAAAATTTAACAACGAATCCTGCTTCACTTTTCGTAACCCTTGAGCAGTATTAAGAATTAGAGTTCGGTGTCATAGGACTAATTTGTTGTAAAAAACTTCAGTCGATTTACTTCTCAATATATCTAAATTTCAGAAAAAAAAAACCAACTGTTATTCTTTGAGCTACCTATACATTTGGGCATGGTTTAAGCGGCTGCATATCTACAGTCGCCTCTCCACATCTCGATATTGGACTGACCATCGGGATAAGGAGAGATCGAGGAATGGAAGGAAAATTTAAATGGGTACTTGATCGAAAAAAGCTGTCACTTCTTGTTTTTGATGAATTTGTTATTGTCCTCAGATGGTCTAGTAGCCTAGAAATTTGGCTATAGGGCACTGCACGGACTGCTTTGTCTCTTTTTCGCTGCAAAGAAAATTGAAAACAACAAGGCCAGTAAACGTCAAATTTCATGAAGAACGAAAGAGAAAGAGATTCTTCTGTGCAGTGCCCTATATCGACATAGGGAGAGAGAATCCTGAACAAAATATGACTAGAACACATCAAGATAGAGAGATATAGAGATAGGGAGGTTATCGAGATGTAGAAAGCAAAAATGTATGTAGATTGAAGGGACCGACCAAACCATCGACATAGAGAGAGATATCGAGATATAGAACATCGAGATGTAGAGAGTCGACTGTAGTATATTTAGAGAATTTGCAGTGCTACTTCGTTCGCCTGCTGTGACCCTTAGATCCTGGAAGGACATTCACGATGGAATCCACTATTGACAACCACAATGGCCATTTTACTCCCCACAACGCGTTCTTGAATGCACAAATCTCAATAGATGATCAACATAACTTAAATGAGCTCGGCTGAGTAAGACTGGGGCACGATGACCAACCTAATTGAATATTTTCCTCAAAAGTTGGTAAAATATGCCAAAAATTCTCTTGGTGAAGTTCCTGAAAGCATTTCCGGAGGAAACTACAATTTTTTTTCTAAGTTTCATTAGAAATTCCTTTGTAAAACCCTCATATAGGCATTTTTTCAAAAACCATTAAGGTTCTCGTTGGGAAATTCCTTTTGTAATACCTCAGGTAAAACCATAAAATATTCTTCCAGGATTAATTCGGGAATTTATTCAGGAATGAAATAGTTTCCGAAAGAATTCCTTAAACAATTTCCGAAGAAAGGTTCAGAAAGGACTCTCCGAGGGAATAGCGAAAAGAGTTTATAAAGACATTTCTGACAAAATTTCTGAAGAATTTTTCGAAAGAAGTTAGTGTAAAATATTTCGTCCGAACTTGGCCAACTTCACTATTGATCCCACGACTGACTTCCCACAAATCATACCGAAGAAATACAAAACCAAACTAGCTTGTTTGCATGCTAAATGTAGACTCGTTTATTCGCCATAAGGAACAAAGGTTTGGGCACGCAGACACTTATAGGTATTATATAATTTTGCCCGGTAGCACCGACTTCAAAAATAGTTCACATTAGAGAACCGAAGGAATTCCCGCAGAAAAATCAGTAAATTTCGATAAAATGTTCTAGGAAATTCGTAGAAGAATTTCCGAATGGTTCCGAAAAGCAATTTCCGAAGAAATTTCTTTAAATTAATTTCTGAAGAGATTCCCGAAAAAATAAAAAAAATAGAGAATGTTGTGACGGAATTATCGGGGGCCTTTCACAAATTACATAACTTTGAATAGGGAGGGAGGGGGCCAAGCCGAGCGTTACGATCCATACAAAAAAATAAACCTTCCATACAAAAAGTTTTACGAGGGGGAGCGTGGGGATCCAAAATTACCAAATTTTGCGTTACGTAATTTTAGGAAGAAACGTTGAGGAAAATGTCCAAGAACTATTTCTTAAAGTTACCAAAGAATTTTCAAAGGATTACCCGTAGAAATTCCCAAGGAATTGTTTAAGGTAGCTCTGAAAGAATTCCTATGGGAATTTGAGGATAAGTTGTCAAAAAACTTGCTAAGGAACCCCTAGGGGAATTTCTAAAAAAAAATCCAACGTTTTTTTTCTAAAAAAAATCCGAAGGAATTCTTAAAATAATCCTCCGTATTAATTTCCGAAGAAATTCCAAAGCAAACTTTCAAAGACTAAACATATTTCCGATGGAATCTGTGAATGAAATTCTGAAGGAATTTTTAGAGGAATTCTAAAATATTTTCTGTCGACATTTGCGAATGATTTTCGGAAGGTATATCCGAAAGAATTTCTAACGGAATTACGAAAGAATTCCTGAAGGATTTTATGAAGCAATTCATAAAGCAATTTCCTACGAAATTTTCAAAGGAATTTCCAAAAGAACGAAACTTAACGAATTTCCTAAGGTTCTTTTAAACAAAGGAATATGTGAAGCAAATTCTGACGTTCCTGAATTCCTGAGGTAAATTTTAAGGAATATTCGAAAGAATTTCCGAAGAACTTTCTGGAATCGTTTCGTTTCAGAAGGAGTTTTTGTAGAACTTTTTGAGACAATTTCCTAAGGAATCCTGGACGAATCTTCAAAGCAATCTATGGAGGAAATGAATAAATTACTGGGAAAAATTCCAAAGGAATTCTTGAAGAAATTTAAGAATTACATTAGAAATACCACTTGGCATTTTCTTTGAAATTCTATTAGGAATTTCTTCGTAATTCCCTTTGAGAATTCCTTCGGAAATTCCATCATAAAAACCTTCAAAAATACCTTTATCGATCCCTCTAAAAATTCTTTTAGGAATTCTTCGTGGAAGTATTTTACCTTCAAAAACTCAAAAGTTCTTTTAGGAATTGTTTTCGAAAATCCATTCAGGTTCTCTTTTGGAATGCCTTCAAAAATTTATTCGGAAATTCCTGCATTAACCCAACACAAATTTCTTAAACAACGCCTCCAAAAATTTATTTGGAAAATCCTCTAGAATTTTATTTCTTAAATAATCAAGAAAATACCGCCCGGAATTCTTTAGGATATTCCTTCAGGGACTTCTTCGAAAGATTATTCGAAAAACCTCCAAGATTTCCTTCGGAGATTTCTCCAGATTTTTTTTTTGGGGATCTTCCAGGAAATCTTTTGAAATTTATTGAAAATGAAGTTGTTTGTGATGTAGTTACTTATAGAATTTTCGAAAAAAAATCCAAAAATAGAACACAAACACCAAAAGACTTTCGGGAAGTTAAAGGCATTTTCGAAGAAATTCCTGGAGGAACTTCCGGAAAAATTCCTGGAGAATGTTTTAAAGGAATTGCGGAATTCGGAGGAATATCTGGAGGTTTTATTAAATACATTTTTTGATTTATTTCCGAACTAATTTCTGGAGTATTTTTCGAAGGAATTCATAAATGAATGTTTAAACGATACTTCTTTGAATATTCTCAGAAATTCCAGGAATGTTACAAAAAGGCTTTTACAATACAGTATCAAATAATTTCGAGAAATAAAAATTAAATTTTCGTAATGTTTGAAAATACCTGACGTTTTAACTAAATAATTTTACTAAATACTATGCAGCGAGGCGACAACGCCCCAGTTCTGGGTTATAATGGCTGTGAATAAGAGAATAAGCAGCGTTTATAACTGATGCTCGTAATATTTGCTCAGCAATATTTGCTTTGCTGATGCTCAGCAAGTGTTTTTGTCAATTATATTTAGAAATTGATTTCAAAATATAAATTACCTACTCGGGAGTCGGAACAAAAAAATCGGTAAAGCATTCACAGTTGGGATTTAATTAGTTTGCTAAATCAGTTTGCCTTATAAGCCAACTGTCTTAATAGCACAAATTTAAAAACAAAGAAAACTATAAAAACTATAAAACAAAATAAATAATAAATATTGTCAAAATAACTAATGTGCAACTTAACTTGAAATTTCTAAACTGCAATAATTTCCCTGTACAATGCCAGATTCTTTAAGAATGGGGACGCTTTGGTCATGCATCCAGGCCCCACAAAAGCTTAACCACAACAAACCTATTTTGCGAGTCACAAGTTTAGGTACCCGACCGAATGAAGCCTTGGCTTAACGCATTCCAAAGATCAGTTTAACAATTTATGTATTATTATACTAGATAAAGTTCAAACTCTCAAACTAATCAACCAACCTATTAATTAACCAAGACAATGTATGTCACTTCACCGACTTGGAGACACCATCACTTGAGGTAGATTTGAAATTGAATTTCGACGAGATCCACCTTAACAACATTTATGAACTACCATAAGACTTATTTAGTACTATTCCAATTAACTCCACCACGCTGTATTTCTTCACAGATACGTATTTCGACATCAAGTATTAGGCCGTTTTCAGTGTCTCGTCCTTGACTCGACACGACTTAAGTTAATTGATTTTTTTATTGCGATTAGTCATCGGCGTGGCAAAATTATGATCGGCGGCGCGCCGACCCAAAATCGACGGCGGCGGCGGCGCGAGTAAAACCACCGGCGGCGGCGGCGTGGCGCGGCGGCGCACAGGTCTAAGTACACCCAGATTTTTTTTTACACGGTTGGATTTCATTAATTTCTCGGTAAACCTGAACATTCACAGTTTTTCAAATACCCCCTGAATTTTCTTTGATTTTTTGTGAATTTTTTCGTGGGTTTAGCTCATTGCTTCATTAACGCTGGAGGTCTTAAACGACCAAAACCAAACCGTGTAAAAAAAAAACCTGGGTGTACACTAAGGTTTTTTTTTACGTCGCTCCATGTACCGCGTAAAAAAACGCGTAAAAAAACCGCGTTATTTCAAATAAACGACGTAAAAATAAACCGCGTTATATAAAAAAAACGACGTAAAAAAACCACGCTAAGAAAAATTTATATGTTGGTGCCTCCTGGGGACTTAGAACAGTTTTTATGTCGGTGCCAACTGGGGACTGGGGAAAATTTCAAATTGGTAATGGACCCCACCAGAAGCCCCACCTATTTGTTCGCTAGGTGTTGTTTGTAGGTCATAGTACGCTAGTATGGATCGTGATATGGTACATAGTTTTTGTGATAGGAAAGCAGGAATGTGTTCCGAACTCACCCAAGAATTTCCTGAAATAAGGACTTGAGATCTATACGCGTAACCAAAGATCTATCAGCCTGTTTCGAATAGGGTACATGCTCTGTGTGACCCATAGAATAGATTGTGTTCAAAACATAAGTTCTAGGTCATCCAAAAAAATCCGAAGTAAGGCCTTTAGATCCATACGCGTAATTAAAGATCTATCAGCCTATTTCAAATATGGTACATGCTCTGTGTGACTCATAGAATAGATTGTGTTCAAAGCCGAAGTTCTTGGTCATCCAAAAAATCCGGAAGAAAGGCTTTTAGATTTACACGCGTAACCAAAGATCTGTCCGCCTGTTTTAAATATGTTACATGCTCTGTGTGACTCATGGAATAGATTGTGTTCAAAGCATAAGTTCTTGGTTATCCAAAAGAATCCGGAAGCAAGGCCTTAAGATCTACACGCGTAATCAAAGATCTATCCGCTAGTTTCAAATATGGTACAAGCTCTGTTTGACTCACGGAATAGATTGTGTTCATAGAACAAGTTCTTGGTCATCCAAAAAATCATCTATTCTATGAGTCACACAGAGCATGTACCTTATTTGAAACAGGCTGATAGATCTTTGGTTACGCGTATAGATCTAAAGGTCTTACTTCGGAATTTTTTTGGATGACCAAGATCTTAGGCTTTGAACACAATCTATTCTATGAGTTACACAGAGCATGTACCATATTTGAAACAGGCTGATAGATCTTTGGTTACGCATGTAGATCTAAAGGATTTTTTTGGATGACCAAGAACTTATGCTTTGAACACAATCTATTCTATGGGTCACACAGAGCATGTAACATATTTGAAACAGGCGGACAGATCTTTGGTTACGCGTGTAGATCTAAAGGACTTGCTTCGGAATTTTTATGGATGACTAAGAACCTTGGCTTTGTACACAATCTATTCTATGAGTCACACCAAGACCAAGACCAAGATCTTAGGCTTTGAACACAATATATTCTATGAGTTACACAGAGCTTGTACCATATTCGAAACAGGCTGATAGATCTTTGGTTACACTTATAGACCTCAAGGACTTATTTCAGGAAATTCTTGGATGAGTTTGAGCATAGATCGGAACACATTCCTGGTTTCATATCACAAAAACTATGTACCATATCACGATCCATACTAGCGTACTATGACCTACAAACAACACCTAGCGAACAAATAGGTAGAATTTCCGTCCATTACCAATTTAACATTTTCTAAATCCCCAGTAGGCACCGACATAAAGACAGTTCTAAGTCCCAAGAAGGCACCATAATATAAAATTTTCTAAGTCCCCCAATCGATGTGCGGACATTCAGAGGTCCGAACATTGACTCTGATCACTACCTCGTAGTCAGTAAAATTCGATCACGGTTGTCAACTGTATCGAACGAAAGATCACAGCGAACGATGCGTTACAATATCCAGCGATTGTCGGCGGAAGGAGTATCGGCTGAGTACCGCCAGAAGCTCGACGAACGGATAAGTGCAATCAACGTTAGCAACAACATCAACGATCTATGGGAGTCGATCCATGGAGCGGTGAGCACAACAGCACGAGAAGTGGTAGGCACTGCACAAAGGCGACCCAGGACGGGTTGGTTCGATGTGGAGTGTCAGAGAGTGACAGACGAGAAGAACGTTGCCAGAAGCCGGATGTTGGTGTCGGGTACCCGATCGAATAGAGAAGAGCAGCTGAAAAACGAACCTACCGCAGGAAGAAAAAAGAGTAGGAAGAACAAGTTATTTGTGAGGCGCAGGAAAAAATGGAGCAGAACGATATGCGAAGGTTTTATGAGTCTGTCAATGGCGTGCGGAGAAAGACAGCGCCATCTCCCGTCATGTGCAACGACCAACAAGGGAATTTGCTGATAGATAAAACCGAAGTGGCTGCCAGGTGGAAGCAACACTTCGAGACTTTGTTGAATGGAGGAAGTGACGGTGCATCGGTGAACAGAATAAATATTAGCGACGATGAACAAGCTGTGGAGTCACCTACACTAGATGAGGTTAAAAAAACTGTTAAAGAGCTGAAAAACAATAAGGCTGCGGGGAAGGACCAGCTCCCGGCTGAACTTCTTAAACATGGCAGTGAGCAACTTTATGAAGTTCTACACCATATTATGTCGAAAATATGGGAAGACGAGGAAACGCCTGCTAGCTGGTTGGACGGCCTTATTTGCCCTCTCTTTAAGAAAGGGCACAGACTGGAGTGCGCCAATTACCGAGGAATAATCCTCCTTAATTCGGCGTACAAAATTATGTCTCGTATTCTGTTCAACAGATAGAGACCGCTTGAAGAGTCCTTCGTCGGCGAATACCAAGCAGGTTTTCGTGAAGGCCGATCAACGACGGATCAAATGTTTACCCTGAGACAAATCCTTGATAAATTCCGGGAGTACAACTTGCAGACACATCATCTGTTTATTGATTTCAAGGCGGCGTACGATTCAGTGAAACGGAATGAATTATGGCAAATTATGCTTGAACATGGTTTTCCGGCGAAACTGATACGGCTGATTCGTATAACGTTGGACGGATCGAAATCAAGTGTAAGGGTTGCGGATGAAATATCGACGTCATTTGTTACCTTAGATGGATTAAAGCAGGGTGATGCACTCTCGAATCTACTGTTCAAAATAGCGCTCGAGGGAGCGATTAGGAGAGCTGGTGTGCAAAGAAGCGGTACCATTATCACAAAATCGCATATGCTCCTGGGATTTGCGGACGATATCGATATTATCGGAATTGATCGCCGTGCCGTGGAAGAGGCCTTTGTGCCTTTTACGAGGGAGACAGTGAGGATTGGACTCACGATCAATACCAGCAAAACGAAGTACATGGTCGCTGGCAATCAACGTGGGACGTTGAAGAAGGCTGATCGGAGAGCTCTCGGAGTGTTTGAACGTAAGGTGCTGCGGACAATACTCGGTGGTAAACAGGAGAACGGTATCTGACGGCGTCGCATGAATCACGAATTTTACCAGATGTATAAAGGGCTGGATATTATTAAGCTTATACAACACGGCAGACTACTGTGGGCTGGTCACGTTGTTCGTATGCCGGAAGAACGTCAAGCGAAGATAATATTTAGTAGAGAACCCGGAAGAGGCCGCAGGCTTCGTGGAAGGCCGCGTACACGATGGCTTTTTGTAGTTGAAGAGGACCTGAGGGCGCTCAATGTTCAGGGCGACTGGAAGCGATTAGCCCAGGATCGAGTCCAGTGCAGAAGGATACTCCATTCGGCGTAGGTTCATCGAAGAGCTGTAGCCCATCAAGTATCAAGTAAGTAAGTCCCCCAATAGATTTTTTTTACGTCGTTTTTTTTAAATAGCGCGATATTTTTTTATGTCGTTTTTTTACGTCGGTACCGCGTAAAAATAACCGCGTAAAAAAAACTTCAAACCACCAAACTGAAAGTTGGACAAGCTATTATTGACAGCCGCTTGCTCTATGGTCTCGAGTTAACGTGCCCTGCCTACTAGAATCTTGTCGGCACTCTCTCGCCCATCTTCAACAACTACGTCCGGTTATTCTCTGGCCTGCTTCCTTTCAACCCCGCTGTATCAGCATGCGTTGATGCCAGCATTCTTCCTTTCCATCATAGGGTTCTGATGGCCATCAGACGCAAAGCCGCCTCTTTTGCGGCTGCCACTTCAGTTGAACTCAGGATCCCAGGCTGACCGGATCCTGATAAATGTTGACGATAGCGGACTTCCTCTTGTGGCGCGGGTCTACTGGCACGGAGCGAGAAGCTAGCTTATGCCTCCTGCCAGGATCAACTACACAATTGCCAACAGGTTCAGATGAGCTTAGAAGATCTGTTCTAGAACTGTTAGGAACACGGCTCCGGAACCATAAGATTTGGTACACCGACGGATCCGTCTCCAGCCGCGGCATCGGTTTTTGGAGTCTCCGGACCTGGTCTAAACAGATCAAAGAGTTTAGCTAGCCAGGGCATCATTTTCTCGGCTGAAGCCGCTGCCATTTTCGTCGCCACTACGGTGCCGGCTAACAACTCGATTGCGATCCTCACGGATTCAGCCAGTGTAGAGCAGCATAGCCAAATACCCATGGATCCAAGAAATTCTTACAGGCATGGCGCCAAATACCTACCTCGCTTGGATCCCAGGCCATTGCGGAATTAGGGGAAATGTAGACCTTCCCCCGTCAGTGCTTTACACCCGCTCCGTCCCGCTGGCCGAAGTTAAAAGTGGACAAAAAGACTCGTCGGCCAGGACAGGGCTCGGACTTGGAACAACAACAATACACTATTCCTAAGGAAGATTGAAGGCACTACTGGCCCCTGGAGGGATCTGATTCCGCAAAAAGAGCAAACGATCATGTCGAGACTCCAGACGTTTCATACAAGAGCCTCTCAGAACTTCGGTTGGAACCTTTTCCGGTCTCAATGTGACCTGTGCGAAGTGAGGAACAATGTACTTTCCGAAGACGAGGCTAATGCGGCAACTCTCTTTAACTTTTTGAAAGATGCTGGGCTATACCTTGTAATCTAGTTTATCGTTATGGCCCGCCCCGAACACTTTGTATCCTGCCAAAGGCGAACGGCCATTCCTCGGATTTAAGCCCCACCTCCTCAGTGAACTCCTTTTTGTTCAGCTCAGCCATTCTAGTTATCGACATTCTGTCATGTCATCGAACTATTCTTCTAGCCTTTTTTACCAAGATTTCCAAAAGATCTTTCTGTCGACCCGTAAAAACGGTTTCGTGTTCAAGAACTTTGTCCGGTAAAAGCGAACAACAGAAGCAGCAAGAACGCCCAAAGAGGGTTATAGTTCATCCGATGAAGAATCTGGACAGTTCAGCCATGTGTTGTGTATGGTTTTGAAGAATCGCTGATTCCACCGGAATTTGGTCCCTGACATCATTATCATTGTCGGCAGTCCTTTGACTTCCTAGAATTTTTAGACCACTTCAAAATTACACACTGACTGGACTCCCGGTACCATACGCAATCGAATCGTTCTGGAAGACCAGTGGGTATGGGATATGAAAATCGCATAATGCACTATTTCTGCGATTTTCTTTGCCTTAATCGGATTCACTCCGTGTTTCATTACCCCCTGACGCAATGAACAGTGGTCGGAGCAGAAGATCAATCCGCCAAAGAGAAAGCAAAAAGTAGCAAGCAGATGTTCACCAATATTCACAAAATCATTCGTAAATATCATGCAAAATCGCAAGAAGTGTGCAATTATAATTCACGTAACCGTAAATTCTTCAAGTCATCCACGGTAGGACATTTAGTATACCGGAAGAACATGAAGCATTCTTCGCCCGTCAAAAGTTACAATTCACCCAAACGTAAAAAGCAATTTTCGATAAAATTGTCTCTCACCGTAGAGAAACAATTGAGCAACGAAATGGTGAGTTGACATCCAGGAAGAGGCGCCTAACATTGATCTGGTTCCCATAATTTCCACTACCGATCTGGCTCAACAGCGGGCTCTACCATGTACTCAAAGTGCACCAGACTAATCCTGACGTGAGATGGGACTCTTTTTTTTTTTTTTTTTTTTTTTTTTTACAAGGGAGAATGCATTTACACACTAACCCAGTACACGTGCATTGTAGTTGCTAAACTACCACACGGGAGTGTACTGGAGTGTCGGACTCGACCGTACCGGTAATACCGACTAAACTCCCTTGGCTCCGCCGTCGTTTCCCCCAGGAACTACCTCGCAGTACTACTTCTGGGGGGACGGCAGTACTAAGCGTACTCGCTCATTATCGTTCACACAGGCACTCGTCCCACGCGAGACTGACTTGGGTGCTCGCTCTATCGCACCCTCAAACACACCCTACATACTCTGTTGCACCTCTGTCATGCCGTGCGGGTCTAACTTGTGTGCCCACCCTTCTCATGCCATGTGGGTCTAACTTGTATGCCCACCCAAACCCTTGATTCATGCTCATACGCTCCATGCTTGCACACACATTAACGCTCCTATGGGTCTGACTTGTGTGCCCACCCTTCTCATGCCGTGCGGGACTAACTTTTGTGCCCACCCTTCTCATGCCGTGCGGGGCTAATTCTATGCCCACCTTTATCGTACCATGTGAGACTGCTCACCTCTTTCATTCAGTTCGCGCTGACACATACTACTCGAGTCATTCGACCTAACACTCCCTCTGGCATTCCTTGTGGGACTCTTCGCTTAGGTTCCCACTTCTGACATACCATGTGAGTCTGACTCACCTCATTCATGCCATATGAGACTAGCTCAACACGACTCAACTCATTCCTTTCGTACCATGTGAGACTGACTTGGATGCTCCCCCACACTCCTCTGCCACGCCACGGGGTATCAGTAGTCGTAGGAACCAACATTCCTGCGCTACTCCCAGCGCGGCGTGTGCAGTCCATACATACACCTATTCATTCACCCTTCTGCCATGCTTCGAGGTGACAATCTCGGTTGCCACCCGCTGCGCCATTACCTCTGCATGGGCAGACCATTCACACACTTCTTCGCGTTCGGCACTTTCGCTCTAACTTACCAATCATAAGTTAGTCATGCTTGTCGATTGTTGCTCGGCGCGCCAGATTCTCTGCAAGCTGCAGGCAATCTGAGTGGTTGCAGTCGAGACTGCGTTCCACTTCTCCACCGCTTGACACATCCTTTGGACAAGATTATCCGGAGTTGTGTCCCGGCCGCAAACGTCTAGCATTGCTCTTCTTTCGACGTCGAAACGAGGACATACGAACAGTATGTGCTCTGCAGTTTCGTCAACACCTGGGCAGTCAGGGCAGACGGGGACCTCCGCGTGTCCAAACCTGTGGTGGTACTGTCGGAAACAGCCATGGCCTGACAGGAATTGTGTCAGATGGAAGTGAACCTCCCCATGGGGTCTCCCCACCCAGCTTGATATGTTAGGAATCAGCCGGTGGGTCCACCTACCTTTCGAGGAGTTATCCCACTCGCGCTGCCATCTGGCAACCGAAGTCACCCTGGTACGCTCGCGGGCTCCTCTGGTGCCACGTAGGTCAAAACACTCCTCGTCCTCCCGGATGACCAGCCCGACTGGCATCATACTCGCTATCACGCAGGATGCGTCGCGCGATACCGTGCGGTAGGCCGATATCACCCTGAGACACATCAAGCGGTAGGTGCTCTCCAGTTTCTGCAGGTAACTGGTTACCCGCAGTGCTTTTGCCCAGGAAGGGCCGCCGTACCTAAGAATAGATGCGGTAACGCCTGCCAGTAGCCTACGTCTACTGGCGCACACCTTGGAGCTGTTGGACATCATCCTCGATAATGCCGCCACAGCAGTCGAAGCCTTCTTGCACGCATATTCGACATGGCTACCGAAGGTAAGCTTGTCGTCTATGATGACCCCAAGAATCTTCAGACTCCGCTTTGAAGTGATCGCGACGTCTCCCACGTGTACAACTGCATGTTGTGCCGACTTACGGTTGCTGACGATAACCACCTCCGTCTTATGTTGAGCGAGCTCAAGGCCTCTCGCACTCATCCAGTCCGCCACAGTGCTGATCGCGTGTTCTGCGGTTAGCTCTACTTCGGGATTGACTCCCGTAGACCTCTAGGGTTACATCGTCAGCAAAGCCGACGATCTTCACACCAGGAGGGAACTTTAGCTTCAGAACCCCTGTCATACATCAGGTTCCATAGTACCGACCCAGGATTGACCCTTGCGGGAATCCTGCGGTAATAGGAACACTTTTCTGACCGGCATCGGTCTCGTATAGCAGCACACGGTTCTGGAAGTAGCATTCCAAGATCCGGTACAGTCCCACCGGCAGGCTAAGCCGGTGTAACGAGAGCGCGATGGCATCCCAGCTTGCGCTGTTGAATGCGTTCTTCACGTCCAGTGTCACCAACGCACAGTATCGAATTCTCGCCTTTTCCGTTGGATCGCTACCTCTGCAGTCTTGAGGACTGAATTGATAGCGTCCACCGTGGACTTACCCTTCCGAAAACCAAACTGGTTACTCGACAGGCCATCCGTACCCTCTGCATACGGGGTGAGCCTGTTGAGGATGATCCTCTCGAGCAGTTTACCCGTCGTGTCGATCAGGCAAATTGGTCTGTACGCCGATGGGTCACCCGGAGGCTTCCGGGCCTTCGGCAGCAGTACCAACTTCTGCCTTTTCCATCTCTCAGGGAAACAACACTCATCCAGGCATCTCTGCATAGCTAGCCTGAACATGTTCGGGTTCGCTATGATCGCTGCCTTAAGTGCACTGTTTGGAACTCCATCGGGGCCTGGAGCTTTGTTCATCGCAAGGGTGTTAGCCACTGCGAGTAACTCTTCGTTCGTCACCGGAGCCACCATTTCGGCCACGCTCCCAGCGCCTTGCAGGGACTTGTGGCTCGGGACGGGAAGAGTACTTCGATAATCCTCGCCAACCGGTCCGGTGACCGTTTGGGGGTGGAGAGCCCCCTTTGGTCTTGCCATAACGATCCTGTAGGCGTCACCCCACGGATTCGCGTTGGCACCTCGCACAGGTTGTCGAAGCACGCTCTCTTGCCGCTCTTAATGGCCTTGTTAAGGGCCAGTCTCGCAGCTCGAAACACTTTACGGCGGACCGCTCTTTCCTCCTCGGTGCGTTCTCGTTGCGTTTTACGTCTAGCCTTGAGGCAGGCTGATCGTAGGGCTGCGATATCGGCACTCCACCAGAATGCCGGGCGTCTGCCATTTCTTGGCAGGGCTTTCCTCGGCATAGTAGCGTCGCACGCGCGTGATAGGACAGCTACCAGCGCATCCCCGCTTAGACTGTCGGTGTTGGCCTCCAGTCCCAGGGCTGCGGTGAAAACTTCGCTGTCGAAGTGAGTGGTCTTCCACCCACGGACCTGACAGGGATCCCCCGCCCTCGGACGCTGCACACCATAATTGATCTTGAAGCGAATTGCTAGGTGATCACTATGGGTGTAGCCCTCGTCTACCCTCCAGTCTAGGTCCGAGACCAGACTAGAGCTGACAAACGTTACATCTATCCATGACTCGACCCCATTCCTACGGAATGTGCTACTGGCTCCGTCATTGACAAGCACTGCGTCGAGTTTTGCAAGTGCCTCGAGTAACGCTTGTCCCTTTGATTGGTGCAGCGGCTGTACCATTCCACTGCCTAAGCATTAAAATCTCCCGTTATAACAAACGGGCTCCGACCTATTAGGTCGGCTGATAGCCTGTCGATCATCTGGTTGAACTGTTCCATTGGCCACCTTGGTGGGGCGTAGCAGCTACAATAGAACACCCTGTTGATCTTGGCTATCGCGACACCCTCCGCGGAGGAGTGTACAACCTCTTGAACGGGGAACCTTCCTGTTGTGCAAATTGTTGCCGACCCAGACCCGTCCGCCACCCAGTTGCCGTTGCCGGCAGGGACATTGTACGGGTCGGACAGGAGGGCGACATCGATCCTCGACTCGAGACCGCCTGCCACAGCAGCTGCTGGGCAGGTGCACAGTGATTCAGATTCAGCTGTGTTACTTGCACGACTTTTTCCGATTGGCTTCTCCGAAGGGACACGCAGGCCCGCCCATAGCATGGTTCCGGGCCTGCTTCTTACTGGCGCAGATAAGGCACCTAGGGTGCCTTGTCGCATTCCTGTGCTTTGTGTCCCTCCTCGCCGCAGCGACGACACATCTTGCTTCGGTCTGGGCCCTTGCAGTCATAAGACTTGTGCCCGGACTCAAGGCACCGGTAGCACCTGTCCACTGAAGGTGGCTGGAGCACGCTTACTGGGCATACTGACCAGCCGATTTTCAGCTTCCCTTTCTCGATGACCTTTTTGGCGTCAGCCACCGGTAGTCTGAGATAGGCTACCTGCGTACCAAAGAATCCCCCTCTTAGACGTACAGAGGACCGCTCAACCTCTGTGCCGCACTGCTCTTTGACGGCAGAGACGACGTCTTCCGCGGTCGTGACCTCATCCAGCTGCTTACACTGGAGGGTCACTTCCGCACCCAACGACCTAACCTGAGCGCCGTCACCCAAGACCTCCTGGGCAAGCTTTTTGTAAGCCACCCTGCTGGATTGCGCGCCACGCTTCAGTACCAAGATCATTTCACCGTTCTTGGTACGTCTAACGCTGCGCACGTCCTGGCCCAGGGCCGATAGGCTATCGGCCGCTCGCAGCGATTTAAGGACATCGGCGTATTTGTCCTTGTCGGTTTTCACCAGCAAGGCCTCGCCTCTGTCTCTCACTTTCTTCATTGGTCGAGGGTGTTCGACTTCCGCCCCCTACTGACCAGTTGCCAAGGATTCGCATCCCTCCGGCGGGTACCGATGGCTGGCTGGGGCCAGCTTGTGGCTCAGCAACTTGTGCCTGTTCAGTGCCTTTCGCCTTCTTGGGCATACGCCCTTCAGGCTCCGGTGCACCATCCAGGCGACGCTTCGCCTTAATGGTAGCGCGTTTGGGTCGCTTCTTACTTGGCGTTTTCTTGCCCCTCACTGGCCGTAAGGGCGGTCGCCTCATTCGCCGCAGTAACACCGCTAGGGGAGGAGAGGGCCTTGGTCTGCGTACCTTTGGCTATCCTCTCTGCTTCCGCTACACGCCTGATGTAAGCGACCTGTTCTTGTCTTGCGACACGAACAGCTCGCCGGAGCACCAACAGGCTCTGCTTAAGCTCCTTGTTGGTGTTCTGCCTGTTGCTTACGAACTCGATGATCTCATCGAGTTGCTCGGCCACCACCCGTATCCCGGTAGTGGCTCGTCAGGCGTGCAGGCAGGGCTACTCCCCACCACCGCTGGAGACTCTTCGGTGCTGCCAATAGCAGCAGCCGTCACTCCACTTGCCCCTCTTTAATAGGGGACTCGCTAGGCCCCTTTTGGCAAAGGGGTCCGTCACCTCCAACTCCAAAGATAGGTTTCGTTCAGTACTCATTTCTTATGGGTCCCCTTGCGGCTGCCGCCGAATCCTACTGGAGTAGTCGCCTTTAGTGATCCCATGCGGCAAGCAGGGAGGCCATGCGAGGGTTGACACTTGCGTGTTCAGAGCCAGATCAGCGCAAGTCAGGAAAGGGCATCTGAGCCTACTCCCACCCAGTAGGCAAAACTGGATGGCAGGATTGGGCAGCGTGCTACAAGGCCCGCCACGGTTTTATGGGACGGAAGACAGCCTAGCCATTAGCCCACTCGCCGTTTCGAGTCAGTGTCACCCGACCCTACTAAGAGAGTAGAATGTCAGACTGCCAGCCCTCACTTCACAATATAACAATATCCAAATACGAAACCAGTACACGCAACCAGTATACCATAATCAGGGTCTTACTGATATCAACCCTGATGTGCCAGTGGCACTCTCTGGGCTTGTGCTTTTGAAGCGGCACACAGTCGCTTTGATAGAGTCTGCTTACGGGCACTTGTGGTTTTTTGGGAGGGATTTTAGCAGAGCCCACTGCTGAATCCCACCACGCCCTAGGCAGTTCTCCCTGACTCACAGACAGCTGGGGAGGGGTCGTCAAGCCCTTGGACATGGTCCCTGCTGCCCCCAGATGGGACTCTAAACAAATCTGATCGGACTGACATCATTCTGTTTACCAAGGAGGTGCAGCCTGAATGTTATATTTTGACGATCCAGCGCCACGCCATGGTAACTAGAAGATCATACTGAGAAGAGATCGTTTATTAAAGAACTTGGAACATGGTTAGCGGATGTTCCGGAAGGTGGCAGCGCAGAAAAGCACTGCACGGCCGTCAAGTATCCCTTTATCGAAACAAGCGAGAACAACTAGGATAAGCTGTACAAATAGCAGAAGTAGTTGATTACTATTGCAACCTAACATAAGTTTGAAGAGCTTTGAAAAGCAGAGGCCGCGTTACGCCAGGCAAGGGACAGATCAGCCAAATACGAGTTACATCAACGGTAGGGGAAGAGGCCCCAAAACGTCCCCCCGAGGCAAAACGCCTTTTGTGGTTTCCCTCATATTTACCGTCATTAATATGACCGTAACAAAACTAGATATAAAATTATGTAGGTTAGGCGAAAAAAGTTTCAAAATAGTGCATGGGAAGGTCGGAAAAACCGAAAATTTCCATATTTTGAAGAAACATCTAACATTTTGGCGAGGTAAAACGCCCTAGTGGCAATAACCTACAATGTACTTGCGTCTCCACGTACTATCCATACCAGAATGCTGATTCGCCGACGCATGGTGCTTTGTTCCCAAGGAGCTGCCTGCTAAAAGGCGTTTTGCCTCATGAGTTTTCCGGCAACCGAATATAACCACTTTTTTGAAATGTGAATATTATCAATATGATTGAGATTTTTGACAGTTTTTGAAAGGCATCAACTAGCTATATTGTTTAACTATTGCGTGAGGTAGAAACACCCATGAAATTCGTTATAGTTAAGGCATAGAAACAGTCTATGCTTAGCTAGGGCATATTGCCCCTCCTTCCCCTATTTGGCTCTAGAGAAAGAAGTCAAACGCTTTTGCAGACGAAGTGAAGAAATACGCAACAACCGGCGATATTCATCTTTTCTACGATATTTAACGACACCCACGTGGATTAATCTGAGGATGCCAGTGAAAGACGTGACAGGTCAATTACTCAATGATCCAACTGATCAGCTAATACGTTGGTTCGACTACTTCGTACAACTCCTTCAAGTTTCGATGACCAACTAACCATCAACATCTCAGCATCAGCCACCACAGGCGCGGCCACATCCCGATACGTGGGTAGGACAAAACGTCGAAAATACATTTTCTAGACCCAAAAAATATTTGGGAACGTTGAAACTTGAATTTACTTACATAAAAAAATGAAGGCGAGGCTGTCCATGTTCCACCTATGTATAAAATACCTTTAAGGAATTTCATGAACATTTTTTTTTTTTTTGTGAAGGTTTACTGGCGGGACTCTGAATAGAGTAGAAACCTCTGCGCCAGGCCTTTGATGATCTCGTTGCATAATTCCTTTCAAAGCAGTTTGCCAGCCGTACACGGAACATGTCGTCCAAGAAGACGCTGTTGCAACTGAATCGGAGAAAATTACGTTCATGTTAAATAGTCTATGAGTCTATTCGTAACAAACTTCTTGAAATTTCTTAAGTCAGTTTTGTCATTTTATTGTCAATGTCAAAACATGTTGTCATTTTTTTTATGTAATGTAGATGTCTATTGTTATTATGGGTGGTCAAAATCTACCGAAGCAGTTTTTTCGACTCGCATGCTGCATGTTGCCCAATACTTCATCGAAGAAACTGAATCGAGAGTTTTTTATTAGGCATAAGATAGTATTTAATCTTCGGTTCATAAAAAAGACAAGCTTATTACTTTTGAAGCAATTCTCCAGCCGTACAAGGATCATGTTGTCCATATAGACACTGTTGAACTGGTTCAAAAGCTATTATATTTACGAGTTTGATTGATATCTATTCTTTCAGATTTTCTCAGTCTTAAGTATGTAGATTTATCTGCTTGATGTCATCTTGTCATTTTATTTAAATAAATATAGGTGAATGAAGTTGTCTGTTTTAGTCAGTTAATGTTTTCAACGTAATTACATTCACGTATTTCATGAACCATACAAGGATCATGTTGTCCACTGAGATACTGTTATATTGATTCGAAAGATGTTATGTTTAGTTTTCAATATCCCTTAGTTATAGTTATGCAGAATGTTACGTACAATGTCACTTCGTCTTACCTATTTTATTTCCCTTATTATTTTGTTCTTTGTTCTTCCATTTATTTGTCCAATACTAAACATCAAGTCGTCCAGTTGCACTAATATTTCACAAGCTAAGTTTCAATTACCGATAACGAAGAAATTTTCAAGTCGTGTTTTTTAAAGTTTTATCACGTCTGATCTGCCTATTCCATCATACACTGATCCCTATCAATTTGTGGAAAACTATCAATAATGAAACCGTTATATAATTATATTGTATGGTTGTTGAAAGTTTGGCGATACTTTCCAACTTTCAACTTTCCCAGGTGCCACTTCGCCCATATAAAACTTGTATTTGGTGGGTCCATGTCGTCCCGACATGTTGATGGGTTTAAATACATGGTTTGAAACATATGCTTTTGAAAAAAGGAAAAAAATTCTTACCTTGACGATAGTAGTGTATTAGGTGCCTACTCACTTATACATAACCTGTGTTGTTTCTCAGGAATTACGATTCATTTTTGCCAGTTTTAGTCCAAGGCACATGGGAGTGGAAAATCCATTTAATTATTGTGGACCGTCTCTCAATTTTTTTTTCGTGTTATTAAATATTTGATATATGAAAATAGAAAAGAGAAATCATGGATTAGTGGTATTCAAAGGTGATATTCTCACGACGGCCGTTCAGAATGGTTCGACGGGTGCAGATAAGATCATCAAAGTACGCGAGTAAGATTTATAATTTGTAAAATTTGTAACAATTTCGTTTTAAACTACATATTATGCTGTTAATAAATTTCTTTTACATACAACAAATGATAGACGAATGATCTTTCATCCCACCTTCTAGCGATCCTCACAAGCTTTATATTTCATTCAGGCACTTTTGAACGTCCATATCAAACTTGTTCTCGATAGAAATCTGCCTCGACCAACCTGGCAGAACGCGCCCATTCCCCTTTCTGAACCGAAGGGCAGGGACCTTTAAGGAATTTCATGAACATTGGCTATGAAATGTTGAGGTTAAGGGGTTCTCAGAAAACTCAAGAATAATGTTACCCCGAATTCTAGACGAATTTCATTGTAACTTCCAAGATTGCATGCATACCTTGTTCCCGTGATTCCTATAGATTTCAATAAACTTTTAGAAGCTTCCAGAATTGTTTTTCTCATACCACATGTGCCTTGCTACCACATGTCCGAATGTGCTACAATTAGATTATCAACGTTTGTTTAATTCACCTGCCTTCTGTCAATGTTTATAAATATATTTTGGCTTTAAATCCGATCCAAAAAAAAAAGACCCAATAGACGGGCCGAAGCGTCGGGCAATGCGAATATAAACCCGTTTATTTATCTACATAATCTTTATAATCGCATAAATAACCACTTAACCGTTTTCAAAGCTAACGCAACTATGTACTATTTTCTAACACTATAAAATAAGTAATTTCATACCAAAGTACTACTGGGAATTGAAGTGAATCCTCATATTTCGTTTGAAAGAGACAAATGTCGTTTAGCTTCTATGATTACGAGGTAATTCGTTCCAAATTTTGACAGCACGGGCACGGAAAGAATCTCTCAAATTGTTAGAAAGGGCTCTTGGAACAATAAGTAGGGACACGGCAGGTATTTCCGTCCATCGTCATAGGGGCTAAAACCAACGAAAGCAACGTACATTTGCTAGAACTCCACTATAGCAGAACGTTTCTCCTGAGCTTACAATTTGGTACGTATGAGTTTTACAAAGCGTTATTGGTTTTCGAGACTATGACGAACAGACGAAAATACCTGTCGTGTCCCTAGTAATGCTCGAGAAGAGCGGGCAACCTTGAAGAAGTTTCGGAGGTAAATTGGGGGGTCATTTATAATTTTATATGTTTGGTTGCATGTTCTTAGCTTAAGCTGATTCACAAAATCACAACCAAGTAAAGACTTCTTATAGGCAGATATATGGTCATATTTTTTTAGATTGTATGCGTATCTTACGACTGCATTGAAAGCCTGGTTTAGTTTTTTGAGATTTGCCTTTGATACAAGACCAAACAATATGTCTCCATGATCGAATAGAGGTACTAAAAGTGACCTTGCAAGTTGAATCCTGATGTGTTGAGGAGTACAATGCCGCAGACAAAGTAGGGAGTGCAAGGCGTTGTAGACTTTACTGGAAACAGCCTGGTTTGTCCAATTTAAATTTGAATCCATTAGAATGCCAAGATTTTTAACCACATTAGAATACGTGATGAAATCGTTTCCAACTTTAATTGGAGGAACAAAAGGTAAGGTTGCACGTTTAGTGTGAAAAATTATAGTCTGTGTTTTTTTTCACGTTAAGAATCAGTCCATTCTGTTCACACCACACTAAAATATTTTGAACATCTGAGTTCATCCGACAAACGATTTCAGGTGCGGTGCTAGGTGCTCCGGAGATGTACAGCTGACAATCATCCGCATATAGGTGAAATTTACAGAAAGATAAACTCAATGGTAAGTCGTTTATAAACATCGAGAAGAGTAATGGACCGAGTATTGAGCCTTGTGGTACCCCAGTTTGAACTGCAATAATTTCGGATTGATGATTATTGTAGTCGACATACTGCAACCGATTGGAAAGATAGGATAGACTTAAACTTGAGGAGAAAAGGTCTAAGTGGAAATTGTGTTTCAACTTTTCACATAATCGTCGGTGGTTAATAGAATCAAATGCCTTACTAAAATCTAAGAGCGTAAGGAAAATGATCATTTTTTTATCTAGTGCTTCCCTTATGTCATTTTCAATATTAATCAGTGCAGTCACTGTACTACATGCCTTCCGATACCCCGATTGGAAAGCGCATAGCAGGTTATTTCGGATTAAATATTCATTCAGTTGTTTAGAAAGTACTGACTCAAAAACTTTAGAAATAGCGCAAAGGATGCTTATTGGACGATAATCTTTTTCGATACATGGATTATCAATCTTACTAATTGGAATAACTTTAGCAATTTTCCAATCGACAGGAAATTCGGATGATGTAATGCAGCAATTGAAAATATCTGTAATGTACGTAAGAGTGACACCTAAAGAAATTTTTAAAACATTCAATGAAATAAAGTCGTTTCCTACAGCATCGCATGAGGCAGTGGCGAACTCAGCTAAAACTTCATCACTAGTTACACATCTGTGCTGCAAACAAAAACATATCCAGGGAGTCAGCAGTTACGTCACCTCCACCTACATGAGTGTTCGTTTGTTTCAAGCCCAATCGTTTAATGTTTTTCCACAACTGCTTTGCAGGAAGATCAGCACTAAGTTGAGTGTTAAAATATTCTCGTTTTGTGCGTTTGATTTCGCGGTTGGCCAAGTTACGAAGGCATGTGAAATTTTTCCATTTACCGTGGTGCATCGAAACCCGTACATTTAAGCCCTTCAGTATATGTAAAAGTCTCTAGAAAATACAAATCGAATGCAAATCAAACGTTCGTCATTGATCTAACTGCACGAGGGCCTCTATTTTTTGTGTGCTCCACTGTATTGCGTTGAAAGTAATGAAAAATATGATAAAATTACGAATAAAATCAACACCTCCTGAATCGAAAACCGTCCACCGTGGACGGACTTCGAATCATAGGATCATAATCCGTACAGCTATTTTCTAACAAAATATTTAAATTAAAGCAGACCAATTGATCAAACTAACACTGTGAATAGCGCAATACGCACCTTGAGAAGCGATCCCTTTATTATTTATGCTGCTGATCTTGCTCTATTAATTGCAATTTGCAATTTAAACACACTCACTTTTGGTACAATTGTGTCCAACACGCGAACAAAATGGCACCTGAAACTTCGCGTTTGCGGGGTGCCGATTTGTTTTTAATTATGTTATTTTAATTTCAGAGCCTACTTTCCATTTCAATGGCCAGAAAGCTTTCTGTCAAGCATAAGATCAAGATAAGATAAATGATTCATACATTAATTCCCTTAAATCCCCTTTATTTGATTGATATCTCACGAAGTGGACGGATTTTGGTGCTGTACGGATTTCGGTCCCCCACGGTATTCTGGTTACCTTGGTCCCGTTTCCAGCACTCATAGGCTTCGGAGCGATTTTTAATCAATCGATTAGCATACTTGTTGATCCAAGGATTTCTTGGATCTTTGGTCGTCTTTTCTTAAGTGGGGCATGTATGTTAAGAACGGAGTAAAGTAAATCATTGAAACACCGAAGCTTTTCGTTGATTCCCACACAGTTGTATACATTATCGAAATTGATACAAGAAGATCAGCAATAAACGAGTTTTCATCAACTTTATGATATTCACGAGTCCAATAAGAATCAGTAGAAGTTTTAGATAGCCTAAACTTATAATCAACACAAATAATATCGTGATCGCTGATTTTCCCCCCCCTGACGACTGGTACACATTGTTCAAACTATCCGTGCAATTACCTGTAAACAGATCAATGGTCGATGTAGAACCGGGCCTAAAGCAAGTTGGATGAGTAGAGACAAGTTTGAAATCAAATGATGTTAAATAATCAATTAGTTTCGCAGTCTTGTTTTAATCGCGTTTCATCAGATCAATCATCAGATCATTGGGATTTGAAGATGAAATTTCTGAATCTATACTGAAAATTGTGTCTAGTTTTGAAACATTAACGTCCCCCTAGCAGCACGCATATTCCACATAGGTTACTGCATCTCATATGTGACCGGATTCAGTCACAATCAAGTTGCTGCAACCATTTTTGCCTGACTTGTGCTGCTCGGGCCGGGGGTTTATAGACGACACCGCAGACTAAATTGGCATGCTTAAGTTTAATAAACAAATAATCAAGTTCACTTTCAGTTTCAGGTTTTGCGATAACGGTGCATTTAACATTGTTCTTAAGGTAGAAGGCAACTCCTCCTCTTCTTGATTTATTTTTATTTTGACGATCAGATCTGATGATTTTGTATCCATCGAGTTCAATAGACTTATTAGTATTTGATGGTTTAAGCCAGGTTTCAGTAATAGACAGAACATACAACAGACTGAAAAAGCCAAATATATTAATAAACATCCCAGTCGGACTGTAATCAATGTTTATAAAATTTCAGAAATTTTGTCCCACCCACTCCCGGCACCACTGTCAGCCACCAAGTGCGATGCATTGCCCTAGTCAACTTCGAAGTCGTCACTTCAAGAGACCAGTCATCCAGACCAGTCACTTAATTAAACCAGTCATCCGGTGCGTAAAGGCTCTCAAGGCTCAAGGCACAAGGCTCTCGATGTCGATCACATTTCGATCACAAGATGCTCAAAGCTAACCCTATGCTATCTGCATTGTTCTCAAAGCTCTAAGCAAAGTTATGCTAACTCGGATACAGGAGAAGATAGACAAGACTCTCCGACGGCAGCGGGCAGGATTTCACCCCTGGAAGATCATGTGTGAACCATATTGTCACGCTTAACTTGAAACACGTCAACGAGTTTCTTTTTTGTATATTCGTTGACTACGAAAAAGCCCTCGATTATTAAAACCATTTAAGTCTGTGGGGCGCCCTTAGACACAAGGAAGTTTTTTATCAAATCGTCTACCTAATCGAAGCGCAGAACGAAGCTTCTACCACAGACAAACAGACATAACTCATTGAACATTCACTCATCAAACACATCGTCATTCAAACACTAACGACATCTGTTGATTTCAGTTAGTTGGGCAAATCACAAATCAGATGACGGTAGTGAGCAAACGTCAAACACGAGCAAATCCGATGCGCGCGCCCCGAGTGATCGATTGGCCAACTAATGATTATTGGAATTGACCAGTAAATCAGTGAACGATGGAATTTTGACGAGTGTTATGTCTGTTTGTCTGTGCTTCTACGTGTAGTGTTCTACATAATGGAGCTTTATCTGACCCCAGTCGCTGGAGTGAGGCATGGATTTAGTCTATCTTCGCTTCTGTTTCTCGTCGTAATCGACGAGATCATGGTAGATGCGATTGCCGTGTTCCAAACTGTGGGCTGCTCTAGCAGTCTATTACTAAAAAGTGTCAGGACATTGCAGCCGAAGCAGACCTAGGGGCTCGTGGCGACGTAGACTCAATAGAGAAATAAAGCAAATCGACAGGAATCTGACCTGAGCCCATGTCAAGGCTGGAGCGAGCAGCCGGCCAGGATGGAGATTTCTAACGGGGGCCCTATGTGCCCCTAGAGATGCTCAGGACACATGAATGAGTGAGTGATGTTCTTACTTTTCGAAAATAAAAATGTTTCAATGCATGTTCCTATTCATCAAATTTGCCTAAATGCATCAACCAAATTTCACCACAAATTTCCAATACTTTTCCATTGTTCACTCTGTGCAGCGCTGCTGGCTGCCACGTTACTTTACCGGGGCAATAAATTTAGTATAACGCCATAAACATCATGTTGGGATTACTTTGCCAGACTTTGCAGCTCGAGACGAGCTCTGGATCCCCTCCGACCGACCGTGCTCCGGCAGCCGCGCCGCACCCACCCATCATGTCGCGTCGAGTCTCGCTGGCTTGCTTATCACCCGCTTATCCCGTTTCTGATGACGGTTCATCCCCCGGCACGGTGAGACGTTGAGTAGGTCCTCTCCTCCCGGCATACGGACTGTGTAAGTAACGGGCGCGACGGAGCCACTTCACTGGGAAAACGGCATCCAGAAAGATAAAAATTGAAAGAAACACAACGATGGAAGGGGGGTTGTTGCATATATGCCGAAGAAATTTATTTTACTGCGATTGAAATAAGTGTTTCTGGGTGGTGTGTGGGGGGGTTTGTTTTGATGTTTGCATTCGAAGTTCGGCGATTGAAGGTGTTATTCGCTAGAAAACTGTCTGCAATGTGCAACCAGGCAATAAGAAATCACAGTGTTTATCGCCAAAGATTGGGTGCCACTGACTGTAAGTTCCTACATATAACTATCCTAGTAACATTGAAGATTTTATTATGTTTTATAACAGGTTCATGTCATGATACAAATAATAAGACTGTTTTCCAAAATCTCGAAAAAAAGAAACGAAACAGAATGTATAACAAAGTTTAACAGAAAAATGATAACACATTCAGAAGTTTCCAGAAGTCCATATTTTGGATGATGGTAATACCCTCATTGTTACATCTAAACATGATGACAGTCGAATGCAACGCCAGTTATAGTTACATAATTTCATTCAATTCAGTGATTTGAAAAAGTTGTAGGTAACGATTATAGCCGTACTGAACAACCTGTAGGATTCGAAGTATCGATTCTGCATAGAAGAAAAATTGCTAAATCATAATGTTTGTTCAAACGATTTCGATCATTTTGACGTAATGTACTTATCATATTCTTAGAGCACGACGGCTTCTTGATTGTCAAACTTATCAAATTACTGTGACTACGCCCAACATACATACATCCGTCCAAAGAACAATGCATCCATGTTAATGAATGAATATAGACTGAAAATGCAATGGCATATTAGTTTCTTGTAACACTTCTATGTAATCTACAACGAAAGCAAGCAAGCTATCATGGAAACTTCCAGTTGGTGTTCCCACTCGGAGTTATGACAGCTTTTTCTAAGAGATCACCTCTATCCTACACCGACTGAAATGATGATACTTTCTAGTCTACACAAGTCAATATGGACCCCGGTAGATGCATGGTACGGTTTAGTTGCCATGGTGCAGAACTGTGATGTTTGCCCTTTTTTGCCTTCATTTGGAGCACTCCACCTTTGTTGCAGTGCCAGTCAGAGTCGGTCGATTCTGAAAAGACTTCATTACATGGAAACTTAGCCAAGTTGCACTGATGAACCATTGGATGGTGGATATGTATAGTTGATATGATGATAGCCACACTATGAGTAATTGATTGGTTTCCACCCAGTCGCAAGCGTGACTTCCTGTGACTATTGCTTTGCTGCCAATAAGCTCGTCGAAGCTTGATTTTTTGTGTAATTCATATATCATCCGAATGCAGATTTTTTTGTGCTAGGTGCTACAAGTGACTAGAAGAAACTACTATGTTGTAAGGAGTTGGACTGGTTTGTATCGTTTTCGTTGTTTTGGAGGTTTGAAATAAATGCCAGTGTTCTAATTGTATATAAAGAGATAATTTTCCAGAAAGAAATCGAAATGTTTCAAAACAAAATTTCCATGAAAATTGATAAGGACAAGTACGCCGAAGTCATCAAATTGAAGCGGGTGGCCCAAAAGAGCCTCATTTGCGCTAGCAACAAGATAGCCTGTAAGCACTTTATGGGCAGTCCTGTAGTAGTGGCGGGTCGCGGATAGTCGACGACTAACAAGCTTTTCCGGGGTGACTTTCTTGTTCAATACACTACATTCTTACAAAAATACTTTTCTAGTTATTTCCCTTGAAGAGAAGAAAAGAAAAGTAAAGTTAAGTTAAGATATTATATAAGGATATCCCCGGTGTCTTACAAAAACAACATGTGCCGTTAGCGATGGTTAGTACCGATATAATTTAAACCAAATGGAGCGTATAAACCATTCATTTTGTAAATTGACTTATCGGTGTTGTTCATTAAATTGCACACAAATACTAGATACAACCTGATGTTGGTGGAAAACCAAATTATTGATTACAACACCCAAATTTAGTTTATTGAAATATGTATATCCAAATCCATAGATAGCAAATGACTAGTGCTCCATTAACGTTTCAGTTTGTCAATGCATAGTATTCATGTATTCAAGCGGACATAGTACTCATTGCCATTATCAAAATGTTCGATGCATGAATATTGCCCATGCTTGTTCGTTCACTGATGATTGCATGGCAGATCGTCAAAATTTTGATTTTTTTACCTTTTTTTGTACCTTCTCTTTTTAGCATATGCGTATGTGCAATTCAAATTTCAAAAATGTTTGAAAATTCCAACTCCCATCTTTTTGACAACCCATAAGATTGTCATAAATTTAAATATGTACGCATCAAACCTCTGTTTTTGGCATATGTATAAATGAAACTAGCGGATAATTCATTATTTTGAGTTGTTTTGTCATTACTAAGTTGAGAATAATTAAACCAATTCATCTATCAATATTGTACATATGTACACTATCAATGTAGATATGAAGGTGTAACAAGCGCGTTTTGCATGAATTCTCGTGTGAACACAAAAGCACAAAATGCTATTAGACATATATTAGTTTGTATTGTCGAACATTTTTCATATGTGAATTATGTTTGCACATGTCAAATATACTGCACATCAATTGTTATTGAACAAGTTTAATTTTACAAAAATATGCTTTAAGGTCACTCCTGACGGAATCCAAGTTTCAAAGTGCTCGCGTTTTCGGGGGCACACCATTTGATGCGGAGGCGGTGTAAAACTGTCAATTTTGTTGATTTAGCTTTGCCGTCGCAGCATGCGTGAAAAAATAAAAATGACAGTTGTGCGTTGCCTCCGTATCGAGTGGTGTGCCCCCGAAAACGCGAGCACTTTGAAACTTAAATTCCGTCAGGAGTGACCTTAAATATTTAGATATCCAACCTCTGCAAAATTCGAAAATGCGACCAACGCAACGTTACGAAACTTGCTTATTTTCAAAGCTATTTAATCCGACAAGCGGTAAGCACCTCAACTTATAATACGTAATTCGCCTATTGTTAGGTAATTCAGTCGCTATTTTCTCGATATACTGGAACTTTCGACTAATCGTGTCAAGAACAAGACACTGAAGACAACCTTGCTGTTGAGGTTGAAACACGTATCTAACGTTCAAGGTTCAAGTGTTTATTAGTATCTCCTTCACACTTACACACCCGTATTTTTTTCGAGCATGGATTTGAATTGGGTTTTGAAATAAACATTTTTGTTTGTCTTAAATGTGTGATTGAATTGAATTGAAT
This sequence comes from Armigeres subalbatus, assembly GCF_024139115.2. Lineage (NCBI taxonomy): Eukaryota > Metazoa > Arthropoda > Insecta > Diptera > Culicidae > Armigeres > Armigeres subalbatus. The sequence goes on from NC_085139.1 coordinate 192,346,747, forward strand.
ATTTTGTAACTGACAGTAACTGAGACTATATTGTTGGTACTGGCGGCGCCTGAGGTTTAGAAATGCACCAGCAATTTTGGTGAAATCGGTTCATTGATAATTAGATGTTGAAATTTTAATTGCATATTGTCGTCTACAAATTGAATAGACATTTAGTTTTCTTGCCATGCCAGTCCCAAATTCAGAACCAAACCAGGATTTTACTACTGTTCACGGCATCTTGTTTTGACTTTGGAAATAAGAATATAGCCAAGAAAACCCCCCAAAGTATCGGGATTGGTAGTTGATCGTACATACTTCTTTGCTTACTTCAATTATTTCCAGAATTTTTTGGGAATGACTTCATGCCCTCGGAAATTCTTTCAGAAATTTCTTGGTGTATACACCCAGGTGTTTTCCCATTTCCAACATTGAAAAATACAAATACCTTGTATAATCTATTTGTCAAATTCGGTAAGCCGTCCAGAAATTTCTTCAAACATTCCTTCAGAAATTCCATCGGGAATTTCTCCAGTTATTCTTTCTAAAAATTCGTCAAAAATCCCCCGCAAATTAATCCAGAAAATCCTTCGAAAATTCCTCCAGGAATTTCTTTTGAACTTCTTTTAGGATATTCTCCGGAAAGTTCTTTCGAACATTTCCATAGGAAACCCTTCCTTAAGGAATTTCTCCTTCAAAAAAGTTATCTATGCATTCCTTTTCCTTCGGAAATTACTTCGAAGCTAAATCCTGAAATTTCTTTGGAAAAGTCTCAAGATATTTCTTCGAAAGTTTTATGAAAGAGTTTTTCGGAATTTCCCTCAGGTACTCCTTCCAATTCAGGAATTCATTCAGGAAAACTAAAAAAATCTGCAATGAATTCTTCGAAAATTCCTCTCGGTATTGCTCTACGTTTTCTTTTTTAGAAATTCATTCAGCGATTGTTTTGAAAATTTAAAAAAAAATCCTCCAGTAATTTCTCAAGCAGTTTCTTCAAAAATCTAGAAGAAGTTCTAACAACTCATTTGACATTTCCCTCAGAAATTCTTCAAAAAATTTTATCAGGGTTCCTCCATGACTTATTTCGGAAATCCCTTTAGGAATTATTCAAACATTTCATCGGATATTTTTAACAACACTTTTCTTTAATTCCTTTAGTATTTCCATAGAAAATTCCTTTAAGAATTCTTTTGGGCTTTTTTTCTCAATCGGATTTAAGAATTCCTTCGAAAATTTGTTGCGCTGATAGCTATCCTATTACGCGCGTGCAACGCCACCAGTATATTGGTGGAGTGCCGAGATTGCAAATCTTCGATCAGCCTGCCTTAAGGCTAGACGAAGGATGCAAAGTGCACGCACCGAGAAGGCAAGAGCGGACCGCCGTGAGGTGTTTCGTGTTGCGAAATTTGCCATCAACAAGGCCATTAAGAGTAGCAAGAGAACGTGTTTCGACATCTTGTGCGAGGAAGAGGGGAAGAAGTTAGTTCTGTTACCGAAGTCCGGGAAGCCGTCGGGCAACCCTTCGGCGTATAGTCTAACTGACACGACGGGCAAGTTATGGGAGAGGATCATCCTCGACAGGCTGACCCGTACTCAGAGAGTACGGACGGCCTGTCAAGCAATCATTGAGTTTTCGCAAGGTTAAGTCCACGTTGGACGCTATCAACTTAGTAGTAAATATCACTGAGTTAATCGCTGAGGTAGAACCGACCGCAGCACACGCGATCAGCACGGAGGCGGATTGGATGAGCGTTAGAGGCCTGGAGCTCGCTCAACATAAGACGGAGGCGGTTATCGTCAACAACCGCAAGTCGGTTCAACATGCAGTGATTCACGTGGGTGAAGTCGCGATCGCATCAAAGCGGAGTTTGCAGCTCCTCGGGGATGTAATAGACGACAAGCTGACAAAAGGGCTTCGACTGCTGTTGCTGCTTTATAGAGGATAATGTCCAACAGTTCCAAGGTGTGCGCCAGTAGACGTAGGCTACGGGCAGGCGTTGCCGTATCTAATCTTAGGAAGAGCGGTCCGTCTTGGTCGAGTGCACTGGGGGTAGCCAGTTACCTGCGGAAGCTGGAGAGTACGATGCAGCCTGCGTAATAGGGAGTATGTTGCCAGTCGGGCTGGTTATCCGGAAATATGAGGAGTGTTTCGAGATACGTGGCACCAGAGGAGCCCGCGAACGCAGCAGGGTGACTTCGGTTGCCAAATGGCAGGGCGAGTGGTATGACTCGTTGAAAGGTAGCTGTACCCAACGGCTGATACCTAACATATCGAGCTAGGTGGGGAGAACCCATGGGGAAGTTCATTTCCATGTGACACAATTCCTGTCAGGCCATGGCTGCTTCCGGCAGTACCTCCACAGGTTTGGGCACGCGGAGAGCCCCGTCTGCCCTGATTGCCCAGGTGTTGACAAAACTGCAGAAATACTGTTCGTATTTCCTCGTTTCGACGTCGAAAGAAGAGCTATGCTGGACGTTTGTGGTCGGGCACAACCCCGGTTACTCTTATTCAGCGGTGGAGAAGTGGAACGAAGTTTCGGCTGCAACCATTGAAACTGCCTGCAGTTTGCATATAATCCGGTGCACCGGGCAGCATATGTCAAGCATGACTAACTTGTAATTGGTTTGCTAGAACGAAAAGGGCTGAGCGTGGGGAAGTGAGTGAATTGTCTGCACATGCTGATTTCTGAGGCTACTGGTTGAGTCTGACATTCCAGTAAACTCCTGTGTTGTAGCTTGGCAACTTGGTGTGTAAATGCATTCTCTGTTGTGAAGAAAAACACTCCAAAAATGATACCAGCAAAGAAATTCTAAGACGTTTCGTGGCATGGATTCTGCTCGATAATCTGATCGAAATAAGTTAGCCGCCGTACTAGACTAACTTCACAAAACGCTCAAAGGATCAGTAGTCCTCTATAGACACGACATTTAGACGATTCTCGTGGCAAGTTCAACGCGCACTTGGAGTTTTTGAGAAAAAAAACTGATACGCACCATCTATTATGGGGTTCGGATGCGATGAGCCGGGCACGTAGAAAGAATGTCGGACAATAACTCGTTCTCAATAGCGATCCGACGGCCACAAGAAGGTGCTCAGTATGCAAGGTAGTTCGACCCGTTTGCGGTAACGTTCAGTCACAGAGGTGACAAAACCCAAGCAGTACAACTTTTTTCATTTCTGAATATTTTACTGTGTTGCAACTATCTAAAAAAACAATCTTCGATTACTTACTTGATACTTGATGGGCTACAGCTATTCGATGAACCTACGCCAAATGGAGTATCTTTCTCCACTGGACTCGATCCTGGGCCAATCGCTTCCAGTCGCCATGAACGTTGAGCAACCTCAGGTCCTCTCCAACTGCAAAAAGCCATCGTGTACGCGCACTTCCACGAAGCCTGCGGCCTCTTCCGGGTTCTCTACTAAATATTATCTTCGGTTGACGTTCTTTTGCCATACGAACAACATGTCTACCCAACCATAGTCTGTTGTGTTGTATAAGCTTAATAATATCCAGCCATTATACACCTGGTACAACTCGTGATTCATGCGACTCCGCCAGAACCCGTTCTCCTATTTACCACTAAGTATAGTCCGCAGCACCTTCCGCTCAAATACTCTGAAAGCTCTCCGATCAGCATCATTTATCGTCCATGTTTCATATCTATATAAAGCCACCGCACCGGAAGCATCAGAGCTAGCGTGACATCAGCTAGAGTGAGAGAGTGCGTCCTGTGGGGTTTTGCTTAGGATGTGGTAGGGTTCGACAGGCTCTGTTGAACTTCTATAAAAAGCTGCATATGTCCACAAGCAGGCCCTATCAAAGCGCACTAGGCAAGTCTTGGTGTTGGATGGGGCTTTAAACAAATTTGACCCGACTGATCGAGCGTTTATTCACCAAAGAGGTGCGGCTCCAACAGCGTCTGTTTTGGCATCCAACGGCTGAGTATAAAATGCTATTTCCGGGAAGCTATACCTAAGATGGCAGCCTCATCCCGGTGGATAGGGAACCTTGGGCCAACAACTTAGGGAAGGTCGGTAGACTTGATCCCCGGGAGACTTAATTACCCCCTATTTTATCGAGAACTAAAGTAGTTTTGTTCTAGCGTATATTTTAGTATAGATCCTCAAGACCTTTATGTGGTGAGTTATTTTTTGGATTGACAACCTTATTTATTCTGCAGGGCGGTTTGTATGTTTTAACCTTCCTAAAGATTTTTTTATTGGCCACGCAAAATTTAAACAACTTTTCATAACAATGATCAATGGATTCGTTTTTTCACAGCACAAAGCCATAAATGTGCTTAATGATCTGTATTGATGAAAATTTCAACATTCTATCAAAGTTTTAGGATATTTGGATTTAAAGTTATTGCCTCAATATGGGGTCACCATACAAAAATTTGGCGAAAAAATTCAAAAAAAAATATAAATCTCTTCACAGGCTACTAATTTTTTGTAGATTTGACAGATTTGATGAAGGGCTGTCAGGAAAAATTATTTGTTGCATAGATATCATAGAAAGCGGATCAAGTCTCCCAAATTTTGAAATTGCATGTGCTGTAGAATTCAATAACAAAAATCGTTCATATATACGCACAGCAATTCGAAAATTGCGCGTATTTTGAAGGAAAAATATTTAAAAATCTGTGGGCACTTTTCTAATTTTATCAAAGCAAGTTTTCGGAGAGGGATCAATTTCCCCGAATATTTTAAAAGTAGATTTTTGACAGCACTCTAAAAATCGATTGTGTATCAATAACAACAATAATTTAAGGACTGTCATACATCAGTAAAGTTAAATACTATATTTCTTAGAGCGTCTGTATGGAAATCGCGTGTATTTATTTATTTTTGGCTGTGATACATCGGAAATTAGAAAAGGGGATCAAGTCTACCCAGGCTCCCCTACTGTTCCCGAAATATCAATTTGTTCGAAAATCCGATAATAAAAGAATACGGACTGATTTTACGGAAATGATTCTTAGCGCGATAAAAAGGACACGAATAGGAACATTGGAACGTTTTAACCGTAGTCCAGCAAGGTAAATTGACAGAATTTGCTAATGAGCCACGCCGCATGAAGCTTAGGATCCTGGGACTGAGTGAAGTCCGTTAGCCAAAATTTGGAGAACACAGAACGCCGTCGGGACAAGTTCTACAATACTCTGGTTTACAAGGTGAACACGCTCCCCGACATCGCGGAGTTGGCTTACTATTAAGCGCTCAGGCACACTTTGCGCTTATGAAGTGGGAACCTATAAGTGAAATGATAATCTTTGCCAGATTATGAACACGGGTCCAAATCCTTACTACAATCCAATGTTATGCGCCAACCGATGCAGCCGATCTGCAAGACAAAGAGAACTTCTACAGCCAACTCAATGGCGTCGTAGATAGAATTCCGAAGGGTGATATCAAGATCTGTTTGAGCGATTTCAACGCGAAGATTGGATCCGATTGGTCTCGGAGAAATGAGCGAAATCGGAGAGCTGTTCGTAGAATTCTGTGGTAATAACGACATGGTGATTGGGGGATCGCTCTTCTCTCATCGACCGGTTCACAAGGTCACGTGGGTCTACCGTGACGGCTTTACAGAAAATCAAATCGACCACATCTGCGTCAGCCAAAAGTGTGAACGGAACCTTCTTCATGTATGGAATAAACATAGTGCCGATACCGCGTTTGATCATCACCTCCTCATCGGCGTAATACGCCTGCAAATTTCGTGGATTCGTCGGCAGGAGGAAAGAGTTGGACGCCGATTCAACACACGCCGACTGAAATATGTCACGGAGACGGTCCTTCGTTGAAAAACTGGAGACTCGTACTGCAGATATTCCGGAAGGCGGCAGCGTGGAAAACCAATGGTCCGCCATTAAGAATGCCTTCATCGCCACCAGCGAGAACAATCTGGGCGAACTGCACACCCAGAGAAAACAATGGATCACCGATGAGACCTGGAGGAAGATAGAGGAGCGAAGAGAACCCAAAGCCGCGATAGAGCGATCAAAAACCAGAGGAGCCAAAGTCTTAGCCCGTCAACAATACTCAGCTCTCGAGAAGGAAGTAAAACGCTCATGTCGGAGGGACAAGCGAGCGTGGGCAGACTCTCTGGCCGACGAAGGAGAGAGAGCCACAGCAACCGGGGACATTCGCCTCCTCTGCGATATCTCATGACGTTTAAGCGGGGCGAAGATGAATGCAACGTTGCCTGTGAAAGACGCGAATGATCAGTTATTGACCGAACCAACTGACCAGCTGAAACGCTGGCTCGAGTACTTCGAACAACTTTTTCAAGTGTCAGCCAGGCTACCACCACCTCGGCATGATCTGAATAGGATCCGACGTATAACACGCGTCAATACCGAAGCTCCATCACTGCTAAAGATTCAAACAGCCATCCAAAGCAAGAAATCGAATAAAGCCCCGGGGTCGATTGCGTATCAGCCGAGATGCTCAACTACTGCATCGTTTATTTCGTAATCTCTGGGGCACCGCAACTTTCCTGGTCGACTGGATGCAGGGTATCTTAGTGAAGGTGCCAAAAAAGGGTGACCTGCCTGTATGCGATAACTGGCGAGGCATTATGTTGCTGTGTACCGTTCTGAAAGTTTTATCCTTGTCGTTATCCTAGCCCGGATTCAGGAGACGATCGATGCGACACTCCGGCGGCAGCAGGCCGGATTCCGTGCCGGAAGATCCTGTGTGGACCATATCGTCACGCTCCATATAATTCTGGAGCAGGTCAACATATTCCAAAAGTCCCTTTACTTGGTATTCATTGACTACGAAAAAGCTTTCGACCGTCTTAACCACAAGAATATGTGGGGCGCCCTAAGACGCAAAGGGGTTCCTGAGAAAGTCATCGGCCTCATCGAGGCAAAGTACAAGGCCTTCTCGTGTATAGTGCTGCACAATGGGGTCTTGTCCGACCCTATCCGGGTCGTAGCTGGTGTGAAGCAAGGATGTATTCTATCACCGTTACTGTTCCTCATCGTAATCGACGAGATTCTGGTAGGTGCGATTGGTCGTGAACCTGTTATGACAGCATAGAACCATGGAGCACCTAAACGACTTCGAATTGGCTGATGATGTTGCACTCCTCGCGCAACGGCGCTCTAATATGCAAAGTAAGCTCAACGACCTTGTCGAGCGCTCTTCCTCGGCAGGTTCAGATACCAACGTCCATAAAACCAAATCGTTGGACGTAAACACGGTGACTCCATCCAGTTTCACAGCAGCCGGGCAACCATTGGAGAATGTTGAAAGCTTCCAATATCTTGGTAGCCTTATGGCGTCAGACGGCGGTACCAAGATCGACATAGGCGCACAGACCAAGCAAATATCTGGAAAAACAGGCAGATAAGTGAACTCACCTAAATACGACTTTTCAACTTTAACATGAAATCTGTGCTGTTATACGCTAGCGAAACATGGTGTGCATCAGGGGAGAACACTCAATGGCTGCAGGTGTTCATCAACAGACGTCTGCGGTACATAATTCGTAGATGGTGGCCTCACAACTGGATGTCAATCAATTAGCTCCGTCGTCATTGTCAACAGAGGCCGATAGCAACAGAAATTCAGGATCGGAAGTGGGCTGGGTCGGCCACACTTTACGTAGGGCGGAAACGAAAACTGTAAACAAGCATTAGACTGAAACCCAGCGGGACATCACAGGCAGACCCAGAGGCTCATGGCGGCGAAGCCTCAATAAAGAAATAAAGACCAGAAATCTAACCTGGCAATAGAGATGTGCGCCGCCGCCGCCGTCAGTTTTTGGTACGTCGCCACCGCCGATAATTTTGCATCAGTGCGCCGCCATTTAAAATTTGTCACGCCGCTTAACTCTGATTTTCCACGTCGATTCAAACTCAAAGAAATTCGTATAGTATCCAGATAGATATCCCCAACTCATCAACGAAAGTAAATTTTCGTGTAAAAACCAAGGATTTTCTTGAAAAAACTAAGAAGAACTTCGAGTGCAAATTCTGAAGGATTACCCGCATTTTTATAACTTTATATCGTGTTTTAGGATTTCCGTTGAAATCCTGAAAACTTCTCGTTGAAATATAATTTTTGAACGAAGAAAGGTCGTTTGAAATAAAGCCATTTGACCGAAAGCCAAATGTTGTTTTGGCCAAATATGACATTTAACCGAACAAACCATTTAGCCGAAGCCCGAAGCCGAAGAAAGTTATTTCGCCGAAAATGTGATTTGCTCGAAAGGTACATGCTGTCGAAAATGTCGTTCGGCCTAACAGTTCCTGTGGCTGAAAAAATCCGTTGGCCGATAAGCTCAATTTACCAAAATGGTCGTTTGACATTTAGCCATTTGGCCGAAATGGACATCTGGCCTTAAGTGCCGAAGTGTTCTGCAGAAGGTTCATTTTCGGGCGATATGGCTATTTCTGCAAAACGACCAAAGGACGACACATTTTCGGCTAAATTATCTAATCCGCATAATGACATTTTCGGCCAAACGGCAGTTTAAGCCTAAAGGGTTTCTAGGGCGAACAACTTTGTTATCTTAATAACGAGCTCGGTCGAATGTCCTTTTTCGCTGTATGTCGCTTTCGGCCAAATTACATTTTCGGTAAAACCATTTTCGTCCCAACGGAACATCGAAACAACGGACAAGCGTTTCCGCAATAGGAAATTCAGCTTACCATGTTATTCGGCCAAGCGGCATTCGAAAGAATGGCTTTCGACTGAACGACAGGAAATGCCATTTGGCCGAAAGGTGTTTGGTCAAATAAATCATTAGACCCATTTGGCCGAAAATGTCATTTAGCCGAAATGGATATACGACCAAAAATGTCGTGAACTCGTTTGGCCAAATAGGTCATTTGACCGAAAATACCGTTTGCCGAGAAGGTAATTTGGCCGAAATGGCCGTCTGGATGAAAGGACATTTAATCGTAGGAGGATCCATTCGGCCAAGTTGCCCTTTTTGTCAAACGACCATTACGACTATTCGGCAAAACGATTATTTCGGCCAAACAACCTGTTAGAGACAACGGCTTTTCCAGCCGATTGTCGCTTTGGCCAAATGAAATTTTTGATCAAACCGTTCTTCATTTATAATCGTTTGGCCCGAAATGTCTTTCCGTCGAATGATTTCCGGTCAAACGACCCTTTCCCATTTTTAGTAATTTTCCGTAGAATTTTCTAACAATTTCCTATGAGCAAAAAAAAGAATTTCCCATAGAAATCCAAAAAAATAGTTCACAATTCCGAAAAACAAAACAGCTTCTCGTAAAAATTTACAAATTGAATGTTTTAATTCTGAAAAGGTTTAGTGGAAATTCCGGAAAATTCTCAGTGAACTTTTTGAAGAGTTTTCTATACACGCAGAAGAATCTTGATCGATTGAAACAACTGTTTCGTTTGTTGAAACAACGATGACATTGTTGTTTCAAACTTTAAATTTGTTACACTGATTCAGTATTATTGGTTCGTACTTTTCGTTTCGGTGGAATGAAAACAAGCGATTTTCAGGCCGAAGAAGAATCTTTTTCAGCCGACGGTGGTGAGAAACATATTTCTCTAGTTCCTTTTTTTCTTTAGCAGGTCTGACAGAAATGAAAATCGTGACTACTTGATGAAATTCTTTTTTCGTTTTATCATTCTTAGCCAAACTAATTTTTCGTGAAAGTTTTCAGTGTGCGTTTATAAAAAAATACGACCGCAACGGGGTTCGAACCCAGAACACCAACAAAAATGGCACTAGGTTGCGCTCACTCTAGCCATACCGCCACGTGACTGCTTGTTGGGATATGTTATTTGTTCCATAAAGGCTTCCTTTTTTTGCATTTGGTGAAGGCACGAATAAAAAGAAAGATAAAAGAAGTGAGGAAACAAGCAAATCAATTTTTCGCGACTCTTACAGTGAGGGATAAATAACTATCTCTCATCAGGATTTTTTTTCTATCCCGCAAAATGATTTCTCGGTGAAAATCTGCGTGAGCGAGCATCCTCTGCTCGTGGGAATCAGTGAGCAATACGGACCTTGATTATTTGACAGTGATAGCTGAGCATGGTTAAAACAAATATATACGAGAATTGAATCAACTAGACTGTGTCTAGTCTGTTGGTGTAGAAATAACCCGGGCTTGATTCAACCCTATTTGTGGTTGTATCAACAATAAATATTGTTATTGTTGGTTCAAATTTCATTAAATTTCCTATGGAACTTCCCAACAGTTTTCCGCGGAAGCTCTGAAGAATTTTTCGTGAAAACTCCGGAGCATCTCGAGAAAATTTCAATGATTTTCCCGTGGAAACTCCTTAAAGTTTCTCGCGCATATTCTGCAGAATTTTCTGTGTATATTTCGAAAAATATTAAACAGAAATTTCAAAAAACATTCCGTGGATGTTCTGAACATACTGAACATAAATTTGGATCAATTTCTCATAGAAATTCTGAAGATTTTTTTACCAATAATTTTCCTTGTGAGTTCTAAAGAGCTTCCCTTGAAAATTCCAAAGAATTCTCGAAACTTCAAAGTGGTCCCCAGAAAAATAATCGAAAATAATTACCATATGAATATTTTGGAAAGAACTTGATGAATTTTGTAGTTCCTCAGATTTTTTCCGCGAAAATCTAAACATTCTCTTGTTAATGTCTTGAGAATATAAAAAAAATGCAAAAAAACTTGGGAAAAAAATTAATGTAATAAAAAAATAGCCACGCCGATACACGCCACCGCCGCCGATGGCCAACATGGGTTTCGGCGTGACGCCGGAAACGCCGCCACCGCCGGCCAAAATTCTGACAAACGCCGCCGCCGACAATTTTCGGACCGGCGCGGCGCACACCTCTACCTGGCAACAAGTTAAAGCGATAGATGGACAACGCTCAGGATGGAGATCTTTCAAGCCGGCCTTTTACGCCACTGGAGGTGTACTGGATCTCGGTAATTGGCGCACTCCAGTATGTATCATTTCTTAAAGAGAGGGCAAATGAGGCCGTCCAACCAGCTGGCAGACATTTCTTCGTCTTCCCATATTTTCGACATTATATGGTGCAGAACATCATAAAGCTGCTCACTGTCATGTTGATGCCTTATTGTTTTCAGCTCTTTAATAGCTTTTTTAACCTCATCTTGTGTAAGCGACTCCACAGCTTGTCCATCGTCGCTAATATTCATTCTGTTCACCGGTGCACCGTCACTTCCACTATTCAACAAAGTCTCGAAGTGTTGCTTCCACCTGGCAGCCTCTTCGGTTTTATCTGTCAGCAAATTCCCTTCTTTGATTGTGCGCCTTTAAATATAAAAAATAAAACAAAAATATAAAACTAGATTCGACACACGAATCTTGTGATTGATAGTCCTTCACTCTACCATTCAACACTTCGAAAGGACCACATGTTAACTCACCATAGAAACCATAACGCAAACGGGTTGCACCATCACTGAAATGAATTATGAGTTATCGAAACGTTAAGCGATGCTAAATGAAACATGAAGATTTTCTCAAATTCTATTCATGGTAAATTATTTGCATCTTAATGTTTTTGCTGCATGTGTGTAACAAGCAGTGCAGCATTCTTTGGTTGTTTGCTTCCAACTGTCAAACACATGTTTCATTGCAATGTTAATAAAACATTATTCACAATACTAACAGTTTTTATATCTTCATGCAACTTTTTTTGTGCTTTGATGTTTTGTCAATGCCTGCAATGAAACTGAGCTAAAACAAAGTGTTTTTTGGAAGATGTTGCGCGTGCTACTTGGGGAGCTGAATCGAGATTACTTTTAGTTACTACTGAGGACAGTTCGTCTGAATAAACTAATAAATAAATCTCAAATCATGCCATCTCCTTTTGAATTTGATTTTCTGGATCAAGATTTTTTTATGTATACAGGTTATCCGACTTGTCAATATCCCCAACTCAGCCATCTTGGATTTTTGTATGGAATTTATGCTCGTTTGTTTACGTTTTGCACTGAAAATGTATGTTCCCCCCGCGCTGGTTATTCCCATCTACTGACGAAGTCGGATAACCTGTACATAAAAAAATCTTGTTCTGGATATTCTACCAGATCGTATCCAGGTGTCATAAAAAGTAGGTTCGTGGTCACAATAGGATCTTCTTTACCAGCTAAGACCCCTAAATCTTGCACTGATGGCAGTTATATAGCGTGTTTTCAATTGGAAACGACATTTTTTAGGCTCCTGATATGTTTTAAAAGTTTGAGCAGCCATTTTCAGAAGGTCTATTTCGATTGTAAATAACATTATTTAGTTTCTGTTATTTTTTCAGATAGTTTGAGCAGTCACATGCTTAGTTTCATTGTAATTGATTGCATTGCCGTGGCACTATCAATTGCATTGTGATCCCTGAATTCGGCCATGAATTCAGTCAATCCCGTCCTATTCAAATGGTGAATGCATCGAAATCGACTGGAACTCTAATAAATTTTGGGAGTATACACGCCCATAACATTGAGTTGATTAATTATCCCCGCGCACACTTATTTTTAGCAATACATAACTCCGATCTTAACAGGAATTCTGGTCTCAAAATGTATCTGTCCAAAAATTTAGCTATTCCCATTGAGCACAAACGAAACAACGAAGTTCCAGAGAACTTCCGACGACCATGTGATAAATTTTGGGGCTCTAAGTGGTAAGAAATTTTTTCAATTCTTTTACATTAAATGATCAAGTTTTGCGGTGGATTTCTATTTTTTTGCCATGGTTAACCGAAATTATACAAGAATTTCATATAAACCTTTCGTTTTCTAAATACTTAAATGATCATTTTTCCAACTTTTTTTAAGGAAATTAATAATACATAGTGGATTTAGCCATATTAATTATTCTTCTACTTCTTCTTCTCTTATATATAAAAAATAATTGGTCTATGTTGGTATCCGCATAACTTGATAACGACTAGATGGAATTTCTTTATTCCTTTAGCAAATATGTTCGTTACAATCTCCGACTGGATTGTAGGATATTTAGTCATCTGATGTTGTGAATGTTGTGAACATGAATAAAATTGTGAAACTGTTAGAAACAGGAATTACATTTTGCATGGGCAGTTCACCTTGCCCAGTCAACTACTAATATGACAGAAAGCTTGAGTTTCCTCACATCACTGATTTTATAATGCCAAATTTACAGCGATGAATCTATCTGACATAACCTATACGGTGAAAACAAAATCATCTCCTCCGATTGCAACCCCCAACAACAACGATATTGCTGCTTGACAGTCGCACAGCTTCGACCAGATTCGATCCCGTCAAGCAGCAAAGCATGTATAGGCAGCAAGTGGTTGTTTGCTATTATAGTAGAATCTTCTCTCACAAGGCTGCGATGAAGCTGTGTGTTATTCCTCTCGCGATGCACTTCGTCGTAAACGGGGAGCGGAAAACTCCCGGGAGCGCAAAGTGGGTGGGAAAACAGAGCACGCATACACACTCACCATGTGGGTTTTCTTATGCAGTTTGGGAAAAGGCCTTTTCGTCCTGTGTGCAATCGCATTCCGCCTGACACACGGTCCTTCATTACTCCGTAAGAGGAGAGAGCAAGTGTGCGTGAGGCGTAGATATCAAAGAACAAAACGGTGGGATAATAATGACATGTTTTGATTATTTTTCTGCTGACTGTTTATCAGGATGACGTTCACGTTCGTGGTTTCCATCGAACGGAGAGCGAGAGCAGCAATAGGTTTTCCATGCTATTTTCTCCACCGCGTGACCTATAAGCGTGAATGATCTTTGGTGGTAGTTGTTAGTATGGGTGTTGTAAGGACCAAGGGTTGTTGTTGTTTTTGGCACAGATGTAGTTATCTTATTTTAGTTTTATAGGTTGTTTGTAATTTTTCGAATACTGATAGCGTCAATCAAGCGTTAAAAAGGGTTGGTCTTCCATTTTCGGTCATAAATCAGCGCTTTTTTGGTGAGTTTTTGTCGTATCGATTTGTAAACTGGGTAAATAGGAATGTTTGTTATGTTGAATTCGGAATGGTGTAGAACTTCATCTTAAAAGTTCAAAGATATTTTTAAATTGATGCTATTTTATGACAGCTAAACAATACTACACACATTTAATTTAGTTTGACTGGCTAAATTAATGATTATTCTATAGTATTGGCATCTAAAGACTGTACTTGATGAAAATGAAACACAATGAGGAGCTTGTAGCTTTTAACATTTTTAACATTTAACGATTTTACATTGGCATTGACAGTTTATCACAATCTGACAAGTGGTGCTTGAGATGGCATCGAAACAAGAGCAGATCTGCCAAAAAATATGTGCGCCGCCGTGGAAAACCTGACTACGTGTCACAGATGGATTGGGAAACATCAGTAGATCCATCGTTTGACGGTGTCGCGGGTTGTCATTCATTCAATGAGACCCAAACGACCCAGTAGCAAGAACCGAAGACAACTAACCTGCCCATGATTTCATAGTTGACGTATCAAACATTAAGAATTTCGGCGAATTTGACTTATTACTCATTTACTACGGTGATTCAACCGCTGCAACATCGATATGCATGTTCCTAACCTCTTTAAAGTGTTTACGGGTTGAAATGTTTTAAAAATCATTCGAAATACATGCGAAAATCCAATGGTTGTTACGTCAACTATGAAATCATGGGCAGTAATCTGGAGAACGCAAGGAAGTTATTGAATCTGTTCACGCGTCGACCAAATTTTTCTATCCTCAATGCGGCGAAGAAGGCGAAGGTTTCCATCTGGTTTCTCAAAAAAACACATAAAGGCGTCAAGGGCGGCAAAATAGGGCATTTATTAATGGAGAGGATATCCAATAATGTAAAAACCAATAATGTATACTGTGCTGGTTAGCGAGAATGCTCTGGATGCAGAGGTGCTTACTCGGCATCGCGGATATGACACCTACTGTACCGATCTGGACCAAAAGCGGCTTCCTAGATGGAACTGCGATGAAAGCCGCTGCAGTTTCGGCGGATAAAATGTTGTAAATTCAGGAAGGCTGTCCGAGTCCACGGCATGGAACCGACCCATCCGTAAACTTGAGCTTATGGTTTCTGAATTTGATTCAACAGTTCTGTCATAGACCTTCCAAGTACCTTTTGTATAAATTCGTAGCTTCTGCTTTTGTTGGGCGCCAATGTCGCCGTTTGCAAATCGTTCAGAAGTGTTTAAATAATTAGTGGCTTTAGCCCCACTTCCGGTATTCGGAAAACCACCAGTTCTATTTGCCCGACTTTTCTCGACTTTCTTATTTATTTATTTATTTGCCCACCATCTTCAACATACAATTGTTGCACTTGCATCTCGTACCGCGTATCATAGCACGCTTCGAACTATGGCGCAATATACTGTTTTAAGAGCGTGAATGTCTGTAAACGATTTCGCAATCTTTTCGTCAACCCTAGTAACGCATAAGCCTTCGAGTTGGTAGTGGCGATATGTTCGTTGAAGCTCACTTTGCTGTGTATGACAACTCCAAGATCCTTGATGGAATTTACACGCTGTAATGCTTGTGATGCCGATTGCGAGATCAGGTAATCCTACTTTTCCCGGCATTTATATTCATGCCGTTAATTTGGCATCATTATTGCAGCACGTCAAGTTCCCGTTGAATAGCACAACAGTCTAAATACGACAGCACAGTTCTGAATATTTTCAAATCGTCAACATATTACAACTTTTCAGATTGAATAAGCTAACACAAATTGTTTATGAATAGAACGAAAAGAATCGGTCTTAAATGGCTGCCTTGCGGAACGCCCGATGGAATATCAAACCGCTATGATTCACAGTCATGAACTTTCACATAAGCGTAGCGCGTCGCAACTAAACAGTTATCCAGTCCGGAAGACCCATTTTCCGCAGCTAGGCGATCAACAAATTGTGCGGTACTTTATTAAAAGCCTTTGCAAATTAATGTAAATCGTGTCGACCTGTTGATTTTTGTCCATCTTACTCTTCAAACTGCTCACAAAAGACATCATATTAGTTGCTGTGGACCAGTATTTCACAAACCCATGCTGGTGCTCGGGCATAACTGGACTTGCAGCTCTTTACAAAGCAACGTGGGCAAAAGACACAAGCACTTTTGAAAAGCACTTTAAAATCAAAACTCCACTGTAGTTTCCTGCGTCGTATAAGCTGCCCGATTTATAGATTGGAGTGATTGATGCTACCTTTCTTAACTCAGGAAATTTTCCGGTAGAGAAAGAGCGATTGAAGATTATAGATGCTGGCAAAGCAAGCGCAGTGCTGCAGCGCATTGCTTGATGAATAACTGTGAAATGCTATCCGGACCAGGACCCTTGGTTGAATCTAAATCTGAAAACCGCCTAAACACGTTTTCCATCGCCACTCCAATGAGAGGCATATGCAGATCATATTCCACTATTCTGTTCAGCACCTCATTTATTTTTACTTATTATTTATTTACTTTTGAAAAATTCAGCCAAAAGGTTGATTGAATCTTTTGCAGAGCTGGCGAAAATAAATTCGCGTGCAGTTGTGCGGTCGACAATTAAAATAATTTGCGTTCGTTCGATTATTTTTGTTTAAAATCAAACTACACGTTTACCTTCGTTTACCAAAACGAATTTCCTTCCTATTCCTATTCCAAATCGACCTGCATTCGGACACGGCCGGCGCTGGTATTGCTTATTTTTGGATCACCAGCTTTTACACATTGAAGATGATGTTAATCCCAAACTTCACCAGTTGGTTCTCTCTGTAATTACAGCTGACCTGGCAATAACGGAGTAGCAACCGTGGGCGGTTAATCATGTTCATGCACATGCTCATGCAGCACATCGTTAGATTTTCTATGCCTTTTTACGTAAACCCGACCCACAGGATCATTTTTAGCATTACGTTCCAAATCGACGATATACTCACGAAAAGCATTCTTATTCTTATGCAGATCCGAATATACTCGCTTCAACATTTGAAGCGCTACCATGTTTTTATCACACCGATGATTGAATTAGCGCTTGCGCATCTTGCGTAAACTATTCCTGATGGTGCGGAGATTGCTGTTCCACCACAGCTGCGTGAAGCTAGTGAGTCGGCTTTTCTTTTCGCGGCACATGCTCCTGAAGAATGCAGTAAATTACATCGTAGAACTTGCAGACAGCATAATTCACCATTTCTAATTTGTGAAAGAAGTGAACAACCGAAGAAGACAAGACAAGAACAAATTTCAAAGTAAAGGGAAAGACCTTCAAGTGAATGCTCAAAAAATAGCGATCGGTTTGGGTTGGAACTTCATGGGACCACCGTCGATTAATTGGCGATCGACGGCTAACTCCAGCTTCCTTTTATTAGCGAACTCCATCACATTTCGCTTAACTCCCCGGAAAGCGGGCCTTGACAAATGCACTGGCTCCGAATAAAGTTCTTCAAATAACTTACGTGGCCGAAATGCCGCAAAATGCCTTCTCGTCGACTGTGCACGACAGCTCACACAATCCAGCCCATACCAAACGTCAAGCGCTGTAAGTCCAACGCGAAACTGGCATTAGTCAATATTTAGGAAATACGAGTAGCTACTTCACAAAAATTGCCTTTTTCAGTAAAATTACTTAAAAGTTAAGAAATATGCGAGCCGACGCAAGAATGTCAAAAAATGAATCACAATCCAATATAAAATCACTTCAATCAATCAAAATGCCTTTATAAAATTATCTTTACAAAATATCAAACTAACTACTTGAAACAAACTCATAACTCGCAAAACTTCTCAACACCAGTGAAATGAAAGATATTAAAAATTTAATTGTTCTTCCCCAAGAGATCCTTAGCAATTGACTTATTCTTTCCTAATTGCGCCAAATCAATTTACAATTTGCCACATGGGGTTCAATACGTCTTTGGAGACACCAGCATACATATGACAATTCTTTCCCCTCATGGCCATGGGCCCATCCAGGTTTCGTCCAGGAGCGTGTCGATGTTGCCAGAAAAGCATGACGATTGAAGCCTGAACATAAACTAATTAAATCTGGCTTATTCAAATCCATATAATCCGTGTTGATCCTTAAAATAGAACAAAACATTATTGCTCATATCATGAGTTTATAGACTATTGAGAAAATCGTTGGTGACAGTGAATTTTCCCTCAATCTAGTTATCATAGGTTATCATTGAATGATATGTCACTTAGAAACAAACCAATATTTACATGAAGAAGTTCAATGGTACTATTTTCTCGAATTACTCTCGGTACTATTTCATTTTCTCGAATTGTTACTTGGTCTGTAAGAATTATGAAATGTTTGTAATAATGGCATAGACATGCCTGGGCAGAACGACAAGAATGCACAAATACCTACTAGTGTTTGCCAAATGTTGCTACCAAAGATTGCTAAAGGCAACATTCCATCGGGAAACACCAACAACAGACTTTATCCAAACTGTCTTCGTATACGAAACAAACTTCAATAAAAATATCCCCACGTTTTTCGAGCTTTTATTTGCACTAAAATTACGACATTTCCGTATTCCATTTGGTCAATTAATTACACAATCGTGAAGCAATCATTTAATTAATTTATTTGACTTTCTTTGAGTATATGAGTACGAGCCGATATAGGGTAAATCACTACTTGGGCCTATGGACCCGGTTCCCGGCTCACTGCACAGAAAACTAATGATTTAAACTGTTTGGAAGTCGTAGGTTTATGGTTGATAATTTTCAAAAAGTCTCCCATTTATTTTTCACAATACTCAATATTTTTCTATCACTTGTTTTACTCCTAATTGATTCAATTGTAGAAAATAAAAATGTAGAATTCAAAATTTCACTCTCCGATGCCACACCACTGAGCCGGAGTGATTCTTTCCACTTTTACAAAACGGTATTATCGAATAAACACCTACCTGAAAATCGTCACAGTGAACGATACAACCATTGCATGAAGCTGTTAATCACCACACCATAACTCTAAACACCCGCACTTCAATTATTCTTATTTGTTCGTTTCACTAGAACTTATTTAAACATACTAGAATACATTTTAAAATGTATTCACAAACCGAACAAAAATTCACCTCGGCCCAAGAACTTCTAGCCGCACCGTGCTGCCAAAAGGCCAGGATTATAAAAATGATCTTTCATCGTTAATAGGAAAATTGTCTAATATGTTGACGTTATCATGTTATTTATAGTTCTCTCGATTTTAAAAGGTGAAATAAATATTGTTTTAAGTATTTGGAACAAATTTGGATGAGTTTATATATCTTCTCAACCAAATAAAAATGATTATGAATAATACCATCTGGCATCTTGTTGTCGTGGAACGTGCATATTTTTGTTTACATCGCATTTTCTACCGTCCCGAGAGAGAATGAGAGTAAAATGTTGAGAGATTGAGTGAAATTTTGCTTAGGCCGGGAACTGGTTTTTTGTATGCCGGATTGGGAATCGCTATGACTGAAATGAGTGCTGCACCTCGTTAATTTAAATCAAATAAAAGCTTCTTTGAACGATATTTAGCACGAATAGCTATTTTTAAAGCAGAGGTGAACCCCAAGGCAGTATTATGCAGCCTACAAATTTCAGAAAAAGTTGCTTCCTGTCATAAATATCAATTAAATAATGCAGTCGTACGCATGTTAGGCCGGGAATGGGGTAAGAAACCCTATGGCATTTCACACTCTTCTACATGAACCGCTGACTCTAAAGAGAGTGAGCCGTGGGAATGAATCGACTGCTTTGAGCGTGCTTACAGAGGCACACTAGGAGTTAACTTTCTGAAACGGTGAACTCTTGCTGGCTATTTTGTGCATGTGCTATACTGCCGCTAACCGCAAGTCGAGCACATCTGTATATCGGCCTCCATACAGTTGTGCTCGACTTGCGGTTAGCGGCAGTATAGCGTTTGGATGTGGCTGTGGCTGGTAGAAAATCAGCCACTGCCAATAATTCATTGTGTTCAACAAAATTTGCATTTCCACTAAGCCGTCTCCGAGCCTTCAGATAAGAAAATATTAGTACTGTGCAAAAAGCAGTTTGAAGTTATTCTCATCCCGCCAATGTCCATTTGTTTACAAAAAAAAGAACGAGCAGAACAGGAGCAACTTTGAGCCACCTTAAGCTGCTCATTAGACAGCACTGTATTCACTTCCCACTTAAGTAATAGCTCCACGAAAAGACATATTCATATACATCGTATTCATCTATTCTGGTAAGAAGTGATGGGGTTTTAGAATTGACCAGAACAACGCTCTTCCATGCCCATTTATTGGATATAGCTGTTTCCTAATGTGAAACCTGCAAAATTTAGAAACTATCTATTAAATCTATCACACGACCAAAGTTTGAAATTACTTACTATTTGATTCTCTTTTAACATTTTTAGATAATCATTCATTTTGATTGACTACTGGAAAACAGAACTAACCGATTTGACAAGTGAAAATCTGATAATGATCAAAACAAATGTTTATCGATCAAAGTACGCGCATGGTTTCAAGTGAACTGAGGGATTGTGGTTGAGCAAATAATTTCCGCTCAGGAGTCTATAAAAGAAACAAATTACTCAATAATAGGTGGTTAATTTTTCACAGAAAAAGACCTGAAGTTTCGGTCATATTTACAAAACATTAAGTAAAAAAAAATATGACAGTGCTTGGTACATAAAAATCCATGGCTACAGAGACCTTGTTGATTGAGACATTGCCATAAGCTTGTTCAAAACAGCAAACGTCCCTTGTTTATTTATAGGATTTCCAACGAGCTTCTTTTGGTAATTCCAAAGAAATCTCGAAACTTCAAAGTAGTTCCCATGGGAAATCCGTAAGATATTTCTTTGGAGCTTCATGAGGAGATTCTTCGGAATTTACATGAGAAATTGTTTTATAATTGTCTACAGGAAAATGTTCGGAATATCCACGAGTTTCTGTTAGACCGAATAGTTTATTTGACCAAAATGCCGTTTGGTAGAAATAGTCATTTGCCAGAAAGAGTTATTTGACCTGAAAATGTCCTTTCGGCAAAGAAAAACCGTTCAGCCAAAGGGCATTTTCTGCCAAATGACCTATTCGGCTAAACGACTTCTTAGCAGAATGATCGATTCCGCTGAATGACACTTAAGCAGAAAATGTCATTTGGTCAAAACGGCAGTTTTGCAGAAAGAACATTTTGGACCAAATGTCACTTTCTTCCAAATGACCATTCTTACCTAATTGCATTTTTGGAAAAATGTTTTAAGCTCTTTTTAGTGGAATGTATTCAATCGTCTAAGACGAGTTAAGTAACTCCATTTAATTCCAACAATTATTTCGATATCTTTGCAGATACGTATTTAGACTACAACTGTGTGGTCGTCTTCAGTGTCTCGTACTTGACTCGACTTTTTGAATTTTTGGTCAAATGATCTAATCGGTCAAACGTCTTTTTCGGCCGAACGGGATTTTTGGTCGAATGTTCCTTTCGACAGTATGTCGCTTTCGGCAAAACTACATTTTCGACCTGATAACAGTTTCAGATAAACGTTCAGTTTGGCTCGGCTAAATGGAATTTGGCCAGATGACTTTTGGCTTAAAAGGTCAGTATCGGCCTAACAAGTAGAAAGGTTACGAAATATTGTTCAATTATCATTTTGACAGAAAGGACATTTCGCCAAATGAGTGCCCATGTTTGATTATATTATAATTGACATTTGGCCGTATGCCAAATAATATTTTCGGTCAAATGATCAAAAGACATTTTCACCTAATGACTTCTGTTGGCAAACGATCGTTTCGGCCAAACGACTTGTAAGGGCAAACGGCTTTTCGGGAAAATTACCAGTTCAGTGTGAGAATACTGGACGTAAGACTATCATACGATTTTCTTTTTTAAATTTCGCCAGAAGAAAATGTATTGGTTTTCATACGATTCACTAATGGAATGCATTTCATACGACAATCTTATGAAAAATTTCAAGTTCGTTTAAAAAAAGTGTAACCTGGTTTCAAACCATGGACGTCGTGATTAGGAGGCGTGTGATCACACCACACGTCCACCTACGCCGATTTCACCGAAATATGATCTTAAGATTTTCATAGTTCTTATGAAACATTCTCATATTTTTTGTAGTATGAAAATCTTACGACCAGTATCCTCAGTGTGGGTATTATAAACATCTGCGA
Organism: Armigeres subalbatus; assembly: GCF_024139115.2. NCBI lineage: Eukaryota > Metazoa > Arthropoda > Insecta > Diptera > Culicidae > Armigeres > Armigeres subalbatus. The sequence goes on from NC_085139.1 coordinate 192,368,841, forward strand.
ATTATTGACAGTTAGGAAATTAAATATATAATCAAAGGCTACTTCGATATACCTTTTTAATCCGTACACAGTATCTGTCATAATTGAATCACCCCTCATCATATTTATAGCTAGCGTAAAAATCTGGATTAATCTAAATTGCGAAGGTCAACGTTAGAGCATCCCTTCTTCCAGACACAAGCTCCTACAATTATGAAGGATTTTCTGTGTAGAGTACTCAGCAGGAACTTTCCGCGGATATTCCGAATATTTTCCTGTAGCGATAATGAGATTTTCATGTAAAATCCGAAGTATTTTTTGCTGAAATTTCAAACAATTTCCGATGGCCAATCCAAAGGGCTCCACTTAAAAATTCCTAAGAATTCTAGAAACTTCAAACTAGCTTCCGTGGAAAAAGAAATAATTTCCCAACGAATATTCTGAAATAAAAACTTAGTAATTTCTGAGGAAGTTTATCAGATTTTCCGCCGAAATTCAAGAAATAATTCCGGTTAATTAGCATTAGCATTTAGCAGTTCGCACAAATTCGTAGGTGGTACAAGCCAAGACTATCCAGCTTTCCACGCTCGCCATAATGGCGGATGCTATAATATTTTTGACGTAAACTGCTTCCCGACACTGAACTGAAATTTTCGTCTCAGTAAGCGAAGAAAATTCGTTACTAATGACAGCCCAAGGTTTGTTATTTTCTGTCAACAAGAAGTCTGTGCATGATCAAAGCGGTTAATTTTTATCATTCAAAATAAGAATATATTCATTTCTTTTAATTAATATGTTACTTCTTTTCAGAAAAAGACGGTCATTCTAATAAATATTGTAACCTCCAAGATGTTTTTCATATGTTGCGAAAGTCAATGATTAGTTATACCGGCAAACTATTCTATGGAGAAGTTCAGTACACCAAGGTTTCAAGTACTGTTGCTCGGTATTTGAGCATAAAGGAAAAAGTACCATGGATTAGTAGCTGGTAAAATGGAAAATTCATCTGAAAGAAAAATATGATTCCCTCCGCTTGATGCTTCGAAATCATCACATCGCATTCTGCTGCTTAGTAAAAATTTCATCGATGTACTATAGGCTTTCCTGCTATGTATTCTTTTTCTAATGGACTGCAAATTCACGGATCAAAAAAAACAAATGCAGCTAATAAACGAAAAACCATATTTAAAATATTTCTTATTTTCGGCAAAAAAATGCGGAAACTACCATTTCAAGATCAGTTGATCACCGTTGACGTTAACGATAATGCCAATCTTCTTCCGTTTCAACCAGCATTCAAATGTAAATAAGAAAACGCCCACTGGAAAAAGTCTACAGACATCCTAGTTTTTCATTGACTTCATTGACACGCATATTCGAATGTTACCTTTAACAAAAATGGAATGTGAAACGGAACCGATGAACATATGAATGAAGTTGTTACTACAGAACTATAGTGCAGTAGAATGCGTATCAGAACAGATCTTGTTGAATATACATATGCCAGTTGTGAGTAAATTCCGTGTTTGGCCACATCACGATTCAGTAAATTACGCGCGGTAATCACAGCCCTTAAAAGTCAGGTACTACCTGAGCACCAATTTTTTGCAATTCCAATTCCATACCATCTGAAATAAAAAATATTTGTTAGAAAATATTTAGCAACAAAAGTATTTTTCAAAGATAAGATTTCCTCTTGTTGACAGAAAATAACAAACTTTGGGTTGTCATTGGTAGCGAAAGACATCAACGCTTACTGAGACGAAAATTTCAGTTCAGTGTCGGGAAGCAGTTTACGTCAAAAGTTTTATAGCATCCGCCATTATGGCGAGCGTGGAAAGCTGGATTGTATGAGAGTAGCATCACCTTCATCCGTTAGCACAGATATTGATTTGGGTCGAATCTCTACCTCTTAGATGGAAGCAATGCACTCTCCAATAGTCGAGATCTGTCCTGGCCACGTCCTTGTGAATGCTGAGGAAGGGGAAGGATGGTTAGTTGGACACCTATACTTAAGAAAGATGCAGAGAACTCTACGGCCTCTCATATGTGCCACGGGAGGTTTTTTGGAATTGTTAGTGTGGAAGGTTATAACGGTAGGAATCGTTTTGGTAGAACGTAAAAAGCAGAAATAACTTAGATAGAAATACAAAGTTGAAAAGGGGCGAGGCTGAAATTGTACCCACGACCTCCTGCTTATAAGACAGAAGCGGTAGCCACTAGACCACCGAGCTCGTCTAAATTCAAAAGATAATTCCGGTTAATGTCTTGAAAATATTAAAATGACCAATTTAGCCGAACGATACTATCCAGCTTTCCACCCTCGCCATAATGGCGGATGCTATAAAAAATTGACAAGATCTGCTTTCCGGCACTGAACTGTAATTTCCGTCCAAGCAAACGCTGGTGTCCTTCGTTACATATGGTTTCCATTGTGTTTTTCATCATTCAACAACAAATTATCAACGGAAGAACTAAATTTTTAGTTTTCTTTCAATTTTGTTATATCTTTATTAGCGAGACTTTCAGCCCAAAGGCTGGCTCGTCTCGTATTTTAAATTGTGGTAATTGTACAACTATTAAATAATTACAGGCAGACTTCTTGAATGGATTTATATTTCTATAACTTAGGATAACTGGGTACAATCTATGGAAACGTCTTTACTTGACAGCCCGAATCTTAAAACTAAACTCTATCGTATCCTACTACCACATCTCCCTTTCTTTACGGGGATTTGTCCGTCGTAATTTGTGTGATATAGTCCTTTTGCCACGACGGTTTTGTTATACACCTAGATGGCCTGTGAACAGGGGATACTGTCATTAGAGTCGAAGCGATTGGAACGCGGCTTGGTCCAGGTGTTGTTGCTGGAGACACGATCAACGAAGTTGGTGCCATCGGGACCGGATCCATTGTTGATGGCAATATGGTATCAGATTTGTCCACCCTCTTCACATGAGCCAAGTTGCGCTCATATCTGTTACCTGAAATTGGATCTATTACCTTGATACGATTACCTCTTCTCTCTGTTCCAGTATATTCCACTGGATTGAAGGTTGTCAAAACTTTATGACTTGCGAGGAGGTTTTGTAGTAATATACAGTCTCCTTCTTTGATTTCTGATGACCGAGCATGGCGTCTTCGATCTTCATAGATTTTTCCTTGGTGCTTCCTTACTGTGTCTCTGTCTTGCGCTTCTCCGTGTATGTTTGACATTGTTTCAATGTCGCTTATTGAAGGAATTTTTGATCGAATAGTTTTTCCTTTCAGAAGTTCGGTTTGAAGCATGACTAATGTTGAGGCGCTTTAACAGCGAGCTATTCTGTCGCTCTACTTCACCGTTCGCCTGAGGCCAGTATGGTGCGGTGTGATTTAGCTGTATATTTCTGGCACGACAGTAATTGTCAAATTCAGAACTGATGAATTGCCTTCCGTTGTCCAACGTTAACGTTCGTGGATAGCCCAGCCGCACAAATATGGATTCTATGTTCTTGATAGTATCCTCCGAGGTGATTTTACGCATGATACATACCTCTTTGTAACGACTGAAATAGTCCACAATCACTAGCAAGTAGTTGCCAGATGAAAGTGGACCCAGGAAATCCATTGCGACATCGATCCATGGTTCATCGCGCATTTGTCGTCGGGTCATTGGCTCGGGAGCTAAGGGACGGCTGACTAAACGGCATCCTTCGCATTCTCTTACAGTTTTCCTTGCTTCTTTGTCCATGCCGGGCCACCATACTCTGTCCCGCAGTCGTGTGATCATTCCCGTTTCTCCAGGGTGTCCTTCGTGGGCTAATTGCAGCATCCTGGGCCGCAAACTGTGTGGAATTACTAACCTACATCCACGAATAATGTTATCTTCAAGCAGAGCCAAGTCTTTTTGAAATGGTATATAATCTTTCGCACCTTCCAGCATCGCATCTGTGTTCCATATACCAGATGTTATAGCTTCTTTCACTAGCTGTAGTCTTCAGCGGCCTTGATTTCAGACACGTTAATTGCGACGGATTCATTAATAGCATGAACATACAGACGGTCATCGGCTTGGTCCACTTTCGTTATTTCTTCGGATTGTAAAAATCTTGATAACAAATCGGCGATGTTTTCTTTTACAGGTCGATATATTCCACGGAATTTGAATGGTTGGAGTCGAAGTACCCAGCGTTCGATACGACCTGATGGTTGAGAAGAAGCTTTGAAGATTATTGTCAAGGGTCTGTGGTCCGTTTCCAATCCAAATTCTCGACCCAGTAGGTATAGTTGAAACTTCTCGATACTCCACACGATCGCAAGTGCTTCCTTCTCTGTCTGACAATATCGTCGCTCTGTTGGTTATAGTGATTTGCTTGCGTAAGATATCACCGTCGGTTCGTTTTTGAGGTCGTTGAACTGCACCAAAACTGCGTCAGGGCCCACCGGGAAGGCGTCTGCAATTACCCTGGTTCGTTTATCGTTGTGAAAATAACCTAGTACTGGAACACTGCACAACGTGTTTTTTAGAGTGTTGAAAGCTTGATCGATGACTTTAGTTTTGATGCAGCAGAGGAGATCATTTCTTCGCTGATGTCGATAACACCTAGTACATGGCCATATAGGGGAACATTGTCTGCTGCGTGATGTACTTCGTTGTCGGTAAGCTGTTCATCGGTAAAAACGTCAGCAAACTTTAGCGAAAACAGTCTGCAGATCTCCTGCAGTGATGATACAGTTTCGCCCTGAAATGTCATAAAGGAAGGTAGGCCAGATTCCCCGCGTTGCTTGTTGACATGATTCCAAAACAGTTTAGGATGCGTTTTGAGATTGGTTTGGATCTTACTTTGATATCGGGAATAGCATATACGACTGACCCGTTTATAGGCGTTGTTGAGTCTGACGTAGTGATCCTTTAAGGAAAACGTGCGGTATTTAGTGTATTTCCTTAAGGCGGCTCTCTTGGCAGTTTTAAGTTCTCTTAATTCCCGAGTGTACCAGGACGGATGAAAGCTATTCTTGTGTACTTTTTTTGGGAACATGTCGGTCAATAACGTATGCCAAGATATGCGAGAAAGTCGACGCAGCATTTTTGACATTATCGGCAAGTATAGCGTCCCAAGGCATACCAGATAGTACGTTGACAATGCTTTGATGATCGGCCTTCTGAAAGTTGTATGATACGGAAGCGGGAAATACATTGAACTCGTTGGCCAGGCTCACCGGAATTCGGACAACTAAAGGAAGGTGGGCATACCAATTAAAAGTACACCGAGCTGCCTCGCTGTTTCGCGTCCCAACAGATTTTGCTTCCCTTTCTTCACTACATAGAAGTCAGCGTTGATGATTTCATTACTGGTGGAGTCAGTTACCGTGATCCTCGCGGTAAAAGTGCACATGATGTTCAACTCGCCGTCCAGTGCGTAGGCAGAGAGTCTTTTATGCGATGGTTTGATGTCTTGGACCGTTGCTCCTTTATTTTGCAGATACACCCATGTTAATTCGTCAATTATGTTGTACTTTGATCCGGAGTCTATCATCATTTCAATCATTACGTCACCGACTCTGCACCATATAAGTTCGTCGTGGTTGTCACTTATCGCGTATATGAATGAGTTATGCCTCAGCTCAGAATTCTCACCTTCAGGCCTCTGAATTTCCTCTACAGCGTTGATTTTATTCCTTTTCGCGGGAATTGGTTCTCGTCGTGCACCATCTGTTTCGTATTTCCGCTTATTCGTTGATGCGAAACACTTCCTAGCTAAATGTCCGATCATATTGCAGTTGCGGCATTGGGCGTGCTTGGCCAGACATTCTTCATTTCCTTTATGTGGCCACTTCCCTCCGCATCGGTAGCATTCTCCTGAAGCTCGATCGTGATGTTCTGATGAATTAGATGTTTTGATTGTTCCACGGTTGACTGAACTACCTGCTACTTTGCCCGTTAGTTTGTTACTTCGTATACTAGATATCTTGTTTACAGCTGCGCTATTACCGCGATAAATATCGTTCAAGCTCCGTGAGGGGTGTCCGTTCACGTTCACTGTCCAAGTTCACGTACCTGTTGTTGAACCGATAAGTGTGAGTTCACGAGTTTCGTCAAGTCGTCCAAAGTAATAGTAAATTTTCCCAAAATTTTCCGGCGCAGTTCGGGAGTGGCTAGCATAACGATTTTATCAATAACCGCAGCGTCCTTGCTGAAACTAGCATTTTGATGCTTGAGCTTTTGCGCGGAGAAAAAACTTATCGAGAGTTTCGTCTTGCATTGGGTTGAGTGACCAGAACGAATACCTTTCGAATGTGTCATGCCTCTTTGGGGCAAAGTACGCATCTAGGTTGTTTATTGTCGCTTCAAAATCGTCCTCGGTTCCATCTGCGGTAGCGGGAAGGCTCTCATAAACCTTTTGAAGCTGCCGACCCGCGACGGCTAGGAAAATGTTCTTCAACTTCTTCTTTTTCTTACCGATAGCATTCGCGATGTACTCAAATTGCTTTTTGTAGTCGTACTTCTGCCGAATTTCGGACAGGGGAATGGTGTCGCACTCAAACGGCGGGAGCTTTAACAGTTGGTCCTCCATCTACCTGTGAAGTATCACAATTTGATTATATATGTATCTCTTCTCTACACGGAAGAAAAAAGTACCCAAAATTGAGTATTTTCAAACTTACTTTTGAGTTATATTTTCTCTTCTCTTTCATCCACTTTCTTTTGTTGTCAAAAAAAGAGCCAAACAATCCAACGACGCCAGTTCAATACGGGAAGCCAATTTTGAGTTTTATTACCTGAAGTCGAAATTGGAGTGAATTAAACTTACATTTGGGTAAATAAATTTTCCGTTGGGTACTTTTTAACATGGGATTAAAGGCAAACTACTTCGATCCTACTTACTCAATTTTGGCTTCCCGTACGGATGTTCGAGGTTGGGTGAATTAAACTCACTATTGGGTAGTTTATTTCTTCCGTGTAAGCCTGCGCTGAGTTGCTAGGCAACTATTTGTTTTTTTCAAGACTTTTTTTTTCTTTGCCTTTTCCGGGCCAACGCCTAGCTAGTGCGTTGCCCGTTAAGGACTTTTTTTTTGCCTTTTTGAAGTCAACGCCTAGCTAGCGCGTTGCTCGCAAAGGTCTTTGATTTCCCCGGGCCAATGCCTAGCTAGCGCATTGCTTGTAAACCATTTTTGATTTTTTTTTTTATTAACCGGGCTATGCCGTGTTAGCACGTTGCCCACTATAGACTTTAGATTTTTATTTAACTTTAATTTACCTTTTTAGTTGGTACTGTCACGCTATGGTCCGCTCGTCGCCAGTATGTGGTAATTGTACAACTATTTAATAATTACAGCCAGGGTTCTTGAATGGGTTTATATTTCTATAACTTAGGATAACTGGGTACAATCTATGGGAACGTCTTTACTTGACAGCCCGAATCTTAAAACTAAACTCTGTCGTAGCCTACTACCACATAAATATTAAATTAGATGTTGCTCAGCCCAAAACATGCCTTAAAAAGTATCAAACACACAAATTTCATTTTACTGACTTAGACAATTATTAGAATTTATATAACAACGGCTCATGTATTCTTGACTGATGCGCTATCGTTTGCAACCATAAACAATATAGGGCTTGAAGACCCAATTGTCTCTGCACTCTAAATATGCTCTCATTTGACTTACAGGGGTTAGGCAAAAAGGTTGAGATAGGAATTTTTTTTTTGGAGATACAAATCAGCATAATTTTGCATAGAATAATCCGATTTTGATAAAACCAAAATGTTCCGAGTTTGCCTTTTTTCTGCCTGTAATTTTATGCGACGTTTACTTTCATCATATTTAACGTTTTCTTCAGAAACTAGAACTGGCGCTCACACAAAATTTATCTGGTCACATTACCGTTATGTAAATTAAAATTTGTAATAATTCTTATTTCAATTCAGCATGATTAATTTTCTGACGTTCGTATAATTTCAAATACCTTTTTATTTGCAAATACAGTAATTGCATTTGTTTTCATGCTCATTTCTTTCTGGCTCATTACATTACATATTACACGAGAAAGGCATCATAACAGCAAGCTGTATTATTAAGGATTTTATCGCGTAATAAATAAAATATAGTTTGATGAACACGGCTTATCGAACTATGCAATGTAGCACGGTAACGCAGAATTTAATTGTTCTTTGCAGCAACATAATTTATTGGCAAGAATGATTATGTGGAGTAAATTAGACTACACAATTTTGTTACAGATTTATCAAATTAAAGTCCATTTTCCGTCATTGCTAAAAAATAGCGTGTGCAACTTGTTGCAAAACTCGAATTTTTCAGCACTCGTGGTATTTATCCGTATAACTCGTGCTGAAAATCTGCAACTTGTTGCACAAACTACTATTTTGATGAACCTATGCATAAAGAAAGAAGTATCGCAAGTTACAGAAAAATTATGTGATTTATATTGAAAATGCAATATTTATTAGTCAATTTTCCCAGCCAGATGTGTTCATAAACAGTCAAGATATGACAAAAAGTAAACCTCGATAGTACGCGGAACCCTGCCAGCATCAATTTGATGACCCATTTGGAAATTCATGGCAGAATAAACAATCCTGGATAGAAAACAGTCGGTCAGCACGTGTCACCCCTTTTGAATGCAGTAGTCTTATGACACAAATCCAATCAACAAACAAGCAACACAAGCATTCACGAATTTTTCTGACGCGTTTTTTTCTGCAGGTGCGTATTCACTAACAGCAAGGGGAAAAGCGGTAGATGCTGATCCAAAATGCACTTATGAATCATTGAAATTTTTCAACAACTAATAGATGACGAGTTGGTAGGCGAACTGTTTCATTTTTCATCTCACTGAACGTATATTCGCACAGCTGGAACAGAAAAATACAGCACCAATCTTGTCGCTTCCTTTTGTAATAAAACAAAAATAAATAACAAATCAAATACTTTTTCATTGCTTTGTTTTGATGGGATGGAAATGGGAGCTATGAGATAAAATGCCCAACCGTTCCCCTATTTACTATCTAATTAGATTCCACCACTTGATTGTAACTATATGTAATTATAATTAGGGGAACTGTTCGGCCCTTCATCCCATAGCTCCTATTTTCCATCCCATCAAAAAGCAAATCAATGTTTCAAAATTGGCCTGTCATAAGACGAGTTTAAACAATCCCATTGAATTCACCACTTAATTGTATCTTGACAGATACGTATTTCGACCTCGACTTTCAGTCAAGTACGAGACACTGAAGACGGCCTTACTGTTGAGGTCGAAATACGTATCTGTCAAGATACAATTAAGTGGTGGAATTCAATGGGATTGTTTAAACTCGTCTTATGACAGGTGCAAAAAATTCCACTAAAAAGCTCAACATAATTTTCTTATCAAGAGAATTTGGTTTGTTTCCTATTTTTGTGATTTTTTTACCAGTGAGCACGCGTGTTAGCAAAAAGAAGCGACAAGATTGGTGCTGTATTTTTTTGTTCTACGATGAGATGAATATATGTTCAGTGAGATGGAAAACGGAACAGTTCCCCTATATGTGGAATTGAATAGAATAATAGTAACTCGTCTTATGACAAGTGAAGTCATTCCAGTAAAAAGCTCTAAATAGTTTTGTAATCAACAAATAGAATTTTAAACCATCATACAAATTTAAACCTCACGTTTTTGTCAATGAGATTTCTTACTTAAACAAATTGTTTTCACAGACGTGAATGGGATTTGAATGATGTTTTCTAAATAATAACATAAGACAAAATTTATTCCAGAAAGTCAAATAAACAAATCATCAAATGTTTGGCTGAAATGTTTTCACATCATTTGATCGTCGCTTCATTGCTATTGTTGGGTTTCATCTGAAACAAGCGCATAAAATATCATACACCTGTACCGGTGCTTTTCAGACCATTTGCCCCCATTCGGGATGATGCGTTGGATGGTGGAACCGGTCGCGATAAAAAATTAGTTAACCTTCCGGGGAAGCGGAAGGGTTTTCCAACTAAACATCACAAGTGAACCAACCAACCAACCTGCGCAGCCGGGCGGGGCAAGAAACGGCTGACTCAAAGTTTTTCAAAAATAAAACCCACATTTTCGCTTGGTTTGCACAGCGTGAGCGAGCGCGCGGTGCGGTGTGAGAAACGAAACCGACGCCGACGACGACGGACGTTCAACAAAGCGATGATTTGGTTCGGCGCGGGGTGTATTCCGGTTGTCTGACGCTGCAACAACCCATTGCTTGTCGCAGTTTGTACGGTTGCTGGGAAGGTGATCCTTCGGAGACGTTTGATTGACAGTTATTTGGATGATGCGAAAAAGGGATTCGTCTCCACGGTGGCCGCCGTTAGATAGGTCGCGATTCGCTACCGGTTTTAAAGAAGCGGGTTCCCGAGTGAAATAAATTGATCACAAATGCAACCCGTATGCTCACAATGACGACGGTTCTCGGATTAAAGTCCATTGATAGATAAAAGGTTCTTGGATTAAAGTCCAATGATAAGCTTACATTTGTTATCAATCGACAATGAATAAGTTTTTTTTAATCGTGGATGATGTGTTGTTGTACGAAACCAACCATGTAAGATTTATAATTTATGTTATTATTTTGTAGTGCTCGGGTGTTCACTGAAATAAGCACAGACGGAGCCAACTAATAAAGATTCGGAGGGAGCACGCGAAATTTTAATTAACCGAGTAAGTTGACGTAGTCACAGGTGGTTTTTTGGGTGGGGCGAGACATTTTTCTGTTTTTATCTTTGCAACATAAAATTTACGGCTGAACTGGAGTTCGATTGACAGGAAAAGTTCGATTTGATTGACGTTGCAATATGACCTTTTTCTGGCGAGAGTTCGATGTAGAGGCTGTCTTATTTATTCCTCATCAACAGGCTGGAGACAGCACCAATGATGTGGATTGATATGAATAAAAAACATCAAAATTTTGTCTGCACCTTTTCACGAACTGCTAACATATTATGAGAGAACAACGAGGCTACCCGCTAGCCGTTAACTTCTCCGTGCAGTCAATTTATTTCTTCGACGTAGTGGCAATCGAACCATTTCATTGTTGCGAAGCGTTCGGGAAAGAACTTTAATGTTAATTCGTTCCGCCTTAGCTTTACAATCCATTCGACTCTGACGCATGTTAACAATCACCATTACAATAACTGTATCCTATAACTCATTCGCTCGGGGTGTGGGACCAGTACGTACGTCACCAGTTTAGGAGACGTACTCTAAAGCGCCTTCGATCTTTTTTCTCTAGATAATTTGGGTTTTCACTGGTAACATTTTAGCTTTTGTTTACAACTTTTTCACTGGCCGGTCCTTCCGTGTCTTTATCGGTCACTCCGTCCAGGACCTACCCAGAGGAAACCAGGATCCCTCAGGGATTCCACTATTTTGGTGTTGACCATGTTTCTGGCCGCCATGAACAGAGTCCTTAATGGCCTCTCCCAGAACATCTACAGCTACCGACTGGAGCTGACTTGACTTGACTCTCCATAGTCTTCAACCAGTAGCTCCACATAGCTTCAAGACTCCTTTCCTCCATCTTCGCTGAGGCTGCCTGCTCCCGTTTCGCCTCCGTGAGCAGGCGGCTATTTACTAGAAAACCGCCGCATACGCCTCCGCCACATTCGGAAACCACAGGAAGGATCCTTGTTTAAAGAGGTCAGGGTCCAGGAGCGAGGAGCACTCTTCCACAGCCAACATAAGCCACTCCATTGTAAGGCGCTTGAAAAGAGAGAACAACGCTGAAGTTCAACGAAGATCGGTCGCCGAGCTGCTGAACACCGAATTTAGGAACCATGGGCACTGCTACACTGACGGTTCCCTTTCAAGAGAAGGAGTTGGCTTAGACATTACTGGGAACAACCTAACGATAGCCTTCCGGAACAATGCAACGTTTTCTCGGCGGCTTTGTTTATTGCCGCTACCACTTCCTCCGACAAACCGTGCCATCGCTGCGTTGCAAAACGACCACCCGAAAGACCTATGGATCCGGGCCATTCTCGCTGTCGAACAACAGTCGACAACCTTCACCTGGGGGACTGTGCGGTGCCAGGAAATGTCACTGCGGACACTTTTGCTGGAGTCAGTCACCAAGACCAGCGTTTCACGACATCGGATCCCCCGGCTGAGGTTAAAGCTTGGATCAAAAAGCTACGGAAGGCACTCGGTAACGACATGCCCAGTCTCAGGAATCAGCAAGTCATCTGTCGCCTTCGCACCGTCCAAACCCGATAGGCCTTTCCGGACCGTTTGTGAAATATGCGAGGTACTAAACTCAATAAAACATGTGATTTTATGGTGTCCAAAGTTGAACATTCCTCGATCCAGCTACGGAATACAGACGAACATAGGAGATGCCTTGGCTGACGACATCGTTGGCATACCAGCCCACATTTGCTACCTCAAAGATGGAAAGCTATACCACCAGATCTAGTTTCAGCTTGGGCACCCCAAGCCAGGTGTAAGCCCCACCCACGGAGATATGCAGGGTTGTAAGTCCCCAACCCCTCCCGTGACCAGGCTTAACGGGCACCCAAACCCAGCTAGAAAGGTTTCCACCCAGAGTTCGCTAGCATCGTTTCCTCTACAGCAGTTTTTGACTACCGCAATTCAACTTCGATCAACAGCGCATTTCAACCATTGAATTCCTGGATATCCGTACGGCCATAGTTGGCCGTCGGCCAAAGTTTGTCGATGGGGACTCCCCACCGTGGAAGACAACCGTGAGTGATGTCGTTTGTCCCGTATTTTCGTCTAGCTTTCACTTCCCTTTGTAAATTATTCTCTTTTGTATTTTTTGGCTTGCAGAAGGTCCCGAGGTTGGATTTGACGCTTACTGCCCACCCCTGCAAGTTGCTCCTTCAGCACTCATGACAAGTGAGGAACTGAAGTCAGCTCAAAATTCACAAAGATAGAGGAATAATACCAGAATAATCTACCTGGCGGCGTTGATGCCTTCCTCATGCAGCATAATTGAAACATCACATTAGCAAGACGAAAAAAATATGTCCACATTCCTTTCGAACTACTGAATTGGCTCTCGCAACAATGCGAGCACCAACCAATTTTTGTAGTCTGTAGCACTCAAAGTCTTCCTCCAATAAAATGTCATTCCTACTATGACACAAATCGCATCCATCGATATGCACTTGCTACTCTTATGACTATAGGTGATATTAAGCCGAGTCAGATTCCTCCTCGAACCGCTACACCACCCGCCCAGACGAGTGATCGGCATCTGAGCATTGACGTAGACACGCTAGCCTGGAGTCTCCTACTGCTACTAATCACAGAGCTGTTTGACACGATTCTGGCCAACGTAGCGATCGCTTTAGTTTCCTTCTCGCAAGCATGATCGACGTGGCTATTGAAATTGAGCCGGTCGTTGATCTTTACCCCAAGATGCTTTACCTCTCGCTTCGAGCCGATGCTGACTTCCCCGACCGTAATCGTAGTATGCTGCACAGCCTTTCAATTCCTGATCATCATCACTTCAGTTTTGTGATGGGCCAATGCCAGCTTATTTCCGCACATCCAGTTGTCAAGTATTTCTATCGCTCGTACTTCCACCTCTTCTACAGTTTCTTCAGATAATCATCAGCAAACCCAACGATCTTCACACCTCTTGGTAGTATTAGCTGTAAAAGCCCATCGTACATCGCATTCCACAACGTCGGTCCCAGAATGGAGCCTTGAAGAATCGGTGATATGGCTATTCCCTGCCGCCCTTCATGTGTTTTGTAGACCAGCGTCTGATTCTCGGAATAACTCTTCAGGATTCTGCACAGATACCCTGGGACCCTCATCCGGGCTACTGCTTCCCAGCCAGCACTGTTCGCAACCGCGTTGTGGCAGAGCTCCTTTATGCTAGCTGCCTTACTGAGCCTGATTTTTTTGAGAGCATCTCTAGCCGCCCTAAACACTGGTCTGCGCTCTTCTTTCTACGTCGTTGTGGGCTCGAAAGCTCGAAAACAACTGCGACGGAGCTCCGCGGAGTTTGGCGATCGTTTTATTCCACCAGTAGATTGGCCTACGTGTATACCGTGGCTGTACCTTTTTCGGCATGGTTGCATCGGGTCAATACTGCAACCAGCTCGTCCGGACTCAGATTTTGCAGATTGCGCTCGAGTCACATTGCTTCCGCAAAAGACATCCTTGTCAAAGGCTCCTGTCTCCCACTTTCGCTCCTTGATTGCGGCTCTCGCGTGGTTCCGAATGTACCCTCCCTCCGACAGAATATCGGACCGCTTGATGCTCGCAATGTAGATAATCCAGTTCGTGTTAGCAAGGGCAGGATTGCAGAAGGTAACATCGACGATGGACTCTCTCCCATCCCTTTGATACGTACCCGTAGAACCTTCATTAACTACGTCTACATTGAGCCTGGCAAGTGCTTCTAGTAGACCCCAACCCAACCTCTAGGGTTAATGCAACGGCTGCTCCACCCAAGCGTTGAAGTCATCAGCAAAGACGTCTGGCGTCCTGTCGATAAGCTCCTCTGCTACCTTATCCAGTATCTGGTTGAACTGATCAATCGTCCTACGTGGGGTGAGTAGCAGCCACATATAGAAATACCGAAACATTCGGCTGCCCGATACACAATTTCTTGGTAAGAGTATCTTCCTACCGTACATATAGCGGCGGTTCCAGCTTCATCCGCTACCAAATTACCGTTTCCTGGTGGGATCCGGTATGGATCAGAGATGATTGCAACGTCGCATTTCGATTCCCTCGCGGATTACCACAGCAAGTACTGCGCAGTATCACAGTGATTGAGGTTAATTTGTATTACCTCCACTGCAATTTACTTGACATCGCCTGTTTGAATGCTGAACATTTTTGATCACCATGTTACTGGTCTCTGCATACGGGCCCTTACGACCAATACGGGCCCTTGCAGTTTCATGCCAGGTGTTAAACTCTTGGCACCTGAAGCACAACTCTGGATGCTGAGAGAGACTCAACGAATGCACCGACCAACCGACTTTTACTTTGCCGAATCGCAGAGCTTTGTCGGCAGCATCTGCTGGAAGCTTTTTGGTAGCGATCTGCGTGTCTAATGGGCCCCTTCTTAGTCGAATTGTTATATCAACATCGCTCAACTCGAGTTGCTTATTCATTGAGGTAGCTACCTCATCTGTCGTGGTAATTGGAGTCCTTTTTCAGCTCAAAGATCATGTCGACCGCCCCTGTGCGCCTGATTCTCTGTACATCGGCGCCGAAGTCCTTCAGTTCCGCAGCTGTCCTTATTGTTCGCAGAACCTCCAAATACTCTTCCTCACTAGCCACAAGTGCCTCATCCTTCCTTTTCACGCTTCTTCTGGTGATTTTTGTCGCTCGTCTGTTTTGCTGTGGCAATTCTTCATCTTCTTTTGAGACACCTGCCAGGGAATCCCTCTGTTGCCGTCACCAGCTTGGTCCTGCTGTAAGGCAGTCATTTATTTGAGTAGAACTTTGTTTTTGGAGCCTCCTGGTCGCTCGTCTCCTGGCGAGGATCTATGCCTCTTAGGCACATGATAAAATGACCCTCCTCCGGGTCGTTATTACTAACTACTGTAGATGATCATTTGTTATGATCCCATGTGTGCCTTTGTAAACTGTGAGGTCCATGCAAGAAGTTGACTCCAGTACCTTATAGCACCGTGCTCAGAGCATGATCAGCGTTAATCAGGAATACTACATTTTTTTTTTAGTTCAGGTGGCCTGCCAAGTTGTTTAGCGGAACGGAGGCAGTCGAACTGGTGTCAGGCCATTTGTCGAATGTCGTTTGGCCGAACGCCATTTGGCCGAAAGTCGTTCTCCGAATGCCATTTGGTCGAAAGGGTCATTTGGCCGAATGCCGTTTGGCCGCATAGTTGAAATACGTTTCCTTACGAAGTGAGAAGTGAGTATTGAGAAGCAAGGAGGAAGAAGGATGAAGGAGCAAGGGTGAAGGAAGAGAGAAGAGGGAAGAAGGAAGAAAAAAGAAAGAAGAAGGAAGAAGGAGGAAGAAAGAAGGAATGAGGAAGAAAGAAGAAGGAAGAAGGAAACAGGAAGAAAGAAGAAGGAAAAAGGAAGAAGAAAGAAGGAAGAAGGAAGAATGAAGAAAGAAAAAGAAAGAAGGATGAAGGAAAAAGGAAGAAGGAAGAAGGAAGAAGGAAGAGTGAAGAATGAAGAAGAAGGAAAAAGGAAGAAGGAATAATGAAGAAAGAAAAAGAAAGAAGGAAGAAGGAAGAGTGAAGAATAAAGAAAGAAGAAGGAAAAAGGAAGAAAGAAGAAGGAATAAGAAAGAAGGAAGAAGGAACAAAAATGAAGAAAAGGGAAGAAGGAAGAAGGAAGAAAGAAAAAGGAAGAAGGAAGAAGGGAGAATGAAGAAAAAAAAAAGGAAGAATGAAGAAGGAAGAAGGAAGAAGTAAAAAGGAAGAAGGAACAAAAACTAAGGAAGAAGGAATGAGAAAGAAAGAAGAAGGAGAAGGAAGAAGGAAGCAAGAAGAAGGAAGAAAGAAGAAATAAGAAGGAAAAAAAGGAATAATGAAGAAGGAAGCAGGAAATAGGAAGAAAGAAGAAGCATGAACATTTGAGCATTACGAACGCACAATTCGTAGTTGCTACTCCGTGATTGACTAGAACTTGCGAAATTGTACAGAGCACAATAAATGGGGCTTGGGACTAGCTACCCATTCTCAATGTACACGTTTCGGGAGCTCAAATATCTAAAGTCAATAACGGCGCCGGCCATGTCCTTGCGGTCATATAGGAAGGGAACGATTGTTAGTCCGACTCTAGACTAGTTGCTACTAGATACCGAGTATACCTCTGCATCTCCACGATTGTCGTGGGATAGGATATCGTTTCAGTTACAAAGGATAGTTTATCTGGATTCACTTCGGTAAGTGATGTGATCTATGGGATGGGAAATAACACTCTCGCTGTCTGAAGCTTTCACTTTCTGATTTACTCACTCACCCGCGCAAAGCAGAACAATATTACGGGGAACGGCCGATTATTTTGCCTTCCGCACAAAGCAAAACTAAATTTCGACGCCCGGATGATCCGCTTACTAGAGAAACACGACCGGACAAGAAACAAATTTTCACTTTCTGATTCATTTACTCACCCGCGCAAAACAGGACAAAATAACGGCGACCGGCCGATCGTTTTGCCTTCCGCACAAAGCAAAACTAAATTTTGACGACCAGCCGAAAGAATAGAGAAAGAAGAAGGAAGAAAAACGAAGGGAGAAGAAAGAGGAAGGAAGGAAGAAGAAAGCAGAAAGAAGGAAGAAGGATGAAGAAAGAAGAAGAAATAAGAAATAAGAAGGAAGGAAGAGGGAAGAAGAAGGAAGGAAGAAGGAAGAAGAAGGAAGGAGGAAGATGGAGAAAGAAAGATAGAGGATGGAAAAAAGAAGGAAGTTGAAAGAAGGAAAAAGGAAGAAAGAATAAGGAGGACGGAGGAAGGAAGAAGGAAGAAGAAAGTATGAAGAAGAAAGAAGAAAAAAGTAAGAAGGACCACTCGTAAACTGAGGCCAAATTTTGTTTAACTATTCGGCCAAACGACCCATTCGGCCAAACGGCATTCGGCCAAATGGCGTTCGCCCAAACGACATTCGGCTAAATGGCCTGACACTCTGTTGCTTTTAAGGCATCCATCGCAAGTAACCGTTGCGATTCGATTTCACCCGTCACTCCAGAACCAACAGCGGAATTGCAACGACAACAATTGCCCAATCATGTGGGCACCGCAGTTACACAGTTCCGTGTGACAGACCTCATGTTCCGGCATTGGATACTTAAATTGCAGTACTCCTATCGATTGACGAGTGCAGTAAGCATCTTTAATCAGGATATTCTGCCACAGTAATTGTAAATCGTAGGGAACCTTGAAGAGCTGCAGTTTATCGGAACCATGAGGAGCTGCAGTGGCTGCTGTAGGGACGTTACGATTGCGACCGCGCCCGCAAGGTGGGATTGATGGACGTGCACCCTCCAAAGTACAAAAACCCGCATGGATGCGTTGTCTAGAGACCTGCACCGCCAAACTCCGATCAAAGATTGATCGATTACAACGGTATAAGCAGGGGAATCGATCAACGATGCTTGTTCGGAATGTTGCTGTAATTGTGAAACCCACAGAACTCCGTGATCTCACCGAGGCGAACTGAGTGATCTTGCTAAACGACTGGAGAATGCTCAAAGAGGAAGTTCAAATCGAATGTTCAGCATCAACGAAGGGGAGTTCTACAACCACATCCGAAACGACAAAGCCAACTTTGGCGAAGACCTTCCGGAGATTAGAGAACGCAGTTTTAATTCAATCTATGGGAGAACGCCGTCCTACACAAAAGCGATAGGGTGTGGATGGCAGAAGAAGAGTGGTATTGTGGTGGAGACATGACCGCGTGACCGCCCAAGACATACGTGAGGCTACCCGGTATACCAGGACTTTGGCTGCACCAGGACCCAATTTTGTGCATAATTTCTGGTATAAAAAAACTCACAGCGGTCCACGGGCGGATGTCGGAATACTTCAACACGGTACTAGATAACCCCGGGCAGCTACCGGAATTCATCACTAGGGGTGGCACGTATCTTCTGCTGAAGGATCGGAACACTTTGAACCCAGCCAAGTACAGACCAATAACGTGCCTTTCGAGTCTGTACAAAGTGCTGGC
Source organism: Armigeres subalbatus (assembly GCF_024139115.2). Classification (NCBI taxonomy): domain Eukaryota; kingdom Metazoa; phylum Arthropoda; class Insecta; order Diptera; family Culicidae; genus Armigeres; species Armigeres subalbatus. The sequence continues at coordinate 192,387,474 of NC_085139.1, forward strand.
ATCGGTAATAGCGAGGAGGGTGCAGAACCATTGCGACGTCAATAATCTGTTGACCGAGGAACAAAAACGTTGTCGACATAACACACAAGGCTGCAAGGATCAGGTCGTCATTGATGCAGTCGTTGTTGGGCAGGCCACCCACAAGCAAAGAATCCTGAGCATGGCGTATATCAACTAGAAAAAGGCATACGACTCAGTACATCACTCGTACCTTCTTGAGGTACTGTAGTTGTATAAGATAGACGGTAACGTAATCAGGCTAATGCAGGACGCTATGGGGATGTGTAGCACATCCTTACACATTACCGATGGAGAAAAGGTGTTACGGTTTAGGACTCTCAGCATCAAGAGGAGCATATTCCAAGGCGATATCTTTATAGTCCTGTATGGTTTTGTCTTGCCATGAACCTTCTTAGCAGAGCACTCAACCAACACAACTATGGATTTGAAGAGTGGGGAAAGGAGTACAAACATTACCCACACCTTCTTGATGGACGATAGAAGCTGTTTGCGGAATCTGTGGAGAAGATGCACCAATTTCTGCAGCTTGTAACGGTATTCAGCAACGACATCCGGATGGAGTTTGGAATCTATAAATGTCGATCCATACATGTATACCGGGGTCACCTGGTGAATGCCGACAGCTTCCGCGTCAACGAATAGGAGGAGATTCAAAACATGACATGAACAAATTCGTAGATTTCCTGCAACAAAAAGAAATTCGCCATACGATGATCAAGAAAGAGCTGCGGAAAGTTCTTGCATCGCCACGAAATCTATCGCGCTGTGTCCACGGACCACGTGTGTTCACTGACCACGGATTCAGTGCCCTGCATCTGGCGCAGGGGGATTATCAGCTGAATTGCGACATGGGACGCACCCCATCATGGGACATGGGACGCACCCCCATCAACTGGAGCTGGAATATAACGACAAAGCGGCGTCGAATACGTGGCTGGTGCGAGTTGAACTCTTCTCAGAAACAGAAGGATTCATGGTAGGCACCCAGAACGGGGTAATTGCGACGAGGAATTAGCGGCACTTTATATTGCACGAAAACGTGGAGGGCCGCTGCAGGAAGTGCAATTCAGTAGGAGAGACGATCGAACATATCGTGTCCGGGTGTTCAGCCTTAGCTGATTCAGCCTATCTCGGTCGTCATAACGAAGTAGCCAAGATTGTGCACCAACAGCTTGCTTTAATGCACAACTTGGTTAACCAGTTTGTCGCCTACTACAAATATGTGCCTGTCCCGGTTCTGGAAAATAGTTTCGTGAAGCTGTACTGGGATCGCGAGATCATTACGGATGTTCTCATTCGTGCCAATCGTGATATTGTGGTCTACGACAAAAGGATGAAGCAGGTAACCCTTATCGACATTGCTGTACCGCTAGACCATAATTTCCAAACAACATTCTCAAACAAGATAACAAGATAACGAAAATTCCCAGCACGTTTGCTGAAGAAGTGCCAAAACTCTATAATAATAATAATAATAATACCTTTACCCTTACTCTTTCCAATGTGTTTTCATAATGCACGAAAAAAACAGCAACATTGCAGGTGGATTAATCTGGTTATTTATCAAAATATAAGCATTGAAATGAAAAACCTTGTTGAATAAATTCGTCATTATCTATTTATGTTATGCTCGATTTGTTTAATGTTTCCAATAACCTTCAATTACTCATGCTGGTGAAACCCTGCGTTGATCAACACGAACGATAATAGAAAATAAAAATCAACTTGTTTACCAAAAAATTCCGAACATTTCAACATACCCATCATCACCACGCCACATTTCCACTAACCTCTTTTATGAAGTCCACCGCTGTGCGGTTGTCCGTTGACGTCGCTCGCTGCCAAAAGGACCACGATGGTCAGGGCTGCTACCACTGGCACCATGCTTCCACTGCTGCTGCTGCTGTTGCTACTACTGCGACCACAAGCTATTTCACTACGGCGGCGTCGACTACGTAGTCGTCGTCGTTGTTCACCACTTTCACTTCGGTTGCTTTTGTTGTTGCTGTCGCTAATATTGCCGCCGTTCACTGTTGATGGGCGATTTGTTGCATTCTGATATCCGGAGCGGTTGTTAATTTTCATCCTTACGATCCATCAGAGAATTTCCGCTATTTCAAAGGGAGGACTAACAATAATAAGTCGGGCCTTATTCTATTTGCACAATCAACAATCAACACTTCCCTCGTTATGGGTATCGCTATCCGTAGGATTCCTAAATGCTTTCTTGTGATACGAAGACGTTGAACAGCTACACACTATGTTGGTGTCACCGGTGAGTTACACCAGTTGAGGGCGTGATTTTTTTTTTATTTTACACCGTACTTAAACTTACTCTCCTCAAGATTCTGGGGGGTGGCAGAAGTTACGTAGTTATCGACGAACGTGATTAGGCTTGGGAGGTATCTCTTCTGAACACTTATTACACTAAATTCCTGTATTGAGTCGAGTACACTTCTGAGTGACTCTTGGTGATTATGAATATTGAACGATTTTACAAGATTACTGTATTCCGTATTACAAAACACTTTTTTCGCTAGGTGTATACACAGTAGATGATATTTTGAGCAGAATTCGCCTTTTCTATTCTTTCTTTCCTGTTTTGGTTTATTGCATGAGCAATCTTAAGTGTGTTAGTGAGTGGAAATGGGTTTGGCCGTGCACTTTTTTATGGTCTTATGGTTTCACTTTCGGGAACAACAACATCGATGCTTCTGAAGGAAAATGTGGCTTGCGGTTGAGGGGAAGGTTGGACTTGTTCGGGACAACTATGTTTGGAATTTCACAGCGCTGGGCTTCGGTGTCGAACTTGGTTCAAGCAGGCAAAATATTTGACACTTTTATGACTTTAGCTGTGAGCGGGGGTGTTACACTTACGAATGGCACTTGGAACGAAAACTCTTGCAATGTGCTACACTTAATCGACTAGACTTCCCAACTTTGTCCGGGTAGAGCTTAATAGACACCACACGCACTTTTAGTTCCTATGTATATAATGATTATAAATGCTTTTCCGCTTGTTTTCCGGCAAACGGATTGGAAAATGAATAGCAATATTTCGCCTAAACTGCTGCTAGATTCGAATAGAAAATTTTTCGCTAGATGTTCCTTCGCAATCCCCGTGTACGTCAAAACGCTTTTGCTTTTCGCACTCTCCTACGGGTCGTCCTCGAAGGCAGGAAATGGTGTTTTTCACTTGCCAGCACTATCTCACTCACTCTCACTGTACGCCAGAACGCCAAAAGTTAGACTTTCATATATCCTTGCACATTTGACTGAAGCTTTGAATGACCCAAGGATTAATATCGCACGCCTGATTTTCTGCAACTGACACTTGGTTACTCTTGGCACCATGAATATATTCCCTTTAGGCAGCAACGGAAAATACGTTTTTGTCGATATCTGGCACTTGTAAATCGAAGGAAATCCACTTTCCGAATCGATTTCTCCGCTCCACCCGAGGAGAGCCTGGCCTTTCGCGATTCGTTTTAGGCAACACACACAGTCCGTGTCCCCGTGGCACCCTCCTCGAATAAATTTTCCATCCAGCACGCACACTTACTCATCCCGTATCTCGTCGCTTCGTCAAATTTGTTGTTGTCGTTGCCGTTCTTCTTGAAGATCAATCATCTGAGTGGAATGATTTATTTACGTAGCCGCGCGTCCTCTCTGGTACAAACGGGATGCTCTCTCCCGGTGCATCCTTGTGCATCTATGTATTCGTGAAGACACGCTTTTCCGACCTCTTTCCTTTCACTGATAACAGCCCACCCGGTGTCTTATCACTCATGTGTTACAGATACTTTTCATCAGTTATTTGACGCACATGGTACACAAAGCTCGATGTTTTCTATTAGCACCTTACAGATTCCTGTAGTAGAAAAGATTTAATGGCATCCGAATACCTTAGATCACTTGTAATTCTCACAATGATAATCACGTAAACGCCCTTGGTGATGGTTCCTGTCAATCCTGCTGCTCACTGGATGGGAATCAAAAAATCCACCCTCCTGAGAGAATAAGCCTTTTCGCACACTTTGTTTACACGAATACGTCACTACTCTCCCGACAACCACTGTGTTATGTAATACACATGCTTCCACCTACAACCACCACCCTTCCATTTCTCTCCCTTACCCTCGTCGCTCTTTTTCCGCACCGTCCCATCTGGTATGCATCCTCACAGAACGGCATCACTTATCACCCCGCCGGAAAATATCCGCCCATGCCTGCGTAACTCAAACACCACGAGGCTTGCCGATTGTGCACGTAAACACGCACTTAAACTAATTGCTAATCACTGCCATCAATTGCCCCGCCGGTCGATCCAGAGTGAAAATCGGATCGCGCGCCACCGCAGCCGCCGCCGGACTATTAAAATTTATGAGCCGGTGAAATTTTTATCCAACACACGTTTCTCGCAGGTTTGCTGCATCGCATCGCTTTCCCGGCCGAATCGCCCGCATCCGATCCGCGCACACATGCAGCAGCAACGGCAGCAACAACATTCCTTCCCGGTCAGTTCGGTAGCCTGTTGAATGTACCAGGAAAGATGGAAAAATCACGGTAAGGGAATTGAAAGATGTAGAAATCATGGATTTAATGATTCAGCCCATTCACTATCAACCCTCTTTTAGATACAATTTTTTTTTATTTTCTTCGCAATTTCCATAGTACCAGTAAGATTCCGGATATTGAAGGGAGTCCCACATAAGATTGCGTCACGTAAATTAAACGCTGTAGAAAATTATCCACGGGGTATTTACTCTTGAAAATTTTGGGTTTGGGTTTTTTGTATTTTTATCGCAGTCAGTTTTCCGAAAATTGAAAAAAATGCATCAGCCGAAAAGCAACGTCGTAAATTGATTTTGCGCAAGCATCTGGAAAATCCTCCACTGTATTATCGGGACATAGGAAAACAACTTGGAATCGTGTTGTTAACAGTGACTCGTGTGATATAACGTTTCTACGAAACCCTGAGCATCGAACGAAAGAGAAATGTGGTCAGAATGTAAGTCAAAGCCTTTCGTTCAGAGAGCCAAGGACCACGAGGGACTGCATATGTAAAGTGCAGAAGGTTCCAAATCGTGACGAAAGGCAGAACACGATGGGAAAGGGCCCCGAAACTGTTCACCAAGAAGCTGACGAAGCCTTATTGTCTCATCGAAGATGATGAGACTAACGATGATAAGACCAAGATGGACTTCCGGTTCCCCTGTGCGAAGACTGCCAACACAACCTGAAACCAGGAATTGATACCCGCAGTATCAGATGCTTTGACTGAGTTGCAAGCACTGGCCTCCACTGTTGGTGGTGATACCTTGAATGAAGTAAAATCTTTGGCCACCGTAGTAAACACATATGCAACACTCGCTTTACTCCTAAAGAATCACCACCAAACTTGTTGCAAGAACTAGCTGAAGCGACTGCTGAATCAGTCTAGCCGCAAACTGACTCAGGTTGGCGGCTTCTTGGTTGGATGAAAATATGAAAAGCTGATTGGACCGATTACGACGCACGGAAGTAGAGATTATCTAAAGCTAAGAAAAAGAGATATCAACGACGATACGCTGAGCAGTTTAAAAATAATGGCGAGAATCGTAACAAAACTAATAATTTTACGCCTACAAGTCAACATAGCAGAGTACCTCATTTTACTAGAACCAATAATAATAAGAAGATAACTCAACGAAGCCACATCGCCCTCCGTGATGGTGTCAGGCCATTAGGCCGAAGGTCGTTAAGCCGAAGGTCATTTGGCCGAAGGTCATTAGGCCGAACAGTCATTAGGCAAAAAGGAGAAGTTCGTTTTTCACCTTACCCCTCCTTCCTTCCCCCTGCTTCCTTCTCCCTTCTTGCATCTTTCTTCTTCCTTCTTTCTTCCCCCTGCTTCCTTCTCCCTTCTTGCATATTTCTTCTTCCTTCTTTCTTCATCCTTCTTCCATCTTCCTTCTTCCTTCTTCCTTCTTCTTTCTTCTTTCTTCTTTCTTCTTTCTGCTTTCTTCTTCTTTCTTCCTTCTTCCTTCTTCCTACTTCCTTCTTCTTTCTTCCTTCTTATTTCTTCCTTCTTCATTCTTCATTCTTCCTTCTTTCTTCTTCCTTATTCCTTCTTCCTTCTTCCTTCTTCCTTCTTCCTTCTTCCTTCTTCCTTCTTCCTTCTTCCTTCTTCCTTCTTCCTTCTTCCTTCTTCCTTCTTCCTTCTTCCTTCTTCCTTCTTCTTTCTTCTTTCTTCCTTCTTCCTTCTTCCTTCTTCCTTCTTCCTTCTTCTTTCTTCCTTCTTATTTCTTCCTTCTTCCTTCTTCTTTCTTCCTTCTTTCTTCTTCCTTATTCCTTCTTCCTTCTTCCTTCTTTCTTCTTCCTTCTTCCTTCTTCCTTCTTCCTTCTTCCTTCTTCCTTCTTCCTTCTTCCTTCTTCTTTCTTCTTCTTCCTTCTTCCTTCTTCCTTCTTCTTTCTTCCTTCTTCCTTTTTCCTTCTTCCTTTTTCCTTCTTTCGTTTTCCTTCTTCCTTCTTCTTTCTTCTTTGTTCCGTTTTCTTCATTCTTTCTCCTGTATTCCTTCTTTCTTCCTTCTTCCTTCTTCTTTCTTCTTTCTTCCTTCTTCCTTTTTCCTTTTTTCTTCTTCCTTATTCCTTTTTGCTCCTTCCCTCTTCTTCCTTCTTTTTTTCTTCTTCCTTCTTCCTTTTTTCTTCTTCTTTCTTTCGTTTTCTTCCTTCTTTCTTCTTCTTGCTTTTTTCTTACTTCTTCCTTCTTACTTCTTCCTCCTTTTTCCTTTTTTCTTTCTCCGTTCTACTTCTTCCTCACTTCGCACTACTCACTTTTCACTCCCCAGTTTTCATTCGTCCTAAAGGCCATTCGGCCTAATGACCGTTGGGCCTAATGACCGTTCGGCCTAATGACCTTCGGCCTAATGGATTTCGGCCTAATGACCCAGCATCCTCCGTGATGTCGTTCACCAACAAAGTGCATGAAATCTATAAGCAAGTGTCTCTGTGTAGCTTTGCTGTATTTTTAGAAAAAGAAACTAGCTGGGACTTTAGCATTAACAATTAAGAAGTTTTTGGAAACCATTTCAACGTATTTAGGGATGATCGTGATAAAATATTATCCAACAAAAAGTGTGGCAGCGGTGTTTTTGATTGCTCTCGCCATCGAATCTGAGCAAATATCGTTTAGCAAGTGTAAAGAATTTGATCATGTCTGGGTCAAACTGCTTATTGCCGATCAGGTCCATATTTTTCCGCTGAACATGCTAAAAAAATTCCTCAAAAAAGAAAAGGGTTATTTGGTCGAACAAGACATTTGGCCGAATAGGACACTTGGCCAAATAGGACATTTGGCTGAATAAGACATTTGGCCGAATAGGACATTTGACCGAACAGGTCATTTGAAAAGTGAGAAATTAGGAGTGAGACGAGAGACGTCTCAATTCTGATCCCTAATTTCTCACTTCTCACTGTGAAATGAGAAACGCGAAGTGAGTAGTGAGATGTCTCACTACCCACTTCGCGCTACTCACTTTTCACAGTGAGAAGTGAGAAATGAGGAGTGAGACGTGAGATGTCTCACTTTCTAAAGTGAGAAAAGAAAAATGAAGAAATAGAAGTGAGACGTCTCACTACTCTCTTCTAGTTTCTCAGCGCTCACATCAAAAAGTGAGAAGCCCGAAGGGAGTAGTAAAACGTCTCTTGCGGCCAAACCACCCTTTCGGCCTAATGACCAGTGTTGGTAAAATCTCAAATTCTCTATGTTGAGCAGGAAATTTCTCTATAAAAACTTTCGATTTTTTTTCAATTTCCACTCGAATTTTATTGCAAATTCTGCTAGAATATCTTTTGATTTTCGGCAGGAACTTCTATAGAAACGACAGGCAATTTTTGAGAATTTTCACGGAAAATTATGTCATACTTCAAAGGAAAATTTATTGGAATTTTCAAAGGTAGCATTTTGGAATATCAAAGAAAAAGTCATTTGAATTTCCAAAAGACATTCTTTAAAACTTGTAAGGGGAATTATCCGAAATTTCCGCGAGAAACCCTTCAGAATTTCAACTGGAGATTTTCTAGGAAGTTCTTAGAAAACTTTGCTTAATTTCGGTAATTCTACGGAATTTTCGCGAGAAATTTTTTAGACATAAGCGAAACTCTTCGGAATGTCCATGGGAAATTATTAGAAATGTTATGGCAATTTATGCGGGAGTTCTAATGCAAATTCTTTGGAATTATTGATGGAAAATCTTTGTCATTGCTATAGAAATTGTTGAAAATTTCCACGAGAAATTATTTGAATTTCCCGCCAAAAACACTGAGTTTCCAGAAATAAAATATTTGCAATTTTTGTAAGAAAGCCTTTATAATTTTCACGAATTTTTTTTTGAAATTTTGACGAAAAATTCACCAAAAATCTCAACTAAAAATTCTTCATATCGCAAATTATTCAGAAAATTCTTTGAAATGTGAAAGTTGCTCCGAATTTGAAACAGAAATTTGAAAATATCATAGGAAACCATTCTAAAATTTATAATGGTGACTTAGCGTACGACCCCGAGCCTGGCCGATACGATACGATACGACACGATACAGAACGATACGGAACCAAAACAGATTTTACCAGGTTGGGGTTAACTATGAACCATTAGCATGAGGTCCGAAATAAAGGAGAGCAGGTGGAACTGGAGCAAAGTTTGAAACGGAAGTTTGGTACCCTGGAGCACGCAAGGTTCCGCGCTGCTTGTCTGTCTCGGACCGGCTTCGACCGATACCCTACAATTTACCAACAATTTCCGCTTAAACGCATACACACCCTATAGAGCGTGATGCGGAAACGCATATGAAGCCGTCCCGGCTAACTCTTTCAGGGCGGGTCTATCGATCGCGATCCAATCTCCAAAAATAACTCAACGGAACATCAAAGTAGTTTTCATGTTCAAACTATTTATTTAAAAAAAAGACTTCAGGTGGATACCCAAGTAACATTTTAAGATTTATGATTTACTACAAGAGTATTTGAATCCTACAACAATAAAACCATAGTCAAGGCATTTTATTCTTTATCGCTAACAACAAAACCTCTTGGAGAGTAGTATCTGCCTAGTTGGCCCACCCTTGAAATGGTTTTGAAGGGTAAATGCAAGACGGGTTTCAAGATCAGAATATGACAAAACATGAATACGAATTAGGCACCAAAAACCTTTCGTAATCTATCTGTAAACCATTATAAAAGACAGTTGACCTGATTTAAAACCTTTTCCTGGCTACTTAATCTTGATGCCTGCGGAAATCTCTAGATCTAGCTTTATGCAAACATTCACATGATATAATAAAATACGTTCAGTCTCAACAAAATAAATCGATGTTTATTGTACATGGAACCATAAAATGCCATAATCAAACATTGAAATGAAATATTTATAATCATCGAGAAAAATAATCAAAGCAGATTTGATGTATGATGCTTCAATTTTTGGTGCCAAATGAGATTTATTGTGTCATATAGTGCGAAACTCCGATATAACTGATGCGCTCTCAGTAAACCTCGTTTTAAATATTATTTTTCGAAAAACAAATTGTTGTTAAATTTGCACTTATCTGTTAATTGCGTATTATTTAATTGTTTTATTATTATCAGCTGATTTGTTTATAAAATGTCATAAATAATATTAAATGATACTAATAGATACTTCCTTTCAAATTCTCTCCTAATGTGTAGTGAAAAAAATATGGCGATGGCATGCGAGATGATTTCACGCCATCCATTTATTCACATTGCTTTGCTTCGATGAAATTAACAATAAAATCATAATGTTTAGATATGGCATGTATGAAGGCTCGAATGACTGTTATAAATGCTGAATGGTAATTTTTCGACATATATGGTGACCATAACTAGAGTGAATTTGACAGTTCATGTTTACCAAACGAAAGGAAAACACAGGGCATGGATATAATTTGGATAGAATTCAAATTGATCATTCAATACACGTAAGTAAAACATGAAGTACTCAACTAGTGGTGACGGCGCTTTATCAGTCGGACACATAAAAAAACATTTCCGTACCACTGTTGGAAAAGTGGAAAAGTGAAACATTTATAGCGACTGGAGCGGGTCTGCGTAACGTATTTTTCTTATATCTTGTATTCAAGTTTGTCACCTCGTGATTTCGGAAATGAATATTTCGATATCAAGTTTATTTATAAAGCTGAAAATTGGTCAGGATGCATATTATGAGTAAGCAAGCAGTGTGGTGATGTTTCAGAGCTATTTCTTTTGCAATAATGAAGGATTCAGCTCTTACTACTCGTCTTCACTTTCCCATTTTTTTGGCTCTGGTTTTTTTTAGAGCTGCAGAGTTTGTATTTTATTAGACTCTTTATGTAGCAAGCACAAATGCCAATTGATCTGATTTAAAGCCGAAAGTAACTTTTATAGTAACAAAACTACTTTAAGAAGTATTTTATCATGACAAATAAAACAAACATCAAGGAGTTTTAATGATATTTTCCAGATAGGTTTAATCAAGGCATGGACTGCCCTAATAAGTTCATATTTAAAACTTCATAGTATTCGGAATTTATAACCTGCCACAAATGGTTTTGGCAACAGCTTGAAGATGGATCACAATTTAGGCGTGGTAAATGCTTTATCAAAACTGGAGAGCAAGCCTATTGCCATAATAAAACCATAATAAATAACATCGAATGCCAAAGAGCTGTATGAATGTTACTTGGGTATTGCAGTTTTGGCATTCGCTCACATCGTTTGGCTAGGTGTGCGGTTGCTTTTAGCAAAAGTAGGTATTCTGAGTTTGTGTGGATCCATACATTTTCGATTTAATTTTAGAAATGTGCTTAACCTAGGTATTGATATGCGCATTCAATGAATAAAACTAAAAAGGTCTGACCTGTATCGTTGGCAACCGTCGTTGCTTACCGCTGCTGCGAAGACTCGGCGATCGGATGACGGCTTGCGCGCCACTCGAGTGATCTGCATGCGTACGTTCTATCTGGCAGCGGGAGCGCAGTCGACCGCTGGGTGCCGTAACGAGATTTGATTTTTGTTGACGACTAGCTTCCTAACCGGCAGCGGAGCACAGTCGACCGCTGGGTGCCGGAACGGGCTTTGCTTTTTTGTTGATGACGAACTTACTGACCGGCAGCGGGAGCACAGTCGACCGCTGGGTGCCGGAACGGGCTTTGCTTTTTTGTTGATGACGAACTTACTGACTGGCAGCGGGAGCACAGTCGACCGACGGGAGCCGGAACGGGACTTGATTTCACTTGCTTTCGTATGGTGAGCTGCTTCGTCGAGCAAAGCGTTGTGGGAACCCCTATCGACCACTTTATATGCACACGATGACGATTCGGTTTGGGATTTGTGCTGTTCACGTGCGATCAATCCGGCCGCGGGAGCACAGTCAACCGCTGGGTGCCGGAACAGGGCTGGCAATTTCCGTTGACGACGGAACGTGACCGGGTCGGCGAGATGTTCGAAGCTGCGATGATGTTAATGCTGGTGTGGCCCCTATGCGTCCACGGCTTCAGCGCTTCATTGGTGTCGACTCCCGTTACACGTGTGCGGTGGGCAGATTGAGGTTATCGATGTGGACCACAACCACGACGTCTTCCTAGCCCAACGAAAAAACCTTCGTTCGGTTTATCCTTCGAACCGCACAAAATCACTGTTGGTTATCTCGAAACACCATACAATTTAATATTAATTAACTTTAATATCACTACAGTTCGCCCGGTAGTGAACAATTTCTTAAAACTTTCTCCCACTCGTATTCTGATTTTACGCCTTGTTATCTCGAGTGCAAGAGGCCTGAATTAGTATTCTTGGCTAATTCTTATCATCCAGTTGAGAGATTAAGAGAGAACTCGTCTAATAACAAAATGTCAAAAATTAGGCTAACGTTTCGCGCAGCCGAGCTGCGTCGGAAACAGGCAGGCTTTACGTTTTATCTTGGTGCAATGTTTTTCCCACTATTAGAAACCATTCCAAAGATGCTCAACAGCTCAACTTTTGTTCTTTTAATTTGTTTGAGATAAAACTAACGGTTATAAATTCCACGGGAAATATTTCGAAATGTTCGTTTAAACTTAAAATTACCTCGGAAAATAAATTTAAATTGGATTTTAGAAGGAAATTCTTGGGATTTCAACGGATGATTATTCAACAAGATATTGCATGGAATTTTCAAGTAAAGCATCGACATTTTTACGGAGAGTTCTTTGGAGTATTATTGGGAAACTTTAAAGGTTATCAATCAGGAAATTCTACGAAATTTCCACGAAAAACTTATTGGAATGTTGTCTCGGCATTCTCGGAATTTCAACTCGAAATTTTCGAAAATTCTGAAATTTTTTCGTTTTTTTACAAATTTGAACCGTGGCGTGGGGTGGAGAATTATAGTTCAGATGCGTTACAGATTTGAGGCAATGGCGCGTATGCAAAAGTGTTGGCGGCGGTTGCGCACACCTCTATGAGGAATCAAGTTCCACGGAAATTAAATTCTCTTTGAGATTCTGTTTCAGGAGCTAAATTTGATTAAGTTTTGAATTGATTTTTGTTTTGTTGGATTTTGTTTAGTTTAATTTTGTTATGTTTGAAATATGAATTTTAATGTAATGTTTACATACTGAAATAGATTTGAATAGCTGAAGTGCTCAAAATTGTCCAATCACATATGATATTTTGTAAAATTTATAAAAGTCTACGTAGACTTCAGGGGGGATGGTCGGAAAAGTCTACGACAGCCTACCAGGGGGAGGGAGGTTTGGAAATGTGAAATTTCGATCTACGTGGTTTGTGGACAGCCCTGAGTGAGCGAAGCGATGCGATTCTGGAAGAGAAACTCAAGCGCGAAGCTCTCCCTACAGAACCGCAAGCGAGTTATAACTCGTGCATGAAGCCTTGATGATTCAGATTTGAGTATGATTCTACCAACACTGCTAATGACCCTTTCGGCCAAACGACCCTTTTGGCCAAATGACTTTCGGCCAGATGGGTTTCGGCCAAACCGTTTGTTCGGCCTATTGGGTTTCAGCCGAACAGGTTTCGGTCAAACGACACTTTCCCGTCGTATGCCGCCTTGATATCGATAAAGAGATGGTGCGTTTGGACCTGGCATTCAAGGCATTTTTGGAGGATTTCCCGTACAGTAAAGTTCTCTTTCTTCATTTTCCTTTTCTCGCTTTAGAAAGTGAGAAGCGCGAAGTGAATAGTGAGACGTCTTACTACTCACTTAGCACTACACACTTTTCACAGTGAAGAAAGTAGTGAGGCGTCTCACTTCTCTCTCTTCATTTTCCTCTTCTCACTGTAGAAAGCGAAAAGTGGTTCTTTGGTTACCTTTTTTATTTTTCTATTCTTTCATTCAAAACACAACAACTACCTCGACTCAAAAAAACGGATACTGTTCGTAAATTTGGCTACCAGACAGCTATTCTAACACATTTATCGTTGACTTGATCATCACTAAATTCATTCATACGGCTAGTTTGGCATAGCCCGACGTTTCGGTCCCATGCATTCGACTTTTTTCAAGGGATAGGCTATCCCTTGAAAAAAGTTCAATATATGGAACCAAAACGTAGAATTATGCCGAACTAGTCGTCCGAAATATTTTGGACTGAGAAAGCCAACGTTAAAACGTCCATTTTACAATGCACAATTATCTAAATATAAATTACTTCTCCTTGAAATCTTGAGGAAGCCTAGCGTGTTTGTCGGAAATTGGAAAATATCCGGGAAATAGCAGCAAAACCACCAGGATATCATTTGCTGAAAAATTCCATTGAAAAGTCAGAAATCGTTGGAAATTCTTCGATAGATTAAGCTGCTCTGCGTTGCTTTTGAAGCCTTTGTTCAAAATTGTATGGCGTTTTAGAATTCCACCTTGCCATTGATCAGAAGTTTACTTCAATAGTTTCATTCATTCACAGTAGATCGACGATGATGCCATCTGGTAACAACCAGTTGAATAGAAACGTCAAAAGCGGTTCGAATTCGAATTGTTTACATATTTCATCCATAAAAAGCAATCAAAAAGTTCAAGTGATGACAGTATCATTTTCACGATTTCATCTATTCATTTGATGCCATTTTGTCAGTTTTTTACTCCGCCGGTCTCTAGTCGAGTGCGAGTGCACAACGAGAGGATCGCACTCTATGCCCCCATCAACGTGCTGGGCGGATTTGTATAGAGTGCGAATCAATCACACTCTGCTGTGCCAAAGACTTGCTTGGCTAAAGCATTTGATGAGTTTGATTGCCCTACGCATGCGGTCGCGTGTACTCAGACGACTAATGACGGTGGAAGACCGACACACAGCAGAGCAGAGTGTGATTGATTCGCACTCTACACAAATCCGCCCAGCCCGTTTTCGGGGGCATAAAGTGCGATCTTCTCGTTTAATAAACAATGTAGACTCGCTTGACTATGGATATACAACTGTAAAGCATATGTTGACGATTGGGCAAATCAAGCATCCGAAAAATATTCAATTTGCAAAAAATCATTAGGGTTGTGTACAAGACACGACCCCCCGACGTAAACTACGTGAAACAGTTTGGTGAAATGAAGAATCTAGCAAGTCCCATCATCCATGAATATTACAAAATTGCGTTTTTTTTTTTACTTATGAGACAACACTGGTTTCGAGCAATATTCAAAACATGAAATTTGGTGGATACTACAATTTAAAATTTACTTTTTGAAAGTAACTGCTATACTTATGTAATTCAGCCAAATTTGTTAAATTCTCGAAATATGTATAGAGTAGAGTGGGGCAAGAGTACGCACTTAGTTTTCAATCGATCATGTGGCCCTTATGATGCAAGCTTCTGCATATCAAATGTGTGTCGATGATTCATATACTCTTCCTTTATGTTACCCAGTGGAAAAAATATTGAAATTATTGAGATTCGTTTTAATAGAACCCTTATTGCAAGAAAAGTGAAAACGCACTCTTACCCACCGGTGGGGTAAAAGTGCGCATCAGGTGGGTAAGAGTACGCATTTATCCAATCATGTGCTTTAAGTATATATTAACACAAATAAGAATTAATATCATTTAATTGATGTTTAATGAGCATATATTAGGGAATGTTTAAAGATTACGTAACTCTTAAAGGGGGAGGGGTCCTAAAAATGTGCGCTTTCATATATAAACACATTTATATAAACAAAAAACTACAGAGGTAAAAATATATATCAGGTTTCGCGTGGCGTATACAAAGGCATTTTCCTTAAAGAAAGTCCACCAATCACGTAACGTAAAATTTGGGTATTTCGTCACCCCTCCCCCCTATCTTACACTATTTTTATGAATCCTCTAAAAATTATATGGATCGTCACACATCTCGCAACTCCTGCCAGCTAAACGTTGCGTAATTTATGAATGTTTCTTTTGATTAAATGAAATTATCATTTAGATGAAATTGTGTTTTCGTACCATGTTTAGGTATACAACAAGTCCTAATACAATTTCATTATTTCGCTTCAGTGCTTTGTTCGCTAATTCCTTTCTAACATCGAATTACTTCAACTTATCCTAAAAACTTGTGATAATTTCGAATTCTGTCCCTTTTTTCTTAGTTGTGGATCTTCACGCTTTGAAAGAAGTCTTATTTCGGCCGGAGATACGGGTTTGACATCATAACTTGAAGATTCATATGCGTACTCTTGCCCCACCGGTTCCTGCGTACTTTTACCCCACAGTCCCAAAAATTATTCAAGTAATGGTTTTGACTTCTTGGAAAACCAACCGGATTGGTGTTCTGTACCATAAAGTACTCTATACAATAGGTTATTGAAATGGTATAATGTTCACCTGATTGAACGTATATGTGGTAATAAAATACAAGTTGCGGAAATCAAATTATTTTTAGCAAAATGACCAAAAAGTTATCTAACTCCATATCTCCCTTGTTGTTTATTCAAATCGTTTACAATTACACATGATAATAGTTGACCAGAATACCTGTCAAACTGATGCAGTGCTGCTAGTTTATCTTTTTTATTACTTCAAAAAATCGAAAACGTACTCTTACCCCACGCGCACTCTTGCCCCACTCTACTCTACTATGAAAAGTTTAGTTTTTTTGTTCAATTTGTTAGGGTTTTCACTTTAAAATTCAATTTCATTGTTGTTTTTTTTCGAAAAATCTTCTAAATTTGGGTATTTCTATTGCAAATAATAATTTGTAAGGTTAAGGTCCTTAAGGTTTGGACCCTCCTTAGCCGTGCGGTAAGACGCGCGGCTACAAAGCAATACCATGCTGAGGGTGGCTGGGTTCGATTCCCGGTGCCGGTCTAGGCAATTTTCGGATTGGAAATTGTCTCGACTTCCCTGGGCATAAAAGTATCATCGTGTTAGCCTCATGATATACGAATGCAAAAATGGTAACCTGGCTTAGAAACCTCGCAGTTAATAACTGTGGAAGCGCTCAATGAACACTAAGCTGCGAGGCGGCTCTGTCTCAGTGTGGGGATGTAATGCCAATAAGAAGAAGAAGAAGAAAGAGCAGCCAAATTGAATTTGGCCGCCGTCTTGGATTTCTTTTTTAAAACGGTTTTCCGCCTGGTTGGCAACCACTGATATTGTGCATTTTGTCCGAAAATCTCAGGTGTATTTTTTTTTCTATCAAAAGTTATGTACGATTATACGATACATATGTTTCGAAAATGAAAAGCATATCTACAATAGTATTTTATTCGAAGGGCTCAAAAGTTTTGAGCATACGGAGCCGTATTCAAGATATTGTATTAAATAATTCAAGAATTTTGGTAATGGTAAATCGTACATAATTTTAAGAAGAAAAAAACATACACCTGAGAATTTTGGAAACAATGCAAAAAAGGCAAACTTTCCATCGATTAATATTCAAAATCGATGGTTGCGAACCTAGCGGAAAAATAGTTTTCAAAAAGAAATCCAAAATGGCGGCTAAATTCAAATATGGCTGCTTCTAGAGGATATACTCATCCTCTTTTCAACGATATGCTGATCTCTGAGATCGGTTAAGAAATGTTGGAGTTATGACAGTTTTGGTGAATCAAGAATTGAGAAAAATCGAGGGGTCCATAAACGTGATTTTTTTCTTAAAACGACAGTATCATCGTCTTCGACTAGAGGTCGCACAGACTGAACACTTAACATCTAGCATGAGACAACCCAGCGGACCAGAGGAGAATTTTTCCTGCTTTCCTGTTTTTCCCTCCATAATTGCTTACGTAATTAGTGTACGACCCCTAAACTAAAACAGCTTAAAATTAAAATTGACAATTAAAAGTTCTTTCGGATAGGTTTCACTAACTTGACACTACGATGGTTATCGTCAAAAAGAGACTAATCAATTTTATTGAATTCGCTTATAAACACTTTCCATGAATGCACTAAATACATTTGTATTGTTAAACTGTATTTCTGTTTCGAATGTTTCTGTCTCGCTTCTAATATTCGTCGATCAAAGGGGTTCAGACCGAACAGTCGAAAACATGTTAACCAGAACACAATCTTACAACAATAAAGACAATCGACCAATACCCAACCGTGTAAAAAACTGGGTGTACTTCAAGCAAACTACAAGTATTAATGGCAGGCTAATATGTCTCAGCATTTCTTTCGTACGAAAGTTTCAGTTTCTTTTTACGAAAGTTAAAGCTCAAATGTATTCGACACATTCTTCGGACAGGTCCACCGGAGAACCAATTTTTCAAAGTCAATTTTTGACATTATCTATGTATTTCCCATATTTTCCAATACCTAAATCATCAAATAAAATATTCGGTATGTTAATAGTTTAGTGAAAAATAAGTTTACGTCTAACAATTAGTATGATTGATAATAATGAAGTGAGTGACGGTTATTTAGAAATTTTTTCCTAAATTGACTGTAATTTGGGTTCTGAAGCATCAATTTGCACTCTGTTCTCATCTATTCAAAGATGAAAAAGTATAGAATCAGTGCCCTATGTAAATTTTTTTTGAAAATTATAAGACATTTGAATTTGGACAAGGTGAAATCTGACACAAAAAAAGCGTTGTAACGTCACAAAAAATGACTGTTTTAAATTTTCTGAGAAGTACATATAAGCCTTAAATTTAAAATTTGATATGCTCTTTGTACTCGAACAAAGCTTTGTTTTGGTGGTAATAGAAAGCAAATCGATGGTAAATAGCCTAAGTTTCAGCTAGGTGAAGTTTGCGTTGTAATGTCACGGAAAAAAATTTGTCTTATAAAGCCAACCGAGCTTGTAAGATATCCGGACAAATTGGCTCAGTTTGTGTTCAGCTACAGGTTGAACATATCAATATGAATACAGAAAGCAAATTTTCAATTGATGTGACATAGGGTAAAGTAGTATTTCGGCGATATCACCTATTTCCGTCAGTAATGCAGGACAAGTGAAAAATCTGTTGAATTATACTCTGTAGAGTAAATAAATCGTGTACTAACAGGAATACACAACATAATACTCATTTTTATACATTAAATAAATAAAAAAGATATTTAGATAGAGTACAACCAGCTATATTGACTTTTAATGATATTTGAGAGAATTAAGCAAATAATTAAGCTCTTTTAGTGCGATGTATACACTTGTCATAAGACGAGTTCAGTGTCTCGTACTTGACTCGACTTAAGGCTTACAGTTGAGGTCTAAATACGCATCTGTAAAGATTACAACGTGGTGGAATTAAATGAAATAATATTGAACTCGTCTCATGACAGATTCAGGGAATTGTTTCAAAGCTCGATTAAATGCGTTTTCACCTGTCAGACCCCGATGGCAGTGAAATTTGCTATCGATGACCTTTGCATTATACGCAGAAGCAATATAATCGTGAACGACTACTTCGATCAATATTAAAAAATAATAATGAAACTAATCAATAAATAAACTGTCGTAATCCATCTGATTTAGGTATATTTAATGATGAGCTTATATTTATGAAAAAAAAAATACTTAAAAAGGTCTATTCTAAAATCTCAATGAGCTCATTCGGTTTCTCCGTGTCGAATGATTGACTAGACCTCGGCCAGGTTTTTGAAATTTGTTCTGCCGAAAGAACTGCCTGCAGAGGTCCAAAGGTGCCAGTTTAGTTAGGAACAGTATTATGTAACAATCAATGTGAGATTTCTCGGTGCAGAAGTCTGGGCGTTAGTAAGTCGTTGCGGCTGTATTTTCATAGCCTCCCGGTGCTCAGAAACCTCAAACCGCATTGAGAGTGACTATGTGCGTTCATGCGTCTGATACCAAATGAAATGTGACCCACCTAGAAAAAAAATATAAAATTTCTTCAACGATGGTGTTGATAAACAATGTACTTATCAGATAACTAATGGTAGATTTCTTGAAGAATTTCACGTTGAATAGATAAACTATAAATACAATTTTCCAGAACTAGTTCTGTTGCAGTTATCTTCAAACAGTGTGGGGTTTGAAAACCCAAGGAATATTAAGTCTACTTAGTTGTACACACTTTCTTCTACTATTATAATAAAATTTATCATTAGATTTCAAATGTATTTTTTCATCAAATTTTCAATTTCAGTTATGTCGCAATTTTTACATAAGATGCTCGATAGATCATCTTTTTGTTTATACTCGGTGGAATCTTACAAAGAAGCCAAAATATGTATTTTAGTTTGCAAATTTGGGCATTGGAATTAACATTCCATGCCATCGATCAAAAACCAGCATTTCATCTAATACATTATCGAACATTATATCTTTTTCATTTTGGAATAATACCACACTATACTGATCGAAAACTCAGTTAAAATTTATTTTAAAGTGGTATACTTTTTCGTTACGATTTGAAAACCCTGTTTTTAGATCAGCTCGCGTTGTAACGTCACGAAATGTTGATGTCGAATAAAACGAACTTAGTCCGTATTTTTGGCATATTACTCCGTAGGGTCATTCATTATCCTCATATAATGGAAGGGTGTTCATTATTTTTTGAGTAAAATAACGACCTGAGCAGAGAATTAACCATGTTGAAGTCGAGGTACAAAATCACGAATTCACGCGCGTTGTAACGTCGCAGCAAATTGCATCCCGGAAAGCCATTTTCTTACACATATTCGGTGTTTATATATCTATTCGATTCGAAATTTTATAAGGATTCGGAATATATAATAATAGGTGCATATGTTTACTGATGTTTTAGTCAAGTTTTCTTCAAAAAAACATTTGAAAGTACGTCAAAACGTTGTAACGTCACGCCGGAATGTGTCATTCACCTGCTTCATAAAATCCGAAAAAAAATAAACGGATTACAGTTCAAATCTCGGAAACAGCCAAGAATAGGACAACATTTCCCATCAACAAATGTCGTTAATCTGTACGCGATGTATCGAAATTTTAGTAAACATTTACATTTTGTCAATACTTACTGTACGGCGTACCGACCGCGCAAACCTTTCTCTCACCACGTTTTCCCTTTTCTTTTCTTTTTTTCCTCAACAAATACGCTCCGGCGCTCACGCGATTTTCCAAATACCCGATATGACTCGACCGGTCGTCGTCCCATCCAATACCAACTGAACTGACTGGGGGTTGATCTCAGCACAGAACGGCGCGGCGGCCGGCCAGACAGACACCACCACCGGAGGGATTTTGGCTACCGACACTGCACTGCTTTCCAGAGCGAGCAAGGCGGAAAAATCGCGATGTCCAATGCCAGAAACCAACAGCATGAGGTTGGTCGCACCTACCGTGTGTGGTGCGCGGATAGCAACGGAAAAGCAAGAAGAGAGAAACGGGAAACGCGAGCGAGTGTTGAAGGTGAGCGCGAAATGGTGAGAATATGATGACGTCAGTCGGGAAATGTGACCTACTGACTGGATTGTGGACGAGATTGGCACGTTTTGGAGAACGGTGGGTGGGAGAGCGCGTGGGAAATGCTTCGGTAGCACATGGTTGGATGCTGATAATGGATTACTATGGAGAGCGAGAGAAATGCTGGAGAGAGGTTTTGAAAATTTTGCTCGCGAAGTGGCGTTAGGAAAATGGGTTACGATTGAAACTCGTTACTACTGGTTTGTGCACATGATAGGAAAGCTTTGGAAAGTCAACACATTTTCTGAAAAAGCAATTTTCTATCAGACCTATAAGCTTCATTCTTATCTGATATCATTTTATTGGGATATAAGCAAAAGTACTAAAAACACAAACTTTACATCAGATAATGATGACTGTCAATGTTTCAAGCAGTGGAAACACAATTTAACAGTTGAAAGTACAACAGTTGAAAGAACGGTTGAATACATTCCACTAAAAGAGCTTTATATATTTTCTGAGTTGAAAGTAATTATAAATTATACCATATCTAAAAACAAATTGAGATAGAAGCAGACAACAGAAGGCACATTAAGACATATGAGGATAATCTATGGCGAGTCAAGAGGGGAAAGCTATTAAAAAAAAATTAGACAAATTAACCTTCCTAACGTATTCGGGTCAATATGACCCGAATCGCACTTTCAAAATGCAATATCTTTTAAACCTAACAAGGTGAAGGTTCGAGACTTCTTGACTTTTCGTGGAAAACTGTGTCCGTAAACGTTGACCTACTTTGTAGGATGTTTCTGAAGGGCTAAAAAATCACACTTACGGTGTTCGCGCGTCACATTCATCAGGATCTTGCTTATAGCAATATCTCCGCCAAATTTACATGTTTATACACCCGATTCTTTTTTAAACGGATTTTTTATACATGAACTCTCAAAGTAGCGCGGTTTTTTTTTACGCTGATTTATTTTTACACGGAACGCATCCCCCGTATGAAAAAATAATCGCATGTATATTTACTCAAAATGATCGCCGCAACTCATAAATCTTCCGAAATTGACTTCAGATTGATGATCGGCCACACCCAAATTATGTAATCGCCAGTGGAAGGATCGACAGCTGGCCCCTTCTCATGGACATGGACAGAAATTTCACAACAATACAGCACAACATCGATCTTTTTTTGTTTTTTTTTTCATGAAAACGTCCTAAAAATTATTTCAAATATGGGGAACTATCGGTTCCCGAAGTCATTCGGATGCTCAGACCTAATGGATGTACCACGACAACATCGTTCGGTACAATACCAAAAGCATCTCATTGTGTCTATACTATATTAACTGTATGTGCCGGGCCTTGCTCGGAATTGCCAGTTTGAATCGTATTTTTTGACAATCGGAAAATGATAAAACCAGTTGATCAATAGGGTAAACATGTTTTCTCATTGATACTTCATCATTTGATCAAAAGAAGGCAGATTTCACTTCTGGGAGCAATGACTGATTTTGAAGATGGGATCAAACCCACAATCGCCTTATTCCGGGCAAACGTTTATATTTAGAAGAAGAAAAACGTCCACCAATGCCTTATTTCGGGCAAACGCGCATTTTTTAAGAAGGGATCACACCCACCATTGTCTTATTCCGGGCGAAGAAGCAATCACATTCACAATCCAGAAGGAAACACATTTATCTTTGCCTCTCACTGGGCAAACCTTGATTCCGATGGAAGACTAACAATTATCACTGATTTAAAGCCAGCTAATGCATGCTTCTACGAAAGAATTATGCGTTTTAAATTGTATTACCAAGCGAGTTACTTTCATCATTATTCCAGCACCACTCAGTCAAATAACCATTTCAGTAAACACAAAAAAAAATATCAAACGTCCGTTATGTCAAATGACTGTCACTTTTAGTGCTGTTCCTAATTATCCCCAATGCCCTAGGGCATTATGCCGAATGACCTTTGGCCAAATGGAGTTATGCCAAATTGCTTGTACGGACCGGAACCATCGGCGAAGACCACTGCGATGAAAAAGGAACTAGCGATTGGAAACTCGGTTCGTGGAACTGCTTCATCGGGACACACGCATACTCGCCGATATGCTCAAGGACCGAGGATTAGGCATCGTAGCACTGCAGGAGGTTTGTTAGAAGGAAACAATGGTGCGGGCTACGAAATGGAGAGTTTACATCGAGGAAGGAGCGCCTAACATAGCTCTGGTCCTCACAAGTTCCAATAATCACACTTCCACGGGTATTTTGATGACTATTGACCGCCAGCTAAGGGTTGCGTATTTAGCTGGTAGTGTAGCCTAGGCACCGTTGTCCTTCTGGCATCAGCTAGAGCGAGAGGGTGCGTCCTGTGGGGTCTGCCTAGGATGTGGTGGGGTTCGACAGCGGGCTCTGTTGAACTTCTATAAAAGCTGCATGTGTCCACGAGCAGGCCCTATCACAGCGGCCGTGTGCCGCTCAAAGCACACTAGCCTAGTCCTAGTGTTGGGTGGGACTTCAAACAAATATGACCCGACTGATCGAGCGTCTGTTCACCAAAGAGGTGCGGCTGCAACAGCGTCTGTTCTGGCATACAGCGGCTGAGTATGAAATGCTATTCTCCGGAAGCTATACCTAAGATGGCAGACCCATCCCGGTGTATAGGGAACCTTGGACCGACAACCTACTGTTGCCGAAACATCAATTTGTTCGAGAATCCGATAATGAAGGAATACGGACTGATTTTACGACGCTCAAGCGGGGCGAAGATGAATGCAACGATGCCTGTGGAAAACGCGAATGATTAGTTATTGACCGACCCAACTGACCAGCTGAATCTCTGGTTCGAGCACTTCGAACGACGGAAGATTCTGTGTGGACCATATTGCCACGCTCCGTA
Source organism: Armigeres subalbatus (assembly GCF_024139115.2). Lineage (NCBI taxonomy): Eukaryota > Metazoa > Arthropoda > Insecta > Diptera > Culicidae > Armigeres > Armigeres subalbatus. The sequence goes on from NC_085139.1 coordinate 192,411,190, forward strand.
TCATTTTGTAGCAGGTTAACGAATTCCAAGAGTCCCTTTACTTGGTATTCATTGACTTCGAAAAAGCTTTTTTATTATAGATATATTTATTATTTTTTGTCTTTATTATAGAGGTTTTCAGCCCTTGGCTGGCTCACCTCTTTAGAAAAAGCTTTCGACCGTCTCAATCACGAGAATATGTGGGGCGCCCTAAGACGCAAGGGTTCCTGATGAAATCATCGGCCTCATCGAGGCACAGTACGAGGCCTTCACGTGTAGGGTCTTGTCCGACCCTATCCAGGTCGTAGCTGGTGTGAGACAAAGATGTATTCTACCACCGCTACTGTTCTTCATCGTAATCGACGAGATTCTGGTAGGTGTGATTGACCGTGAACCAAACCGCGGCCCAGGTAGCACATTTCTATCGAATCGGGTTACAGCAACGGTTGTGACCCAATTCGGTCGAATATCAGTGACGGCAACCGAGCTGAAACATGTGTGCTACTAGGGGGGCAGCCTATAACCATGGAATACCTAAACGACTTCGAATTGGCTGATGACGTTGCACTCCTCGCTCAACGGCACTTTGACAGCAGAGTAAGCTCAACGACCTTGCTGAGCGCTCCTCTTCGGCAGGTTTAGTCATCAACGTCAACAAAACAAAATCGTTGGATGTAAACACGGTGACCCCTTCCAGTTTCACAGTAGCTCACAGTTCACACTCTACGTAGGGGCGGAAATGAAATCTGTAAACATGCACTAGATTGGAACCCAGCGGGAAATCGCAGCAGAGGCAAACCCAGAGGCTCTTGGCGGCGAAGTCTCAATAAAGAAATAAAAGAAGTCGACCGCAATCTAACCTGGCAACAGATTAGAGCGATAGCTGGGCAGGATGGAGATCTTTCAAGTCGGCCCTTTGCACCACCGAAGGTGTACAGGATCCATAAGTAAGTAGGTAAACATAAATTTTGCGAACGTTCAGAGGTAATCATTCCATCTACCAGAGCTGTGGCAACACACACGAGCTGGGAACAGCTTTCATATTGATGAGCAATATGCAAATGAACGTGATCGGGTGGTGATCGATCAATGAGAGTATGTGCAGGTTGAGGATCAAAGGCCGGTTCCTCAAAACTATCCGTCATCAACAATGTTCGGTACCGACGACCGCCGCGGTACGACCTAGAGCGACTGAAGCAACGCGCAGCATCTCGAGGCAGCGTTGCCGGAAGAGGGTGAGCTCGATGGGGCCCCTCTTGAGGACTGCTGGAATACAGTCAAAGTAGCCATTAACGACGCAGTGGAGAACAAAGTCGGGTATGTGGGACGAAGTCGACGGAACGATTGGTTTGACAAGGAGTGCAGGCAGATTCTGGAGCAGAAGGACGCAGCGCGGGCGATCGCGCTGCAGCAAGTTACCCGGCAGAACGTGGAACGTTATAGACGGAAGCGAAGACAGCAGACCCGCCTTTTCAGGAGAAGAAACGCCGCCTGGAAGAAGCGGAGTGCGAGGAGATGGAACACCTGTGCCGTTCTAATAAAGAGAGGGCCAAGATAGGAGCCTTGTGGAACTCATGAAGTGACTTGAATGGGATTGAATTTATTTCTATTAAATTTAATTATTTGTTGTCGGTCTGTGAGGTAAGATTCAAGCCATCTAAGGAGTCCTGGCTCAATTCAATTTTTGCAATTTGAAGAGTAACAACGGAATGTCAATACGATCAAACGCCTTGCTAAAGTCAGTGTACAGAGCTTCCACGTAGTTACCATTATCCATCGCATGAAGAGTATAATCAATGAATTCTATTAAATTTGTAGCGGTTGAGCGGCCTATAAAAAATCCGTGCTGTTTATTTGTAATTCTGTTTTAGGTTGTGAAAATACTTAGATAGATTCAAAAAGTTTGGGAATGTAAGAAGTAATGGCCATTCCACGGTAATTTCGGATGTCCGATTTTTTTCCCGATTTGAAGATGGGCACAAGGTAAGAGCTTTTCCATACCGTGGGAAAACTTCCGGATTCCAGTGAAAATCTGAAGAGCCAAAATGAAGGAGCCGTCAGCTCTTTAGCCAGAGTCAGGGCCAGAGCCTTTAGATGCATCTATGTTTTTGAGGCGTTTAGAATATCGTTTACCATGATCTGATTAACACCAATATCCTTAGCAAATTCTGGGACAGGCGCAAAAAAATCGAGGTCGCGATCTTGTTCCGAAAAGGGGGTGTATATTTCTTGGAAGAAATCTCCAAAAAGATTACAGATGTCTTCCGAGGAATTACCGACGCGTTTATCTAGATACATGGATGACGGAAAATTGTCTGATTTTAATTTTGATTTTACGTAATTGAAGAAGTTCTTTGAGCATGACTTTATTTCGTTTTCTGTTTTCATATTATACTCTTCAAATGCTACATTAATTGCTAGTTTTAATTGATCGCAGATGTCTAAATATTTTTCCAAATTTTCATTCGAATTGACTAGTTTGTAATTTTTATGTAATTTTTATTTGCGATTCCTTAAATTTTTCATCTGTCTATTATACTAAATTGGATATTTCGAATTTCCGTTCCGCTTTTTTTTCGTTATTGGAACCTCTTCAGTAATAATATTAAAAATGATGTTATAAAAGACATCAACGGAAAATTCAATATTCCCTTCATTCTCTAAAATTTGCTTCCAGTTTAATCTACTTAGCTTATGTCTTATGTTGTCATAGTTTGCTTTATGGTAATCAAGGACTTCTTTGAAGTCACAGTCGCTGGGTTTTTGATAATCATGAACAAACAGAGAGTATTCAATAGCTGTGTAGAATGTTTCGTTTTTCCATAAGGGATTCAATGATTCTGACACACAAAAATCTTCCTGTATGTTCGTTAATAGAAGGTCTAGGTAGCAGTTCTGTTGATTCTTAATATGATTGATTTGGTTAAGCCCTAAGCTGGCAATTCTATCAAATATAAACAGTAGTGTTTCATTTTCCCCAACAACTGGAAGTAGGATTTGCTCATTCTCTGAATCCGGAATAAAGTCAGCGGTGCGTTGATCAAAATCTTCATAAATATGTACTTTGACTTCAGGTGGAAAGTTGCGATAAAATTTCTTCCGCAGTTATTAAAAAGCTTTCATAATAAATTGTTAGCGCATGGTCCGGAGGAAAATACACAGAAGAGAAAATATGGATTTCTCCTGCAATATTAGATTTCACCCAGACGTGTTCAAAGTTCTTGTATTTTTTGGTAGTTATTATTCCTGAATCAAAATTTGTAGCGAATGCAATTAAAACTCCATCGCCAGACTATTTGTTAGATTCTAAAAATCGCGGTCATCCCTGAATACATTAAAGCTACTTCCAAAAAGTTCTTCATTCCTTACGCTTTCATCCCAGCTGGTTTCAGTTGCCAAAATAACCGAAAAGGACGAGCTTAAAATGTTATTATGAATTTCCTTAATTTTGGCTGGGCTTTTCATGCGATTGAAATTTTGACAATATATCAAAATTTCAGTCGCATTCTGTTTTGGTGAAGAAGTTTTTGGAAGTACGTCGGTTGTGAAAATATTTACCTCTTTCTCGTCGAAATGAGTCATTACTTTTGAAAATTTGGATTGTGAAATTTGTTGACGCTGTCCCTTATGTGTTGCAGATGTTATATTCTCAGGTTACTAAGATGACGACGGTAAGATTCCAGATCATCAATTGAAGATTTTCAGAAGTTGGTTGGAAGCCCTTGTGATGCCAGGTTGATTTTGATGCTGATGGGTGTCATTCCTTCATGGCAAAATGATGACTCCTTGTCATACAAATATGCCAGATAAAGCCGCACGATGTACATTATTTTCGGGTCCCGTAGTCGAGCCTTCAGGAAACGTCCGTCTCCGTCAGCTGATTGTTGAGTCAGGTAACTATAGGTGGACGCATTGGGTCAATTGACCATGCTGACGCTGAATTTGTCGTTGTTGTGGTTGCATCAGCAATTTCCATTGGTAGCTGTTCGAGGTTGTTGTCATTTAAAATTTGTTTGTTTTGCCGGTATGGATTTATAGTCTCGCCCTTCCTGAAGTTGATGAATTTGGGGATCGAGAGGCCTGCTATTGGATGGTCGATGGTTGATGGAGGACCTGCAAATTGTTTCTTTGCATTGGCCAACAGTTGTTTGTCCGAATCATGAACGCGTCCGTGAACAGTTTTTCCATTTGAATTTTTTGTTTGATTTATGCTATTTTTTGAATGATGAAATTGTTGTTTTCTTCGTTTTCGGTTTCGTCTAGCCTTTGCTGCAGCCTTTTCCTGAAGTCTACGAGTTCGTTGTTTGGCATCATACGTAGACCAGTCCGGCCTCCAGCAATATTTGTTTACAAAAAATCGCCAACCAGATAATGATTGGTCATTTTCTGGCAGGTCCAAGTTGCTTTTTACAGTCTGATCCTCGGTTAATTCCTCCTCTAGAGTCATCAGATGTGGTTTAATGTCAGACAAAGTTGTGGCAACACATTTCACTTCCTCGATAATTTCCGAAAAAGCTGTTATAGTATTTGCTATACTCGATAGCCGTTCGTCCAATAATTTTGTTATTTGACCCGACAGAGTTAAATGCGATTCTCTGATGCCGGCGATAGTAATTTGAGCCTGCGAGTCATGCGAGTTCACGTGCTGATCAATTACACTGCATATGCTCGCATTGTTTTTGGTTATTCCTACCAGCGTGACTTTTACGTCAATCAGCTGGTGCTCTATGTTGTCGAATAATTCTGCCACTAAGCTAAACTTTTTAAGGTCAGCAGCGATGCGGTGGTTGGTGTACGTTTGCGCATGAATGTGTACCTTCGAGGTGGTCGAGCAATTCGTCTACATTGGATCCTTGCTAACGGATGATAACCATGTTAGTCATGAAATACGAAGGTGCATCATCTGTGGAAGTCGGGCCTACTACGGGCTTCAGAAGAAACTGCGGTCAAAAAGATTCACCACCGCACCTAATGCGTCATGTACAAGGCGCTGATAAGACCGGTAGTCCTCTACGGACATGAAACATGGACAATGCTCGAGGAGGACTTGCAAGCACTCGGAGTATTCGAGAGACGGGTGCTTAGGACCATCTTTGGCGGTGTGCAAGAAGACGGTGCACAGTGGTGCGTTTGGCTAAAATCGTGAACTTTTTATTTTACCACTTCAGGGTGTTATTTTTTGGCATCGGTGTCTTTGGGAATAAATTTTAGAAAAATATGGCGCATCGAATGACGAAAAGTTGTAGTTCAAATTTTTGCCACAGGTGCTGCAAAATGTAACTTCTTTAATATACGATTTTTAAACATGGTGTCTTTGGCAAAGCTGTAGAGTAATTTATTATAAATTTTATTGCTGAAGACACCGAGTGCATCTATCTTCTTCTTCTTCTTTTTCTTATTGGCATTACATCTCCCACTGGAACAGAGCCGCCTCGCAGTATAGTGTTCATTCAGCACTTCCACAGTTATTACCTGCTAGGTTTCGAATCTAGGTTACCATTTTTGTATTCGTATATCATGAGGCTAACACGATGATACTTTATGCCCAGGGTAGTCCAAACCGAAAATTGCCTAGACCGGCACCGGGAATCGAACCCAGCCGCCCTCAGCATGGTCTTGCTTTGTAGCCGCGCATCTTACCGCACGGCCAAGGTGTCTATCTATCATCGTTTTGAAATACGGGCGTTTTTATGGACAGACCCTAAAATAACAGTATTTAAAGATATTTTCGAAACTAACAGTTTCAGGTCAATACAATGTTCTACAAAATGTATATATAATCAAAATAGACCACTTTCTCGAAGATACCAGGGATGTTTTCTGCAAACAGTTTAAGGTCGAAAATAGTGAAATTTGAATTTTCATATGCAACAGAGGGCAAATTAGCAAGGAAAACCCCACAGGATTTAAAATATCTAGTCTATAGTTTCTTATGCATATAATTATGTCTGTCTCCACGTGTATCCAAACAAGTATTTCTTAATTTCATAAATCGACATTTTCAACTGATATTTATATAATAATTGAGATTTCACCACGCTGTTGAATGCTAATGCCAAAAGAAGTGCAGCGTGAAGCTATTTTTTTGTTCTCTTCATCCAATCATTTCACTTAATGCAAATCTGACGTCATACGCGGAGCGATGTCGTAAAATCCCGAAGAATCGATTAGTAACTAATCGATTACTCTTTATTTTTGTCGATTATTGGATAGATCCATCGTTGGGTAGTAATCGATTTAAAATTAATCGATGATCACAACGATAAATCGATTAATCGAAGTAATCGATTGATTTGCGACTTAATAGAGATGTCGTTAAATCCCGATTAATCGATTAGTAACTTATCAATTATTCTCGATTCTTGTCGATTATTGAATCGATTAACCGTTGGTAAGCAATCGATTCAAAATAATACGATTATCTCAACGATTAATCGATTAATCGAAGTATATATGATAGCGCCTGAATGCTGGCAGTGGTGGGTAGAAAACCAGCTACTGCTTGGGATTCATTTTTAAACTATCATTTATTTGGAAGGCTCATTTGCCGTGAAGCGTTACGGATCCGGAATACAGTTTTTCATGATTATTATACACTAATGTTAGTTTTGGGGAACCGAAAGACTCGCGGTTTGGTCGAGGTTAGGGAATACAATTATACAATAGGAAAGGAAGGGAATTTAGGTGCCTAATTAATTACAATGCTGATGTTCACACAGTTGAAATCCTTGGCGATGTTTCACTTCTGTAACGAAACAGCAACGAGAGGAAGACATACGAATGAGGTTTACCGGTACACAACAAGAGGAAGACATTCTTAAGGGATTACGACAGCTAAAGGGGCGGGTGGACGACGATTACAGTCAAACATCAGTCACTTTCAAAAATTGGTGGACAAAGACATGTATTCGAGATCAAGACCCGCCAACACTTCCCTAATAGACTTTGGCTGCCTTCCTCGGACCCGAAGTCTTGGGATTCATTGGTAAGTGTATAATTCAGTTCAATCAAAGGTAATTGCCTATTTCCGGGGATTAAACCACCCGACTTGGACGTTAATTTACAATGTTATGAAAACTCATATGTGAATATGTACGTTATGTGGAAGATATTGATTTGGAAAATGTATTGGAGGTAACCACTTTCCCTTCGATGGGACTCGAACCCATGACCCTACAGTACGCTAGACTGGTGCTTTAACCAACTAAGCTACGAAGTACCTCCGTCGGCCTTCGCAACCTAGCGGCTACTGAACGAGCTCGAGATTCCCAAATTGGACGCATAGTCAAATCACTCGCAATCCATTTATCACAAGCCAATACTTCCACATGTGTATTGTACACGTCCACATTAGAGGAGCGTGAGTATTTAGAATGTCTGGCGGCTATACACATTCTTCATCAGCAACGGTACTGATCAAGTGAGGTTGTGTAAGCTATTTGCCAGTCGGTCGTCAAGCTCAGACCCGACCGCATTGCGTAGGCAAGAGCACGCAACTCAAGTTCAGTTCAATCAAAGGTAACGACGGAGGTCCTTCGTAGCTTAGTTGGTTAAAGCACCAGTCTAGCGTACTGTAGGGTCATGGGTTCGAGTCCCATCGAAGGGAAAGTGGTTACCTCCAATACATTTTTCAAATCAATATCTTCCACATAACGTACATATTCACATATGAGTTTTCATAACAAGTGTATAATGTTAAGGTGTCAACTCATTCATTCTCTCGCTTAACGTTAAAGTGATGTCGCAAATTAACAAATTACTTCGATTAATCGATTCATCGTTGTGATAATCAATTAATTTTAAATCGATTATTACCCAGCGATGAATCGATTCAATAAGAATAAATGGTAATCGATTAGTTGCTAATCGATTATTCGGGATTTTACGACATCCCTAGTAGCGTATGACGTCAGATTTGCATTGTGTGAAATTCATCCAATAAGAGAACAGAAAATAGTTTCACGCTGCACTTCTTTTGATATTAAAATTCGACAGCGTTGTATGCAGTGTAGTGAAATTTCAATTATTATATAATCATCAGTTGAAAATGACGATTTCTGAAATTTAGAAAGACCACATATTTTAAATCATGTGAATTTCCTTGCCTCAATTTGCCCCTCTGTTGCATACGAAGTCTTCAAATATCACTATTTTCGACCTTAAATCGCTGATATCAAGTCATGTTTGCAAAAAACATCCCTGGTATCTTTCAGAAAGTGGTCTATTTTGATTATATATACATTTTTGTAGAACATTGTATTGACCTGAAACTGATAGTTTTGAAAATATCTTTAAATACTGTTATTTTAGGGTCTGTCCATAAAAACGCCCGTATTTCAAAAACGATGATAGATGGACACTCGGTGTCTTCAGCAATAAAATTCATAATAAAATACACTACAACTTTGCCAAAGATACCATATTTAAAAATCGTTTATTAAAGAAGTTACATTTTGCATCGCCACCTGTGGCAAAAATTGGAACTACAACTTTTCGTCATTCGATGGGCAATATTTTTCTAAAATTTATTCCCAAAGACACCAATGTCGAAAAATAACACCCTGAAGTGGTAAAATAAAAAGTTCACGATTTTAGCCAAACGCACCACTGTGCGGTGTGTGGCGGCGAAGAATGAACCATGAGCTCGCCCAGCTCTACGGCGAACCCAGTATCCAGAAGGTAGCTAAAGCCGGAAGGGTACGATGGGCAAGTAATGTTGCGAGAATGCCGGACAGCAATAGCATAGCATAGCATAGCATATTTGATTGTACAAATCGTGGGTGGCTATAAAATGCTCAATTGAGCAATCTACTGTATATTGTCGCAAATTGGTACTTGGGATTAGTACCTTTTCCTATACAGTAGCAGTTGTATACCTGGCCACGTCCTTACAATCACGGAAGGAAGGGAAGGAATGTTAGTTCAACATCTACTAGTGAAGATGCAGGGAACCCATACTACCTTCGTAGATGTCTCGGGAAGGAAAATTTGTGTTAGTGGGAAGGATGAATAATAGGGAGCTCTATTCGACAATATAGAGCGTTTGTCAATAACAGTATATGCTGTAAAAATAATAAAATATATTCATGAATTTACTTACGAACCGTCCTAAGGAAAAACAAAACGTCCGAAACAAGAGCCAACACGCACTGAACTCTTGCGAGAATGCCGGACAGCAATGCACCCAGCTTTTTTACACGGTTGGAGTTCATTAATTTCTCGGTTAACCTGAACTTTTACAACTTTTATATAAACCCTGAATTTTCTTTGATTTTTGTGAATTTTTCGTGGGTTAACTCATTGTTTCATTGACGCTGAAGGTCTTAAACGACCAAAACCAAACCGTGTAAAAAACCTGGGTGTACTGCAAAAATGGTGTTTGCTTGTGATCTCAAAGGTACGAGACGGCGTGGAGCACAGCGAGCGAGGTGGGCAGACCAGGTGCAAAACGACTTGGCGAGCGTGGCCGCATTCGAGGATGGAGAGATGCGGCCTCGAACCATGTATTGTGGTGTAAAATTATTGATTCAGTGTTACCTGTTCAGATGTAAACTAAATAAATGAAATTAATGTCAACTATTCGACCATACGGCATTCGGTCAAATGGCGTTCGGCTAAATTACCTTTTCGGCCAAATGGCATTCAGCCAAACGGCATTCGGCATTCAACAGAGTACCGCACATCTTGTTGCTAAGTAAGCTTGACCCCTTTGGATTTCTTGATTGGCTCGTCGACTGGCTCCGTTCTTATTTGACTGGAAGACCAACGTTTGTCAAAATAGTGCACACATCTATGACGCCGAAATACCACAAGCTAGCCACCTTGGTCCGCTGCTTTTCATACTCTTTGTGCAACCGATTCCGTACACCACCACATGATGTAAGCTAATGATCTAAACATTCTTCATACTTTCACAAAATCTAAGAAGTGTCGTTTTGCATTATTCACCCGATTTTGAATTTTTTAATGTTTTGCTTTCGATTTCTAAATGAAGCTCAAGGCTTTAAAAATGTGCGTTCTTTCAAAAGTAAACCTGAAATAAATTAAAAGAATATACTGAGACAATAAAACGGGATATTTTTAACGGGCAAAGGTCAATTGTGTGTTTTATCAAACGGGCTTCAATTCAACCCTGAACTTTTATTGTCTTCAGTGCGCATGAGTAGAAAATAATTGCAGTCGCTTTCCATAAGATGCCGTTATTGAGTTGGTACTCAAGCTAAAGCTTTTGCATTTGCTTATAGATAGTCGATATGCAAAGCTACACAGTATTTTGAAAATAAAGTCGACGATGAAGCATTTCGCGTGCAACTTTATTTAACGGATTGTTACAACTTGATTGAATACTGCAACGTGCGGGAAGTTATTGCATTTAGGGGGAATTTCTCGACCAGAAAGGATTTCATTGCTCGACTAAAATAGTAGAATAAGTTATCCATTTATTGTATCGTAGTTCAGTTAGCGTAAAGAAGCACTTTTACAGTTGATGAAGAGTTTTTCTAAAACAAATATTTAGCTATGCTGAGAATTTTCTATGCACGGAGAAAATAGATATAGGGCCATCGATAGTTAACGATAGAGTTCTGAAACTGAAACTGTTATAATCCTACTGATATGTTGTTGAGTTTTGTAAGGTTTTCATGGAAAGGAGGAAATTATTCTCATAAAAATATGGCGAAAATTGTCTGCGATTGTTTAGCTCGTTATACATCGATTTCATTAGTTATCTCTTCTATCAATCTACGTCAAAGTATACAATTCGAAATCCCGATGGATTCAAGTGGATGCCGTTGTCAGGGTTTTACCGTAGTCCGGTAGTGTACCCAGCTTCATGGGTTCGTAGTACCGCGATCGACCACCGGCTGTGGGATCCGGATAGCCGTAGTACGATTGCTGGTGGTGATGGTGATCCGGTTCCATCATACTGCTGCTGCCGTTTTGATTTTTGAACATGTCTCCATTGTTGTTGTCGTGCGCTTTCTCGTTGGATAGTTTGCACTCCAGTTTAACTTCGGTTCGGTCTTCGTTGACGGAAGATGATGGTTTCATGTTGCCATTGTTGTAGAATTGATTTACGGTTCCGTTACCGTTGGCATCAGGTCCAGTTTCCTGCTGGGAGAGGAAAGTTAATTTAAAAATCAGCAAAATTAATTTTCTTAAAAGAGTAAAATTAAACATAGGTTGTGAATAACGATCATTTAGAGGTTAGGGGCTAATTGCTGTGTGCGACTGTTTCACTTATTTCCTATTTTCAAGCTGCACACATTTCGGAATACTATCACGTTATAAGTAGGAGCAGCTAAATTGCATATTGCAACAATTTTGGGTGGCTCCCGAAACCACCGCGTCGCTACATCGCAAGTGGCCGCCCCCACCCTATTCGCGTCGTCGCGTCGTTACACTAACGCAGAAGGGTAAAAGTTTGCAAGCAAGTGGTGCCCGCGCGCTAGTTGCAATGAGCAATGATGGATTGTGTAATTGCATGACGATTACTCGTTTTGCTGTACCTACGCTTAGTTTGTTGATTTTTTTTCGTCCCATTATTTGCGCGATGGTGTCTAAGCGAACGGGAATGGGAATCAAATGGGGAAACCGATGTCGTTTGCCGGAAGGTAAAAATCAAATTAACCAATGTTTCACCTTTTGATGACGTATCGAACTTTGGAAGGGCTGCATTGAAAGGAGGTAATCTAATTTAAAAGTTTGAGGTTGTTTGGGGGTGTGTCTTCGTGTTATATGGTGAAGCAGTCAAATATACGGAAGATGTTGGGATTTTGAAGACAATTCAGTCATTTATCGCAGCCCGATTTAGAGGCTTTATCGTAGGTTATAAGGAGTATGAGGCAAGAGTCTTCGACGTGCAGAAAGCTTACAATACGAATCATTCAAGAGTATAAGTGCGACTTGTAGATTAAGTTTTGCTTCATCAATAAATTTCAAATTAAACAATTGACAACCCTCAGAAGTTGCTGACATTATCATAATCGTTTTATGGTACCCATTTGCTCTGCCGCAACAAATTACGACGCGTTGAAAAAAAGGAAACACCAATAAAGATATGCGTTCTCCACCCACCACCAACCACTTTGTGTTTGCGTTTATTGATACTATCTGCGCTACCCGAAGTTTGCTTTTCCGGAAATGTAAGCGATAGTTCCGTCCGATGCCGGTTGGTCACTGAACAGCGGCAGAAAAAAAAATCATACGACGAAAAACACACTTTAGTAAGAGGGGAACCCCGAACGGGTCACTTCCCCATAGCAAACACAGCGAACGTTACGAAGCTCGAGCAAAAAAATATCATAATTTGTAAGGGGGTGACGAGAAAAAAAAATAAAAAGGGAAAACCCAACCCGGTCCACACACAGACAATTTACGACCGATCCATATCGCCGGACGAGTTTTGTTATTTTTATGATTTTTTATGACTTTATTGAATTTGATTTGCCGTCACGTCCGTTTCGGCAACAATTTCTCCGAGGGAGAGTGGGGGAAACCGGCCGGATGCGGATCGTCTTTCACTTTCATTTTTTATGAACCGTGAGCGCCGGGTCAACCAAAACAAGATTAGAAGCGATTATCATCTCTGATTTCGGGCTTTTGGTTCCGTATCCCGGAAGTGGTGGAATGTGGTTTAACGGGTGGTTTTGTCATTGGAACGGAAGCAAGTGGAAACCGCCAAAGAAACAGGTGAGATGACGGAATTTGACATTCAACAAGAACCTACGTACCCGATCAGCGTGACCTAGTTGCGATTCCATGGCGTTGATATCGGTCTTGAGTCGGAGCATCTGGGACTCGACGCGAGCGTTCTCCCTTTGCAGTTCGGAGATTTCCGCCTCTAGCGAGAGAAGGTCCTCACCGGTAGCAGCGGTGGAGTCGGATTGATGGTGGGATGGTTGGGCAGCTACGGTAGGTTGTTGGTAAGAATCCTGGGGGATGTAGTTATTGGTGGGAATTTCCGTGGTATCCCGGATAGAGTGATTGCTGGCTTCACTGCTCCGAGTGTCATTTGACGTCACGAGATCGTTCATTCCTGTAGGATTGATTTATGTTAAAATATTGCTAGCATGATCACATATTCTTTTAGTGCTGTAATTATCACTTCGATAAATAAATGGAACGTACCATTGTAGTTTTTGGACGACCTCTCTGGATCTTCATCGACGTATTTCATCTTCTTATGAACAGGTGAAACTGAAGCATATTCAAAATCATAACGTATTCTTGATCAGTTGAAATTTTCATTTACCTTCACATCCAGGTGTGGTGCAACCGGAGTCATTGCCAAAGGTCATACCCCCTATCGGTGTTCCCCCGGTATCAATTACTCGCAATCGATTTCGACTTGCAATTGGACATCCTGAGGCGCTGTAACCCAATGAAATATGCAAATAAGCAATCGAATTAGCAAAAGAAAGTGCTGTATGTTTGCATGGGAAACGAACATACCTTCGATGAGAAAGGAATTTTCCTGTCGAATGACCAGATCCGTCACAACCTGGGATAGGACATCTGAAATAAAAGCTTGATCTCAAATTATTACAGTTACAAACAGTATTTAAAAATCAAAAATGATTTATTTAAATTATTAAAATAATGTTTTAAAACCTGTTAAAGCTTCATACGCCTCCTCCACGTACCTTCCACCATTTGCACTCCACCATAAATGGTACGCAGTACTTTCTTTTAAAATACTCCAAGGGCGCATTGGTCATCCACGAGCATCGTCCAAATCTGGTGTCCGTATAGAATTTCAAGTCCAATAAGCGTTTGGTAGATAGTCAGTTTGATACGGCGGCAAACTCTATTCGATCAGAGCGTCTTGCGGAGTCCAAAGTACGTACGATTTCCAGCCACTATGCGTCTCCGAATTTCTCTGGTGGTATCATTTTCGGCAGTCACTAGTGATCCCAAGTACACGAATTCTTCAACCACCTCGATTTCGTTACCACCGATAGAAACTCGTGGTGGATGGCTTACATTGTCCTCTCCTGAGCCTCTTCGTATCATGTACTTCATCTTTGACGTGTTGAATAGCAGACACGAAAGACCATCATCTTGCCGTAACCCTCTACGCGTTTCGAAGGGACTCGAGAATGCCCCTGAAACTCGAACTACGCACATCACCCGCCTTGAACAACCATATCAGTTTATCCTGAAAACCGTTTTCGTGCATAAGCTGCCATAGCTGTTCCCGATCGATTGTATCATATGCGGCTTTGAAGTCGATAAATAGATGATGTGTACGTTGTATTCGCGGCATTTCTCCAATACCTGACGTATGACGAACACCTGGTCTGTGGTAGAGCGTTCACCCATAGATCCCGTTTGGTATTGCCCCACGAGCTCTCTTGCAATTGGTGTTAGTCGGCGGCATAAAATTTGGGAGAGTACCTTGTAGGCGGCGTTCAGCAATGTGATTGCGCGGCAATTGCTACAATTCAGCTTATCGCCCTTTTTGTAGATATGGGACACACGACACCTTCCATCCACTCCTGCGGCAGAACTTCCTCCTCCCAAATCTTGGTAATGACCCAGTGCAGCGCTCTAGCCAGTGCCTCACCACCGTGTTTAAATAGCTCTCCTGGTAGTTGGTCAACCCCAGGGGCTTTGAAGTTCTTCAGCCGGCCAATCGCCTCCTGGATTTCCTGGAGATCCGGAGCCGGTAGAATTATGTCCTGCGTGCGTTCCCCCAGGTCCATCACCATACCGCCATCTTCGTCTGCCACATCGCCATTCAGGTGCTCTTCGTAGTGCTGCCGCCACCTTTGGATCACCTCACGCTCGTTTGTAAGAAGGTTCCCGTTTATGTTCTTACACATATCGGGCTGTGGCACGTGGCCCTTACGTGAACGGTTCAACTTCTCATAGAACTTTCGTGCGTTATTAGCGCGGTACAGTTACTCCGTATTTGACGGTCTCAATCTTCCTGCTGGCGCTTTTTCCTCCGGAAAATCGAGTTTTGTCTGTTCCGCGCCCGTTTGTATCGTGCCTCGTTCGCCCTCGTGCGGTGTTGCAGCAATGTCGCCCATGCTGCATTCTTCTCTTCAACTAACTGCTCACATTCGCCGTCATACCAGTTGTTTCACTGATCAGGATCCACCATGCCTAGTGCAGCAGTTGCGGTGCTTCCAATGGCAGATCGAATATCTCTCCAGCCATCTTCAAGAGATGCTGCGCTTAGCTGCTCTCCCATTGGGAGTGCCACTTCCAGTTGCTGCGCGTAGTCTTGGGCTAGTCTACCGTCTTGTAGCCGCCCAATGTTTAGCCGCGGCGGACGACTCCGACGCGTGTTGTACACCGTCGAGTGTTTTGAGCGCCGACTTACTGCAACGAGGTAGTGGTCGGATTCAATATTCAATCATTATAAACAACCACTCAATAGTTTATCCCTTGCAATAAGGGTTGTGCACAATTCACGACCGCAGGGTAGACGTTGGACAACGTAATGACATCGTTGCGATGTTTCTGCCGTAAATAAGCGACTTTGTTTTGTACATTGAAGAAATTTCTTCTCGGATCAGCGTTCTTTTGTATAGAAAGTTGGTCTTGAAAAGAACCGATTTATTTTCAATAATGCGTCTTCCTAATCACAAACAGCAGCAAAACCAAATGAGAATCTTGAAAAAGTTTCACTTGACTGCAATTGATGCCATCCATGAAAATTAATTTCTGCAGCGTCTCCCTCAGACGCGCGCTCGTGATTCTGCTACCGACCGAAATTTTTTACTGTCGCTAAACGATTAATTTGCACTTTAAACAAAACTCGTATTGGCTCAACCTTCCATAGTATAGAATGGTGGTCCTGAGAAGAACCGATTAATTTTCAACAGCAACCTCTCAATAGTTGGGATAATTTCACTTGAGAGCTGCTGAAATTTTTTTTCAGCAACTCCGCCGATGCAGAGACTGCTTTTCGCGACATCTCGAACTCGGCGAATTGCTGCAACGTCAACTATAGCTAGAATCTTGCGAGAAAGTTCTACTTTTCGCCGACGACAGCCGAAGAGATAATTTACCGCTGAAACGCCTTCCATTCATGTCAATCAAAAATTCAAAAAAAGAATAAAGTTCATTTCGGAACCGATTTCATTTTTAATCACCAACAGAAAAAACCAAAGTTAGAGTCTCGCGGGAAAATTTTATTTTGTGCCGACGACATCCAAATCGTTGCAAACGCCACATTAGTGAATAAATTGCTGGTTGCTCCAGCCAGAAATTGTTGATTGCCAGATCTGCCGAAGATGCTGATTGGAATACGGATATAAATGATGTGCTGCTGCTGCCACGACCGCCTCTACCACCGTAACAAAACATTTTTATCTGCACCACCACCGCTGCGACAATCGATGTCGCTGGGACCGCTTCTGGATGCCCTAATCTTGGTTCGCTCTCCGTGAAAACCTGAATGAAAATGACGCGCGCAAGCGAAGCACGGCTCGTTTTATACATAGAGATCTGATGTCAGTGTTGGGGTTGCATGAACGGGATTGACTGTTTCTGAATTGTTTACCGGGTTTGGAAAGCATTTTCAATAGTTTAACGTTGATAATCAATAGTATCGATGAAGTTTGCAAAATGCTGGACAGTTTCCGAAACAATGCCTCAGCTGCCTTCCATCCCGTAAAACCGTGGCAGGCCTTGGGGCACGCCGTCCAAATCCAGCCGTCTGGCTTAACCAACCAGATGAGAGTAGGACCAGTCGTCTGGCTTACGCTGGCTGGCTCTGAATACCGAGGTGTTAACCATCGCATGCTTGCCGCTAGGCTGGAAGGCTGTGGCAAAGCGAAGAAGAGCACATATACTGCTCCCTCTTTCTTCCATAGGACCACAACCATGGCACAGGGGGCATTAGATTTTGCACTCAACGACAGATCGGCAGAAAAGAGAACAGGTAAGCGATCCAGGGACACAAAGGCGGCGGGACAGCGTAAACCAGAAGAGCGAGCCCACGAATGTTGCAAGCAAAGGAGAATGGCCCAAGAAGGAAGCAAGGATGAAACAAAGCATTTGGCCACCGGAGGAGAAAGGCCGTCCCGACTAAGAAAATCAGCGATCGGACGGTCCGTGGCAAACGGTAGCCAGCATATCGAAGAAGAAAGTGGCAAACAAGCGCCCGGCGAGCGCCAAGGAGAAGGGTGAAGCACTGCTTATTAAAATAGATAAAGAGCGCTACACCAACGTGCTCAAGGCAATGCTAAGGCCGAGAAACTCGGTCAAGAGGTTCGCAGAACAAGGAGAACGAGAGCGGGCGAGATTATCCTTGTCTTAAGGAAGAGCTCACATGCGAGCGGTACCCCATATGAAGCACTAGCCCAGGAAGTCCTAGGCAAGAGTGTAGAAATGAGGGCTCTACAGTCTACACAACGAAGTGACCCTCCAATGTACGCAGCTAGATGAGGTCACGACATCGTGAGAGATCACCTCGGCCATCAAGGACCAAGGTGGAGTGGTGGTGGCAAGAGCATTCATCCATCTGCGAAGCCTGTATCATCCACCGATAGTCGCTAAGTGCTATGTGAAAGCAGTGAGCAGAAACACAACCACGCAATGGGTGAACCTGCGTGCCCTTTGTGTGGTTATACTAGGAAGCCGTGCAAGTAACGCAGGTCAACCATCGTGCTATCGCCCACGCATTGCAATGACTAATGGCTTGCTACCCACTAGGTCAGGGCTGCCCAACGTACGCCCTCGGCACATTTTTTTTTGTGGCCCGCGTGCCTTGGCAGAAAATACTTCATAATCAGCCCATAAGGCTTCACTTATGTGGCTCGAGAAGACCCGACGAACTTCGTTTCGCCTAAAATTGATTTATTCTCTGATTAATTCTCGAGTTATGAAGAAATTGATGTTTTATTTGTATGGGAGCCAAATGTCCAAAGGGAGAGGGGTCTTGAACGCATATCGCACGACGTTCCTTCTGCCAAACTCTTGTATGAAGGGGGAGGGAAGAATATCAGTGTGGAAGCTGATATATCTCCACTGGCAAAAGGAAGGTGGTTTGATTTGCTCATATGCCATCGCGTGCGGAAGGGTTTTTCTATCGACGAGTACTGTCTCTAAATTTCTAATATGACATCAGCATCTAGTTGAATAGGATTTTTATTGCACAGTTCTGTTTTCTCCATGCGTCCGTGTCGTCGCAACCAACTTAGCTGCCTCGGAGAGAACAAAGCAGAGAAAGGCACTGCTATGTGCCATCACAAATACTACCCTCGGCTCGCTTTCAAATCGACTTCTATAAAAACATTCCTCATGCCTGCCGTATCCTAACGGATCTATCAATTCTATACTTTCGCCTCTAATTCTATCATGAACATGTACGTCTAAGTTTGGAAGATGACATTAGCATTTCCATATCATTATTTGTTGATTTTAAACAACACAGTAAAGAAATATCCATTTTCTCAACACCCTTTCATGATGTGATCGACCTCCAACACAACGAGGAGCTCAAATCTTAATTTTAGAAAGAGAACAAAAATTGCGAAAAGAATTTTGGTCACTGATTGCGAAAACAATATGCGTCGATTATTAGAGAGTAGGCAACAATTCCATGTTTCCCATTAAATTTTCGACCAAAAGACCTCTAGCCAAGCTGGGCGTCGTGCTGTGCAACGAAAGCCTGAAAAGTACCTTTCAGCGAAACGGAGTGGAATCGATAATACACATTTTGTAGTTCAAGTTTGGTCGATGATCTGCAGTGGAGGGTGGACGACGGTTACACCCACAGTGACCATTTGTCCATCCGGTACAGGATAAGCAGCGAGGCTATGGGTCCAAGAGAAAACACGGAAAGTTTAAGCGGCGACGAACTGGTTGCGGTCTTGGCTCGGGCGTGTACTACGCCGAGGTAGACGCGAACACGGAGCTGCAAGCCTCAGGTATACTGGTGGAGCGAGCAAATTGCAGCCCTTCGAAGACTACAATGGTCACGCTCGGCGGAAGTGAGGGAGAACGCGTCGAGGTTTTCAAAGCAGCAACACTGGTCCTAAATAAGGCCTTTGAAGAGAGCAAGAAAGACTGCTTCGACAGACCGTGCCAGAGCACCAACTCGAGCCCATGGGTTCGGAAACGCCTATCGGGTGGTGATGGCCAAAACAAGAGCGGCACTGGCTCCTCCCGAGTGATGTCCAACGAGGCTGATGACGATAATCTAAGTACTATTCCCGTACCACGGCCCTACACATCAGCCGCCAGCAGCGAGGGTAGGAGTAGATGACGAAGAGATGGCGTAGAGGAGCTAATGACGGTGGCAAAGTTCCTTGACCCGAGTAAAGAACGTGGTCCAGACGATATCCTGAACATAACGTTGAAGGCAGCCATAATGACCAATCCGGACATGTTCAGGTTAGCCATGCAGATGATGCTTTAGGTGGTACTTGCACATGTTCGGCCATGCGGCTTCACTCGCCTGTCCGCAAGTCCAGGCGTGACAGAAACGGTGGTAGATCATTTGGCATAAAGTCGTTTGACATAACGCCGTTTGGCATAAAAGTCATTTGGCATAATGTCGTTTGGTCTAATAGTTGTGTAATCTTCAATTTCGAAAAAATGCAATAAATGTTCAATTCTTTGTAATTATTGTCGCTTTTATATCCGCATTTTCCTCTGACCATCTTTTAGAAGGCAGAAGACAAGCGAGGATGTGATTCCTTCTTTCAATTCAGGCATTTGCTCGCTTTGAGGCAAGGAAAGGTATGATTCCATTATTCAAGAAATGCATTTGCCCGACATAAAGCAAAAGACGACATAAAGTTAATTCAAGTATTTGCTGGGTTTGAGGCAAGTGGAGATATGATCCCTTTTTTCGAGAAATGCATTTGCCTGGTAGAAAGCAAAATATGATATTACTCCTTCTATTAATTCAGGCATTTGCTTGGTTTAAGGCAAGAAGGGATATGCCACCTTTTTTGAAGAATGCTTCTTCCTCGCTAATGATAACCCAAGTAACATTTTCAGTTTTATAACAGTTTTTAAACCATGATTTACTCTGTAAAGCATCTTGAAAACCAGCATAAAACCATAATGTTACAGGGGAAAAGGGAAAAAAAAGCTTATACGACCAAAGCTTGTTCAGCTAATATTGTTTGTTGGGATGATGTCTATGGTGACTAAGCTCGACAAACAGAAGTAATGTTTTTATGTATGAGCGTATGAGACTCCTTTAAAAAAAACTCATAATGCATGAGCGAATACGAATATTTTTACCAATGAAAGGGAGAAATACACAATGGCAAGGTTTTCCTGCATATCCTTACATGTAAAATCAAACTAGCCACCAATGTAAAATTAATTCAAAGCTGATTTACCTTGCTAGTAGGTGTGTCAACATTTGAAATATTTCTGTTTTTACAGAAACCTTATTTATTCTTCTTTTGCTGCTTCGTACAATCATGCGTTCAATTATCATGTATTACCTGGTGTACTTCTGATTTAAAAAAATTATACGTGTCCCAAGTTTTTCGCAATTTTACATAACATCCCGACTAAGAATTTCAACATTTTCCCAACAAAACGTTAACGGAATTAGTTACGCTTTAAAGTTTGTGTTAGAAAATTTAGTTATTTCAGCATCACCCTGAACCAAGTTTATAACAGCCTACGTTAGGATAACTATTGTACACAACATGATATATTTTTTTATTCCCTCCCGCTTGGGATGCCAAAATATGAAATACAGTTAATTAGATTTTATTTTAGTACATTGCACAAATTGAGCTCAAAAGTTCTTCTGAACCAAACAAATCTCGGGAACTCTAAGTTTGTCGGAATTGCATAGCATGCCAACTTACCTCGATCAAAATTAATTTAATCATAATATTTATTGAGATCGGTACAAGATATTAAAAGAGATCGGTACAAGGAAGCAAGAGCAGCCGAAAAACGAACCCACCGCAGGAAGAAAAAAGATTACGAAGAACAAGTTCTTAGTGAGGCGCAGGAAAAAATGAAGCAGAACGATATGCGGAGGTTTTATGAGTCTGTCAATGGCGTGCGGAGAAAGACAGCGCCATCTCCATTCAACAAGGGAATTTGCTGACAGATAAAACTGAAGTGGCCGCCAGGTGGAAGCAACACTTCGAGACTTTGTTGAATAGAGGAAGTGACGGTGCATCGGTGAACAGAATAAATATTAGCGACGATGGACAAGCTGTGGAGTCACCTACCATAGAGCTGAAAAACAATAAGGCTGCGGGGAAGAACCAGCTCCCGGCTGAACTTCTCAAACATGGCAGTGAGCAGCTTTATGAAGATCTGCACCACATTATGTCGAAAATATGGGAAGACGAGGAAATGCCTGCTAGCTGGTTGGACGGCCTCATTTGCTCTCTCTTTAAGAAAGGGCACACACTGGAGTGCGCCAATTACCGAGGAATAATCCACCTTAATTCGGCGTACAAAATTATGTCCCGTATTCTGTTCAACAGATTGAGACCGCTTGAAGAGTCCTTCGTCGGCGAATACCAAGCAGGTTTTCGTGAGGGCGGATCAAATGTTTACCCTGAGACAAATCCTTGATAAATTCCGGGAGTACAACTTGCAGACACATCATCTGTTTATTGATTTCAAGGCAGCGTACGATTCAGTGAAACGGAATAAATTATGGCAAATTATGCTTGAACATGGTATTCCGGCGAAACTGATACGGCCCATTCGTATAACGTTGGACGGATCGAAATCAAGTGTAAGGGTTGCTTAAAGCAGGGTGATGCACTCTCGAATCTACTGTTCAATATAGCGCTCGAGGGAGCGATTAGGAGAGCTGGTGTGCAAAGAAGCGGTACCATTATCACAAAATCGCATATGCTCCTGGGATTTGCGGACGATATCGATATTATCGGAATTGATCACCGTGCCGTGGAAGAGGCTTTTGTGCCTTTTAAGAGGGAGACAGCGAGGATTGGACTCACGATCAATACCAGCAAAACGAAGTACATGGTCGCTGGCAATCAACGTGGGTTCATTAGTGGTGGTGGTAGCGAAATGGTGCTGGATGTTGAAAAATTTGAAGTGGTAGAAGAATTTGTGTATCTTGGAACATTAGTGACGTGCGATAATGATGTTACCCGCGAGGTGAAAAGGCGTATTGCAGCTGCAAATAGGGCTTATTACGGACTTCGTAACCAGCTTAAGTCTCGTAGTCTGCAAACGAAAACAAAACTCGCGCTGTATACTACTTTGATTCTTCCGGTGGCTTTATACGGCCATAAGACATGGACGTTAAAGGAGGCTGATCGGAGAGCTTTCGGAGTGTTTGAGCGTAAGGTTCTGCGGACAACACTCGGCGGTAAGCAGGAGAAGGGTATCTGGCGGCGTCACATGAATCACGAATTGTACCAGGTGTATAAAGGGCCCTCCTTAGCCGTGCGGTAAGACGCGCGGCTACAAAGCATATATGACCATGCTGAGGGTGGCTGGGTTCGATTCCCGGTGCCGGTCTAGACAATTTTCGGATTGAAATTGTCTCGACTTCCCTGGGCATAAAAGTATCATCGTGCTAGCCTCATGATATACAAATGCAGAAATGGTAAGCTGGCTTAGAAACCTCGCAGTTAATAACTGTGGAAGTGCTTAATGAACACTAAGCTGCGAGGCGGCTCTGTCCCAGTGTGGGGATGTAATGCCAATAAGAAGAAGAAGTATAAAGGGCTGGATATTATTAAGCTTATACAACACGGCAGACTACGGTGGGCTGGTCACGTTGTTCGTATGCCGGAAGAACGTCAAGCGAAGATAATATTTAGTAGAGAACCCGGAAGAAGCCGCAGGCTTCATAGAAGGCCGCGTACACGATGGCTTTTTGCAGTTGAAGAGGACCTGAGGGCGCTCAATGTTTAGGGCGACTGGAAGCGATTGGCCCAGTGGAGAAGGATACACTAAGATTTTTTCTTACGTCGCTCCATGTACCGCGTAAAAAACCGCGTGAAAAAACCGCGTTATTTAAAAAACGACGTAAAAAACCACGCTATTTATAAAAACGACGTAAAAAAACCTATTGGGAGACTTAGAAAATTTTATATGTTGGTGCCTACTGGGGACTTAGAACTTTTTTATGCCGGTGCCTACTGGGGACTTAGAAAATTTTAAATTGGGACTTATAATGGCCCCGTCCCCGTCTTCCTATTTGTTTGCTAGGTGTTGTTTGTAGGTCATAGTACGCTAGTATGGATCGTGATATGGCACATGGTTTTTGTGATATGAAACCAAGAATGTGTTCCGATATATGCTCAAGCTCATCCAAGAATCTCCTGAAATAAGGCCTTAAGATCTATGAAATAAGACCTTGAGATCTATAAAGATCTGTCCTCTTGTTTCAAATATGGTACATACTCTGTGTGACTCATAGAATAGATTGTGTTCAGAGCATAAGTTCTGGGTCATCCAAAAAAATTCCGAAGTAAGGCCTTTGGATCTATACGCGTAACCAAAGATCCGTCCGCCGGTTGCAAATATGGTACATGCTCTGTGTGGCTCATAGAACAGATTGTGGTCAAAGCCTAAGTTCTTGGTCATCCAAGAAGGCCTTTAGATCAACACGCGTAACCAAAGATCTGTCCGCCTGTTTCAAAAATGGTACATGCTCTACGTGACTCATAGAATAGATTGTGTTCAAAGCATAAGTTCTTGGTCATCCAAAATTTTCCGAAGTAAGACCTTTGGATCTCTGGATTCTGGAACCCATTTTGATGAGCTCAGCTCCGACACCATCCTTACCAGCTGCTTTATTGGTCTTTAGCTGTCTGATGGCATCCTTAACTTCCCTCAGGGTATGGGCAGAATGGATCCTTATCATCCTCAGTGTGTGTAGGCTAAACGTTGATTATGCTTAAGCTGAAGAACCAGTCTTTGATCCTCAACCTGCACATTCTCTCATGAATCGGTCACCACCAGATCGTGCCTTTGAATATCGCCCATCACTATGGAGACAAGATGGCGAGGTACGCAGCGAGCATGATAAGTCGATCAGTTGAAGATAATTTGACGACCCTCCGTGAACTGTAAGGCTGGCGACGTGCATCTACTGACCGAACTGAATGCAGATGGATTTTGTGTACATACAATACTTTGTGAACCACAAAACTCGAAATGGGTGGCCTAGTGGCTACCGCTTCTGCCTTATACGCAGGATGACATGGGTTCATTTCCAGGTTCCTTCGTTTCCGACTGTATTTCTATCTTAATTCTTTCTGTGTTCCACGTTTTACCAAAACGATTCCTACTGTTTCAACCTTCCATATTAACAACTCCAAAACCTCAAGTGACACACATGGGAGTTCGTCGCTGCCTCTTTCTTAAGAAGGTGTTCAACATACCATCCTTCCCCTTCTTCAGCATTCGCAAGGACGTGGCCAAGACAGATCTCGACTATTGGAGAGTGTATTGCTTCCATCTAAGAGATAGTGATGTACCCAAAATCAATATCTGTGGTAACGGATGAATGTTGAAGTGCTACTCCTATACAATAGTCTAGGCTTGTACCACCTACGAATTTGTCCGAATTGCTCAATACTAATTCTAAGGCTAATAATAAAGCTAATACTACACCACTAAGAGCATGTACCATATATTAATCATGCCGATAGATCTTTGGTTACGCATGTAGATGTCAATACCTTACTTCGGGAATTTATTGGATGGCCAATAACTTATGCTTTGAACACAGTCTATTCTATGAACCACACAGAGCATGTACCATATTTGAAAAAAGCCGATAGATCTTTGGTTACTCGTGTAGATGTAAAGGGCTTACTTTGGAACTTTTTTGGATGACCAAGAACTTATGCGTTGAACACAATCTATTTTATGAGCTACACCAAGCATGAATCATATTTAAAACAGGCTGATAGATCTTTGGTTACGCGTGTAGATATAAGGGCCTTACTTCGGGGATTGCTTGTATGCCCAAGAAGTTATGCTTTGAACACAATCTATTGGTTGAATTACAAAGATCTATTACCATATTTGAAACAGGCGGAAAGATCTTCGTTTACGTGTGTAGATCTAGAGGCCTTGCTTCGGTACTTTTTGGATGACCAAGAACTTAGACTTTGAACACAAACTACTCTATGAGCCACAAAGAGCATGAACCATATTTGAAATAGGCGGATAGATCTTTGTGTACGCGTGTAGATCTAAAGGCCTTGCTTCGGGATTTTGTTGGATGACCAATAACTTAGGCTTTGAAAACAATCCGTTATATGAACCACACAGAGCATGCACCATATTTGAAACAGGCGGATAGATCTTTGGTTACGCGTGTAGATCTCAAGGCCTTACTTCGGAAGTTTTCTGGATGACCAAGAACTTATGCTTTGAACACAATCTTTTCTATGAGTCACACAGAGCATGTACCGTATTTGAAACAGGCGGACAGATCTTTGGTAACGCGTGTAGATCTAAAGGCCTTGCTTCGGTACTTTTTTGGATGATCAATAACTTAGGCTTTGAACACAATCTGAGTGATGATGTCACACAGAGCAAGTACCATATTTGAAACAAGAGGACAGATCTTTATAGATCTCAAGGCCTTATTTCATAGATCTCAAGGCCTTATTTCAGGAGATTCTTGGAAGAGCTTGAGCATAGATCGGAGGACATTCCTGGTTTCATATCACAAAAAACCATGTACCATATCACGATCCATACTAGCGTACTATGACCTACAAACAACACCTAGCGAACAAATAGCAAGAAGTTCCCCAATAGGTTTTTTACGTCGTTTTTTAAATAGCGCGTTTTTTTACGTCGTTTTTAAAACAACGCGGTTTTTTTACGTCGGTACCGCGTAAAAATATCCGCGTAAAAAACCGCGCAAAAAACCGCGTAAAAGAAAACTTCAGTGTACTCCATTCGGCGTAGGTTCATCGAAGAGCTGTAGCCCATCAAGTATCAAGTAAGTATTTAATGAATCCAGATTAATTCCCTTAGCGGTGATGATGGCTTTCTCGTTTACTTTAAACGGTTGAGAAGCATATAAAAAAAAAAGTCTGAACAACACTTTTGGGAGAATAGGTTTTTTTTTTCTTTATTAGAGAAGCTTGCAGCCCAAGGCTGGCTCACCTCTACACGAGAGAATAGGTCTTTTTTCACATTCATTTATACTTGATGTAAAATTTCATTTCGAACACAGTTTTTTGTGAGCAAATCGGATGAGTATACGTACAAAAAAGATGTTTCTAGTATGCACGTTTTAAAGTTAGTATTTTGTTAATAACTTTCAATCCCATCTGGCCCAATTTCAATAAATAATAATGGGGCGTGATATCCCAACGAATTCAACTTATTCTTATATTCAACTTATAGGTTTAGGTTAAGTGCCTAAAAAATGGGAGAGACTTTTTTTCGCGTTTATTTGCGTAAAAAATAAATTTCGATTAAAACTTTAAATCCCATAGTCCGAACCAATAAATTTTCAATAGGATACAATGGAACCGGATTCCCCATCGAATACAGCTTGTAGCGAACTAATCGGTCAAGGGTAAGTGCCGGAAAAATTGACGAGTCTTTTTGCGCACATACACACATATACACGCACACACACACAGCCATCACCTCAATTCATCGAACTTAGTCGATTGGTATATAACACAATGAGTCTCAGGTCCTTTTTTAAAAAGTATAGTTTTGGAGCGAATATATAGCCTTTTTTTTTCTTCCTAAACAATGGAGGGGGAATCTGCTCAACAGACATCCTGGGTTGACCAGGAAGTGCGGGGTTAGGGGCCACCTCCAACGAGGCAGGACTGCATCCCCGACCCGCTAAACCGTTTCCATTGCCGCCAAGCCCATCGTCCCTTCGGTACAACCAGAAAGTAATGCTTCAAAGGGGGGCCAGTGCATAACGCACCCTCGAGGTTAGCTGCGTGTCCTTGCAGCACCGAACATCGTAACTCGCTTTTTTAGAAGAACACCATGGTATCGTGCCAGCGCGTTGCCGGCTTTCCAGGTGGCCTTACCACGCCCTATGTCCTAGGAAGGTGGGAAGGGTCGACTTCGCGCCTGCTTCCATCTGCACGACTGGTATCAAGAATGATGATGCCGCGTGCACCCCAAATTGACCTTTCTGCGATAGGGCCTATTCGCCAGCACACAGAGGGACTTGCCGACGCGGTGCCTACGCCTGCCCCAGCCTTGACGAGGACCCCTTTCCGTCCTCGGGCTCGGAACCCGCCCGGTTGACCGACGCCGCGAAAGCGACGATACCATGTTGTTCTTCACGCGGTCACTTGTTCGATAAAAGGATCGAGTTCGACCACAGGGCACCGGTATGACCCATGAAGCCGACTCCGAACCCTTGGACCACCTCTTATTTGCGCCTGAACTAGCCATTCCTCGAGTCCACGCGCCACCTTCTGTGTAGCTCCGAGACGATTTGGACGATAGCCGATAAAACGGCGTTCCATCCAACTTCATCTTTACACATCCTCCGGACTAGGTTGTCCGGGGTAGTGTCCAGACCACATGTGGCAAGCATGTGGTCACGCATTGTGCGAAAACGCGGGCACTCGTGTGCGCCGTTTCCTCTAAACCTACGCACACCGGACACTCGGGCGAGGCCGAGTGTCCGAACCGGTGTAGGTACTGTCTGAAGCAACCATGGCCTGTAAGGACCTGGGTCAGGTGGAAAGTGATTTCCCCATGGCGCCTCTTGACCCACGTACCTATCTCCGGTATCAACCTATGTGTCCATCTACCCTTAGTGGAACTGTCCCACGCACGCTGCCATTTGACCATTGAGGCCAACCTGACAGTCCTACGGATGCCTCTCGTGCCGCGCATTTTGAAACACTCTATGTCTTCACCGATAACGATGTCAATAGCCATCATACCGGTGATGACGCAAAATGCATCGTGTGACACGGTACGGTACGCGCTCTCAACTCTTAGGCACATGAACCTATACGTACTTTTTAACTTCGTTCTGTAGCAGTTAATACGCAGGGCCGTGCCCCAAGCTGGCCCCCCATACCTCAGTATGGACAGAGGAACGCTATCCAGAAGCTTGCGCTTGCTGGCATAAACCGCAGAGCTATTGGACATCATCCGGGACAATGCTACTATAGCTGTGGAGGCACGCTTGCAGGCGTAATTGACGTGGCTACCAAAGGTGAGCTTATCGTCGATCATTAACCCCAAGAGTTTGATGACGCATTCAGAGGTGACCGCGCAGTTGCCTGCCCTTTTCAAAGCTTGTTGCTCCGACTTTCGGTTTTTAACAACAACCACCTCAATCTTGTGGTGAGCTAGTTCTAACTTCCTGGAACTCATCCACTCCTCCACAATTGCGATCGAGTGGGCTGCAGTCAACTCCACCTCTTCGATCGATTCGCCGTAGACCTCCAGCGTAATATCGTCAGCGAAGCCGACGATTACCACCGGGAACTTCAACCTCAAGACACCGTCGTACATGACGTTTCATAACACCGGACCCAGTATGGAACCTTGCGGAACCCCTAAGGTTATGTCAACGCACTTCCGCCCCGCCTCCGTGTCGTATACCAGTACCGTCAACTGGGGGGAAGATGATCATTTTTAAGACAAAACATGCAATAACAATGTGTGTTTACATTTTAAGTCGGAACAAATATTTTCAAAACATGTACTGCTATACGTTGCAATAATCAACAACTTTAGTTTTCTGAAATGCGTTCGCATTTATTAAAATAAATTAAATTATCACACATTTTTTGAGTAATCTGGTTTGGGGTGAAGTTGATCAAGACAGTTCTATTAAAATCATTATGACCTAGTAGTCAAAATACACTAGGTTATTTGTATGAATGTTGAATTTACTACGTAAAGAAGTCTACGAAGTCAATATTTGAAACGAAAATAGCGTCATTTATGACTATCTCTCTCTTTCTTCCACAAAATACATTTTCATGATTATAATCGAAAAACTCGGATTTCTACCTAGCGGTAACATTACTTGAACGGAGAATATTGTTGACTACCGTTTCATAAAAAAATTTGTCACTTTTGACTGACACATCAAATGATCATCTTCCCCCCAGTTGACGGTATTCGATTCTGGAAGTAGCTTCCGAGAATCTTGTACAGGTTCTCGGGAATTCTAAGACGCAGGAGCGCATCTGCAATAGCTTCCCAACTGGCACTATTGAAAGCATTCCTCACGTCGAGAGTCACTACTGTACAATAGCGAACTCCCCTCCTCTTACGCTGGATAGCTATCTTCGCGGATTTGGTAACCGACAAGACAGCGTCTACGGTCGACTTACCCTTTCCAAGCCAAACTGGTTACTCGATGGACCATCCGCACCTCCGTGCGTATCAACAACCTGTTGAGGATGATCTTCTCGAGCACCTTCCCCGCCGTATCAAGCAGGCATATTGGTCCATATGCCGACGGATCCCCAGTGGTTTTCCAGTTACTCTTCCCTCGTCGGCCACCCTGGCCCCTGGCAGCTCCACAAAGGGAGGCCAGGGACTTGGGTCGTGACGTGGGAAGAGCCCCGCGATGATCCTCTCCAGCATCTCTGGAGACCGCTCTGTAGGGGCCATCACCCCACGTGTCTTGGCCATTACGACCCTATAGGCGTCACCCCATGGATTCGCGTTGGCACTTTGACACAGGCCCTCGAAGCAGGCTTTTTTGCTTGATCTAATCTCAGTCTTCAGAGCGGCTCTAGCAGCCACGAACGCGATCCGTCGTTCAACACGGTCCGCTCCTGTGCGTGCGCGCTGCATCCGCCTCCTTGCCCGTAGGCAGGCGCGGCGCAGGTTCGCAATTGCTTGAGTCCACCAGTAAGCCGGTGGTCTCCCATTCCTAGGGTGGACTTTCCTAGGCATGGTGGCATCGCATGCACGCGAGAGTACTGTTACCAGCTGCTCGCCGCTCAGACCGAGAGTATTGTGCTCGCGGCGGAGCGCTTCCTCAAACACCTCGTCGTCGAAGTATGATGTCTTCCACATACGAGGACTAGGCCTCGCCCCTTCTTCCGTCCGCTGAATGCTGGTCGTATAGTCGATACTGTAGCGAACCGCCAGGTGGTCGCTGTGAGTGTAGCCATCATCTACCCTCCAGTTCGAACTACTCGTTTGGCCAGGGCTCCAGAACGTAACGTCGATAATCGACTCGGCACCGTTCCAGCTGTAGGTACTTTTGGTACCGACATTAGCCAAGTCCACATCCAACATGGCCAGTGATTCCAGCAGGATCTGCCCCGTTGATTCGTGGATCGGCTTCCCCATTCCACGGCCCAAGCGTTGAAGTCCCCGCTATCACCACCGGCCTACGCCCCATCAAGTTAGCCGTCAAACAGTGTAGCATTCGACCGAACTGCTCGATCGACTATCGAGGAGGCGCATAGCAGATGCAGAAGAAGACCCCGTTGATTTTGGCAATGACGAAGCCGCAGTGCCGTGACGAGCTCTTCGACTTCGGTGATCTCGTCCAGGTCTTTAACCCTTAGATTCACCTCCGTCGTGAGTGCCCTCACCTTGACCGTCTCGCCTAGGACTTCCTCCGCCAACTTCTTGTAGGCGGCGCCCTTTGCGAGACGCCCCGCTTTAGCTCGAGGATCATCTCGCCCATCCGGGTACGTCTTATTCGACGTACGTCGGCGCCCGAGTTAACCGAGCTTGACGTCACTCCTCATCGCCTTCAAGACGTCCGAGTACTTAGCCTCGTCCGTTTTGATGACTAGAGCATCGCCCCTGGAGCGATTGGCGCCTACCCTAGACTTCTTGCTACCCTCATTCGCCTGGGCCTTCTTTTCGGCCCTTGACGTCTTCGGTTTCTTCTTGTTCTTGACCAGGGTCCAGGAGGCGTCATCCCCCTCTATTTCCCTGGTCTGGTGTGGCTGAGAGCTCTCAGCCTGCCGTAACCCCTTACCACCGTCTTTCCTGGGTGGACGGACCTTTCCAGGTCCTTCCTCCCCCGGTTTTGGAGGTATCTGGCCGGGGTTCAGCTTCCCAGCCCCACTACCCTTGTTCGGGGTAGTAACCCTCCACGTTTTGGGGCGCCCCCCGTTTTTGCCTTTACTCGTACTTAGTGTATAAGAAAGTCAACAGGTGTGCCAATAAAATTTGTACATATAAGCACATCCAATTGTTACACCCAATCAATCGATGACAGATTTTCACACAGTTGCAATATACAAAATTTATAGACTTCAATATAATCATTGTATTGAAATCTTACAATTCTGCATTAGTTTTTACAGCATTGATATGAAAAGCTTGCATTTTTTGTACTAAACATTGAAAGATTTGTGTTTTTAGGGTTCAAATTAAAAGTTTGTTGTGTTTGATCCTATAACCGTCCGTAGTAGAGTACAAGAAAGGCAAAACAGCGTTGAACTTCAAATT
The DNA here is from genome assembly GCF_024139115.2 of Armigeres subalbatus. NCBI lineage: Eukaryota > Metazoa > Arthropoda > Insecta > Diptera > Culicidae > Armigeres > Armigeres subalbatus. The sequence goes on from NC_085139.1 coordinate 192,442,507, forward strand.
AAACCAATATCTACTAAATGACCACCGGTAGGCTTCAATAATATCAATAAAATAAGAACAAGTTAAATAGAAAGTAGAAATGAATTATTATCAGAACTGAAAAATCACTTTATGTGTTTTTTTATGCGCATGTTGTCAACGCACAACTCTCTTCATTATTTTTCCGCACAGCATAAAAACCTTACAAACTAATAAATTAAGCAAACCAAAGTGCGGATTTAATATATTTATGGATTTATCGCATCCTATCTTTCACAATTACCTCAACGGTTCCGCCTCCGAGCCGTCCCGTGGTTTATTCTTCGGCTTGGTTGCCCTCGGACATCCGGATAAACTCCTGTGCGACGAATAGTTGCCAGTGGCATGGCCGGAACCGTCACACCCAGGGGTCGGACATTTCAGCTCTTGGGAGCTAGCGTGAAACGCCCGGCCGAGCCCCGTCAATCTGAAATGTTTCCAAAATTCATGTTAGCACCTTCTTTGTATCTCTGCACCTACGCAAAATGTTTGGACTAACCCTTCCTGCAGCAGTCGCTCCTGGGACGGAATATGGTTCGGCGGTGGCATCGAATAGTGACCGCCAGCAGTCGAGTACGCCGCCCCGGACGAGTACAGATGGTGATGGTGAGGCGGCGGAGGTGGAGCACCGTATGGACTACAGCTCTGGTAAGCCCCTGCCGGAGCACCGTAGCCAGGGTAACCGGTCGGGTTAGCTGCATACTCCATGTAGCCGGGGTGGGGACTGTAACCTGCAGAAAAACATCAGTAGTTACATAATTAGAAATCTTTCAAGCAGAGAAGTCCCACAAAAATTCCATAAATTTTTGTCTCCGACGAACATGAAAGGCAGTGACTGTGTTAAACACTTTCTCATTAGCTGGGCAATGGAGAGTGAAATTCTTTTGTCGAACCCAGGCGGTTTCATTTCGAGTGAAAAAGAAGGACTCGAGGAGAAAATATTTTAAAACAGGAATAATATGCATTCTTTTCATGTTGACCAGCATCGTCGGTGGGTGGCAGCAGCCGGGGGGCATTTTTCACCTGGCTATAGTAATAATCACCCTTTGTGGGACGGTCGTTATGATGTTTCGCTTTGATGCCTTTTGATGTCCCCTTGAGGCAATCATTTTAATGTTTTCACTTTGAAAGCACCATCCACTATAAATTTCCATTCCAGAAAGAGTGGCTACTCACCGTTGTGATCTCGATAGCCATCGGAAATGTAGTGCGAGGAAGCACTATCCGGTGTGGACTCTCGACTGTAGCCCATGGCCGGTGGTGGAGCCATGAAGCCAAAGCCCAGACCAGGGCGTGGAGGACCGCTGAAGTCGACTGGTTCCGCTTGCGGGGATCTCGGAACGGGCGATCCAGAGGAAGCCCGATGATTGCTGTGGGGACTCGCAGTACTACGAATGTGAAAAAAAATAACTACACTATCATGTGGAATAGGAAACTAATGTTTCTATTACCTATTCGGCAATCGATTAACGCTCAAATCCAGAGTTTGGCGTTGCGGACTCTCTGCTGGTGTTCCTAAATTATTATCATCAGAAGATCTTGGACTTTTTCTAGACGAAGTAATGTTCCCAGTTGACAGATCTATCGCTGGATCGCGTTCTCTGTTCGGGGATCTACTGGCCTGTATAGCCGTTTCCGTAGCCATATCCGAAGCGGTCTTCACGCTCAAATTGATCGCCGAAAATCCCGATCCCACCGTAGTAGGACCCACCGCTTGAGCTGCCGTTCCACCAGGGATACTGTTGCTGCTGTTGTTGTTGGTATTGGTACTGGAACTGCTGTTGTTGATGTTGGTGTTGTTGTTGCTCGGCTCGTATTGTTGCTGATACACCGGTCGAGGGCATATCGGGCCAGTCTGGGAACTGTTGTTTTCGTCCATTTCCTGCTTCAGTACTGGCTGGGTCGACTCCGTTAGGCCAAGGTTGGAAGTCTGACCCGAGGCCTGGTGAAACCCCACCGCCGTTGAGGAGTTGTAGTCTTCCATCAAACCATACGGTACGTATCTGGTAGTGGAACCGTATCCAGGGTCATACCTATCAAATGCTCCGGAATCGTAAGCTCGAGTTGGATAGGTCCCGAAGTCATACCCGACTGCGGAACCGCCCATGTGAGTGTTCGTATACTGCTGATGTGATTGTTGTTGCTGACCGTATCGGTAGTCAGTCTCGCGACCGTAACTACTGCTGTCCAGCATGGTGTCTTTGTTTGATGGTTCGCTGTCAAAGTCTGGTTTTTCTGTTTTGACTATGGGGGTGGTCTCCTGCCCGGATTTTTGTGAATTATTCTCCGGAGATTTTTCCCGGGATTCTTCCCTCCTTCGTTCAGTTGTTTTCAAATTCTGTGGTTCTTCGGGGACGCGGTTTGACTTATCTTCAGGAGAGTTACTGCGACTACGTTGTACTTGATTGATCAATGAAGATCGGTATTCGTTCAACTGTTGGTAGTTCAACACTGCAGAATGAAGCTTTTGACGGAACAACAAACCATTTTGATATTTGAGTTCACGAGCTGCTGCTTTACTGGCGGCTGCTTTTGGACAACCCGATAGACTGCGATGAGAGTTGCGGCCAGCGCTGACGTGCCCTCGTCCGTTACAGCCAGGCGTTGGACATTTAAGAATTGTCTCGTGAAGTGCTAATACTGCAAAAAATTAAAAAAGACAATCATTAGGTGAAAGCAACCAAACAAAAGCGAACTTACATTCAGATGACACCTTGTCCCGTCGGGGACATCCAGACAAGCTGCGATGATGAGAATAAAGACCGGTAACGTGTCCTAATCCAACGCAACCCGGAGTGGGGCACTTGCTCGATTCTGCAATGGAAGGTGAAGGACGAGAATTGGAAATAAGTAAACACTCCACTCCAAAAGCCAAACAAAGTTTATCTAATTGCAAATCATGCAACGAGTCACGTTAGTAGAGCTCTCCGATACATGAACATGAACGTTTTGTGGGTGTAGAAAAGCAGAACGGCAGGACTTCAGCGCAAACAAGATACGACAGTAAACCTTGACGCTGTTTGGCGTTGTTTGCCGGCAGGTATTGCTTCCCCGTGTAAATATAGTTTTCCATCCGGGCCATTTTGGGATTAGTTAGCCGCGGTGCGGCGGTGGTGGCCTATCTCCATCAGCCAACAGTTGACTCGTGGAAGAGTTCGAATGGATAAACAAGTGTTTGGCATTTATAGTGAATATCGTTGGGAAAATCAAATCGTCTAGAGCACAAACGGTCCACGTCGTGGCAAACAAATTTAAATTAATTAACTTGAATTGTTGTAGATAGTAAAGCTACCCAGCTTTTCAAGGCAGAAGATTAATATGATGGAATTGTAGATTGGACATCAAATTTACTCTCTGATGTTAGTATCGGTACTAATCAGCGAGGAATTGCTCATTATTAGTGCACCAAATCTATCAGAGTTTTAAACAATCGAATGTTTATGGTGGAACCCATCGGTCTTCTTTGTCACCTTCACTTCGTAACATATTCATTTCGGCTAAACACTGTCCATTTCCTATCGAAATGACGAACAGACGAAAATACCTGCCGTGTCCCTAGTCGTGCAACGTTTGTAAAAATTCGGACCGAAGTTGCTTCGTTAAGGACACTCCTCACAGAATCCAAATTTAGCGTTTTCAAGGGCATACCACTTGATACAGAAGTAATGCACAACTGTTATTTTTATTACGACGCACCAAAGCTGAAATAATAAACATGACAGTTGTGCGCTGCTTCCGTATTGAGACGCTTCAAAACAATCAAAACTTGACGCAGACCAGTTGACGGAAACGCTAGCGAGGGCATGCGATGCGACGATGCTGAGGAAACTGGAGCCAACGAATAGCCGGTGGCCAAGTTACTGGTGGAACGAAAATCTTGCCAACCTTCGCGCTGCCTGTTTAAAAGCTAGGAGATACTTACAGAGAACAAGGTCTGAAATGGTCAGAAAGGAGCGAAAGATAGTTTTCTGTGAAGCTAGAGCGGCTTTCAAACGGGCGATCCTAATCAGCAAGTCCAACTGCTTCAAAGAGTTGTGCCGGGAAGCTGACGCTGATCCTTGGGGTAACGCTTATCGAGTCGTGACAAAGAAGATCAGGGGTCCTGCGACGCCAGCCGAAATGTGTCCGGGGAAGCTAAAGATCATCGTCTGTTCCCGCAGCATCGTTCTACGACGTGGCCGCGTACGCCGTACGAAGATGAAGACCGAGTAATCGCTCCAGGTATGCAAGTCTCCAACGACGAGCTGTAATCAGTGGCGAAAAGTTTGAAGATGAAGCTCCAGGTCCAGATGGAATTTCAAATGTAGCTCTAAAATCCGCGATTTTGGCGTTTCCGGGCTTGTTCAGGATGGTGCTGCAGAAGTGTTTAGTAGATGGTAACTTTCCGGATACGTGTAAGATCCAGAAACTTGTTACAGACGATAACAATTTTCAAGGATTATCAGCCAGAATGCACTAAACGGTACCTCTTACTAACCAAACACTAATCAAAGAACAAAATATTGTGAGGCTATGCATGAAGCACCTCAGTTAGCAAATAGGCACATAAATAAAATAGTTATTATGTGGCTATTCCGACCACATCTCCGGCCACGCCACCGGTTCACATCTCCACTGCGGCGACGGCGAAGAGATACATCCGGAGCGAAATGACAATCGAAAGAGAAGGAAGACAAAAAAGTATGAGGAAACGGGAGGGGGATAGAAAGGTGGAAAGGAAAAAAAAAGAGGAACCAGCCGGGGAGTCAACGGCAGACCAGTCACGAGAAGAGGTCGAAAAGTAGCGAGTTTCCGCGTGGATTTTTCTCGGGATCGAAGTTCACGATCCAACCGCCGTCGTTTAGCGTTGAAAAGTGAGGACCCCAATCGTCAAGGGCCAAGACAGAGGTCACCAAACACGCGTTAGGAAACCAGCCAAGTTTTGAAGATTTCCGAGGCCGCCTGTAGCGCTAGTGAAGCTGTGGAAGATCGCAACCCCTCCACGTTGGTCGGTGCGGCGTCGACACGTAGCTGGACGTAAGAGGAGTATATGGCCCCAGCCGGTCAGTGAAGCCGGGAGTGCAAAGAGCTCCGAACGATACCCCTCGCAGCAAAGGAAGCCACACGTCAACTTTTGGTCGGTACGCCGCCGACAAGCAGACAGCGGCCAGGGTAACCTCAAAGTTTGTCGTCCGCCAACACGAGGTTTTCTGCCACGCGACGCCAACCGCGAAGAACCCGGGGCCACTCCAAAAAAACCGCTCCGTGCAGCTCGGATCGCTCTCACCGGTCATCGTCCCGGTCGACCCTCCCGAAGGGTGGTGGAGCAGGCTCGACACACCCAGCCGGAACATCGATTACCGTCGAAACATCGATCCCGCCTTGTGGCCAGGCTAGCCCCGCCGTTGTAGGAAAGCCTCTCAAGCGAAGGCCCAGGTACCCACCCAGCGCCGCCAACCGGGTGACGTAGATCGCTTTCCTTCGAACCCGAGCTTCTTCTGAACGGAGCGCTCGCTCCGGTCCTCCATGATCATCGCGTACGATCCAACACCGCAAAGAGTCCTGCATCAAGAGCTCAGACGATACCGAACGATCGCTCTAGCATTGGCCCGCTTCTATCCCCGAATCCTCGCCAAGACTCCGGAAGTGACCACCCAAGTCCCCCACTCCGGAAAAGGTATGTTTGAACGCCCACCTACCCTACCTGTAGCATGCCAACCATGGGCCCCAACTACTCCGATCGGCCGCAACGTTACTAACATTTAACCCTAACCCACGATTCAACCTAAAATAAAAACAAAATGAATTAGAATGTACCTGTCCGTCTTTTGATTTCGGAAGCTATCCCTGTGCTATTTCTGAAGCTCTTCTTTATTGTTCCGTCTACCTGGAAGGTTGCGTGCCCCTTAAGCAGGATGATAGTCGACCCTGGGAGAAATACAAGGTGAGCTAGTTAGGGGCGTCAGGACGTCCACTCCACAGACGTGAGGACGTCAAAGGAGATTGTTGCTGCTGCCGAAACCAGGAAAACCGGGGAATCCAGCATCGTATAGGCCCATTGATTCATTTATTTAGTCTACATCTAAACAGATAACACTGAATCAACAATTTGACTCCACCACAATACACGGTTCGAGGCCGCATCTCCCCATCCTCAAATGTGCTAAGTCGTTTTGCACCAGGTCTGTCCACCTCGCTCGCTGCGCTCCACTGCCGGATCGGAAGCGAACACCATCTTTGCAGGGTTGCTGTCCGGCATTCTTGCAACATGTCCTGCCCATCGTACCCTTCCGGCTTTAGCTACCTTCTGGATACTGGGTTTGCGAGCTCGTGGTTCATTATGTGCCGCCAAAGATGGTCCTAAGCACCCGTCTCTCGAATACTACGAGTGCTTGCAAGTCCTCCTCGAGCATTGTCCATGTTTCATGTCCGTAGATCAGCGGTCTTATCAGCGTCTTGTACATGACACATTTAGTGCGGTGGGGAATATTTTTTGACCGCAGTTTCTTCTGGAGCCCGTAGTAGGCCCGACTTCTGCAGATGATGCGCCTTCGTATTTCACGACTAACATTATTATCAGCCATTAGCAAGGATCCAAGGTAGAGAATTCCTCGACCACCTCAAAAGTATCCCCGTTTATCGTAAATGCTCCCCAGGCGGGCCCTGTCGCGCTCGGTTCCGCCCACAAGCATGTACTTTGTCTTTGACGCATTCACCACCAGTCCAACTTTTATTGCTTCACCTTTCATGCGGGTGTACAGTTCTGTCACCTTTGCAAATGTTCGGCCAACAATGTCCATGTCATCCGCGAAACAAATAAATTGACTGGATCTGTTGAAAATCGCACCCCGGCTGTTACATCCGACTCTCCGCATGACACCTTCTAGCGTAATATTGAATAATAGGCACGAAAGTCCATCACCTTATCTTAGTCGCCGGCGCGATTCGAACGAATAGGAGTGTTCGCCCGAAATATTCACAGTTTTGCATACCATCCACCGTTGCGTTGCTTTGATCTGTCCGGTAAGCTTCCCAGGGAAGCTGTTCTCGTCCTTAATTTTCCATAGCTTTATGCCGTCTATATACTGTCGTATGCCGCCTTAAAATCAACGTACAGATTGTGCGTTGGGACCTGGTATTTACGGCATTTTTAAGGATTTGCCGTATAGTAAAGCTCTGGTCCGTTATTGAGCGGCCGTCAACGAAGCCGGCTTGATAACTTCCCACGAACTCATTCACTAATGGTGACAGACGTCGGAAGAAGATCTGGGAGATCACTTTGTAGGCGGCATTAAGGATGGTGATCGCTCGAAAGTTCTCACACTTCAGCTTGTCGCCTTTCTTGTAGATTTTGCATATAACCCCTTCTTTCCACTCCTCCGGTAGCTGTTCAGTTTCCCAGATTCTGACTATCAATTTGAGCAGGCAAGTGGCTAGCTTTTCCGGGCCAATCTTGATGAGCTCAGCTCCGATACCATCCTTACTGGTTGCTTTATTGGTCTTTAGGGGCCGTACACATATTACATAAGCATTTTCTGGATTTTTCGACCAGGGGGTTCGAAAAAGCCAGAAAAAATCTTATGTAATATGTACGGCCCCTAAACCATCCACGTAAGATTTTTTCATACAAATTATTTTTAATTTAAATGGCGCGTAAGAAAACGACCGACCCCCTCCCCCATAAGTGCTTACCTAATATGTGTATGACCCTTTATCTGTTGGATGGCATCCTTAACTTCCATCAAGGTGGGGGCTAGTTGGCTTCCATCGTCCGCTGAACTGACGTAGTCATTGTTCCTCGTAGTGCTGCTTCCACCTTTCGATCACCACACGTTCGTCCGTCAAGATGCTCCCATCCTTATCCCGGCACATTTCGGCTCGCGGCACGAAGCCTTTGCGGGATGCGTTGAGCTACTGATAGAACTTGCGTGTATCTTGAGCAGCACAGCTATTCCATCTCCTCGCACTTCGCTTCTTCCAGGCGGCGTTTCTTCTCCTGAAAAAGGCGGGTCTGCTGTCTCCGCTTCCGTCTATAACGTTCCACGTTCTGCCGGGTACCTTGCTGCAGCGCGACCGCCCGCGCTGCGCCCTTCTCCTCCAGAATCTGTCTGCACTCTTCGTCGAACCAATCGTTCCGTCGACTTCGTCCCATATACCCGACGTTGTTCTCCGCTGCGTCGTTAATGGCTGCTTTGACTGTATTCCAGCAGTCCTCAAGAAGGGGCCCCATCGTATAGGCCTACATATCTGCTGGATACACTGGGGCTGCTTCTGGGAAGGGTTATCCGTAAGGTCACTCCAGACAGAATCCAAGTTTCAAAGTGCTCGCGTTTTCGGAGGCACACCACTCGATACGGAAGCAACGCACAACCGTCATTTTTATTTTTTAACGCATGCTGCGACGCAGCAAAGCTGAATCAACAAAATGACGGTTGTCCGCCGCCTCCGTATCGAGTGGTGTGCCCCTGAAAACGCTGAACACTGAAACTTGGATTCTATCAGGACTGACCTTAATAGGCTTACACAGTTCACGGAGGTGAGACTAGCCTATCGGAAAAAAACAGTTCGGATTCCGCAAAGGCAGATCGACTGTGGATGCAATCAGGACAGTCATTGAAGATGCAGAGAGGGCGTCCAAGAAGAAGAGGAGCGGCAATCGGTTCTGCGCAGTAGTGACGATTGACGTCAAAAACGCGTTCAATAGTGCCAGCTGGGAGGCCATCGCCGCAGCGCTGCATGGAATGCGAATCCCCGACTTCCTGTGTAAAATCCTTAGGAGCTACTTCCTCAACCAGATTCTGGTTTACGACACGAACTCGGGGTGGAAGTCGGTCAGGGTGACGGCGGGCCTTCCACAAGGGTCTATACTAGGCCCATTGCAACGTTATGGAATGTGATGTACAACGGGGTGCTGACGGTGAAGTTGTCCAAAGGTGTAAATATTTACGAATTCGCTGATGATGTCGTCCTAACGATAACCGGTGAGTCGTAGGAGGAGGTGGAAATGCTGGTAGTGGAAGTGCCCGACGCAGTAGAAACCTGGGTGAATGGAGGCCACGACATTCCGTCGGTGCGGACTCTGAGACATCTAGGTGTGATGATTGATAACCGGTTGAACTTCCAACACCCACGTGGACTATTCCTGTTAAAAGGGTGCTAAAATTATCAGTGCGTTAGCAAGGATCATGCCGAACGTTGGCGGTCCGAAGGCAGCAGTAGGCGTCTTCTTGCGACAGGTACTCGATACTCGATACTAAGGTACGGAGTTCCAGCCTGAGGAGATGCGCTCAAGACGAAACGTAAGTACTAAAATCGGAGTAAACTGAAGAGCGTGTTTCGTCTAATGGCCATTCGAGTCGCGACTGCGTACCGAACTATTTCGTCGGAGGCAGCTTGCGTTATTGCAGGGATGATTCAAAGCTGCATAACCCTAGCAGAGGATATTGAGTGCTACCAACGGAGGGATACCAGAAATGTGAGGAAGGCGGTGAAACAGAACTCTATGGTGAAGTGGCAGCAGGAGTGGGACAATGCAGATAATGGAAGGTGGCCATGCGTCATCGCCATACCGCCCGGCGTGTATCAACGTAGAGGAGACTCCAGAGCACGTGATATCCCTAGTAACATTTAGGTTTTATACTGGTTTTATAACTCTTTTGTGAAGTTAATTATAGTCTTTAAGAGCATTATAAAACTTAAAATGTTACTTGGATTTGACTGCCCGAAGTTTGCGGAGGCACGTAGAAGAATGCCTGTCATAAGGGCGGACAACATCGCAGATAGCCTCTAGTAGTCAGGGCACCATCAGTGCCGACCTTTCCTTCGCCGGAACTGGTGGACCACCCTGACCTCCGTGTTAGCTTTAAGCAGCGAAGAGCAGCTGATAGTGAATTCACCTCTGTAGCCGATGGAAACAACAATGTAATCATAACTCAGTAAACTCGAGAAAGACAACAGGGAGAAGGAATAGCCCTTCTGTGCCCTGGCCGCTACTCTACACAAACAGATGGAATCGAGCTCACGCCAACAAAAAACATTCAGCACCAATTTCTTACACCACATCGAGCAACGAAGGAGTCGACTATACTCACCCTACTGTCATCACCTATCTATCCAATGGGAAAAAATGGTGGCTAACATCTCTGGGGTTAGCGCGCGGTGGGCCCCACTGACAATTCAAAATTAGTAAACAAAAACATCATTTCAGGACTAATTTTCTGTGATGGAGTAATTGTTGTTGAGCGATTTGAATGATTTTATTACTATTATCGCTATATACCACCTATTCCGTGCTGTGAAAAATGTGTTCGATTTTCAATTTAATTGTAATAAGACCGTCATTCAACACAACACGGTTAGTACGGTGCAAAACAAATTTAAATATTTGGTAACAATATTGTATCAGAAAATAACGCCCACAGCAAAATAATAACGTAAATTTTATGCTGGAGCCAGAAGCATAGATGGTGTCATCCGGCTGACTATACTACACAAAGTCTTACCCCAGTGCCGGCTGTTACTGGTAGATCTGGAAACAAAAGTGTAGTAGTATCGGCAATGGCTGGCACTATGGGGCAAGACGTCCCACAGGTCAGTCTTATATATTCCCATCCGTTGGCAGATTCTGCTGCGCCTGATATATTTACAGGTTACCGCAAAACGTTACTTCCATCCCCTGGAGAAGGACCATCCAACATACGACGAGCGAATATTACACAAAGCATTTCCCCAGTGCCGGCTGTTGTCGGTATTGGTAGAACTAGTGTAATGGTTTCGACAGCGGCTGGCACTGTGGGACAAACCGTCCCACAGGCAAGTTCTAGTTTTTCTCACTCTCTAGCAGAAACTACGGCCCATTCAGTTCAGTGCGTGATCTCTCATGTTTCGGACAGCAGAACGATCGCGTGGTCGGACGAATTATTGTGTTCTGCATTGCGCGGCCGGTAATAAAATTAATCAGTTCAGTGCGTGATCTCTCATGTTTCGGACAGCAGAACGATCGCGTGGTCGGACGAATTATTGTGTTCTGCATTGCGCGGCCGGTAATAAAATTATTCAGTTCAGTGCGTGATCTCTCTTGTTTCGAAGAGGGCTTGGTAGTCATATGGCTACTGCTTCTGCCTCATACGCAGGAGGTCGTGGGTTCAATCCCAGGTCCGTTCCATTCTCCTACTTTGTATCTTTCTCTGTATTTCTCATGTTCTAGCAATCGCTAGAACTGGAAATGGACTTCCATACCGTTTCCATTACTATTCCTATACCTTCAACTTGAGTATTCTAACAGTAATCTGCTAGAATTGGAAATGAACTATGCAGCTCGTTTCCTACATCCAATTAGAAATTCCATCAGTTACCTTCTCCTATCTATCACATTGGCAGCTCGTTAACCAAGACGGACCTCTGCCTCTCCAACCTAACCCAAAAATTCCAACAAATTCCGCATGAACTCGTGGCAAGTGCAGAGGTATATTCGGCTTGCAGTGGGCGAGTGATTGCATCATCATTTCCTCCCCCTTCCCTACATTGACTTGCATTCTGACGTGGCAGGCGCCAGTATGACCTATCAAATGAGATCACCAGTACTTGCACATTGAAGATGTGTGCTAGTCCCAAGCAAACATCTGTTGGTTCCTTGTGCAAGAACAGCTGATCTGGTCATAATGCAGTCGCAACTACGAGCAGTCCATCCAGCGCAAGCTCAAGCTCTCTAGCAGAAACTACGGCCCTTCTCATTTTCCAGCCGACCCTTCGCACCAAAGAGCGCCGATGCGAAGAGAATCTGCTTCTTCTTTATCGTCTACAACAATATCTGCAACGAACGGTCGCTCTGGCGGCTGCTTTGCCCTGCAGTGGAACCTGCGTGGACTCCGAGCGAACATGAACGAACTGAAACTTCTCATCGCCGACCTTGAACCTTCAGTCATCGCGCTCCAGGAGACTAAGGTCAACCAGACGGTCGTATCGCCGAATCTAATCGGCAGGAATTATACGTTGCTCCTACAATCAAACAACGTCCATTATTGGCAACACGGAGTAGGCCTTGCTATCCAGGAAGGCATTCCCTTCGAGCGTTTGCAAATCAATACCACCTTAAATCTTATTGCAGCACGTGTTCACGCACCAATTCAGATAACTGTTGTGTCAATATGTATTCCGCCGAGCTCTGTTCAGTGTCAGACAGCATTGAGTGAACTGTTTGAGCAGCTGGAGGGTCCGGTAATATTCCTGGGTGATTTCAATGCCCACCATCTCGCGTGGGGTTTGCAGTCGTGTAGCACACTTGGCCGCTTCGTCGCTGAAACTTCGTTGGAAAAACATTTGGTTATCCTGAGAACAGTGAATACCTTGCGTGGCAGTAGGCAACAGCGAACTGTAGTACTCAAGCAAGTGGACGGGTTCACGAATAACCCTGAAGAAGTAACGGAAGAACTAGCGACGTTCTACAGCCAGAGATCAGCAACCTCCAGCTACCCTTCATCATTCCAGAAGACAAAGGCAGTAGCAGAACGAAGGTCTATAGAAATTTCGCCCAATACCGGTGATGAGTACAATATAGACATCACCCTGAATGAACTATTGTGGGCCCTCGACAAAAGGCGAAGTGTCTCTACGGGTTCCAATTCGATAGGGTATCCCTTGCTTCAACTTCTACCCATATCCGTGAAGATAACACTCCTTAAATTGCTCAATAAAATCTGGCACAACTGTGAGTTTCCTGACAGCTGGCGAAACGCCATTGTCGTTCCCATTCCAAAACCACACTGCCACGAGCCCGGACCCGATTCATTCCGACCAATATCACTCACTAGCTGCATGGCGAAGCTGCTGGAGCGGATAATTAACCGTCGACTGATAATTGAGCTGGAATCGGTGGGACGGCTCGATAAGCGCCAACACGCTTTCCGCTCAGGCCATGGCACCGATAGGTACCTACTTTGCCGAACTAGAGAGATCTCTACCACCATTGACGAGCACTGCCTGATAGCCTCACTGAACCACCTGGCGGCATGGCATACTGCCTACTCTCAAGTCATGGCGGATTCGAGGTCGGATGATGAACATGCTGTGAAGCTTTCTCTCGGAGCGAACGTTCCAAGTGTCCATGGGAGGACATCTATCTCGGGAACACCAACTGGAAAACGGAGTGCCGCAGGGATCAGTTCCCTCCGTAACGCTATTTCTCGTTGTGTGAAGAAAACTGTTCGGGCAGGTGACCCCCCGGAGAAAGTACGACCAGTTTTTCAACAGCTACTAGCTTCCAGGTTCCACCACTCGACAGTTATATACACCGACAGTTCCAAGGGTGAAGATGTCGTAGGAGCCGCATTATACAACACTGGGTTCACAAGGACGTATAGCCTCCCGAAAGAGTGCAGCGTTTTCTCTGCGGAAGCATACGCCATTAAGATGGCCGTTTCGATCCCAAATATTGAAGATGTAGTGATCCTTACGGATTCGGCTAGTTGCTTGCTGGCTTTAGAAGCAGGTAGATCCCGACACCCGTGGATCCAAGATATTGAAAACGTCATAAAATATAAAGCTGTACGATTTTGCTGGATTCCAGGGCATGCTGGCATCACTGGAAACATGGAAGCCGATCGCCTAGCTAACGAGGCGAGAAGCCAACATCCTATGAATATACCCATTCCAAGCGAGGACTCACTGAAAGTTGTGAAGCATGCCATACGTCGTCACTGGGACAACGAATGGTACGAATCCAGAGATGCAAAATTAAGAGAAGTGAAAAACGACACCTATAGATGGACAGACCACAATATCACGATGGATCAGCGCGTTTTAACGCGGTTGAGAATCGGCCATACCCGGTACACTCACTCGTTTCTTCTGAAAAAGGAACCCCCGCCAATCTGCGAATGCTGCGGAACCGTGCTGGATGTTCGGCATCTTATTTTAGAATGCAAGAAGCACGAAAAGGAAAGACGTGAAAATAACATCGGCGATAGTTTACGCGAGGCCCTGGGTTATGCAGTAAGTTCAACTGAAAGCCTATTGAATTATTTGTACCAAACACAATTGTACGAAAAACTTTAGAATTGTAACAGAACTTATTTTTTGACACAAATGCACCCCTCTGGTGTAACGTGTCAGTAATAAACAAACAAACAAACAAACAAAACATTTCCGGATTGGTTAGTACGCTGGAGATGAGCGTGATCGCGCCGACAGAAGTGATAATTTCGACAACGCAGGCCACCTTCATCTTGTCGCATTGCAGAGCCCAAAGTTGAATCAGCTAGTGCACTACATGACATCGCGGTGCGGTGCAATTTATGACGCCGCCGACCAGCATCTGGTCGCTCCAGATAGTTTCTAATTCCAAAGCCTACTTTCCATCTAAATGACCGAAAAGCTTAATATCAAATATAGGGCACTGCCCGGAAACATCTCTTTCTCTTTTGTTCCTCATGAATTTTGACGTTTACTGGCCTTGTTGTTTTCTAAAATCTTTGCAGCGAGAAAGAGACAAAGCAGAGTGTGCAGTGCCCTATAAGGACAGGATGAGATAAACTATTTATAATTTAAATAGGGGAACTGTACCGGTTTTGGCCATGTTCCTAATTTGGTCAATTTTGCGAATAACTTCAAAAATAAAGCAATTCACGAGGGTTTTATTAGTTCCAACAAGAGATATATCTCTCACGCTTCTACACTGCTTTTAACCGATCGATTATTTCGGATAAATGTGTATTTTTCAGGTTTGGCCAAATTAGGCACTAAGGTGGCCAAAACCGGTGCACTTCCCATACCCTAATCGCACTTCAAATTATTAATTTCTTATGAGGTGGACCATCGCCCCTCCAGGTTTTTCTTTACGATGACTTGCAAATAATGTCAAAACATCAACTCAGATTATGTTACATGCCTTAGTTACTATGGTCAATCATTCAGCTGTGTTTGTGGGCATTCAGATTAGTGGGTCGATTTGTTCTCTTAACATTTTCGGCAAAGTGGGGAAGAGTCGTTTGGCCGAAAGTCATCTGGCCGAATAGATAGAATAGACTTGACGTCTCATTTATCAATAATCATTTCTCATTCCTCACTTCTCACGTGAAGTAAGAAATGGTGAGTGAGAAGAGATGCGTCTCCCTTCTTACTTTGCTCTTTCCACTTTTCACAGTGAGAAGTGAGTGAGAAAAGAGGAGTAAGATGTCTCACTACTTATGTCTCACTTTTCACGGAGAGAAATGAGAAATAAGAAGATAGAAGTGAGAAGTGAGACGTCTCATTTCTCTTCTCGCACTACTCACTTTTTTAAGTGAGAATTAAGAAGTAAGAAATGATCAGTGGGATTTTTTTTTAATCTTTATTAAAGTGTTTTTTTAATCTACAGATTAAGTTTAACATGATTAGTGGGAAGTGAGAAGCGAGACGTCTCATTTCTCACTAATTATTTCTCACTTCTCACTCTCCACTGTGAAAAGTGAGTATTGCGAAGAAAGCATCTTAATTCTCACTTCCTACTAATCACTTCCCACTTTCAAAAGTATGAAGTGCGAAGTAAGCAGTGAGACGTCTCACGTCTCACTTTACACTATTCTCTTCTAACAGTGAGAAATAATAAGTGGAAAATGAGAAGCGAAAAGTGAGATGTCTCATTTATCAACTCTCACTGTAAAAAGAGGATAGAGCGATGTAAGGCGAGACACGTCTCTCTTCTCATTCATCATTTCTAACCTCACATCTCTCACTTTTGGCAGTGAGAAGCGAGAAATGATTATGGCCATTATCGAAATATTAGGCCATACGACCTATTCGGCCGAATGACTTGTTCGGCCAAATGACCTGTTCGGTCACTTGTCAGTGCACGTCTCAGCCACTCACGAATTCTTATGCGCACACATAAACGTAGATGCATGGACGGTCCAATTCCTATACCTAAACAGCTCCAAATCGATGACCGAGCCTTTATACGAACTCTTCTGGTTTTATTTGCCAGACTTCCATCCGCTTAGTAATGACGTAGGATGAAATCACTGAACTAGTGCGCGATTGTTTCAATCCATATGCCGACGATGTGTACCCAAGGTTGCCAATGCAGCACGGATTATCAACCAAAATGCATTACCTATTACATTAAGGGAGCCCCTAATCCTCTCAACTCAGTCGTACATGCCGTTTCTAGCATTCACATTCGTTCTGGTGCTAAGGCCGACAAAAGAGCCGACATCTATCGAAACTCCATCTCAGATAAGTATCTGTTGTTACTCTTCGTCACCTGACCAGTCTCCCTGTTCCAGTTCTGAAATTCTCACCAATCTCCAAAGCCCACGATTTTAGCAGATTGAAGCCCTTTCTAATCTCGTTTCGTCTTCCTTGTTCCAGCCATCAGACTCATTCTGGTACTGAATTATCAGTGGATGAAGTGCAATTGAAGACCAAAACACAATTAGTTTGTAGAAACGGGTTACTGTCTGCTAGAAACGATTCCGTGAGGGTAAACATCCTTTACAAGCAAATGAGCTTAGAGCACAAACAGACATAACACTCGTCAAATCTTCATCGTTCACTGATTTACTGGTCAATTCAAATAATCATTAGTTGGCCAATCGGTCACTAGTGGCGCGCGCATCGGATTAGCTCGAGTTTGACATTTGCTCACTACCGCCATCTGGTTCGTGATTTGCCCAACTAACTGAAATCAACGGATGTCGTTAGTGTTTAAATGACGATGCATTTGATGAGTGAATGTTCAATGTGTTATGTCTGTTTGTCTGTGCTTAGAGTGTTACATCAATTATCCACGTAACAAACAGAACAAACCGAAATCAGATTCTAACAGCTATTGGAAGCACGTGAATGAGCAGCGAAAGGAACCATGATTTTTCTGTTCAATGATAGCACGAAATCAAACCACAAAGACATTTGATACATGCATAAACAATATGATTGCATTCATCTATTCTACGGAAGAGGTCTATGCAGCCCGGTGTCTCAAAAAGTTTTATTACATCTACAATGTTGTAAAAACTCGATGTGCATGTATTGTACAAAGTATTTGCAAAAATTGTATTGGTTAAAACCTTCGTTGGGATTCGAACCCACAAACCTCGTTTTGAGGGTCGCGGGTTTTAATCCCATCGAAAGAATACAAACTCGCTGAAACTTTGAATGGTTGATACGTCAACTATGAAATCATGGACAGAGTAGCTTTCATAACATTGTAAATTATTGTCCGTGTCGAGTGGTCAATACCCAGGAATAGGCGATCAACTACGATTGATCCATACTTAGTACATTTTATAGTGTTAATTGGGGTCTCTCTAATTTAGTTTAGGAAACTCCCAGTTGATAACTAAGCTGCATTAACGAATACATAGCTGCGTGACGGTAACGTCCCAGTGAGGGATGTCATATCATTTGAGATAAAAGGAGATAGTAATGAGTACTCTTCAACTGAACATGTAAGGGTCATGAAATATTCGCATATATTTGATTTAAAATTAATTTCCCTCACATTCCGACTTTTCCCTGCTGCTACTCAACCCTAGCAGGAATCTTCACATGTACATGTGCTCCACCCAAAGCACTCCTATCGTTAAAAGAAACTGAGCCGCTCTTCGGACAACGACAACGTGCTTAGAATACTCTCCACTCCATCTTCACTATCTTTCTCACTGACTGTAGTCACCCACCTTTCCCGTAACATGTGTTGCTTTTTCCCTTCGGCATTCTATCAACGCGTACTTCAGAAAGGGAATTGGTAGCTGATTAGAATTCTTTTTCCGCCCTTACTCCTCACCGTACCGGAGTTGTCCGCAACAACGGCGGAGCATCACGTTTGTTTCATCAACATGATAAGGACCATTTTATGAGAATTTGAAGCTTCTGTCTTCCGGCGGGCGGCGGCGATACCCTGATAGTTAGTGGATTCCTGCCTTCTGCATCAGCAACACACACGCACACGATCACGAGCAAGGTCGGAATGGGTGATGGGTTCTATTTTTCTTTCATCCACCCCCTTGGACATTCCCGGTGGGCAAAGGGTAGCCGAGAACACCGGGTCGAATCTCACAGGTTAAAATAGTTGGACCCAGTTTGGTCTCCGCCGCCGGTTGCGATGGCTTGTTGATTTTTTGTTGTTGATGGAAGTGGAGCCAGGAGGGAAGAACGAATGGTAAATTCATTTACGGGGCCATAAAATAAGTACCAAACAAGGATGTTACGCACATCCACTCCCATCGGGGAAGTGAGAAGTCTGGAAGGGAGCGATTTGATGTCCTTCATGTAGGGAAAGTAGACGCCGGCCTCGGCACGCGTGTGTGAGGTGATGTGTGCCTTTTGAGAAAGAGGGAAGTGATTCACTTCTCTGGGGTAAATATTTGCTTAGGATGGTTGGCGTTCCGAACGAAGATGAGCTAATTTGGTATGTGGACGGTATCTTATTTTGGAAATACTGATTTTTAATTAGGATTAACTACTTTTGAGTGCAGGGAAACTTTTTGTCATGCGTTCCCCTGTTTTAGGCTATGCATTGTTCGTTGTAGTAGTTTCAGATTTTAAGCAGTTCTGGAGAGAAAATGCATAGCAATCTTAGGATAACTCTACAACATTATGATTATGAGCAAGTTCAAAACTGATAGAGCCGTTATTAAAGGACTGTAAAAATTGTTAGGAATAGGTGAGGATTTTCGCTTCTTATTTCCTTATATTCACCATTCACAGTGAGAAACGAGAGGTAAAAATGGGGAAGTGAGAAGTAAGACGTTTCACTTCCCACTTCTCGCTCCTCATTTATCCCACTACAAAATGAGAAGTACGAAGTGCATAATGGGAAATTGTGAAGTAAAAAGAAGAGGGGAAGTGAGAGTTTTTTCACTTCTCGTTATTACATAAAAAATTTGCAGACATACAAAATAGACAATAAACACAACAATAAACGAATTAAAATAGTCCCCAGAGATAAACGTCCAAGGTGTGCCCCATTACGAGACAGTGACGAGGTTTCATAAAGGTTCTGGTCCATCAGTCAAATCCCGCAAATGCATTTTGATTGCTGTTTGTCTACAGCAGTTAAGCTGCTATATTCATAGCTTAGTTTGTGTTTAAGATTACGATCCTATTGGGGCACCTTGAACCTTTCACTACATAAACATTTATTTGCCTACTTACAGGCTTTCGGCTTCGATTCCAGACGCAGAACATTCATTAAAGATTTTGTCAAAACGATTGGAGGAAAGGTGTTGAGGAGGACGATTACTTCCTCATCTAACTTAAATTATGCAATGTCAAACAATTAATCCATGCAATGATGAACTTCGAGCATTGCTAATGATACGGTAACGATAATAAGAGATGGTAACGATACCAAAAGGCGATAAACGAAAATTAGTTCCTGACGCTTCACATACATATGTCAAAAAACAGGAAAGGAACACCATACTAGGTGATAGAACTTAACTTAAGTGACTTAACTTACATCTACGTAAGTGAAGAATCTTGTCTTCAACACTTGAATTACAAAGTTTTCTTCGGGGAGCCATATTACATAAAAAATTTACAGACATACAAAATAGACAGTAAACAAACAATCAACTAATTAAAATAGTAAACGATTTCTTGTCCCCTGAGGGAAACGTCCAATGTAGCCCCATGCTAGATATGACGAGGTTTCATTAAAGGTACTGGTCCATCAGACAAACCCGCTAATATATTTTTATTGCGATTTGTGCGCTTTATCTACAGAAATCAGGTTGCTGTATTCATAGCCTGATTTTTGTCTAGGATTTCGATCCTATTTGGGCACTGTAATCCGTCAAAACGGTTACATTTATTACTAACTTAAATATGCTGTACATAATTAATGATATCCTAAATATATCCTGATCGCTGCTAATAACTGTTCTATGATATAAAATTTCAAAATAGAAATGAACTTCAGTATAATAGAATTAAAATTAACAAAGCGAAAAAAAAGATCTATCAACATCACACCCGTAACATCACACACATCACACAATGACATCGGGTGTCAAATCGACAGCGCATCAACAACTTCTCGATCGCCAACCAACACATCGAAAGAGGAGCCATCCTAATCCTCCGTTCGGATCCTGGCCGCATGATGCCAATCCCTATGACAAACGGATCCCCGCAGTGCTGAAAATAAGATCCGAAGGAAGAACCACACCATCAGCCACCTGCGTCGCGGCCCTGCATCCAAATCGACGGAAATGATCAAAGGTGTGTAATAATCCTATTATCCTCAATCCTTCCATTCCATTTTGAAGTAATTCATATTATAATGAGTATTTAATCGGAAGCATTGAAATGGAATCGTAAAAACTTGAATCGAACACTGTAATATCTCTCCAAAGAAAGAATATCTAACAGCACCTTTGGGCTATGTGGAGCCAGCAATTTAGAGTCTGTGTCTGGGAATCCCTAAGGTTAAAGGTCTAAGGTCTTCAGGTCCAAACACAGAACATGCAGAAATGGTAAGTATGTAGGGGAGACTGGGTAGACTTGATCCTCTTTTCTAATTTCCGATGTATCACAGCCAAAAATAAATAAACATACGCGATTTCCACACAGACTCTCTAAAAAATATAGTATTTAAATTTACTGATGTATGACAGTCCTTAAATTATTGTTGTTATTGATACATAATCGATTTTTTAGAGTGCTGTTAAAAA
Source organism: Armigeres subalbatus (assembly GCF_024139115.2). NCBI lineage: Eukaryota > Metazoa > Arthropoda > Insecta > Diptera > Culicidae > Armigeres > Armigeres subalbatus. The sequence continues at coordinate 192,463,158 of NC_085139.1, forward strand.
TCTACTTTTAAAATATTCGGGGGAAATTGATCCCTCTCCAAGAACTTGCTTTGATAAAATTAGAAAGGTGCCCTCAGATTTTTAAATATTTTTCCTTCAAAATACGCGCAATTTTCGAATTGCTGTGCGTATACATGAACGATTTTTGTTATTGAATTCTACAGCACATGCAATTTTAAAATTTGGGGAGACTTGATCCGCTTTCTATGATATCTATGCAATAAATAATTTTTCCTGACAGCCCTTCATCAAATCTGTCAAATCTACAAAAAAATAGAAGCCTGTGAACAGATTTATTTTTTTTTTCGCCAAATTTTTGTATGGGTGACTAATGGGGGATCAAATGTCCCCATATTGAGGCAATAACTTCAAATCCAAATATCCTAAAACTTTGATGGAATGTTGACATTTTCATCAGTACAAATCATTAAGCACATTTATGGCTTTGTGCTGTGAAAAAACGAAAGCATTTGGTCATTGTTATGAAAAATTATTCAAATTTTGCGTGGCCAATAAAAAAATCTTTAGGAAGGTCAAAACATACAAACCGCCCTGCAGAATAAATAAGGTTGTCAATCCAAAAAATAACTCACCACATAAAGTTCATTTGTCTAGAGGATCTATACTAAAAAATACGCTAGAACAAAACTACTTTAGTTCTCGATAAAACAGGGGGTGATCAAGTCTCCCCGGGGATCAAGTCTACCCACCTTACCCTACACAATTCCATTCAAACATTTGTCACAAGTAAGATAAAATGTACCGTAACATCGTTTCTGATTTCTTACTTTGTACTTCGTGAGACGTCTCATCATTATTCACTTCACACTTTCGGCCATTTTTTGCTATATGACCCGCCATATGACAGGTTACACGTTAGAAAAGCACATCCTGCTGCTCTATCAAGCAAGGCAGCAAGCTTATTTCCAGACATCAGGTCGGACAGCATAATCGACATTATCTTTTGAATAATCGTTTATCGAAACTGTCTAGGAAAAGCCACTTCTTGTTCACAAGCAAAAAAATCGTCTAAAACAAAAAAAAAAAAGTTTGCTAATACAAGACAAGACAAACAAAAAATTCTTCCCGTCATTGACTATGTTTTGAAAGAGTTGCGCTAAAACACATAATCTGAATCTTCAAAGCGCACAGTATGAAAATTGTGGTATTTATGGTCAAAATTAATAGTGGTATTGACATTCATTATTAATTAACAAATTCTCAGGTACTTTTTCAAGACGGCGTATGTCGCAAATTGTAAACAAACCCGTTTTCAACAGCATATGGCATCAAATTCATCTAAAAATGTGTATATCTTCAAAGCTACATGAAAATGTGTTTTAAAAATGTAAATCAATTTTTGCAAAACAGTGTAACATCATTGTTGAAAATATTGCACATACACCGCTTAGCAGAAAATGTACTTTAAAAAGTTTTTTCGAACAACTAAATAGTTTAAAACGTGCGTCTGCTTTTTTTCATCACTGATTTCAAAATTAAGCATGTTGCTTGAATATTCTGATTTTCGTTAAGAAAAACATTTTACTTTGTTTTTCTGCAGCAAATGTTGTTACGTCGTGTTGTAAGTGTTGCATTTTTTTGTCGCATGTGCGTGAAACGTTTTAACGTGACGCAACATTTTGACGTATCAACAATGCAGCGTACGGAGACGCGTAACATTTCGACGAAAGTAGCATGACCTAGGTGTATTTAATTGCAATAAAAATAATTAGTTTCTGAATAGGAATAAAAATAAACTTTGAAAACTTCCGCACGGTAATTTTCTCAGCTTGATCAAAATGTAACATACGCTGATTTGAAAAAGTTCCGAGAATTAATGGTGGTATTTGACATAAACACATAGACAGATAAGAAAAATATTGTTCTGTTGCTTCAAATGGGGTATGGCGACAATTTTCGGCATTCATTTTTGTCATATTTTACAGAATTTGGTCACTTTTTGGCTTGCAATAAGCCTGTTTGATGATGGATAAAACTTTAATGGTCATATGAAGGTTTCAATAGTATATTCAAATCACAGAATAGTGGACGCAAAACAGATTTTCTAAAATGATCAAAAAAGAACTACTAGCATCTGGAGTTTGAAAATCACTGAGTAGAACTTCTGAAACAGCCAGAGAAATGTAGTACAGATTCCAAAAGCATCATATTGTAACAAAAACGAAAACAAATTTAATTTACTGGATATTTCGTTGAAATGTCTTTTATCGAAAATTATAATTTAATTAATTTATAATTAAAATTATAATTCCCATTATAATTTAACAATTCAGATGAAATTTGGCAAAAAGAAGTAGTTCACCAAAAACCCTGAATAATCAAACTTTTATTTTATTTCATTTTTTTTTTATTCAATTTATTCAACAAATATAAAGCAGTTTGTGTATTAGAAAGGAAAAATGAGTGAACGGTAGCCGCTATTTCTTGTCCAAAAGGAATTGTGCAGTATGCAGATACTCAAAACTGAATTATAATAAACCACAAGCGGTGAAAATCATTTCATGAAAATCATTGTTGTTTGTGGCATTATTTACGACAATAAAAAGAAAGACTCAAATTTTCAAACTATTTTGGAGTAAATCGAGTCACAAACGTAATAAAATCGGGTTGAAAGCGTGATAAAATGGGGCTAGACAAAATTGAGGAGTGACAAAATCGGGCCAACATTGCATTATGGCCATAACTTTCGAGCCCATAGTCCGATCCAGTCCATTTATTATATATCTTTAGTTCATTGATATTTTTTGGTGATAACTGAACTCACACTTCAGATTTTGAATGACGTTTCGGCCTACTGCCTTTCCGACACCATCAGATCTAAAAAATCCATTTATAATAAAAAACAATGAATTACGCGACGAATGCTCTTTGTTGCGAGCAAATCAGTTTAGGTTAAGTGCCTTAAAATGAGTGAGTTTTTTGGGCACGTTTCGCCTTTTTCGTGCATTAATTAAAAATAGTATTTTGGCCATAATTTCCGAGCCCATAATCCGATCCGGCCAATTTTCAATATGGAAAAATGGAACAATATCCTCTGACTAATTATGCAACTTGCTGTGAGTAAATGGTTTTGGGTATGATTACCTGTTAAAATAGTTGGATTAATTATTATTATTATTCATTCAGACTAAGGCCGAAGTGGCCTGTGCGGTATATAAGAGTCTTCGGAGCGTTTTGCGGAGTCCAAAGTACGTACGATTTCCTGCCATGATGCGTCTTCGAATTTCTCTGCTGGTATCGTACTTTGGGCTCCGCAAAACGCTCCGATCGAATAGAGAATCGCCGCCGTATCAAACTGACAATCTACAAGACTCTTATTAGACCGGTAGTTCTCTACGGACACGAGACCCGGACGTTGCCCGTGGGGGACCAACGCGCACTGGGAGTTTTCGGAAGGAAAGTGCTGCGTACCATCTTTGGTGGGGTGCAGATGGCGGACGGTACGTGGAGGAGGCGAATCAACCACTAGTTGCATCAGTTGTTGGGAGAACCATCCATCGTTCACACCGCGAAAATCGGAAGACTGCGGTGGAAGGCCAGGCACAATAGCCAGAATGTCGGACAATAACCTGATGAAAATGGTTCTCGGCAACGATCCGACAGTAACAAGAAGGCGAGGTGCACAGCGGGCAAGGTGGATCGATCATGTGGAGGACGATTTGCGCCTCCGTAGACTGCGTAATAGGCGAAGTGCAGCCATGGACCGAGCTGTATGGAGAATACTTTTATGTATTGCACAGGTCACTCCAGCCTTAGTCTGGTAATAAATAAAATAAATAAACAGATTTACTCGATTAACCAAATCATACAAGATGTATCCGTCCAGCGCTTAACATCCCGGCAGGTCCGTTGAGCCGATGAGATTGCTCCATTGCCTCCAGATTGCCTCTAAAACGTCTTGAAGTTTTTAACATACGATTTATCCGATCAACCAAGTCCTGAACAATGTATCTGTGCATCGCTGAACATTCCAGCGCTCATTACTTTTACAAGCAACTACAGGCCCTTTATGCTTCTCCAAAAATGTTCTGGAATTTAGAACATGTGATCTACCCGATCAACTTGGGCTGCAAAATGCTGGGTTGACATCAAGGAAGGAGCGCCCAACAGAGCTCTGGTGCCCACAAGTCCCTATCTCACGCTTCCACGGGTCGTCCGATGACAAAAGACCGCCAGCTAAGGGTTGTGTACTTAGCTGGTAGTGCAGCCTGGGCACTGTTGTCCTTCTGACATCAGCTAGAGTGAGAAGGTACGCCTCGAGCGTCAGTTCACTAGGAGGTACGGCTCAAACAACGTCTGCCTGGTACCCAGCGGCTGATTAACGAAACGCTGTATCGCGTCAGCTATACCTAAGGTGGCAGCCCCATGTAGAATGTAAATAACGCGACCCCGGTAAGGTAGCTTACTGAAGGCTCTCAAATACCACACAAAATGGAGAAGAAAAATAGAACGTTATTTTTGGCAATCGACCCGGCAACGAAATAAGGACTATGATTGGAAACTCGGTACCTGGAATGTCAGGACCCTAAATGAACCTGGACGAGTGAGCCTTCTGGCTCGTGAACTGCAGAAGGTTGGAGTGAACGTGGCTGCTATTCAAGAAGTCCGATGGCCTAGATCCGGAGAACGTGAATTCCGAGCCGTGGACCCCACGACCAGTACTGCATTCAAGTATAACATCTATCACAGCGGCGGTGAAAAAGCAGAGCATGGAGTTGGTTTCGTAGTGATGGGCAAGCAGATGAAGCGAGTGATGCGGTGGAAACCCATTAGTGAACGAATCTGTGTGTTGAGGATACGGGGCAAATTCTTCAATTACGCAGCCTAATCAACGTGTACGCGCCGACAAACGATAAATCCGACGACGTGAAGGACGCGTTTTATGAATGTCTTGATAAAGCCTATGGAGAGTGCCCAAAGCATGACGTGAAAATTGTTATCGGAGACGCTAACGCTCAGGTCGGTAGAGAGGACTTTTTCCGTCCCATAATCGGTAGGGAGAGCCTTCATTCCGCTACCAATGCCAACGGCCTACGGCTAGTAAATCTTGCTGCTGCCAGAGGGATGGCCATCAGTAGCACCTACTTTGCACGAAAGAACATCCGAAAGCACACCTGGAGACACCCAAATGGTGAAACTTGCAACCAGATAGACCATGTTCTGGTGGATGGGCGCCATTTCTCGGATGTTATCGATGTGCGGACATTCAGAGGTCCGAACATTGACTCTGATCACTATCTCGTTGTCAGTAAAACTCGATCACGGTTGTCAACTGTATCGAACGAAAGATCACAGCGAACGATGCGTTACAATATCCAGCGATTGTCGGCGGAAGGAGTATCGGCTGAGTACCGTCAGAAGCTCGACGAACGGATAAGTGCAATCAACGTTAGCGACAAAAACAACGATCAATGAAAGTCGATCCATGGAGCGGCGAGCACAACAGCACGAGAAGTGGTAGGCACTGCACAGAGGCGACCCAGGACGGGTTGGTTCGATGTGGAGCGCCAGAGAGTGACAGACGAGAAGAACGTTGCCAGAATCCGGATGTTGGTGTCAGGTACCCGATCGAATAGAGATCGGTACAAGGAAGCAAGAGCAGCGAAAAAACGATCCCACCGCAGGAACAAAAAAGGATTCGAAGAAAAAGTTATTAGTGAGGCGCAGGAAAAAATGAAGCAGAACGATATGCGGAGGTTTTATGAGACTGTTAATGGCGTGCGGAGAAAGACAGCGCCATCTCCCGTCATGTGTAAAGACCAAGAAGGGAATTTGCTGACTTCGACTGACTGACACTTCGAGACTTTGTTAAATAGTGGAAATGACGGTGTATCGGTAGATAGAATAAATATTAGCGACGATGGACAAGCTGTGGAGCCGTCTACACTAGATGAAGTTAAAAAAGCTAGTAAAGAGCTGGTGTGCAAAGAAGCGGTACCATTATCACAAAATCGCATATGCTCCTGGGATTTGCGGACGATATCGATATTATCGGAATTGATCGCCGTGCCGTGGAAGAGGATTTTGCGCCTTTTAAGAGGGAGACAGCGAGGATTGGACTCACGATCAATACCAGCAAAACGAAGTACATGGTCGCTGGCAATCAACGTGGGTTCATTAGTGGTGGTGGTAGCGAAATGGTGCTGGATGGTGAAAAATTTGAAGTGGTAGAAGAATTTGTGTATCTTGGAATATTAGTGTCGTGCGATAATGATGTTACCCTCGAGGTGAAAAGACGTATTGCAGCTGTAAATCGGGCTTACTACGGACTTCGTAACCAGCTTAAGTCCCGTAGTCTGCAAACGAAAACAAAACTCGCGCTGTATACTACTCTGATTCTTCCGGTGGCTTTATACGGCCATGAGACATGGGCGTTAAAGGAGGCTGATCGGAGAGCTCTCGGAGTGTTTGAGCGTAAGGTGCTGCGGACAATACTCGGCGGTAAACAGGAGAACGGTATCTGGCGGCGTCGCATGAATCACGAATTGTACCAGGTGTATAAAGGGCTGGATATTATTAAGCTTATACAACACGGCAGACTACGGTGGGCTGGTCACGTTGTTCGTATGCCGGAAGAACGACAAGCGAAGATAATATTTAGTAGAGAACCCGGAAGAGGCCGCAGGCTTCGTGGAAGGCCGCGTACACGATGGCTTATGCAGTTGAAGAGGACCTGAGGGCGCTCAATGTTCAGGGCGACTGGAAGCGATTGGCCCAGGATCGAGTCCAGTGGAGAAGGATACTCCATTCGGCGTAGGTTCATCGAAGAGCTGTAGCCCATCAAGTATCAAGTATCAAGTAAGATCTACGCGATCAACCAAGTCATGGTAGATTTATTAGTTCAGAGCTAAACATCCCTGCAGATCCATTTAGCGGATAGGATTTCACTAATTACTTTTACAAGCAACTACATACCTTTTTGATCCTCCAAAACCGTCCTGGAGCTCAGAACATGTGATCTACCCGATCAACCAAGTCCTGGACGATGTATTCGTGCATTGTAAAACATTCCAGCAGGACCATTGAGCCGATAGGATTTCACTCATTTATTTCACAAGCTTTAGTGAATCCTCCTGAAGTCGATGTTCTATGACTCAATATCAACTCGTGAAAGCACATTGTTTCATATTAAACATATTTTCTCGGTTACTTTGCCTTCCTTAGATGTGCGTATTCAAGAATACTTTTACAGTTTACATGGTGCGCATATGCTTTTTGAACCGGATTGGTTATATGTCGATTATAATGATATTCCAAAAGACTTATTTGATCACGTGGGCTGAATTCGAGAACGTTTTGGAGAACCTTGAGCATCTCGTATTCCTGAGAATTGATCACTGTGGCTTGACGTTCAAGATGACTAAACCAAATAGAGTATTCAAAATTATCAGACAATGCGGACTCAAAGATTCATTTGCCTGCTCTCAAAAGCAAAATCTTCCCAAGGTCTCGATTTTATGGGTCTTCAGGGTATAGTAACACTTGACCTTCGATATAATGTACGAGAAAGGCATAATCACTGCTAGGTGGAATAATCTTTTTTTTTTTATCCAAAATTCAAACACTTTTCATAGCATGTAGAAATATGGCTTAGAATCATTTGGACATTTGTTTTTTTATTAAGTGAAGTGAAAAATGAGATGGTCGAAGAGAGTACAGTGTAGTTAGAAGTTAGTACTGAGAAATGGAAATGAGAACTGAGTAGTTAAATGTGTGCGAAACAAGGGAGAAGTAAGTAATGGTCCCTTCTTTCTTCATATTTCTCATCATTCACTTGTCACTACTCACTTCTTACTTCTCACTTTTCACTTGGCACTTATTTATCACTTCTTACTCTTCACTTGTCACTTCACACTTCTCATTACTCACTTCTCACTCCGCCCTTCTCACTTCTCACTGCACCCAACCAGCGGATGGCAGATTTTGGTAAAGTTCTGCATAAGAAACTTAGAGCAACTGTATGATATTTAGTCACAGACAAACAGACGTAATAGCTTGAACAATTTTCTGAAAAATCCATCGTCCAACTCCTCTACCACCATCTTGCGAGCATGTTACACAAAACAATGTTTCGTATAACATTTCGTATGGATCGTTGTAGGCATGGTCGATGTTTATTTTCCTAGCGATACGTCTGTTTGTCTGTGAATTAAGCATAACATTTCCGGAAGAATAGATTGCAACCATTGTATTAAAATCTTACAATTTTGTATTATTTTAACTTAGGTGTGGGGTCCTTTATAGCTTAACGGTAAGAAGCGCGGCTACAAAGCAAGACCATGCCGAGGGTGGCTGGGTTCGATTAATGGTTCTGGTATATGAAATTTTCGGATTGGAAATTGTCTCGATTTCCTTGGGTATAAACGTATCATCGTGTTAGCCTCATGATATACGAATGCAAAAATGGTACCTTGGCTTAGAAATCTTAGAAGGTAATTACTGTGGAAGTGCTGTATAAGCACTAAGCTGTGAGGCTACAATGTCCCAGTGGGGGATGTTATGTTGTATGTGTAAAGAAGATCTGTATAAAAAGCTTACATTCTTTGTATTAGGAGCTTGCAGAATTATATATGCCAAGATTTTATACAATAATTCAACACCAAATTTTCAAAACGACCTATCTGATTTTGTAAACAAAGATTAAATCGTTGATTTGACGAATATGATAGTTCTCCCACGCAAACCAACACTTAGAATATCGAGTAATGGAGGTGCCTACATACGGAGGGAACGCAGTATGAAGGGACTTTGAATTTCATCGAGTGAGGGAAAACATCGAGCCAGGGAAAATTCACTGTTGCTACACTGTCCATTCTACAATGATAACTATAGTGTGCGTTGCAAAATATCGGAGTATCAAGTGGTGCGGCATTTGTTGTTTAGGTTATACAAATTTATTAAATCCACAAAATTTAACCAGGCATCATGCCTTCTTCTTAAAAAATGCTTTAAAAAAGTAAACGATTTTCTTCTTTATGCACACAATTTAGATATTTGAAAAGAAATTCTAAAATCTCACCTTTAAGCCCACCTAGAATCCCGGCAGACGACAAGGAAGACGTCGAAGCGGAAGTGGTTCCGTGTCGCAAAAGTGCTGCCGCTCGATCCAAATTCTCAGCAGGACTAAAGGAAGATGCTGGCACACCACTCCCGAGTGCCGTAGAGCTGTTTCGCAAATTACTCCCGGAAGTAGTGGATGAGCTCACCGCACTTTCACTACCAGGACTCAGTCTTCTGTTGTTGGCGTGTGCCACTCCTGAACTATGGCTGGAGCTAACAGCTGACGTTGCTGATTGACGATGGAAGGACGACGGTTGACGAAGATCGGAACTTCGACTGCTTGTGCTGCTGCTGACTGTAGATACGGATACTACGGAGGAATCTCTGCGCATAACAGGATGACCGGACGCTACTGGCGGTAGATGTCTCTTGCTTGGCGGCACCGGAGGCGATGAATCCATACGAGAACGAAGATCTTCAGCACCGGCGGATCGTGGGTCGTCTCGGATCTGCACCTCGGGCCGGTGGTGCATATCAGACGCTTAATACTAGCGTTCCGCAACGTTCTACATTTCCGGATGAGATGTATCTGGAATAGATTAATAATACACAGTGAGCGAAGCTACTTTAAGAATAAGAATAATCGATTAATGAAATCACCCACTCCCCTGCGAAAATTTATCCGCCCTCGGCCAAATCCATTAATTTTCCTTTCCAGTGCAGAACTTTTCTCTTTCCATGGCCAACCTTCCTGAAGTAGATTTTAATTCTTAAAACCCCAAATATCGATTTTTGCGCTACCCACACACAACGACAGCCGAATTTAATCCCTTGCGCTGGTTTTTCCTCATCATCCCGCCATTTCCACACCCCATTAAAATCTCTACCGAACGATAATGACATTTACGCCAAACTGTCTTGTGTTGGTAGGGAAAAAGGATGTTAAAACTGGAACTCCGCCACCGAAAAAGGATCACCGAGAGGGCGAATGTGAATGTCCATTTCTCGACACAGTCGTTGTCGCAGAACATCTCGAGTAAACAAAGACCAACGGAACCTCTTTCCGAGCAGAAATCAAGAATCCCTCCGAGACCACCCGGCGGTAATATTCCTGACCATACTCAAACGGTAGTCAGCCAGCCGACACGGCTTCGACAACACACATGTGCTGATTGGAGAAGGGTTCCCGTTCGAACCTACACGGGCACGGGCACGGGCGCTTCCATGCAGGCAGTCTAATTCCTTTTAACCCTCTTTTTTTGCTCTGCTCTGCGGGATGGGGGTACTGAGCGGTCGGGTTTCGAAGAAATTATACGCATTATTATGATAATAATCAAATTTGAAAGGGTAAAAACAAAAGAAATCGATGCCTACAAACCGACCGTCGGGTTGGTCGCCGCCGGTGCACAGTTGATTCGGGTCGTGAAGGATCGACCTTTCAATGAGGGGGGTTTGTTATCTTCGATACGTATGGAAATGAGTTTCGGTTGTAGGTGGAAGAATATGGTCTAAAACGATGCATGGTTGCCCGCGAAATATCCAAGGCGCTAAGCAGCGAGATAGAGCACATGGAGGCAGAGTCATAGATAACTCAATATTTTTTGTGTGAACAACTATTGTTTAATCTTTATTTCGTCGGAAGAAAGTAATTTTTTTCAGCAAGTTTACGAATAAGGAAAAGCTAAACTATTCTTAAAATTTGAGGGTAGTTAGCTCATTTTCCCCTATAGTATGTAAGGTTTAATATGATAGGTATAGTGTAGTAAGGTGGGTAATGTCTGTATGATGATTAGGAAGTCAAGAAAGAAGGGTTGATTTTAATTTCGATATCACCTCACAGTTTCAGCTGAACCTTGTATGCGTGTACGCATATTTTTCTTTTGATGCATGTTGGTTTTAATACAGGGTTTCCATTAATTGCTACATTTCAGTTGAACGTATTTTTTTACATTTCTAGATTTTGTTCGAATGTTTTGCCCTTCTCGTACAACAAAGTTTTTTTTTTATAATCAGCAAATCAAAGAATTATTCAAAACAGAAAACGTAAAAATTTTAATATTTTTTACGTTTTCTGTCTTATCTATCTGTCTTATATCGTTTGAAGTATAAAATGGGAACCCTACTGAAAATCAAGTTTCTTTGGAACTCATTTCGTTGAGAGCTTTTAGTGCGTGTTGTTGGAAACTAAGTGTGATCATCAATAGGATTGAAAATTGAATAATAGTGCGTGCCAATTTGTGCGTAACGGATCATTTGATAAAGAAATGATAATGGAAATAAACAGCATTTGAACACGAACATTTTTCTTTTACTAATTGATTAAACAATTAAGCGAAAAACAGTGATTTATTTGGGAATTTTGTTTAAAAGTCCGAAATATTCTGAATTGTGCCCAAAATAATATTAATGTTTCTTAGTACGTCTCTTCAAAGAGTAACAAAAGGAATGTTTCCACGAGAAGTAAGGTTATTTTTTATTAATTTCATTTTCTTCTTCCATTACCAAATTTTATAATATGAATATAATTACATAGCATGAAAAATTTGAAATTTTCTTAAAAAAAAAGAAATTGTCAATAAAAAAAGCAAGGTATGAGCAATAAACAAATATAAAATTTCCACAAATTATGCAAAATTTCCATAAACAATTGAGAATTTCCACAAAACAAAACTAAAATTAGCATTTTTTAAAGCAAAAGGTGCAATTATAAAAGAAGAATTTTCCATAAAGAAATCTAAATATTCCACGGATAAAATACAAAATTTTCTCAAATAAATCAATATTAGCAATAAACAATCACAAAATTTTCCATAATTATTTTTTCCGTGGAAAATATTCAATTTCATTTATTTTTTATATTTCTTTATTTTTTTTTTATTCCTTTATTTATTTGATAGGCACTCTGTGTTACTTAACCGCTACTGTGCCGAGATCTACTGTGGTATTCTGCAGCCAGAATCCACACAGAATCTATTTTTTAGAATTTCCATTATTCATTGTTGTTGTCGTTGCTGGTCCATCTCGTCGTGAGTCCATTGTGTTCGTTTTGTCCATGTCGTGTATCCAATGATCGTTGCATTGTCCGGTTGCCATTTATCCGGGTAACGTTGGAGGAATGCCTCCGAGAAGAACAAGTTGTCAGTCGTCATCAGGCAGCCGTGACGGTGAAGCGTGCACCCCAATACGCCACCGCATAGGCTGCGCATCCGGCGACTGACCAGGGTTTTGGTGGAGGGGCTGGGAATCGAACCCATGACCATTCGCTTGAAAGGCGAACGTGTAGCCAACTACGCTACGGGACCCCCTTAAATTTTGTATTGTTTTCGTGGAACATTTTCATTTATATATGGAAAATTCTTCTTTCATATAGAGCTGTGGGCCGCCGCGACAACCGACGATTTTTAGGCGCCGCCGCCGCCACCATTTTTGACCAGTAAAATAAAAAAAATAATAACCGGCGCGTCGCTGAGAAAAAACATCGGTGGTCCGTGGCCCCGGATCCCCACAAATCTTATGTACCAATTTGTACATTTTACATACAAACATGTGTTCCGTTTTCCATCTCACTGAACATATATTCATCTCATCGCAAAACAAAGAAATACAGCACCAATCTCGTTGCTTCTTTTTGCTAACAAGCGTTAGGAAAAACATTACAAAAATAAAAAACAAACCAAAATCCTTTTCATTGCTTTGTTTTTGATGGGATGGAATTGGGAGCTATACGATGAAGTGCCGAACCGTCCCCTACATAGTCTTTTCTTACTCGATATTCAAGGAACTAACGAGTAATACCTTCCAATCCAAAACTGCTTAAGCGCTTTTGGAAAATGCTGACGGTTCACCAACTTTCAGTGAGCAAACGCAGACATTTTTTAATTTTTCTATCATTATTCCCCTTGGCTCTTATTAGCAATCCTCACAGGGTGCTGTGGTTCCGGATCATACTTACGACAACCCAAACGTTAAAAAAAAAAACAAACAAAAATTTAGTTTATCTATGCTTTGAAATAAAAAATAAGAATCTACCAATTTTGAGTCATGACTAGGATGCAGGTAATTAAAGAATATCTCACATACTTCAGAATTAGACAAGATTATATGAAAAGATTAGTTTTCTAAAAAAGTAGAAGTTTGTATCCGAGACACGACCGTCAATTGTACGTAGGATTACGTGAAGTTTAAAAGATTTTATTTGGAAATTCTGAATATGAATATGAATTAAAAAAAAATTCATTTACAACTAACGCAACTCAATGATATGAGACGTCATTATTAAAGATTGTGCTGGTGCTGGGATTAAAGAAGATATTCGATTGAAAATTTACTCAACTGTTAGCAATTTTCAGACTTATTTGAATACGGCGTTGTTGTATGAATGTTGTGAATAAATTTTTGCAGCGTGCCCGATGAGTGTATACGATTCTTTTGCCGACGGCTACTTTCTGCTGCACTTTGAAGAAAAATCGTCTCAGTTCAAACTTCTCCCATGTCATATGATGGTTCTGATAAGAACCAATTTGTTTTCCACAATACGCCTATCCAATCACAAGCAGCAACAAAGCTTATGATTTAAACTTTGGAAAATATTTATCTCGGCTCTACCTTCTTCTCTCGTGTAAAATTATGATTCTGAAAAGAACCCGTTTGTTTTCAGTAATGCATCTTTCCAATCACAAGCAGCAACAGAAACCGAAGCAGAATCTAGAGAAAATTTAATTTCATTGCTACTGACCTTAACGTCAGCCACTCGATAAGTTGCTGCTAAAACGCGATAGACACCATCCATGTGAATCAATTTTTGCAGCATCCCTCTCCGAAGAGCGTTTGCGCTGCCGCCGACGCCAAGCGATTATAATTTGCACTTTGAAGAAGTAAAAGAAGAAGAAAATGTATTGGCCCTGGTTATGTACGAAAACACTAGGATCAAACGAACGAAAGGCGGAGTAAGCAAGCCGGTACCAATGATACGGCTCCTAAAGGGGTGGGGCCTCGGTCTCCATGCAAAAGTATTCAAACCTGCGGAAATGGGATCAACGATGATGTTTGCTACGGGCGGCGGCAGCAAGGCTCAGAGAAACATCATCAAGGGCGTCTCATCGAAGGCGTCGAGCATCATAAACAGCCTCGTAAACGACACCTTCGTGCGTATTGAGCTGGCCAAGCCCGCCGTCTCGGAGGGCTCCAAAGTCGTCATCAAGTAAGTCAGCTCCTAGTGATTGAACGAGTACGTAGTTCCACTTAAAACGGCATTTTTCAGGGCCCCAGTCTTATTCAAAGAGGAAAAAAAGTTTTTGTACCATGCACGAGGGAAATAAAAATTTTGAAATGAATTTCCACTTCACTGCTACTGATGCCACTGTCAGCCAATTTATGATTTGCCGCTGGAACACGATAGACGTCATCCATTTTAATACATTGTTTTGCAGCGTCTCCCTGCAAGGAGCACATTGGCTGCTACCGACACCACACGTCACCAAGTGATTATGATTTGCATTTTGATAATTTTTTTGTCTCGGCTCAACCTTCTCAGCTTCTCTCGTGTAAAATGATTATTCTGTTTCCAATGACACGCCTTTTCAATAAGAAACAGCAAGAATACTGAAATCAGAATCTTGAGAAAATTTCATTTGACTGCTACTAACGCAACTCAATGATATGAGGCGTCATCATTGCAAAGACATTTGCAGCGTTTACTTCCGCGCGTTTTTACTGCTACTTTTTTCAAGTTTCTACCGTCGCTAAGCGGTTATGATTTGCACTTTAAAGAAAATATTTCGGCTCTACCTTCTCTTGCGTACAATGATAGATTTGACAAGAATCGATTTTGATCCACAATGTGCCTTGCTAATCACTTATAGAAAACAAACGATAGTCCGTACCTCGCGTAAAAATTTCACTTGACTGCTGCTGCTGTGGAACAGTCATTCGATAATTTTCTGCTAAGTAGCCACTATTAAAAAAAACATTTTCAGTGAAGCCACTGGTATTTATCCGGGAACCGTAATCGACGCAATTTTTGCAATCAACACTTTCTTCTAATAAAATTTTGGCCCTGAGAAGAACCGATTTTCTTTTACAAGGCGGCGGCACTAACAGTAACTAAACGATAGTCCAAAGATTGCTGCTTTTGGCGACGGCCTCTCGATGATCTGCTTTCTGATGCTACGGGCGTCATCGTTGTGTCCGCTTTCCGAGAAAACTTAACTGAGGATTAGAGTCCAGCCCGTAAGTTGCACGATTTTGATATCTGTGCTTGCGATGCACATACGCGATTGGTTAGTTTACCGATTTTTCATAGTGCCTGGTAAAATTCAATTTTTCAATAGCTTAGCACCTTGAATGCATTTTTTCGATAGTTGAGCAAAATCTTGGAGAGTTCGTCGATTGATTAATACTAAAATCTTTAAAATCGGTTGAAAGCGGTTGAAAGTTATTAGGCCATACTTCCTCACCACTATCGTGACGGTCTCAGATTTGAAACTGCAGAATAATCCCCCTATGTTCCCGAAGGACGTAATCCTACGTCAAAACAGCGATATCGTGCATCATATTGAATGACTTTACTAAATTTTCTAAATATTCGGAAACGATCCCTTGCGTTCATTATATTACTTGTTAAAAAAAAAACATAGAAAACGAAAAGGGCAGCTGGAACTATGTCCAAGGGCCGCAAGTAGACTCCGCCAAAGTGACCGTGTGCCGCTCAAAGCGCACAAGCCCAACTCCTGGTGTTAGGTGGGACGCTAAACAGCCCTGACACGACAGCCCTCCGACGACACAGAAGGTTTGCACAGGCCCAATAGCCGCCTTTAAAAACAATTATTACGAACGACATAGGGGATAATACGACTCGATACAATCGGCAACGACCTAGGCGACGAACAAAGGATCACGCTTGTTATAAAACGAATTTGTACAATCCCATTTAATTCCACCACTTAATTGTACCTTGACAGATACGTATTTCGACCTCAACAGTAAGGTCGTCTTCAGTGTCTCGTACTTGACTCGATTTAGTTTTATGACAAGTGAAGACATTCCACTAAAAAGCTCAAAATAATTTTCTTAACAAAAGATCACAATTGGAAGCTTGGAAAATGGAACTGCAAGTCGCTAGGCTTTGCAGGTTGCGACAGGATAATCTACGATGAATTACATCCCCGCAACTTCGACTTCGTAGCGCTGCAGGAAATCTGCTGGACAGAACAGAAAGTGTGGAAAAGCGGACATCGAGCGGCTACCTTCTACCAAAGCTGTGGCACCACCAACGAGCTGGGAACCGGCTCCATAGTGCTGAGTAAGATTCGCCAACGTGTGATTGGGTGGCAGCCAATCAACGCAAGGATGTGCAAGCTGAGGACAAAAGGCCGATTCTTCAACAATAGCATCATCAACGTGCACAGCCCACACGAAGGGAGACCCGGCGACATTCTGTGCGTTTTATGCACAGCTGGAGCAGACATACGATGGATGCCCACTGCGGCACGTCAAAATCGTCATCGGCGACATGAACGCACAGGTAGGAAGGAAGGAAATGTATAGACCGGTCATCGGACCGGATAGTCTGCATACCGTATCGAACGACAACGGCCAACGATGCATAAACTTTGCAGACTCCCCCGGAATGGTAATTCGAAGCACTTTCTCCCCCCGCAAAAATATTCACAAGGCCACATGGAAATCACCTAATCAAGAAACGGAAAACCAAATAGGCCACGTTTTTATCGACGGTAATTTTCTTTTTTTTTTCTTTTTTTTTGTTAAATAACTAGTAGGAGTAGGAGGTTGAGGGTTCGAGTCCCTCCAAGACACGTGGATTCTTTTTCGCAAATTTCATATCAATTTGTCCATTTCGAAACATATGCTGTGCATATGCACAGCCAAGATATTTAACAAAAAAATGGTTTTCGTACGGCCGAGTTGCCGAATAATATGCAATTAATTGTTTTTTTTCTTTTTACTCACCGCAATACGAATATTGAATCCGACCACTTCCTCGTTGCAGTGTGTCTGCGCTCAAAACTCTCGACGGTGTACAACACGCATCGGAGCCGTCCGCCGTGGCTAAACATTGGGCGGCTACAAGACTGTAGACTAGTCCAAGACTACGCGCAGCAGCTGGAAGTGGTACTCCCAACAGAAGAGCAACTAGACGCAGCGTCTCTTGAAGATGGCTGGAGAGATATTCGATCCGCCATTGGTAGCACCGCAACCGCTGTACTTGGCACGGTGCGCCCGGATCAGAGAAACATCTGTTATGAAGGCGAATGTGAGCAGTTAGTTGAGGAAAAGAATGCAGCATGGGCGAGATTGCTGCAACACCGCACGAGGGCGAACGAGGCACGATATAAACAGGCGCGGAACAGACAAAACTCGATTTTACGGAGGAAAAAGCGCCAGCAGGAAGATCGAGACCGCACGAAAGTTCTATGAGAATTTAAGCCGTTCGCGCCAGTACCACGTGCCATAGCCTGATATGTGTAAGGACGTAATGAAATAGGCTTGCCATCATCGATGACACTTAATGGGGAATGTGCTAACACACCTCAGGGGATTTGCAATTTATTTGCTACGAAATTTGCCAGCGTGTTCGAAGACGAGAAACTTTCAGCCGAGTATATCTCCGCCGTGACCAGTAATGTTCTATTGGCCAACCAGACGCTCGGCGTCGTCAACGTTACCGTGGAGTCAATTACATCTGCCGCATCTAAGATCAATACATAGTATAAACCTGAACCCGATGGTGTTCCAATTGCGTTTATCAAGAAAAACATCGCTTTGCTTCTAGAGCCGCTCCACTCGATCTTCCAGCTCTCCCTTTGTAGTGGATTTTTTCATCTTGTTGGAAATTGGCTGACATGTTTCCCGTGCACAAGGAAGGAAGCAAACGAGACATCAATAATAACTTCGTTATGTGCTATTTCCAAGCTATTCGAGTTGCCATGGAGTCGCTTAACGCACATTGTAAGCAAATTGTAAGTGTCGATCAGCATGGTTTCACAGCAGGACGCTCAACGGCCACTAACCTGCTTTGTTTCACATCTTACGTAACTGAAAGTATGAATACAAGGGCTCAGACGGTCGTAATATATACGGATCTCTCGGCAGCCTTTGATAAACTCAACCACGACATTGCGATCGCAAAGCTCGATAAGTTAGGTAGGTTGGCAGCCTTCTTAATTGGTTCCGTTCATACCTCTTGGATCGTCAATTGATGGTTAACCTAGGCAACTTCCGATCGGCCGGCTTTTGCGCTACATCAGGTATTCCTCAAGGCAGTCACTTGGTACCGTTGATATTTCTCCTGTATTTTAACGACGTTCACTACATCATCAAAACACCACGATTATCGTTCGCGGATGACCTTAAAATATGTCTACGTGTTTGCTCCATTGACGATTGCTCCTTTCTTCAGGAGCAAATTCATGCCTTTTCCAACTGATGTTCCCTCAACCGAATGGTTGTCAATCCGGGCAGATGCTCGATAATTATCTTCTCTAGAAAGAAACAGCCGATTATTTTTGACTACAATCTCCATAATACGATTATCGAGCAAGTACACTGCGTGAAAGATTTGGGTGTTCTACTGGATTCGCAATTAACCTATAGAAACCATCTAACTTATGTAATTGACAAAGCATCAAGAGCTTTCGGATTTGTATTTAGAGTAACAAAGAAGCTTACGGATATCTACTGTCTAAAATCGTTATATTGTTCTCTCGTACGATCCACACTGGAGTACTGTTCAGCTGTTTGGTGTCCTAACTACAATACCGAGCGAATCGAATCAGTCCAGCTTCGCTTCCTTCGTTTTGCTCTCAAAGGGCTACCCAGAGGGACCCCCATCGTTTACCTGACTACGAAAGCCGTTGCCTGTTGATTGATCCACAACCCCTGCATATCCGCAAAGATGTTTGCCGAGCATTGACCGTAGCTGCAAGAAGAACGGATTGTGAAACAATCTTTCGGGAAATAAATATAAACGTGCAACCCCGGCCGTTGCGTAATAATTCAATGCTACAACTCTCTCATCGCCGTACTAATTATGGATCATGGAGTGCCATTCATGGTATACAACGTGTATTCAACAGAGTGGCATCAGTTTTTGATTTCCATTTGACCCGAGACAAACTTCGACGGAACTTCTATAGAGTTTTTGCTGGCCACGGTAATCGACGAGGGAATTCATGAGTTAACTTTGGATCACATGTTTAATTTTTATATTTTATATTTTGACCATTTCTGATTTTATGTATTTTGTCATCTAAACTGTACTTTAACTTTAGTTTAGTATACAACTCATCATTGGGACACAAGTTGTCTGTTGATCTTAAACAACATAAATAAACGAGAACCTTTTTCCAAACGAGCGTGAGGTGATCCAAAGATGGCGGCAGCACTACGAAGAGCACCTGAATGGCGATATGGCAAACAACGGTTGCGGTATGGTAATGAACCTAGGAGCAGGACATTGCTGAACGCCGCCTACAAGGTACTCTCCCAAATTTTATGCCACCGACTAACACCAATTGCAAGAGAGTTCGTGGGGCAGTACCAGGCGGGATTTATGGGTGAACGCTCTACCACAGACCAGGTGTTCGCCGTACGTCAGGTGTTGCAGAAATGCCGCGAATACAACGTGCTCACACGTCATCTATTTATCAACTTCAAAGCCGAATATGATACAATCGTTCGGGACCAGCTATGGCAGCTAATACACAAACACGAAACCGGGGGAGGAAGGACCTGGAAAGGTCCGTCCACCCATGAAAGACGGTGGTAAGGGGTTACGGCAGGCTGAGAGCTCTCAGCCGCACCAGACCAGGGAAATAGAGGGGGATGACGCCTCTTGGACCCTGGTCAAGAACAAGAGGAAACCGAAGACGTCAAGGGCCGAAAAGAAGGCCCAGGCGAATGAGGGTAGCAAGAAGTCTAGGGTAGGCGCCAATCGCTCCAGGGGCGATGCCCTAGTCATCAAAACGGACGAGGCTAAGTACTCGGACGTCTTGAAGGCGATGAGGAGTGACGTCAAGCTCGGTGAACTCGGCACCGACGTACGTCGAATAAGACGTACCCGGATGGGCGAGATGATCCTCGAACTGAAGCGAGGCGTCTCGCAAAAGAACGCCGCCTACAAGAAGTTGGCGGAGGAAGTCCTAGGCGAGACGGTCAAGGTGAGGACGGAGGTGAATCTAAGGGTTAAAGACCTGAACGAGATCACCGAAGTCGAAGAGCTCGTCACGGCACTGCGGCGACAGTGTTCGGCTACGGAAAGGTCCGGCAGGGACGCATGTAGCATTGGTTCGGCTATCTGCAGTGGACGCCTCCACGGTAGTCAAGTTTGGGAGCGTCAAGGTGGGATGGTCGGTATGCCCTGTGGGCATATACGAGCAACCCGAAGTTTGCTTCAAGTGCCTGGAACCGGGGCACAAGCAATGGGACTGCAAAGGCCCTAACAGAAGCAATCTCTGCCGACGCTACGGATTGGAGGGACATAAGGCACAATGCAGCACGAACCCTCCCAATTGTTTGATTTGTTCCAGCAAAGCTGTGAACAGCAAGCGATGTGCCCGGCGTTTAAGCGTGCTGCAAAATCACAGTGCAGGTAACGCAGCTGGCTTGCTTGGCCTCGCCCGAGTGTTTGGTTTCGCAGGTTTAGCGGAAACGGCGGAACGCGTGTTGTTCGTGTGCTCACGTTTTCGCGCAATGCGTGACCACATGCTTGCCACATGTGGTCTGGACACTACCCCGGACAACCTAGTTCGGAGGATGTGTAAAGATGAAGTTGGCTGGAACGCCGTTTTATCGGCTATCGCCCAAATCGTCTCGGAGGTACACAGAAGGTGGCGCGTGGACTCAAGGATGGCTAGTTCAGACGCAAATAAGAGGTGGTCTGTGGTCGAACTCGATCCTTTTATCGAACAAGTGGCCGCGCGAAGAACAACATGGTATCGTCGCTTTCGCGGCGTCGGTCAACCGGGCGAGTTCCGAGCCCGAGGACGGAAAGGGGTCTTCGTCAAGGCTGGGGCAGGCGTAGGTACCGCGTCGGCAAGTCCCTCTGTGTGCTGGCGAATAGGCCCTAGCGCAGAAAGGTCAATTTGGGTATCAAGGTATCATTCCAGTCGTGCAGAGGGAAGCAGGCGCGAAGTCGACCCTTCCCACCTTCCGAGGACATATGGCGTGGTAAGGCCACCTGGAAAGCCGGCAATGCGCTGGCACGATACCATGGAGTTCTTCTAAAAACAGCGAGTCACGATGTTCGATGCTTCAAGGGCACGCAGCTAACCTCGACGGTGCGTTGTGCACTGTCTCACCTTTGAAGCATTACTTTCTGGTTGTACCGAAGGGACTATGGGCTTGGCGGCTATAGAAACCGTTTAGCGGGTCGAGGATGTAGTCCTGCTTCCCTCGTTTGCTGTTGGAGGTGGTCCCTAACCCCGCACTTCCTGGATAACCCAGGATGTCTGTTGAGCAGATCCCCCCCTTCATTGCTTAGTAAGACGTCCCAGGTTGAGACTATGAGCTAGGCTAATATTTTGAGCAGGTTCTCATTCACGGCACCGGCACAAACCAAGGATAGAAACTTTACTATGCCCAAACTCCCTCACAATCAAGTGTGCTTACTTGATGATTGGCGATGCAACTAATTGAAATTAAATTTGAAGATATAATAGCCGCTGTATTAAAGCGCTATAGACGACCGAGAAAATGTTCTGATACCCTATTTCTCTTGAAGTAGAAATACTGTTACACAGTTTGCACTACAAGCATAAGTACGGGTTTGGTATTGGTATGTAAAAAGCCTTTTCTTAACGGACATCGTACTCTATTCCGTCATCTTATAGTATGGTGCTTCCATTTGTCTTAATCAAAACTGATTGCACGAGACGAGCCAGCCTTGGGCTGAAAGTCTTCCTAATAAAGATATAAAAAAAACCGATTGCGAGTTAAATGCCATTCAAAACAGATCGAAGTTTGGTTTATGCATGTTTCATTATTGTTTATTAAATTACATGTAGATGATATGTATACGACAATTCAAAACTAATTAAATGTGTTTTGTTCGCCTGTCTTCGTTGACGTGAAATAATTAGTCAGTATTTCTGGAGCCAATACTTGTTCGAAAAAATTAGTAGCTTTTTCCGAATAGATCTTCCAGAAGATTTCTTTTTTTTACTTTGATAAATAAAGTGAATTTGGGAGTCCAAACCACAAAGAGAGCATACGACGCCTCAGATAAATGTATCTGCATCTGTACTTGAAAGTAGTATTCGTGCTTATGGTTCATTTTGAGGCTTCCGTCATTATCAGGATTTTTTCTTGAAATTAATGACTTAATTCCATCTTCTCTGTAAAGGTTTACAAACTTGCTGGCATTTTGCTTTAATAACGATTGTTCCACAAAACTGCATTGTAAAATGTGGTCCGGAGAAGCGGCAAAATATGGATAGTCTGGATTTATAATAAGGCCACTTTTTCTACTGTTAAAATCATTATGCTTTTGCCATTTGAATAGCTCTTTAGCTGCAGCAATATAGCTCTATGCTTATTGCACATTCCATATATTGTTGCTGTTATTGACGCCACAAATGTGTTTGATTATTGTCATTGAAGGGACATCAATCCTTGTTTTCACGGCCTTACTAAATGATTAAGTGGTTATACGTCCATACCTTAATTTGAACGGTTCGGACGATTGATTTCTTGTTATCTCCTCGGCTAATACACAGTCGTCTTTGGGTATACTCCAATCTATTTCTTTACCCTATTTCACAAGATCTTCTAACGGTTTTCCTACCAAATTAGCATCAAACATTCTGCGGAAGCTAGCGAGTTTTCTACATATACACATACGTCGTTTTCATCCGCATATAGTTCCGATGGTTTGAAGCTTTGCTCGGTGGTCGCAGCTTGCTCGCTGTAACGTCTTGACCAGAACTTGTTAGCCTAAGTATGAGGTCCTTTAATTGATCATCAGACTTCTCCAGATTGTAGTCACGGAGCTCACAACTTGTTTCAACAACACGACCCAGGAAACGCATATGGATGTTTCCTCCAACAATTGCATTTTTTTTCTTCATAACGTTCTAAATCTTTGCTGGTCAAAGTACCGGTTTTGAAAACAACATTTTGCGAACTTTTCAAACTTTTAAAAACAAACGCAAGACACAGACATGAAGTTTCAACTGTCAAACGACATAAGCCAAACGTCAAAATCGAGTGCCACCCACCTGTGGGTAGTACTTGGCATCCGCCATGCGCGCTCGTAAAATGCTGGATAAGGGTCAGACCAGGTATCTGGCAACCCCAATCCTACCCACTACGTTTGACAATAGCCAACATCTTTGAGTTTCCCATTGTTCTATTGAAATTGGGTTTCCCACTGACAATTCTTTTTTGTAAACAAACCACTATTCCGAAGTGATTTTTTCCAAATAGACGTAATTATTTTTCATAATTTTTCAAGAACTTGTGCGAAAGTATGAATGCGAGGTGTATTTCAACAAGAATATTGATGTCTTTAATAAATTTTCATATTTCAATCGACACCAAGCGCTCTACTTTGCCAAAATATTATGATATTTAAAATATATTTTCAATGGCAGGTTTCAACGATTATGATTACGCCATCGTATTAAACTAATCGATGATTTTGATGCTGGCATCAGAAACATGACTGCTTCGTCGACCCTGGGTCAGACAGACAGAAATTCATTTTTATGTATCCCGACTGACAATAATAGAACAAAACCTGCCAAAGCCGTAATTTCCCCTACTTGAAACAAAGAACTACCAAACTCTGTTACAATCTTCTATATAATAAAAATGAGTGGAGATTTCTTTCCTGACGATTTAACTCGCGAACAGGTTGGCCGATCTGGAAGATTTTTCCTTAATCGATTCTTTCTGAGATCCGCAAGTTTTGTATACAGTATAAGTTTATGAATTTAACGGGGAAATGTAAAAAATCATTAGAACACAATTTTGGTTCCACTGTCTGTCAGCTTGATCTAGAGTGCGGTGCTGCAAATAGTTCAGTATGTGACATTTGCAACACCCAGGCAAAGCTGGGCATTTTTCCGATAGTTTTATCATAAAAACAACATATTTTGCTAGAAATGTATAACATAATCAGATACAAAATATATTGTTTACTGTGCAGTTGGAATTTTTCACAGGTCGTGATCAACAATCAAAAGTTTTTGTTTTTGTTGAAAAACACAACATTACAAATTAGGTAACCTTTTCAAATTATATCAGCTTTGTGATATATATGGCTGGAAGACTTTGCTACATCTATTTTAATTGTCTACTGTTAGGCAAATCGGTATTTTTTAAATCATATTATGATAAAATCCTGTTACAACATTTGAAACTGTATTGTATCAAAATAAGTTATCACAATTAGTTAAAATTCTGTTAAATTTTTGTTAAGTATGCTAGTCGGGTATAGATGTAATTAGTATAACATGTTCACTGCTTTTTCATACGAAAAGGTCATGTTTGAGGATTAATATCTCAATTCCTAGTGATTAGATTGGTTTCAATTTTTGTCGTCTAGCCTAACATGACTTGAATTTTAACACAAAGAATGTTATTTGTTTGCAGTTTTTGGCTTGACGTTTTCAGTGCAAAATAATTATAACAAATATGGAGCTCCATATAAAAGCGGTGTACGTTATAATTATTTTGCTCTGAAAAGGTCATGAGCAACAAAACCTCCTTAGCCGTGCGGTAAGACGCGCGTCTTTAAAGCAAGACAGTTCGATTCCCGGTGCCGGTCTAGACAATCTTCGGTTTGGAAATCGTCTTGACTTCACTGGCATAAAAGTATCATCGTATTGGCGAACAAACGTTGCATGAAGAAGAAAAAGCATAAAGATGATATTCGAAAAAAATTGCACGGGGAAGCATATAGGGTAGTGAGCTAATTCCCGTCGTAGTAGGTAGTGCTTGGTTTTCAAATCTAATTTATACGCCAGCCCAATGTAACACGTATTTTAGAGTTCCTAGTTTTCATTGTGTACTATTAGCGCATTGAACAAACCATAGTCTATTGAGAATCGGCAATCAAAAATACCCTTCAAATTTTTCAAATTTGTCTTATGAAAATCTGTTTACGTCCATGAGAATTTTCATTCGTCCAGTCTAAAACTCGATGGATTGCTGTCAAATAAATCTGTTGGTATTGGTGTGCGATTTCAACAAGTACACCAAATTAGCTTTTTATGCGGTATGTTACCGTGCTAAATAAAAATAACATAAATAAAATTAATATTGGCCTGTTCTGAATATGTTATGTGTACATTGTGAAACATAGAATAGAATATGTGTATTGAGGATGTTCGCGGTTATCCAAGAAATCCCTGAAGTGAAGGCCTTCAGGTCTACACGCGTAACCAATGATCTACAGGCCTGTTTTGTAAATGTAATATACCCATTGTGGTACATATTTATGATAGAATCTGCGTATGGAACATCTTCACGGTTATCCAAGAAATCCCTGAAGTGAAGGCCTTCAGGTCTACACGCGTAACCAATGATCTACAGGCCTGTTTTGTTAATGTAATGTACCAATTGTAGTACATATAACAGAATCTGCGTATCGAAGACGTTCGTGGATATCCAAGAAATACCTGAAGTGGAGGTCTTCAGATCTACACGCGTAACCAATGATCTACAGGCCTGTTTTGTAAATGTAATATACCCATTGTGGTACATATTTATGATAGAATCTGCGTATGGAACATCTTCACGGTTATCCAAGAAATCCCTGAAGTGAAAGACTTCAGGTCTACACGCGTAACCAATGATCTACAGGCCTGTTTTGTAAATGTAATGTACCTATTGTAGTACATATAACATAATCTGCGTATGGAAGACGTTCGCGGTTATCCAAGAAATACCAGAAGTGGAGGCCTTTAGATCTACACGCGTAACCAATGAACTACAGGCTTTTTTTTGTAAATGTAATATACCCATTGTGGTACATATGATAGAATCTGCTTATGGAAGATCTTCACGGTTACCCAAGAAATTCCTGAAGTGAAGGCCTTCAGGTCTACATGCATAACCAATGATCTACAAGATGGTTTTGTAAATGTAGCTCATGGAGGTTTCACAGTAACAGAATCAACGTATGAAAGCCATTCGCGGATATCCAAGAAATACCTTAAGTGGATCATTTCAGATCGACAAGCGTAACCAACGATCAAAAGGCTTGTTTTGAATATATAATGTACCCATTATTTTTGCCATTCTCATACAACAAAGTTGTACCGAAAGGCTATCATTTCACTCCAAGAACGAACTTTTTATAGAAGGCTCGGAGACCCATAGTGTTATATACCAATCAACTCAGCTCAACGAACTGTATGCATGTGTGTATGTGTGTGTATGTGTGTGCAAAAAAGCTAAAAAAAACATTAGACAACTTTTCTTTTAGTAATCCTTAGCCGATTTTCTCGCAACAAGGTTTATTCGATAGAAGGTAAAGCCTAGTTGATCGCGTTTCGCGTTATTACGAAAATGGTACATTGAACCGAGCCATATAAGCGACATATAAGGTTGGTGTCTTGACTAAATGCGAGAAAGGCAGTATCACTATTCGGTGAATTAAGTTGGTTTTTTTTCTTATTTGTGTGTTTTTTAAGTTTAACATCAAGTTCAACATAAATGTATTCAATATGAAGAGAGCATGAACCATATTTTAAATCGGAACATTGATCTTCAGCTACGCGTGTAGATCAAATTGCCTTATTCCAGGGATTTCTTGAATGACCAAGAACATATGCTGTGAGGGCATTCTGTTATTCGTACTACAGAGAGCATGTACCATATTTGAAACCGGAAAATTGATCTTCAGTTACGCGTGTAGATCGAAAGGCCTTACTCCAGGGATTTCTTGGATGACCAAGAACATATGCAGTGAACGCATTCTGTTCTTTGTACTACAGAGAGCATGTACCATATTTGAAACCGGAAAATTGATCTTCAGTTACGCGTGTAGATCGAAAAGCCTTACTCCAGGGATTTCTTGGATGACCAAGAACATATGCAGTGAACGCATCCTGTTCTTTGTACTACAGAGAGCATGTACCATATTTGAAACCGGAAAATTGATCTTCAGTTATGCGTGTAGATCGAAAGGCCTTACTCCAGGGATTTCTTGGATGAGCAAGAACATATGCAGTGAACGCATTCTGTTCTTCGTACTACAGAGAGCATGTACCATGTTTGAAACCGGAAAATTGATCTTCAGTTATGCGTGTAGATCGAAAGGCCTTACTCCAGGGATTTCTTGGATGACCAAGAACATATGCAGTGAACGCATTCTGTTCTTTGTACTACAGAGAGCATGTACCATATTTCAAACCGGAAAATTGATCTTCAGTTACGCGTGTAGATCGAAAGGCCTTACTCCAGGGATTTCTTGGATGACCAAGAACATATGCAGTGCACGCATTCTGTTCTTTGGACTACAGAGAGCATGTACCATATATCAAACCGGAAAATTGATTTTCAGTTACACGTGTAGATCGGAAGGCCTTACTCCAGGGAATTCTTGGATGACCAAGAACACATGCAGTGCACGCATTCTGTTCTTTGTACTACAGAGAGCATGTACCATATTTGAAACCGGAAAATTGATCTTCAGTTACGCGTGTAGATCGAAAGGCCTTACTCCAGGGATTTCTTGGATGGCCAAGAACATATGCAGTGCACGCATTCTGTTCTTTGTACTACAGAGAGCATGTACCATATTTCAAACCGGAAAATTGATCTTCAGTTACGCGTGTAGATCGAAAAGCCTTACTCCAGGGATTTCTTGGATGACCAAGAACATATGCAGTGAACGCATTCTGTTCTTTGTACTACAGAGAGCATGTACCATATTTGAAACCGGAAAATTGATCTTCAGTTACGCGTGTAGATCGAAAGGCCTTACTCCAGGGATTTCTTGGATGACCAAGAACATATGCAGTGCACGCATTCTGTTCTTTGTACTACAGGGAGCATGTTCCATATTTGAAACCGGAAAATTGATCATCTACGTATCCTTTCTCTGTACCACAAGAAGCATGTACCATACTTAAAACAGGACTGCAAATCTTTGTTCCTGAGCTCAAGCCATTTCTTGGATAACTGGACGACTTATCTGTGACTTTATGCAGAATAACTATCATTTCGGTCAATTTTGAAAGTCAAATTTAAAAGTTTATTTTCGGTTCCAGTTTACAAAAATTTCCTATTGCAATCCCATTTCGACCGCATAATAGTAGTTTGTGCAACAAGTTGCAAAAAGATGATTTTTTCAGCACGAGTTGTACGTTTATCCAACGAGGCTTGCCGAGTTGGATAAATACTACGAGTGCTGAAAAAATCGAGTTTTGCAACGAGTTGCACACGCTATTTTTTGCAATGACGAAAAATGGGCTTTAATATGATAAATCTATACCAAAATTGTACAATCGAGTTTACTCCACATGATCATTCATGTCAATAAATTATGTTGCGGCAGAGAACAATAAGATTCCATCTTATCATGCCAAATTCCATAGCTTGAAAAGCTATGAAGCGATGGATGCAATTGCCTTTTGGAAAATTGTGGATGTTATGTCCAACAAACCATTTCATTTATTACGAGACGCTTAGAGTACACTATTTAAACACTCACCCAAACTAATTCAGCTAAATGTAGTCAAGTAACTACTGTCCCAATGTAGGTTTTTTATTATAGCACCCAAATGAGTGCTATAATGAATATTATGCAACCCATTTGAGTTGCATAATGGTCATTAAAGCACCCATTCTGTTGGTATGGAAAAGTAGGCCGTTTTATCACTCAAATGACAACTGTAAACCAGATATTATGATCAGGAATTGCAAAAAAATGGTTTCGATTGTGCTGCCATTCAGTTAAATGCATCAGTCTGTCAAACAACTAACACACATGCTTAACATGTACGTGGGTAGTGCTGCCAACAGATTTCTGTTATGAAATTATTTCTCCTGTTTCAAACTTTTGGAATAGTGGAAAATTTTAGTGTGAATGACGAGTGTGTATGAAAAATATTTATTTGGAAGACTTTTCTTTTATTACACTAGCGGAAAATAATTGAAAAAAAAAAACACTTTTATTGACTGCATGATGTATTATCAGATGTGTAACATGAGATTATTTCAGTTCAAAACGCCAGTTTGGCAACGCGGTTTTCGACTATAAACAAGGCGACGAAGAAAATAAATTTCAAATGCTCTAAAGTTTGAAAAAACAGATCATTTGAACGCCTTCCGGCAGTTATTTTGCAATTATTATTCACTTGAGCAATAAACATTGCTTTTATTTAGTGCGCAGTGAGAAATTTATGTGAAAAAGTGCGGTGAAAATAAGAAAATGACGTTGATTTTGGTCATTGGCGTAACTACAGGGGGGCTAGGGGGGGCTATAGCCCCACCTAGGATCTGGCTAGCCCCCCCTAGAAAATTTGTAACTTTGTATAAGTATTGCACATATCTAGTCCACTGATTATATACAGGGTAAATGCAGAGAAAGGATTATCTTCATTATCAAATCCCTGTCTTCGAAACACTACAGCAAGTTGAATCAATTCGCTCAAGTTTTTGAACTCCGAGCAATTGTTATAAGGCTTGCTCATGACAAAATCTGGACTCCTCAAACCACTTTATAACTTATGAAATACCAAAGGAAATACCTCATCAACAAGTGGATTAACAAATATATTATTTATTTGTCATATGACGAGTTTATACAATCCCATTGAATTCCACCACATAATTGTATCTTGACAGATACGTATTTCGACCTCAACAGTAGGGCCGTCTTCAGTGTCTCGTACTTGACTCGACTCGAGACACTGAAGACGGCCTTACTGTTGAGGTCGAAATACGTATCTGTCAAGATACAATTAAGTGGTGGAATTCAATGGGATTGTATAAACTCGTCTTATGACAGGTGAAAACATTCCACTAAAAATCTCAAAATAATTTTCTTATTATTTATTAGTATTACAAGTACTTAATGGATAATGGACAATTCAGATTTTCAAGTTTTTCCAGGGTTTTGTGAGTAATTGTAATCTAAATCGAGCGTATGATCTTAACCTTCCTAACTAATATCACAGACAAACAGACATAACACATTGAATATTCACTCATCTGATTCATCGTTGTACAAACACTAACGACATCTGTTATTTTCACTATGTTAGGCAGGCAAATCATAAACCAGATGGCGGTAGTGATCAAACGTCAAACTCGAGCAAATCCGATGCGCGCGTAAATCAGTGAACGATTAGAATTTCACGAGTGTTATGTCTGTTTGTCTGTGCTAATACCAATCCTAAAAGCTGCAGCGCATTATTATCACTGTAGGCTTCTTGAGAAAGGTTCGGTAAAACTCTTAGATTTCAAGTAGAGGTAACTAAAAGCTGAATAAGAAAGAATTTTGTATTCTTTCGGATGAATTTTAGAAACTCTGCATACTATTCAATTCTCTAAACTCCTATTGTCGCTGCAGCAATGAAACCAGTGAAAATGTCTCAGTAGGCGTGAAACAGACCTACTGAGAGAAAAGATGTGTTAAATGTTCCTATGTGTTAACAAATGCTCCTATAAGTTAATTTGTTGCAATTTTTGTAACTAAATTGAAAATTAACGACCAATAAGTTGTATTGGAATGTAAAACTGATTTTATTTAAACCATCCTAGAAGTTATTCTAACAGAAAAGAAAGGTTAGTTTGTTGTGGTCAGATTTTCGTTTGAAAGCTCGTAGGAATTGTCAGGCCACTGAATTGAAAGCTGGCGAAAAGAGTTTGAATTACTAATATTTAATTTATAATGTATTCTGGGTTCGAAGCAAATAAAAAAATCCTTTGAAAATCAGGATCATGCTTCACATTCTATTTACGGCGAGCGCAACACCTATGGTTTTTTGAACCTATCAAGAATTTTGGGAATCCTACGAGATTTCTAGATTTTTGAAACAGGGCTGAGCGTCGATGGACATCATTTGAAATATTTAAGTCGTCCATTGATATCTGGTAGACAAACAATATACATCAGTTAAATCGAGCAAAAATGGTAAACTTTCTGTCTTATATGTTGTAAATTAGAAAAGTTTAAAAAAAAGTTAGCCCCCCCTAGAATTTTTCATTAGTTACGCCAATGATTTTGGTGACGTTGATTTTTCCTTCGTCGCACGGATATCGTAGGAAATTGTGCAAAAGTCACAGCCCCAAAGTTAAATTTAACTGTATTTCAAGTAAGAAACACCGGAATGTGATTTCAATGAGTACAGATCATAGTGTACACTTTTTCTATCTCGCCAGACGATTAGTTCATTATTTTAGTTTACGATTCGCGAGTATTTAGTGATTTAGAATTTGATATGACGAATGCTAGCGCCATGGACGAATTAGCGCATAACCCTACGTAGAAAATTTTGAAACTCATTTCAAAAAATCTAGAAGCAATTTAATTAAAAAAGGTTAGCAGTGCGGGGTCTTTTCTGTTTCTTCTTCTTCATACAACATTAGACTGCCAATCAGCCTCATGATATAAGAATGCAGAAATGGTAACTTGGCTTAGAAACCTCCCAGTTAACTGTGGAAGTGCTTAATCAACACTAATCTGCGAGGCAGCTCTGTCCCAGTGTGGGGATGTATTGCCAATAAGAAGAAGAAGAAGAAGTAGAATGGACGATACAAAATGAAACCAATCTAATCGCTAGGAATCGAGATATTGATCCTCAAACATGTGCATTTTGTATGGAAAACCACCGGTGTGGTGTTATGATTATTCCCATGGGTGTACAAGAAACATATTCAATTCATGCAATTTCATTCATAGGAGTGCTTTCAGTTAATAACTGTGAAGCCAACCCGCAGATGCCACATTTTAATGCAGTTCTGCATAAGAACCTTACAGAAACTGTTTAAAAGTGTGGCCTTCGCAATTTCGGTAGATTTTAATACAGCCGTTGTATTGAAATCTGTATTATTTTAATAAAATATCCTCATAAAAAGCTTACTTGTCCTGCATTGAAACCTTACAGAATTGTATATGCCAAGATTTTATGCAATAATTGAAGATTTGTTTTTGGGAGTGTGAATTCCGACAAAACACTAAGCAAGTTTCAATTCGAATGTAGAGTCTATATTAAACGTTGCAATGTATTTGATTTTGACTCACTTAGACGCAGGAAAATAACAAAATAATGAAATGAAATGAAGTTGTTAGACGTGATGCATAAAGAAAAAAGTTGTGAAAGAAAATTTACATGCCATGGTGGTTCAATGATATAAAATGCATAAAAAGTCAAGGCTACAATTAATTAAAAACAAAATTCAGCGTCCACATCCGCTCAGATGACTTGTTTATTGTCGTCATGGTTTTATTCATTTATGGCTTTATGCTTTATCAAAGGAGATGCAATTCAAATGCAAAAATAGTTTATCACACTCCGCCAAACCATTTTATTCTCCGGAGCAACAATAACATTAATAAACATGCACAGCTGTGGAAATTATGTTGAAACGGCATCACACTTTTCCCCTACATTACCGAAAAAAAAACATTTGACACTGGAACTAGTCCCACACCCCTGCATTTAAATGCGTCGTCGAAACCGAATCATCCGACCAGGACCAGAGCCGTCGACACGATAACGACAACGGGCAAGGGGATCCGTTTATTACCGTTATTATCTTGCACTGTCTCCCCTGCCCACTCGCGACACCACCCTCAGGCAATCATACTCACCTCCTGCGCGCTTGCTGCCTGCGGGCCCACTTCTTTGCCCACCGTCGATGGGAGAAAACCCTCAAATTTCAAGCCGTCTTATTGTTGCACTAGTTTTCCTTTATTGTTGTTGATTTTCACTTCCCCCCACCCAGAGCCATCCCCGGCTCTTCCGAGGAGTATCCGGTAAATCCTAGCGCCAAGGATCCTAGGAACATCACACTACCTGTTTACCACTGCCTTCCCCTACCCCCACCTTGCATCAGAATCGTTTACCACTGACTGGAGGAATCACGTCCCGTCGGTCCCGCTCGACGAACAGCACAAAGAGCCACGCGGCAAGAATTAAAAAACACACACCGCTGATGCCTAGGAGCTCGGAATCCTTCGCATTCGACGACAGGCTATTCTACCTGACGGGGCCGCGCGCGAAAATATTACGGTTGCGTTGGCTAAGTTTGCAACTGAACTGCGGGCCCAACAGAGCTCCAGCACAGCAAACGGCAGCGAGAGACAGAGAGCAGCGTTTCAAGTTTGCAGAAGCCCCCGAACGGCCGACAACAACGTCAGCAAACCAGTAGGAAGAAGCCTCCACCGAAATGTCCAGGATGACTCCCCTTTCCACTCCGCCGTCTCTTCATGCGCTTTCAGGAATTCCTTTCCGCAAAAAGTACGTCAAACTCATGATTCCCACAAGTCTTCCTGCCCGAATCCCGAACCGTAGCCGAAGTGGATGAACTTCGATCTGCAAGTTTCCCCCCTTTCGAAAGCTCCCCACCACCTCCGTATTCCGGAGTGGCTACGTCAAGAAAAAAAGGCGTTAAAATTCCAACATTTAACTTGCAGTCACCTTTTTTTCGTGTCCTTCGACAGAATGCATTTCCTGCCGATCGGAGCAGGACAAACGGATTTTCGTTGCTCCAATCCGCAGCGCGCAAGCTCCACCAAGACAGGCACAACCGGATGCACCCCGGACCGGAGTGTTCATCCAATGGATACTCCCCCTGCTGTGTATTCCGTCTGTTGGTGTTCGGTGTTTCACGCGTTCGGTTGACTGCTTCACGCAACGAACTCCAGTATGCAGCGATGCTTGGACGAGTGAGGACCCCCCTTTGCACGTCGTCCTTCGCCGTGCGGCGTCGGCAGGTTGACGTAATTTTGTTCCCACGGTCGATGACGGACCAACGGACTATTTGTGCGGCTCCGTGTAGAAAAAGCCGACGGGTGTTTGGTAATCCAGTGAAATGTGGATGTCAACGGGTTGCTTCATTTGATCCGTGAGCCATCGTAATGTGGGTTGATAAGTGGTTCAATTTTGATAGGGTTGATGATTCAATCTCATGGAAAAACTAGGACTTTAATAAAATGTATGTTTTAGTGAACACCAAATTTGCAAGTTGCTAGCAAAAGATAATATTTGTTGAAGAGCTTGTCAGTGCACTTGATTAATTGGAGTAGAATATCATCAATCTATAAAAAAAACGAATTACACAAACATATATTAAAATACTAATCAAGTAGTGGGATAAAATCTAATATTACCAACTCCTATGTTTCTACTATGTGAATGTTAAATTAAACTATTGCTTATGACAACTTATTTGTAAGGATAAATATGCCTTGCCTCAAATATAAAATAACGTTTGAATATTAATTTAGGGTTGCTCGTATGTTCATCTCATAAAAAAGAATTTGACATTCTTCTTGTTTTTGTGTTTTATTTCAACAGTGAGCACGCATGTTTGCAAAAAGAAGTGACGAAATTTGTGCTATATTTCTTTGTTCCACGATGAGATGAATATATGTTCTGTGAGATGGAAAACGGAACAGTTCCCTTAAATAATAGGATAATATTCATATCCTCGTTGCTAGGTTTGTATGAAGTATTTTTCAGCAATCATACAAGTACAAAGCGAAACAAAATAATCATCAGTAGTTCAGCTTTGATTATGATTAAAACACATACAAAAAGATATTCGATATTTATATCGCAGCAAATATCTCATCATAAATAGCAGACTGAACGTTCTGTATATGATTTTTTACTTATTCATTGGTTCCAATATAAGTTTTAGGCAGAATAATAAAAGCTGATTTTGAAACGATAGATCAACAGAATTTGATTATCTCATACAAGGTGGACTGAACAGAGTTGTCAAAATGAAAATATATTTAAGTCCTGTACAATTTCCAAATCGCAATCAATTCAAGTGCAACTATAAACTTTGTTTATAGTAACTTCATCAACTATGCGATTGAACAATTAATTAATTCTGAGCTGATGTGGGCGAATATTAATCACTATCTTCTTTCGAAATATATATTTATGAAAAATGATTATTTATGTTTAAAACTATGCTGATTGATTAAAAGGGGAACTCTGAAGATGTGAGATGAGACTGCCAAATGTTAGCAGTTCAGGGACTTTAACGATTTACAAGAACATGCTGGATTGCTTTTGCTTTGGTATCATACCTAGTTGACCGGGATGGCCAATTGATCTGAACTCCAGAACAATTTGGAGAGTCTAGAATATCTGCTTTGGACAAATTTGAAAAATACATCATCCGCATGGACTCAAGGCACTGAAACAGAGTGATTAAATATTTGTAGATGTTGTGAATTTTGCCCATAATGAAGCATGTTATGTTAATCGATACTTTTCATATTCTCCATGACAGCATCCTTACTCTTGCCAAAACAAGTAATAATTTGAAATATAACGAACTAGTTAACTTGATAAATAAAAAACCAACCGTGAAGAGATTGTGAGAGTGTTACAGAAGACGCCCAAGAACCAGCTATTTGAACTTGTTGTTCTTATGATTTCCTAAGTTTTGTGACAAGAACTTGTTTAGTTTAGTGACAAGAACTTGAGGTATAATGCGTCTCCATTTGATATTCACAGATGTTTTCTTACACACCATACAAATGAAAAAACCCCTGAAAATAAATAGAAAGGAACAAGAAATGCAAATGAAAAGAAGCATGGAGCAAGCTTCTGGGGAAGGAGCTTTATATAAGGACTTCAATAAGCCAAAGGCGGAACACGGTATACGGAAGTACTGATAAGGAGTTTGTATGAATTTGAGATGAAATCTCTCATTTTATGCAGATAAACTATGCGATAACATTCGATCCAGTAACATTTCCATTTCCATTAAACCAGAAATCATACATCAATGGTGAAAAAATAAAACAAAGCGTCTAATAATTGATGAGCTCTTAAAAATATTTTTTTTTCTCTTTAATCTATATAAACTGGTAAAGCTTTTAACGAAGATGAGTATTTGAGATGACGGCAATATGAGAATCTGCATCTAGGGATTTCAGTAAGGATGGAAACTGACTTTCTTCAAAGATTAAATGTATTGATACAAGCAAATCAACCAGTGCCACACTACCTTCAGATCCACTCCAAAAATGGATATACTTTGATTTGAATAGGCCCGCTGGTTATTCTGGCCAATAATTAACTCACTCCGGAATTGTTTTGTTCTAGATACGACTTGGTCTAATCGCTATTCTCAAAATCTACAAATTCATTCCAAAGTTGAAGTTCATTGAAGTTTAGTAGTTCATTCAAACCATCGACCAAGCCACTCTGGAGTTGGATTTTTCTTCATCAAAAGGGCTAATGGCGTTTCCGAAGGCCATCCAATCTACTCAAAATTAGGGTTCTTTTTGTTGTGACTAGGTTTGATAGCGATCCAGTTGGAGTTGGAGTTAATTAGCCTAGCTCAGCGGTTCTCAATCTTTTTTCTTTAGGAACCCCTTCGAAATTTTGCATTTATTTAGGTGCCCTCATGGAATGAGGCTTTCGAGCCTCTTGAAAGCCAGGCTTTCGAGCCTCTTGAAAGCCAGGCTTTCGAGCCTCTTGAAAGCCAGGCTTTCGAGCCTCTTGAAAGCCAGGCTTTCGAGCCTCTTGAAAGCCAGGCTTTCGAGCCTCTTGAAAGCCAGGCTTTCGGAAAGGAGCTCCCTCTTGAAAGCTCAGGCTCTTGAAAGGAGGCTTCCTGAGCCTCTTAAAAGCCAGGCTTTCTGAGGCCTCTTGAAAGGCCAGGCCTCAAAGCCTCTTGAAAGGAGGCTGAGCCTTAGCCTCTTGAAAGCCAGGCTTCTGAGCCTCTTGAAAGCCAGGCTTTCAGGCCTCTTGAAAGGAGGCTTCCTGAGCCTCTTGAAAGGAGGCTTGAGCCTCTTGAAAGGAGGCTCTGAGCCTCTTGAAAGGAGGCTTCCAGAGCCTCTTGAAAGGAGGCTTCTGAGCCTCTTGAAAGGAGGCTTCTGAGCCTCTTGAAAGGAGGCTCTGGAGCCTCTTGAAAGGAGGCTTTGAGCCTCTTGAAAGGAGGCTTCTGAGCCTCTTGAAAGGAGGCTTCTGAGCCTCTTGAAAGGAGGCTCTGAGCCTCTTGAAAGGAGGCTTCTGAGCCTCTTGAAAGGAGGCTTCTGAGCCTCTTGAAAGGAGGCTTGAGCTCTTGAAAGGAGGCTTCTGAGCCTCTTGAAAGGAGGCTTCCTGAGCCTCTTGAAAGGAGGCTCTGAGCCTCTTGAAAGGAGGCTTCTGAGCCTCTTGAAAGGAGGCCTGAGCCTCTTGAAAGGAGGCTTCTGAGCCTCTTGAAAGGAGGCTTCTGAGCCTCTTGAAAGGAGGCTTCCGGGCCTCTTGAAAGGAGGCCTGAGCCTCTTGAAAGGAGGCCTGAGCCTCTTGAAAGGAGGCTTCCGAGCTCTTGAAAGGAGGCTTCTGAGCCTCTTGAAAGGAGGCTCTGAGCCTCTTGAAAGGAGGCTTCTGAGCCTCTTGAAAGGAGGCTTGAGCCTCTTGAAAGGAGGCTTCTGAGCCTCTTGAAAGGAGGCTTCTGAGCCTCTTGAAAGGAGGCCTGAGCCTCTTGAAAGGAGGCTTCCTGAGCCTCTTGAAAGGAGGCTCTGAGCCTCTTGAAGGAGGCTTCCGGGCCTCTTGAAAGGAGGCTTAGGCCCTCTTGAAAGGAGGCTTCAGAGCCTCTTGAAGGAGGCTCTGAGCTCTTGAAGGAGGCTGAGCCTCTTGAAGGAGGCTTCCGGGCCTCTTGAAGGGCTTCAGAGCCTCTTGAAGGCCTGAGCCTCTTGAAAGGAGGCTTGAGCCTCTTGAAAGGAGGCTTCCTGAGCCTCTTGAAAGGAGGCTTCTGAGCCTCTTGAAAGGAGGCTTCTGAGCCTCTTGAAAGGAGGCTTGAGCCTCTTGAAAGGAGGCTTCTGAGCCTCTTGAAAGGAGGCTTCGAGCCTCTTGAAAGGAGGCTTCCTGAGCCTCTTGAAAGGAGGCTTCTGAGCCTCTTGAAAGGAGGCTTCTGAGCCTCTTGAAAGGAGGCTTCTGAGCCTCTTGAAAGGAGGCTTGAGCCTCTTGAAAGGAGGCTTCCGAGCCTCTTGAAAGGAGGCTTCTGAGCCTCTTGAAAGGAGGCTCTGAGCCTCTTGAAGGCTGGAGGCTTCTGAGCTCTTGAAAGGAGGCTTCTGAGCCTCTTGAAAGGAGGCTTCCTGAGCCTCTTGAAAGGAGGCTTCTGAGCCTCTTGAAAGGAGGCCTGAGCCTCTTGAAGGAGGCTTCTGAGGCCTCTTGAAAGGAGGCTTCCAGCCTCTTGAAAGGAGGCCTTCTGAGCCTCTTGAAAGGAGGCTCTGAGCCTCTTGAAAGGAGGCTTCCTGAGCTCTTGAAAGGAGGCTTGAGCCTCTTGAAAGGAGGCTCTGAGCTCTTGAAGGAGGCTTCTGAGCCTCTTGAAAGGAGGCTTCCTGAGCCTCTTGAAAGGAGGCTTCTGGAGCTCTTGAAAGGAGGCTTCTGAGCTCTTGAAAGGAGGCTCTGAGCCTCTTGAAAGGAGGCTCTGAGCCTCTTGAAAGGAGGCTTCTGAGCCTCTTGAAAGGAGGCTTCTGAGCCTCTTGAAAGGAGGCTTCCTGAGCCTCTTGAAAGGGAGGCCTGAGCCTCTTGAAGGAGGCTCTGAGCCTCTTGAAAGGAGGCTTCTGAGCCTCTTGAAAGGAGGCTCTGAGCCTCTTGAAGGAGGCTTCTGAGCCTCTTGAAAGGAGGCTTCCTGAGCTCTTGAAAGGAGGCTTCTGAGCCTCTTGAAAGGAGGCTCTGAGCCTCTTGAAAGGAGGCTTCTGAGCCTCTTGAAAGGAGGCTTCCTGAGCCTCTTGAAAGGAGGCTTCCGAGCCTCTTGAAAGGAGGCTTTGAGCCTCTTGAAAGGAGGCTTCTGAGCTCTTGAAAGGAGGCTTCTGAGCCTCTTGAAAGGAGGCCTGAGCCTCTTGAAAGGAGGCTTCCTGAGCCTCTTGAAAGGAGGCTTCTGAGCCTCTTGAAAGGAGGCTTCCGAGCTCTTGAAAGGAGGCTTCTGAGCCTCTTGAAAGGAGGCTTCTGAGCCTCTTGAAAGGAGGCTCTGAGCCTCTTGAAAGGAGGCTTCTGGGCCTCTTGAAAGGAGGCTTCCGAGCCTCTTGAAAGGAGGCTTCTGAGCTCTTGAAAGGAGGCTCTGAGCCTCTCTGAAAGGAGGCTTCCTGAGCTCTTGAAAGGAGGCTTCTGGAGCCTCTTGAAGGAGGCCTGAGCCTCTTGAAAGGAGGCTTCCGGGCCTCTTGAAAGGAGGCTCTGAGCCTCTTGAAGGCAGACTACCGAGCCTCTTGAAAGGAGGCTTCCGAGCCTCTTGAAAGGAGGCTTCCGAGCTCTTGAAAGGAGGCTTCTGAGCCTCTTGAAAGGAGGCTTCCGAGCCTCTTGAAAGGAGGCTTCCGAGCCTCTTGAAAGGAGGCTTCCGAGCCTCTTGAAAGGAGGCTTCCGACTCTCTCTTGAAAGGAGGCTTCCGACTCTCTCTTGAAAGGAGGCTTCCGAGCCTCTTGAAAGGCTGAGGCTCGGAGGCTGGGCCTCTTGAAAGGAGGCTTGAGCCTCTTGAAAGGAGGCTTCTGAGCCTCTTGAAAGGAGGCTCTGAGCCTCTTGAAAGGAGGCTTCTGAGCCTCTTGAAAGGAGGCTTCCTGAGCCTCTTGAAAGGAGGCTTCTGAGCCTCTTGAAAGGAGGCTTGAGCCTCTTGAAAGGAGGCTCTGAGCCTCTTGAAAGGAGGCTTCCGGAGCCTCTTGAAAGGAGGCTTCTGAGCCTCTTGAAAGGAGGCTTCTGAGCTCTTGAAAGGAGGCTTCTGAGCCTCTTGAAAGGAGGCTTCTGAGCCTCTTGAAAGGAGGCTTCTGAGCCTCTTGAAAGGAGGCTTCCTGGGCCTCTTGAAAGGAGGCTTCCAGGCCTCTTGAAAGGAGGCTTCGAGCTCTTGAAAGGAGGCTTCCGAGCCTCTTGAAAGGAGGCTTCTGAGCCTCTTGAAAGGAGGCTCTGAGCCTCTTGAAAGGAGGCTTCCTGAGCCTCTTGAAAGGAGGCCTTCCTGAGCCTGGGGGCTGGGGGAGGCTTCCGGGCCTCTTGAAAGGAGGCTTCAGAGCCTCTTGAAAGGAGGCTTCCTGAGCCTCTTGAAAGGAGGCTCTGAGCCTCTTGAAAGGAGGCTTCTGAGCCTCTTGAAAGGAGGCTTCTGAGCCTCTTGAAAGGAGGCTTCCAGGCCTCTTGAAAGGAGGCTTCTGAGCCTCTTGAAAGGAGGCTTCTGAGCCTCTTGAAAGGAGGCTTCCAGAGCCTTGAAAGGAGGCTTCCTGAGCCTCTTGAAAGGAGGCTTCTGAGCCTCTTGAAAGGAGGCTTCCTGAGCCTCTTGAAAGGAGGCTTCCTGAGCCTCTTGAAAGGAGGGGCCTGAGCCCTGAGCCTTCTTGAAAGGAGGCTTCTGAGCCTCTTGAAAGGAGGCTTCTGAGCCTCTTGAAAGGAGGCTTCTGAGCCTCTTGAAAGGAGGCTTCTGAGCCTCTTGAAAGGAGGCTCTTGGAGGCCTCTTGAAAGGACGCTTCCGAGCCTCTTGAAAGGAGGCTTCCAAGCCTCTTGAACTTATGAAAAAATGTAATTTTGGCAGAAAAACGATTATAACTTTTGATTGGAAAAAGATATTGAGCATATTCACCCATCGAAAGTTGCATTTTTTGAGCTCTAAAAGTCACCTGAAGACGACTTTTTCGAGAAATCTAAAACTAAAATTAGATTAAAAATAGAGTTCTGTGCGTGATCTCTCATGTTTCGGACAGTAGAACGATCGCCCGGTCGGCCGAATTATTGTGTTCTGCATTGCGCGGCCGGTAATAAAATTAATCAGTTCAGTGCGTGATCTCTCTTGTTTCGAGGCGGGCTGGGTAGTCATATGGCTACTGCTTCTGCCTCATACGTAGAAGGTCATGGGTTCAATCCCAGGTCCGTTCCATTCTCCTACTTTTTATCTTTCTCTTTATTTCTTATGTTCTAGCAATCGCTAGAACTGGAAATGGACTTCCATACCGTTTCCATTACTATTCCTATACCTTCAACTTGAGTATTCTAACAGTAATCTGCTAGAATTGGAAATGAACTATAGAGCTCGTTTCTTACATCCAATTAGAAATTCCATCAGTTACCTTCTCCTATCTATCACATTGGCAGCTCGTTAACCAAGACGGACCTCTGCCTCTCCAACCTAACCCAGAAATTCCAACAAATTCCGCATGAACTCGTGCCAAGTGCAGAGGTATATTCGGCTTGCAGTGGGCGAGTGATTGCATCATCATTTCCTCCCCTTCCCTACATTGACTTGCATTCTGACGTGGCAGGCGCCAGTATGACCTAACAAATGAGATCACCAGTACTTGTACATTGAAGATGTGTGCTAGTCCCAAGCAAACATCTGTTGGTTCCCTGTGCAAGAACAGCTGATCTTGTCATAATGGAGTAGCAACTACGAGCAGTCAATCAAGCTCAAGCAAATCTAAAACTAAAAAAAGTAGATTAAAA
This sequence comes from Armigeres subalbatus, assembly GCF_024139115.2. Classification (NCBI taxonomy): domain Eukaryota; kingdom Metazoa; phylum Arthropoda; class Insecta; order Diptera; family Culicidae; genus Armigeres; species Armigeres subalbatus. Next base: position 192,504,737 of record NC_085139.1, read on the forward strand.
ATACTGTTTTTTAGGTACACACTAATCCAATCAGGTAAAACTGCTCTAAATCAGCCAAATTAAGAGCTACAGAAAAAAAATGTCAGCAAAATTGATATGAATAAGCTGCGCTACAACTTTGTGGAACATAACATATCGGTATTCAGAGAAATAAAAAAAAAAATTTCTTTTTTTTATATGATGGGCCACCATATTTTATATGATTGGTAGCACTATAATGATGGCCATATTATTTCGAACAATTTTGTAGAACGACAGTTTTTTTTCTAAAGAATATAGTTTTGGCGTAAAATTCATCTTTCCGCGTAAATCTGTATCCTGCACCATAGTGCATTGTCATAAGGCCTGCTTTTGAAGAAGGGATGCCAAATGTGCGTTATGTCGTATGACCGTTATGCCAAATGACATTTATACCAAAAAGCCCGCTCCCTACCTATCAATACTCCTGAAAGAGTTTCCAAAGAAACTCCCATAAGTATTTCCGATATTCTTAAATTTCTGCAAACATTCCTTTGGAACATTTTTACAAGAATTCCTAAAGAATTTTCTTCAGGGATTCTTTCAGGTATTCCTCCGCGAATTCTTTAAGGATAACCAAAAATCTTAACGAATTCTTTTGAAAAATCCATCGGGGATCCTTTGAATATTATTTTACGAATTTGTTTAGAAACCCCTTAAGGTGACACGGGAAGCACAAACAATCATCAAATCGTTATCATTTCATCATTGACATCATTTGCTTAACTTTTTTTCTACAACAAATATGATTTTGAAAAAGTATCACCGGAGCGTGCTTACTCGCAATCTACATGCTGATACATTTACAGTTACATCAAACAACTGAAAGCCGAAATACGCCGCTCCAAAATTACGAGGTGGCGATGCTAGAAAGAGACAAAAGATAGGAAAAATAACACGGTGTGTAGTGCCTCCCCAAGTCACCTTAAGGAATTTCTTTGGAAGTTTATTTAGCAATTTCTTAGAAAATTCCTTTTGGTATTCCTTTACAAATTATTCCTGATATTCCTTTATACAACATTCCTTCAGACAACATTTAAAAAAAAATCATCAGGACTCCTTCGGAAATTATTTCAGTAGTTCCTAAAAGAGCTCCTCCAGTAGTTCCTTCAGGTATTCCATCGAAATTTCTGAAAAGAAATTCTTGGAGCTCCTTTGCAATTTCTCTCGGAACTTCTTCTAGATATTCAGCCCTCCCTTCCTACTTAGTCACACTTGGTCGACAACTAAGAAGCTTTGCACAAATCCAAAATTTATATTTGGCTGTCTAGGCTATATGTGTGGATGTGAGCGTGTATGTGTGTACAAAAAATAGTGTGCCGTACGGCCGATCACCTTTACAGTCTCTTAAAATGCCCCAAACAAAAATTATCATCATCACGTACTACTGTAGGGTAAGAGAAGGGTTTGTTTAATTAAATTATGCATACCTAAAACAATACGAGAGGGAGGGATACTGCCTTTTTTGAATCACGTAATGTGTGAACAGCCCCAAATGAGAGTCGAGTTTGATACAAGTAGTAATATTCCGCTTGTATTTATAAATTGCTTCGTTACGTTATGAAATTCTCTTACCCTCTGAAAATTAATTTGTCAGTATTTTTTTATGTTCATTTTGAAATTCGTTTTTTTTTTCGGTTCGGCCAAAACAATTATTGATATACAATTTTTTGGACCTAGTTTGATCGTAAATGATAAAAAACAGATTACCTACCCTTTCTTGCACATTATAAAATGTAATAAAAGAACACCTTAGAGCTATCAAAATAGACTGTTAGAAGAATAGATTCCATTATTTTCACCGTCTCGCATTTATTTGCATTTATTTTGATGCATTGCAGCCATTCCAGACATTTTTTAAAGGATTTTTTCCAAGGGCCTTGAACATATAAACACGAATTTATTCCAAAAAGTTATAAGTGAAAACGAAAAAAGCATCGTTGAAATAGAAACGAATCAAAGTGACGAACGTCACAGGCATGGTACTTTACATGAAGTAACATCTCTCATGGAAAATGGTATAACAGAGTCATAGTCTATGTTTGATTGACGAAGAATTTGAAAGATTGTTTAAAAATTTAACAAGAAAGGAAACGAAAATACTACAAAGAAATCCCGGTTTTCCCTGTTTGCCTACGTACATCCTGAAATTCGTTTGAAAAATTTAGGGAGGCATGGTGACGAAAGTTAAAAACAGTAATTGTGGTTATAAACTCGCTGCTTCGAATTGAATAAGATTATGTTTTCACAGATTTTGATTTAGAAGTTTAGGTCTAAGATTTCACGCTTCCAAACAAATTTTGTAAGGTTCTCATGACATGGTAATGTAGAAAAACCAGATTGATCCACCTAGCGTTTATATAGCCCTTTTCGAGCTTAATGAACGATTTTCGATATTTTTGTTGCCTAAGGTAAACAATAAGAGGTGTTTTGGTAGATCGCGATGTGATTTACTTGCAGGCTACTATTTTTTCCGTGCGTCAAATACTTATGTTTAATGACTATCTTCTAGGAATCCAAAACTAAATGCGTTTTCAAGAGCACACCACTTAACACGGAAGCAACGCTCAACATGCTACTTTGATCCCTCTAATGTGTTTTTTTCTTCTCTCGTATACTTAGTATACGTAAAGGATATATGATCGCTACAAAAACAAACTTTTTATAGAGGGCCCGGATATATATAAAAGCCATTTTTGGCCAAGAAAAAATTCAAAATGTATCATTTTAATTTTATAAATTGATGCAATGCATAAAAACGAACGCAAATATATGTGAATTGATGGAAGTAGTGGAATCTATCCTTTTACAGTGATATTTCGGCCTTTCTAAGGCTTTTTTGTTTTTTAATAACGTGCGAGGGAGGCATAAAAAGGAATTTATCCGCTATATGAACACCTTGGTGAGAATGCAATTTCATGCTCATGTGGTACCTATTATATCGTGTAGAATCACCCAAAAATCAAAACAAGGATCAGATTATATTGAATTATATTGAATATATTAAGACATTATTATAATAAAGAATAACTCACGCCAACTTTACGTCGATTAACGGTACCGTGCCACTGCAGTTCCAGAATTCCAACGGTGCCGTCATGCTGCCACATCGCTGCCGCTGACAACACGTCTCAGACAAGTTGACGGGTCAAGCGATAGTGTATGTATTCCGAAAGACAAAATAGATAATTTTCACTCTTTTGCACTTTCCAACACACACTAAGAGGTGAACATTTTTCTTTTCTTATTTTTTTTCTCCATATTTTCATGCACATATTGCTAAACAAATCACTGAATAAATCACTCTTATGCACTTTCTAATCTTCTTCATTGAACTGGGGTGCTAGATGATAGCACGTTTCTGGTGAGCACATCAGAAATAACGCTTTTGCGCTTTGCAATTTTGTAGCAAGCGTCGGGTATACCTTGTTACGCACATGTACGTTACGTATTACTACGTCAGGTATAACGGACGACCGACATAAAATGGTCCAAAGAACAACTTATGACATAAAGAAGGCAGAATTATGCCTAACGTCGCGGACCCGGAAGCGTCAACATAATTCCTGCTATATGACTTCTTCGTTCTTCGAGAATCTTCCAAATCGCCGTGCCAATCGATAACATACATGACTACAGAATTTCTGATCACTTCTTAGCTCTTCGCGATCTTCTTTATAGAATTGACGTGCCTAACACACATCGATAGCACGATTTAGTTAAACACATCAGATATAACTCTTCGGCATTATTCGAAACTTATATGCCTATCACCAACACATTTTTGATTATCGATCTGCTTCGTTTATCATACTTCTTCACACGATGAAACATGCGAATTCACAGTGATTCAGCAAAACAACATCTGCTAAACAAAACATTATTAACTCTTCCACGTTTCGCGACACTCCCGAAAGAATCTGCCTCTAAATTGATGCCACACTCAGAAATCAAACTTCTGCCAAGCAAATCCAAAATTACTCTACCGCACTTCCGTACCTTCTCGATCAAACTGGATCGAAAAATAATTCTTTTTATTTTATAATATTCTCCAACAGACCAATACAAGTTTATGTCGTGTCTCAAGTGCGTGTCAAACATGGATAGTATATGAATAAACACTACCTGCTAAAAATCGATTACTCATTAATGGGTACTTTTTCTCTGCTATCTCTTTCTCTCTGCTGAAAAATTCACCCATTTTGGAAGAATAAGTGGATTTACTCATTTAAATGAGTAGATCCACTTATTCTCCCAAAATGGGTAAATTTTTCAGCAGAGAGACAGAGATAGCAAAGAAAAAAATACCCATTAATGAGTAAACGTTCTCCGTGTAGACTAGAGGAATAGAAAAAGAACAGAAATGCCAAACATACATAAATATATGACTGTATTTTTGGATAAAATTGGAGAGAGAAAAATAAAATTGCATTTTTATATTGTTAAACAAAATTTAAGTTTTATGGCAAAAAAGGTAAACATTATGGAAAACGTGTGCTTAACAAATTACATTAGTATTCTTTTTTGTAGAATATGAGAAAAATGTAAATTTGTGGAAAAATATATTAAGCTCGTTTAGTGGAATGTATTAAACCGTCTAAGACGAATTAAGTACTGTCCATTTAATTCCACCAGTTAATTTTCGTTATCTTTGCAGATACGTATTTCGACCACAACTGTGTGGTCGAAATACGTATCTGCAAAGATAACGAAAATTAACTGGTGGAATTAAATGGACAGTACTTAATTCGTCTTAGACGGTGTAAATTTGTTTTAGTTGCGAATTAAGTGTTGAGTTGAATCACAAAAACATATTTGAACCCCGTCGGGATTTACTACTGAATTCAATCAAAAATAACCCCATCAGGTATTCATTCACTAATTACTTCGAAAATTTCTCCAAGTACTCCTTTATAAAATTATTCATGAGATGATTTAGATTTTTTTTTGGAACCATTCCAAAATTTTTTATTTCGAGGAAGAAATAGTGGATAATTCAAAACAATCAGAAGGAATTTTAAAGAGATTTGTTGATGAACGCTAGAAGGAATTGCACATAAAATTTCTAGAGAAAACCGTTTTGACTCAAATCCTGAAAATGACTCTTATTCCAAACACTGGCGATTTTGCATAATTTTACTTAATTTTCCATCGGTTTTAAGTACGAAGGATCAAGATTACAAACGAATTCAAAATTCTATAGAAGAATGGTCACCGGTTAGCCTTGCGACTTTGATTCTTGTTTCGGCCTACGATGTTTTCGGGTGGGAAACTTTCTTGGCTCCCTGGGCATAGTGTCTTCATTGTGATTGTAACTCAAGATACATACTTACTCATGCAATTGGCATAGAAAAGCATTCAATTAATAACTGTGTAAATGCTAATAGTATGGACTATAGAGCCAATGAAGAAGAATTTTCGCAATTTTCGGGTGAATTTTTGCAAGTTTCAAGAACAATGCTTGAAATTTTGAGGGAATTACTATGGATATTTCAGTAGGCATTATTGGTGGAATGTTTGAAAGAGTTCTCAGATTTTTTCAGCAAAATCTTCGAAGAAACTTCTGGAGATTTTTCCTTCCTCTGAAAAGAATCTCCGAATATTTTCTCGAACAAATTATCAAAATTAAATTTTTTTTAAAACTTTTTGTACGAATTTGCATTAAACTAAAGCTTGTGCATTTTGCTTTAGAAGCATTGTTTTTAATATTGTCTTTATGGTTGCAATTATGCCACCTCTATTAGCACCATTACCTCAAATGGCAGAAGATATTTATTAACATAACATTCATTTGAAGTTCTAATGAATATTGGCATTTCAGGACTATTTCCTAAGAAAATCCTATGTGTCCTAATAATAAACAATGTCCCTTGGAGTGTCCGAATAATAGAGCTTTTTTTTAACAGTTAAGTATATTAGTTTAGTAGGAAATCGTAATAAATCAATGTTTGTTTACAAAATAACGTACACGCAAGAAATGACCCCTTAAATGTATGTGTACTTTCTCATACTTTTCTAAAAAAGCCTTTTCATTAAATTCATTTGATTCTAATGATTATCCTACATCCGACACATACCTTGTATTTGACAAACAACTGAACTATATGACTAATTGAAAGTTCCCCAGGCATTCGCCGACCAACTCAACGACCAACAGAAATGCTTATAAAGTTGGTGGTCCAGGCGCCATTTTCCAACAGGTTTTTTTTCGCAAAATACATTGCTTTATCCGTCTGATGACTGGTGTCTATGCAATCAAGTACAAATTACTCCAAAAACCAAACAAATGAAGCAACCATCTCAAATGCAAACAAACATTTCAGCAATAAATTATTTATCATCGATCACATTTGTTTAATTAAAAAGAAAAAAAAATGCAATAATCAAGAATAAAAACGAAAATCCATCGATTAAAATGATTTTTTCTACGCATATACTCCATAAACTGAACTTTTCAAAAGTATGTTTCAACTTCATAGATTCCATTTTGTAAACTCATGTATTTAATAAAAATGCATTCTGGCGATAAGTCATTAATATCACACATACTTATTGTGAGTACAACCCCATTGCAAAAATCCATGTGGGTTGGCACATGAATAGAATGGTCTTATTTTCTTGAGTGTACGACCGAATCGCAAAGTGAACCCTATTTGATTTAATGTGTAAAACAAGTTCTTACCAGAGATCAGCCAGTATCTTTATTGGACAAATATTTGTATTAGAAAACGAAATTCTCACCGATCTACGTCGCCACGCCACCGCCCGCTGCTGACTGCAAACGGCATAATTGTCTTTACTTGAGAGGCTTTTCAGCTCTTGGCTAGCTCACCTGATAATTTCAAATGTATTCGCACTTAGAACCTTAACTGAAGGCTTAATTTAGGATTTATTTGCGCCTAATGAAAAATATTTCAAAGGTTTTAAATATAATGTTAAAGGCTTGTCATAAAACAAGAATAACTAAAAAAAAAACAAGATAGAAAATATCTCTAGGCTAGGTCAGGAACTTATTTTCAAACGAGCTGTTCGCTTCTTTACTAGATTCTTTAGTGATAACCTGGGTGATGCGAATAGAATCAATTTGGTTGTCAAACTGAAGCCAACACGGAAGAAAAAAGTACCCAAAATAGAGTATTTTTAAACTTACTTTTGAGTTATTTTTTTTCTTCTCTTTCATCCACTCTTTCTTTTGTTGTTATTTGCGGCAGAAATAAAAATAAACTTTGTTTGAGCTTTGGATTATTTGTAACAAATATTATCACATTAGAGTCCTATAAGAAGAGTAACGTCATGTGCCACGTTTGACAGGTCTCCTGATCGTTTGGAACGCGCATTTGTATGGAACTGACAGACGATTCTGTTCCAATTCTGACACTTGACGACACTGTTATTATAGTCACTGTATATCACATTATATTTCGAATGTAAAATTGTTAGGAATGCAACTAAAAAGCACTCTTTACGAAGTTTCACGAGATTCCGCAGACAAAAACAAAAACTGACAACCGGAGACGAGCCAGCCTAGGGCTGAAAGTCTCCTTAATAAACACAAAACTTGCAAAAACTTACACGAAGCATACCCGGTGGCTTCCGCAAACGAACATCAACCGAAACGATTCGCACTACAGATGGCACACCAATTAATTTCTCGCGACGAAGAGAAAACACAGAATTTACACGACACGCACCGCACTAACGAATTATTTTTCTTGCTGTCCGGAGCAGAAAAATCAACTTTCGCCCGCAGTATTCAAACCCGTACTGACGGGCGAAACAAAACACGCCCTAGGGTAGTTGTACCAGTAACAGCATTAGTGACTGTTTAGTACACATAATAGTACGGAATACGATTTATCTAATCCATATGTCGGCTATAAGTCTTTCTTCCCTACTTTTTACCATTAGCAAATTCTATAGATTATACCATAAACCTCAGATTATGTCACAAAATGTTGTATCCTATACGGAATCGCTATTATAATTGATTCATGTTCCAATAACTTACTGAAGTTAAGGAAAATGTTGAATCCAGTGCCCTAATATCATAAATTGACGTAATGAATATTGTTGTATAGCATAATGCTCACTATATTCAACACTTCAGCGAAAAGATATTTTAGTTACTAGATAAAGATTGTCGCTGTCGTCGCTGTCCGGAACATCTTTTGCTGGCGAGGATAGGGGAGCTAAATGTCAAAGAAGAAAAATCTATACGATTTGACAGGTATGTACCACACATGTTTCGGACAGCAGAACAAAGGGAACAGAAGCGACAATCTTTATCTAGTAACTAAAATATCTTTTCTTCAGCGCTATTGTATTTTGTAGAACACTGCAATGCAAGGGAAAAATGGAACGATAAAGTTTGTGATATGGATTAGTATGGAAATCTAATTTACTTTCCAAAAACATCTGCAAACACTTTTTGCAGAGGAAATCATCGGCAGCAAAATGTACCATTATGCAAATCAATTGTGTTACTTTTTGTTCAAGGAACATGGCACACATGTGACATAATTTTCCAGAGTTACAGTTATGCGGTCACTATGCTCGCTGTTAAAAAACAACTTGGTAGTTTTTTCGGAATTTTTAGAACAAACTTTCAGATTTCACCAGTTTAGATGAAAGAACTAACAATTTAAAGACAATGTATGAGCCTAACTCAAAATAGCAAAAAATGCAAATGTTACAAATATGCGATCAAGGGCGGACTACACATATACCATTTATTTGAGTAAGTAACTTCGAATAGAAAACAAATATACATGTATTATTTAAACATTATTTTAATTAAAAAATAGAAAAGAAAGACTTTTAACCAAGCTTTCGATTCAATAAATGCCATTAATAGTTTTACATCCAATTTAAAACAAATGGATGAGTAGCAATTGTGTCATGTGTCAGGCATGTGTCTCTTTTCCTCGCAAGTCAGTGAAAAAAAAAACGACGAAATTTGTGCCTCATTAGTTTAATTAGTTTAATAAACTAGTTTAATAAAATAGTCTTAATTTATCACGTTTATTATTACCAGGTAAGTATCATTACTGGTACACCGACCCTAACGACTCTACCCACCCACAGTAAAACTGACATGACATGACGTCAGAAACCAAACGAAAGAGCGCCTGTCGCCGCCGTCGCTGCCGTCACCGCCATCGCCGGCACGAGAGAGTGAGTGCAGCCAACCATCGACGTAACGCTGCGCCGTAACACGCCGAATGCGTGAGTTCAAGAGAGCTCTGCCGCTGAACAGTGAAGAGCGTAAGCAGTCATTATCATTGTCATCATCATTGGAAACACGCGTTGCGCTTTGAAAACACCACGTGCTCCTTGCCATCTAGAACCCATGGCTTAGAGATACAATATGTGCACTAGACAAAAGTGAATTGAAAGTCGCTCAAAATGAACTTCTCAACATGTTTTTTTTGACTCACCTAAATTAACAGCAAGATGAACATGTCCAACTATCGACAAGCCAATAAAGTTGATCGTGAACCATGTTTAAGCGGATTAGTAAAAACCCCCTAAGAGTTAAGCGGAGGTGAAAAAAATTTCCTTAAATAAAAATTATCTAAATTAATAAAAAAAGAGTTGGGGCTTCCTTTATCACGATTAAACTAGCCAACGGAATGGCCGATTTGCAAAAACAATCTTATGCTTTCAATCCGGTTTAAGTTCACATATAAAAAAGACATTTGATGAGTAGTAAGAGATGTTTGAATTTTAAAACGATCATACATAAATTGATCTAGAATGCGGCGCTGCAAACATTTGACATATTTGAATAGAAAACTGTTTAGAGCTTTTTGTGGGATATATTTACTTGTCATATGAGTTATTTAGTATTATTCCATTTCATTCCACCGCTAGATTGTAATTTTACAGATATATATCTAGAACTTCGTAAGATCCTTTACAGTGTGTAATTCTTGACTTGACTACGTTCTAGGACTAATCAAGTCTAACAAAGTCGAGTCAAGTACGAGACACTGAAGTCAATATTTCTACTGAGATCGAAAAACGATGATAAATTTGTACCAAAATAATTGAGTCTAATTTATTCATTCTTGCCAAAAATGTATGTCGATGCAGAGAACAATCATATTCCATGTTATCGTGCCCCATTGCATAGCTAGACAAACCATCAAACTCACCCAAACTTGAATTGAGTAAAATGTAGTCATGTAACTTTCTGTTGCTGGTTTTCCATTTTAGCATCCAAATTTGTAGTATAATGGAAAAATAGTATGGACAAATATGCCTTACACGAACTGTAAACCACTGTATTATTATCAGTAATTTCAAAAAAAAAGTAGTGCTAGTTCAAGGCAGGGTCCGTTCAGATGACGAATGATGATCTGGGATATCACTTTGCAGGTGGCATTTAGGATGGTGATCGCTCCGGTAGCTGGTCAATTTTCTAGATTCTGAATACCAGTCTGTGAAGACAAGTGGATAGCTTTCCGGGATCATCTTGATGAATTCAGTTCAGATATAATCCTTATCAGCTGCATCGATGCTATTGGGCTGTTGGGTCTTCAATTTTCTTGAAGTTTGAAGCTGTTAAGTTTCCAACGTTCGCTGAACTGGCTCGCCTTCTCCGCTGCCTTGACTTTCACCGCTTGTGCTCTCAGCGGGATTTAAGTATTCCTTGAAGTGCCGCTCCCTTCTTCCGATAACACGTAGCCTTTGCGGTATGCGTTGAGCTTCTGATAGAACTTACGAGTTTCTTGAGAACGGCACAGGTGGTTCCTTGTTGCAGCGCGACCGCCCGCACTGCGTCCTTCTTCTCCAAAATCTATCTGCACTCTTCGTCGAACCAATAGTTTCGTCAACTTTGTCACACATACCTAATATTGTTTTATACTGCGTCGCTAATGGCTGCTTCAACTGCACTTCAACAGAGGCCCCAAATGTACTCAAGAAAGCCCCATCGAGCTACCCTTCTTCCGCGACGCTGCTTTAAGATGCTGCACATATGCAATGGAGACATCAGGTTGCTTCAGTCACTCTAGGTTGTACCGAGGCGGCCGTCGTTACCGAACATTGTTGATGACGAATAGTTATGCTTGCAGTTTAACCATTCCTAGACAGTCGATGTTAGTGTCAAGATAGATCCTGACGTCAATAATGTGAGAGAAGTACCATCCATCAATAAGTTTGTTATTCTGTCTGCAAGTATACCGATATTGATTGGTGTGCTAAAAGAAGGTGCTAGGAATCGCCATATTATTGAAGGCCGCTTAATTAATTATCCGTAGTCCGCTTTCCTTCGTCAACCAGTGGGCGCTGAACTTTGCAATAGTCTTTCTGAACTCCTCCCCCTGACCAACCAGAGCAGAGCATTTACATGACCTATGATGATTTTGACGTATTGGCTTGGGCAGCTTTCGAATTTATGTTTGATCTATGCGTAGAATGCGTCCTTATAATATTCAGTGCTTCCGGAGTGGGCTATGGACGATGATTATGCTATAGTTGATGACCCGGATTTAGAACCTCTTAATGATCGGTTACCACCCGATCACGCTCCTTTGCATATCGCCCATCACATTGAAAAATGTTTCCAGCTCGCGTGTGTTGCCGCAGCTCTGGTAGATGGCGATTACTTCTAATCATTCGCACCATTGATCCCTTCCAACACACCCCCTGCAACGCTACGATGCCAAATCCGCGGTCTTACAGCACATCGACGTGTATGCGTATGCTTCCGGTGAAGTTGAGATTTGCAGTTTCCCGATCCGAACTTCTAAACCCTAGTCCCACCGAAATTCTTAGTTTTCGAATATGCGCCCTCAAAATAGTCTTATTGTATGAGCGCCCCCTTAAAAAATAGGCGACTAAGTACCCCATATTTTACGACGACAGGGCTGAGATATTCCTTAAAAATACCTTTACTACTGCCATTGGAATTTATAAAGAGTTTTCTTCGGTATTTTATTCCTAACTTCATTTAAAATTTTCTTTACAAAATCCTTGAGAAGTTCTTTAAAATTCCTTGAAATTCCTTTAGAAATTCCTTATGGAATTCCTTCAAGAAGTCCTTTAAAAATAACTAATAAATCATTTGGCAATTCTCTTTGAAAACACTTGTTTCTGGAATTCCGTTTGAAATACTTCCAAGTGTTCTTTCCGTATTGCATTCAGAAATGTATTCAAGAATTCCTTCGGAAAGTCTTTTATGAATTTCATCGGAGCCTATTTTATTCTTTAATAAAATTTCATGAGAATCTCAACAGCAATTTTGGAAATAATTCCTTGAGGAATTGTGTATGCTTTTACTAAAGGAAGTTTCTCCTGGAGAAACTTTTTAGGGAACTTTAGTAAACAATTCAAAAAGTAATAGAGGAACTGTTCCGTTTTTCATCTCACTGTACATATATTCAGCCCATCGCAAAACAAATCCTTTCTCGTATACAAAGTATACCCAAAGGCTATATATGCGCTCCAAAATCAAACTTTTTACAGAAGGCCCGGAGACCCATAGTGTTATATACTAGTTCGATGAATTGAGGTGATTGAGTGCGCAAAAAAACTCACTATTTTTTCTGGAACTTATCCTTAACCGATTTGCTCGCGACAAGTTCCGTTCGACGTGGAATGTTTTCTATTAAAAATCCCTTGACAATGCTTTTATTTATCTTGATATTTTCAATTGTATTTATTCGGCATTCTTGTTGAATTTAATTTCTGTGGCCATGCTTAAAACGTTGAAGTATTATTGTAACAGTGACAATTTCTATTGATTTTGGTTATTGCGTACGCAATTCTTTGTCGAGCCTATTGATTTCGTGTTCTCGCCCATTAGGTTTAACCCGCAACCGCACCTTTTCAAAAAGGTCATAACCAGTAGTTCGGTTGACGAAACCGCCTGTAGATCTCATTAGACGTAATTGGATGTAAGCGAATCTTTTTCGATTTTCTAGAAACAAATATTGGCAAGAGGTTGAGGGCTACGAGTTCTGCTTTAACCAGGGTAATTAAAAGTATGTAGTCTTGTCACTTACCAGTTACTGTGACTTATATGCGACAAAATCCAGTAACACTGGAGTTGCTGAAACTAAATCGATCCGAATTGTGTTACTAGAGTTCAGATAGATTCCACATTCCATTAATCCACTTCTATCTGATAATAGCCCCTAATGCGTAACCGTGTATAGGGATTCAGCTAGTTTGTCCGTAGCTCGAATTATCGTCAAATAAATTAGCATAAAGTTTCCACTCTTTTATCCGAAGGCCCAAAAGAAAATTTGAATAAGATGTAGTTTGTTTAAAAATATCTTTTACATGCAACGCTGATGCTATTAAACGAGGGTCTTTTGGCAGAAAGCGTTCTATTCTTGTTTCTTTTCGCTTAAACATTGTTGGTTTTCCAAAAGGTGAGGATGGTGATAATGATGCAACTAGTCTGTTCAGATTACGCTTGACTAGATATAATATTGTAAGATAATATAATAAGTGAACTTTGACAGCACCAAGCCATTAATTTATTTATATTTATGACATAAATGCAACAAATATGATGAAAATAATGGGATCTATCCCCATTAATTGCTGTTTTGACCTCTCTAACTTTTCATGGTATTTTATGAAAAGCGAGAAGGCATAATCGCCGCTAGGTGGAATAATCTGAAATTTTCATATAAACTTCCAACGACTTTAGCACCTCCCAAACGTTGACCGATATAGCAGAAATTTTATTCATATCATCAGCGCATCAAATAGAACCGAATAAGACGGCCAAAACAATGTGTGAAAAAGTGTTTTTTGAGCCACCTTAGCCTAGATACACAATTTAAATTGAATATGATCCCTAGAACATCTGCAAAAAAAAGCTTTATTCATAAAAGAAAACCTCAGTCACTTAACTTTTGTAATTGAAATATTATTTTGAATTCATTTGTACATCTGTATAACAGTTTTCGTTCTATTTTTTTATTCCTTTCTTTATTTGGTAGGAACTGTGTGCTACTTAACCACTACTGTGCCGAAATCTACTGTGGTATTCTGCTGCCAGAATCCACACAGAATCTATTTTTAGATTTTCCATTATTCATTGTTGTTGTCGATGCTGGTCCATCTCACCGTGAGTCCATTGTGTCCATTTGTCCGTGTCGTGAATTCAATGATCGTTGCGCATTGTTCGGTTGCCATTTATCCAGGTACGGTGGAGGAATGCCTCCGAGAAGAACAATTTGTCAGTCGTCATCAGGCAGTCGTAACGGTATGGGCGCTCCCCAATACGCCACCGTATAGGCTGCGTATCCGACGACTGACGAGGGTTTGGTGGAGGGGCTGGGAATCGAACCCATGACCATTCGCTTGTAAGGCGAACGTGTAGCCAACTACGCTACGGGACCCCCTGTTTTCGTTCTACTAGGCATTGCCTGGGCTATGGCACCAACATTACCAATTTCCTCGCTTTATTGTATTGACGATATTTTGTTCCCACGCCAAGGTATAGCTCCTTGCTGCCAGCTCCCCAATGCCGACGGGGCGGCAGTCAAATGTTTCGTTCATTCGCATTCACACTGCTGCTTCCGCTGCTACTACTGGCTGTGATTTGCTTTCACCCGTCGGTGTCGGCGGCGCCGGAAGTAGCTCGTCGTAATCTGATAAGATTGTTGTCATTGTTGGCTCAATTGGCTGACGGTTGATTGTGCGAGGCCCGGCAGCAGTGATTTGATAGGCGGCAATCGCTACCGGATTGATGAGGACGCATTAAAATTTGACGACAGAATTATGTTAATGAAATGTGGTTTTTGCCTATCTGCCCGTTTGTGCGGACACGGAGGAAGGGTGGGCTATAGGATTGCCGTGGAAATGAGTGGTCATTTTTCATTTCTGACTCCCCATCGGAGCTAGCACGACAAGAGGTTGATTAAGACTGGCTTTCGGTATTATACCGGGCTGTGGAGGAGGGAAGATTGCTGATAGGGACATGGACGGTCATTAGTTTAAGGAGATAAACAAATATTTCACCGTTAAGTGGTTGGTTAATGAAGACGATTTCCTGGTGGTTTTGTTCGAAAGGGAATGCTCAAGTAGAAGTCTGAATCTCTGCTGAAGGCTTCATTAGAGGGTAATACAGTAAATAGTGTTGTTGTGTTTATTACCATTTATCGTTTGTGCTGGAGACGGAAGGTGTGGAAGCAAACATGAAATTTCCAGCATGAATTGAAGGTTGAGTAAATTCCCTTGTGGGTGAATTGAAGCTGCCAGTAGGTGGAAAGTTTACTGGAGAAAAATGTCTTTTTCGTACAACAAAACATAAGGTACATAAAGGCTTTTATTTGATTTTTTGAAGGAACATCTGAAAATCAAGATTCATATACCATATGATTAAATTTGTCGAATTGAGATGATTTAAGTGTGTGTGTGTTTTATTTTCACTGTGTTTCGTTTAAGGTGAATCGTGTTTGGAAGAAAATTTCAAAATTTACTAAACACCTTCAACGGCACAAATTTCCAAACACAACCAACGGGCAAGAGCGAAAAATATAGTTTTCATCTTTGCTGCGTTTAAGCATGCACAAAGATTTTCAGATGTGCTGATCACTTACTATTCGACGTTTATGCCGTGAACAGACGGACGAGTATTCTTCCTCAGCCCGAATGCAATGCTGGTTAACAAAAATTTATGAAATTCTCCTGAAATATGTCACACAAGGCCTAAGAAAATTTGTTTGGGATTCCTATAGAAAGTTTTTGTAAGTCCTCCTGAAATGTGTTCGGGAAGCTGCTCAGAAGTTTCTTTGAAACATCATTTGAGAAGCCTGGCCTCAGAAATTTCTGGAAAGATTGCTCCAAAAGCTTCCTCAGGGATTTCTATGGATCTCTCTATTGAGTTCTTAAGCAAGTGCTCTTTCAAATGCTAAAGGCAGACAGGATGATGTTCCGTCCCTAACGGTTAAAAATATGCCTCCCGCAAACACAAAAGGTTTTAGCCGGGTTCCTTATCCTCCTTGTCTCAAACTCCCCGGAAACACGGGATGCTGCGACTACTTTGGGAGTGGCTATACTCATCCACTTCTTCTAAAATTTCAACCCCTAGCTTAGGATACAGCTACCCGAGACGCACGAGTCAAACAATAATGGTTGCAGCAACTTGATTGTAATTAAATCTGGTTACATATCAGTTGGGGCAACATATGTGAAAACTTTATGTGTGCTGCTAGGGTATAGTTAACCGACCGGCTGGCTGATCCAATGATGTCCACACTGGATGGCGGTGCCCTACGTACTCGAAGCGGTTTCTTCTTCTGTATTCGTTCGTCAGCAGGTTGGCTGTTAGAGTGTCAATCTCGGTCCGATGATTCCGGTTGGCAGAAGACTTTTCACTATATTTCTATATTTCTCCCCGAACCGATGCTTATTCGCTGGTCCCTTCTCCATCTACGTTGCGTCACAGTATTTGCGTTACGACTTACGGCATTCCAGTACCTTTTTCTGTGATGTTGTCCGCCCTTACGCCCACTTGTTCTGAAGTCTCCTCTCCGTTGACACACGCCAGTAAGAAAGGTGACGACGTATGGCCATACCGGTGCAGATATTGGCAGGAACAGCCGTGTCCGGACAGGAGCTGTGTGAGATAAAAAGTTCGCCGCCCCCTTATCACCCACGTCGATACATTGGGAATGAACCGGTAGGTCCACCTTCAGATATCCTTATTGTCCCCAGAGCTTGAAATATTCATCTTCATGAAGCAACTTCGGTCCGAATTTTGACAAACATCGCATGAATATTCAAAACATAGAATGACATAGTCAGACGACTACTCCACGAACTCATTCATTCGACTGTCACTGAATGTGTTTACTATGTGCAGAAAAAAAAAACATAATTATCATTGTTTATGTTGATGTTTACCGCTGAAAGTGCCTCGCGGATGAAAATCGGATTCAGTCCTGTATGATAAATCACTTTACTCATTTGAAACGTGTTCAGATTTCAGATAATTTATCAATTTGTAAAAGTCCACTATGAATGTGTCGGAAGTGAACTGACAAATGAAGAAAAATGGACTTCACTAAAATGTTCGATTATTTTACCTCTGAGTCCCACTCCTGCTGCCACTTGGCCATTGAGTCCAGTCTTATCGTCTATGGTACCACTCCATTGGTAGTACTCCATATCCTCTGGTAGCAGCATTTCTACTTCTTCTAACGACTCTCCGGTTATCGTTAGGGCAACATCATTCGCAAATCCGAAGATCTTCACACCGGCCGTAACCCTTATCGACTTCTGCTCTGAATTCGTATCGTAAACCAGAATCCGGTTCTGAAGGAGCTCTTTAAGGTTCTACACAAGTAGCCAGGGCCCGCAGAGCATCGTTAGAGGTGCGGCAATCGTGACTACCGTGCAGATCCGATTGCCGCATCTACCTTTCTTGGACACTTTCTCTGCATCCGGACTCGGAGCTTTCTTCGCCTTCGAACCTTTCGCCGCAGATGATAGCTGATCGTCTTTGCAGACTTGCATACCAGCAATGGTTTCTTGGTCTGCATCTTCGTACGGTGTAGGAGGCCATGTCGTAGAATCATGTTGCGGGAAAAGATGATCTTCAGCTTGTCCGGACACATTATCGCAGGCGTCGCTGGACCCCTGAACTTCGCTGTTACGACACGATAAGCGTTGCCCCAAAGATCAACGTCAGCTTCTTGGCACAAGCTGTCTATCTGTCTGCTCGGTTTAGGGTGTTTAACGCTGTTTGGCCGAAAGGGTCATTTGGCCGAATAGTTGAAATACGTTTCCTTATTAAGTGTGTGAAGTGAGTAGTGAGTAATGAGAGGTAAGAAGTGTTTGTAGCTTGTGAGTAGTGAGAAGTGACAAATGTAAAATGGGAAGTGTGAAGTTCCCAAGCAGCACAAATTGTTTCACTACTGAACACTTCACTGTGTTGCAACTATTCGAAAAAAAAATCAATCTTTGCGTATGTGTCATCAAATATAACTCTCTTGCAATCTAAAAAGCGCAAGAGGAGGAGCCTACGGAAACATCCTTCGATTGCGGTGAAATTGCAATTATGTCGCGAAATACTACAGAGGAAAAAAATAAAATAAAAATATAAAACTGGATTCCACAGCACCATTCAACATTTCGGTTTTCTGTTACTTGATGGCACCATCACAGGAAAAATTGTAAGTTGTCAAAACGTTGAACGATGCTAAAAAAATATGCAACTTAATGATTTTGTTTCGTGTTTGCAACATGAAGTGCAGTATTCTTTGTTTGTTTGTTTCCAAATGTCAAACGCGTACTGGATTTCAATTTTAATGAAACATTGATCACAATTCGAACGTTTTTGACATCTTGATGCAACTTTTTTGTGCTTTGATGTTTTTCCAATGCCTTTGATGAAACTGAATAGAAACAAGGTGCTTTTAGAAAGATGTTTGTGTGCTACTTGGGTTATTTGTAAGAAATGAGATGTGATAGGTGAGAAGTGATAAGTGAGATAGCGAGAAGCAAGCAATACGAAGCAAAATCATCTTTCAATGAAGAATAAACAGAGAAGAAGGAAGTAGAAAGAATCAAGAAAGAAGAAGTAAAATGGAAGGATTAAAAGGAAGTAGGAAAAATTACGAAGGGACAAGTATTAGGAAAGAAGAAAGAAGGAAAAATAATAGGTGAAAAAGAAAGAAGGACGAAAAGAAAGAAGGAATTAGTTAGAAAAAATAAGAAAAGACAGAAAAAAAAAGGAAGGCAGGAAGAAGAAGTAAGAAAGAAGAAGAGAAAAGAAGGAAGGAAAAATAGAAGAAGGAAGGAAAAATAGAAGAAGGAAGGAAAAATAGAAGAAAGAAGGAAAAATAGAAGAAGGAAGGAAGAAGAAAGAAAAAAGAGAAAAAAAAGAATGAAGGAAGAAAGAAGGTAGCAGAAAGAAAGAAGGAGGAATAAGGAATAAGGAAGACGGAAGGAGGAATCAGAGAGAAGAATAAGGAAAATGGAAGGAGGTAGATGGAATAAGGAAAAAGGAAGATGAAAAAAGGATAAAAGAAGAACGATGAATGAAGAAAGAAGATGGAGGAAAGAAGAAAGAGGAAAGAAGGAAAAATAGAGAATGAAGAAGGAAAACCGAAAAAGAAAGCAGAAAAAAGGAAGGAAGAAGAAAGAAGTAATAAGGAAGAAGGAAGAAGTGAGCAGGAATGAGAAGGAGAAAAAAAGGAAGACGGAAGAAAGAAGATGAGAAGGGGAAGAAGGAAAAAAAGAAATAAGAGAAAAGGAAGAAGGAAGAAGTATTAGGAAAGAAGAAAGAAGGAAAAATAATAGGTGAAAAAGAAAGAAGGACGAAGAAAGAAAGAAAAAGGAAATAGTTAGAAAAAAAGGAAAGAAGACAGAAAAAAGAAGGAAGACAGAAAGAAGAAGTTAGAAAGATGAAGAGAATAGGATGAAAGAAGAAGGAAAAAAAGAAGAAGGAAGAAAGAAGAAGGAAAAAGGAGGAAGGTAGAAATAAGAAGGAAAAAAAAAGAAAAAATAAAGAAGGAAGAAGATAGAAGAAAGCAGAAAGAAGGAAGATGGAATAAGGAATAAGGGAGACGGAAGGAGCAATCAGAAAGAAGGAATAAGGAAAATGGAATAAGGAAGATGGAATAAGGAAAAAGTAAGATGAAAGAAGGATAAAGGAAGAACGACGAAAGATGAATGAAGAAAGAAGATGGAGGAAAGAAGAAAGAGGAAAGAAGGAAAAATGGAGAAGGAAGAAGAAAAAAAAGAAGGAAGAAGGAAGAAGTAAAAAGGAAGAAGGAAGAAGTGAGAAGGAATGAGAAGGAGAAAAAAAAGTAAGAAAGAAGAAAGAAGATGGAAAGGGGAAGAAGGGATGAGAATGAAGGAAAGAGGAAGAAAGAAAAAGGAAGAAATGAGAAGTAAGAAGGACTAAGTAAGAAGAAAGAAGGAAGATTGCAAAATAAGGTAGGAGGAAAGAATGAGGAAGAAGGAAAAAAGGAGAAAGAAAAAGGAAGAAGGAAAAATGAAGAGGTAAGAAGAAAGAAAAAAGACCTAGAAAGAAAAAAAGGAAGAAGAAAAAGGGATGAAGGAAGCAGGAAAACTGAAGAAAAAAGAAGGAAAAAGGAACAAAAAAGAAGGTAGAAGGGTGAGGGAGTAGGAAGAAGGACAAAGGAAGAAGGAAGAAGGAAGAAAGAAGAAAAAGGAAGAAGGGAGAGGGAAGAAGGAAGCAGAAAGAAGGAAGCAGTAAGAAGGAAAAAGGTAAATGGAATAAGGAAGATGGAAGAAGAAAATGGAGGAAAGAATAAAGCAGAAAGAAAGAAAAAGGAAGAAGGAAGAAGTGATGAGGGAGAAGGAATAAAAGAAGAGAAATAAGGGAAGAGGAATAAGGGAAGAGGAATAGGAGAAGAGGAATAAGAGAAGAGAAATAAGGGAAGAGAAAAAAGGTAAGAAAAAGAATGGAGAAGGCAGAAGGAAGAAGGAAGAATGAAAAAGGAACAAAGAAGAAGGCAGAAGAAAGGATGAAGAAAAAACTAAAAAGAAAGAAGAAATGAGAAGGAAGAAGGACGAAGACAGAAGTTTTCTTTTCTTAATTTGCAGTCCTCACTTTTATGTTCTTACTTTCAACTTCGCACTTCTCTCTCACTACTTCTCATTTTTCACTTCTCATTCCTCACTCTTTGCTACTTTTTTAACTATTCGGCCAACTACTCGTTCGGCCAGACGTCATTCGGTGTCTGTCTGTCTGTCTGCCTGTTTGTCTGTTTGTCTTTCTATCTGTCTGCCTGGATGTGTGTGAGATGTGACAGGTGAGAATTGATACAGCGAGTAGAAAACAATACGAAGTAAGATCATCTATGATTGAAGAATAAACAGAGTAGAAGGGAGAAGGAAGAAGAAAAAAAAGGAAGGAATAAAAATGAAAGAAGAAAAAGGAAGAAAGGAAAAAGAAGTAGGAAAAATGAAGAAGGAAGAAGGAAAAAGGAAGATGAAAAAAGAAAAAAATCTTCTTTTTTTCATTTTGCCATCTTTCTTTCTTCCTATTTCTTCTTCCTGGAAAGAAGAAAGAAAAAATAAGGAAAAAGGAAGAAGGAAGAAGAAATAGGAGAGGAGAAAGAAGGAAAAAATAGAAGAAGGACGAAAAAAGAAGGAAATAGTAAGAAAAAAATAGTAAGAAGGGAGACAGAATGAAAAAAGAAGAAAGGAGACAGAAAGAATAAAAAAGAAGTAAGACAGAAAGAAGAAGGAAGAAGGAAAAAATTAGGAAAGAAGAAGGAAAAACAAGAAGAAGGAAGAAAACAGAAGAAAGAAGAATAAAAGGAAGAAGGTAGAAAAAAGGAAACAGAAATAAGGACGAAGGAAAAAAAAGGCAGAATGAAGAAGAAAGATGGAAGAAGGAAGAAGAAAGAAGGAAGATGGAATAACGAATAAGGAAGACGGAAGGAGGAAACAGAAAAAAAGGAAGAAGCAAAATGGAATAAGGGAGAAGGAAGATGGAATAAGAAAGAAGGAAGATGGAAGAAGGATGAAGGAAGAAGGACGAAAGATGAATGAAGAAAGAAGATGGAGGAAAGATGAAAGAGGAAAGAAGAAGAAAAATAAATGGAGAAGGAAGAAGAAAGAAGTAATTTGGAAGAAAGAAGATGTGAGAAGGAAGAAGAAGGAGAAAAAAAGAGAGAAGGCAGAAGGGAAGAGGAAGAAGGGATGAGAAAGAAGGAAAGAGGAAGAAGGAACAAGGAACAAGGAAGAAGTGAGAAGTAAGAATGAAGAAGTAAGAAGGAAAAATGCAAAATGAAGATGGAGGAAGGAAGATGAAAGAAGGAAGTAAGGAGAAAGAAAAGTAAGAAGGATAAATGAAGAGGTAGGAAGAAAGAAGAAAGAAAAAAGAAGGAAGAAGAAAAATGGAAGAAGGTAGAAGAAAAATAGAAGAAAAATAGAAAGAAAACGGAACAAGGAAGAAGGTATAGTGTGAAGGAAGTAGGAAGAAGGACATAGAAGGCAGAAGGAAGGATGAAGAAAAAAAATAAGAAGGAGAAAGAAGCATGAGCATGAGCATTATGACCGCACAATTCGTAGTTGCTACTCCGTGAATGACTGAACTTGCGAAATTGTACAGAGAACACAATGAATGGGGCTTGGGATCAGCTACCCATTCTCAATGTACACGTTTCGGGAGCTCAAATATTGAAAGTCAATAAAGGCGCCGGCCACGTCCTTACGGTCATATAGGAATGGTATAGTATACCTCTGCATCTCCACGATTGTCTTGGGATAGGATATCGTCTTAGTTACAAAGGATAATTTATCTGGATTCACTTTGGTAAGCGATGCGATTTATGGGATGGGAAATAACACTAATACGAGTTAAAAGCTGAAAAACATGCACGCCCGGTGGCATATGAAAGCTAAGGAGATTCGCGTTTTGGACGACCGCACGGAAGCACAGCACTCTGTACTCACTTGTTCGATGGCTACAGCAAACTATTGAAGAACTCGCTTTTTTCGACCGCGCGCGACATGCGCATGAGCCACCGAACACAGGATAGATACTTTATTTCTTTCCCTACGACTAAAACACGCACTGCACTTACTTGTTCGATAGCTACTCTTATTACCGGCCGCGCAATGCAGAACAAATATTTCGGCCGATCGCGCGATCGTTCTGCAGTCCGAAATAAGAGAAATCACGCACTGAACTGATTTTTATTACCGGCCGCGCAATGCAGAACAAATATTTCGGCCGATCGCGTCATCGTTCTGCAGTCCGAAACAAGAGAAATCACGCACTGAACTGATTTTTATTACCGGCCGCGCAATGCAGAACAAATATTTCGGCCGATCGCGTCATCGTTATGCAGTCCGAAACAAGAGAAATCACGCACTGAACTGATTTTTATTACCGGCCGCGCAATGCAGAACAAATATTTCGGCCGATCGCGTCATCGTTCTGCAGTCCGAAACAAGAGAAATCACGCACTGAACTGATTTTTATTACCGGCCGCGCAATGCAGAACAAATATTTCGGCCGATCGCGTCATCGTTCTGCAGTCCGAAACAAGAGAAATCACGCACTGAACTCAAAAAAAAAAAAAATAAGAAGGAGAAAGAAGAGGGAAAAAGGATGTAGACATAAATTTTCTGTTCTTAATTTTCAGTCCTCACATTTATGTTCCCTCGTTCCACTTCTCCTCTCTCCTACTTCTCATTTCTCACTTTTTACAACTCTGTCTGTTTTTCTGTCCTGTCGGTCTTTCCTGTCTGTCTGTCCTGTCTGTCTGTCCTGTCTGTCTGTCCTGTCTGTCTGTCCTGTCTGTCTGTCCTGTCTGTAGGTAGCCTTAAATATTATTTCCCATTTTTTTAAACATATATTAAAGATATGCAATAATTTGTTTTATGAAACGGAATTGGAAAACCAAATCCGGTCTGGTCTTACGAACAAATATTCAACGAAATGAGTAAACTTCATCCTTTTCTAACACCCCAAAGCCAACAAGTGAACGGCCTAGAGCCAAAGTGTCGGAGACACAATCAATTCCTTTGCTCAATCTCACTTCATTTGCAGCTTTGTTTCTCATCACCCTTGGAATTCAACTTAGTGCCGACAGAATAACACTCTACTGGGAATCTCCGTCTGGGTTGGGATTTTTATCCAAAACCCTTTACAAACGTGTTTCAGCCCCCACTAGGAACAGTTGCAGAATCTGACACAAGACAAACGAAAACGTAATTCCGAAATATGTATACCCTTTTCCTAGTAACCGCAAAACAGGGAGAATCCTTCTGCCAAAATAGGTTTCACGTCCCCAGTTCTATCCGTTTCGGCTCCTCTCCATTAAGCACTGGAAAAGAATATAATGTTTTCATTTCGACACTTACTTATTGCGAATCTGCCGTTACTAGAGCATCCCATCCTACAGAATTTCGTTCCTCCGAGAACCCCATCGTTGTTGGTGCATGTATTCTTTTATTTCTCTGTACCCATACCCAGTTGTGTCCCGGTCTTGTTCTGGAAGCTGTCGACATTGTCACACTCCGAGAGCTCCGAAAACGAGGTGTTGGAATTACGGCAGCTGTCTGCTGTTCTGCTCGACGTCGTCGTTGTCGACGTCGCCGTCGAACTCAAATGTGAATCGTAATTGTGTCTGCGGTGCGGAATTACTGCTTGCTGTGCCACGTTCTTACTTCATAATTATTCCCCAAATCTTCGCCAATTGGAGTTACAATTCGAAGAGATTTCTGGTCCCCTTTCCACCGAACTGTGACCGATGTCTCCCCTTTTTCCACGTAATCAGGGCCCCTATCGGACCGTCGGCAGAGGGTTGTCATTAATTATAATTTCTGCCGCCGTACGCTATCTGCCGACTGCAGCAGACGGGTTACTTCCGATTTGCTCGAGACGTCCGCAATGTCCAGTCCAGATGCAATTTGGGCTTACGCTTCTTAGGTGCCAGCAAAGGCAATCGCAAAGAAACCGGCGTTCGGGGTGAGTCAATTTTCGCGGCAATCATTTTAATTATTCACCATCAATTTTGATATTCCATTAATTTGCTGCACGCTTGGGGAAACGTCAGGAGGGGAAGCGTAAACTACTGAGCGGATTAGGTGATTAATTATTAAAGCCTTGTCGGTGGCGGGTTATTAGGAAGGAATCAATTCAATTTTTCTTTTCTGTAAATGCTTGGGACTTCAATTCTCTGGAGCTTGTATTGTGTATAAGAGTGCATGACGCTTGAACCCGCAAATTATGTTCGAAGATGTCGAGGCTTCTTGAGTAATCTAAGTTGTGGTGAGACTAAGAACTGTCGGTGGAATTGAAAATACACATCTTAAGCAAGATTAAATCAATTATTGATTGATGCATAATGGGTATAATGGATAGTATATCAATTATCCTAGATCTGTTTTGCTTATGTGGCCTTTAGACCATATTATTCCGGTGACTATGTGCTTATCGTTTGAGGAATCTGACGCACACATTGTAGCCATCATGGAATGGTTCGCATACAAAGCTCATTCCTCCAATATTTTCAAACATTGAGATTTGATTGTATTTAGAGTCAAATATCGACATTTGATTTGCTGTGCTTGATAAACACTAAGCTGTAAGGTATCGATGCCCGAGTGGGGAATGTAATGCCAACAGAGAAATAGGAGAATTTCCAATGCAGCTTTCCATTGCCATTCTTGGCAGTATCATTGATTCTAACCCAAGGAACTACAATGTACAATTTACTAAATTCGCGCCAAAACTGTAGTTACGCCCCAATAATTCTAGGGGTGGGACATGATTCTTCTAACTATTTGATCCAACAAAGGATTTACTGGTTCTCGCTATCGGCATGAAAGGGTAGAAATCGTTCATGCTTGAAAAGAGATAATTAAATAATCCTCAGTTCAAATTACTCCACCAGGAGGATTTCTTTCGTAAGTAAGCGCATAAAGATTCTGCCCAAGAGCCTGCCGTAGATAGGGAAACTATTTCTTACGCAATCCTCTGGAAGTGATGAGGGTCCAGCATCGGTTTCGTCGGCAGAATTCGGGTAATTTTGGTTGACAGAAAATTTGAAGGGTAACAAACTGAAATTGAAATAATTTAGGAATAAATTATTGTTCTTGTTCTTGGATAGCAACTAAGATTAATTTCAGCTTTTGAATGTAGCTCACAGAACTGTAATAAAAATTTAAAATCAAGAGTAATGTTTAATTCAAATTCATTTCATACATGTGATAAGATGATTGAATCTAAAAATTAAAGCGAAAAAAATTGCTTGTTAATATTCATGTCGACGCACGTTCAGCAAGATTTTGGTAATTAAATTAATTTCCTTACCATACTCTGGGAATCTAACCTTAAAAGGATCCATGTGTTCCGATCGTTAAATTGCCACCTTCAACACAAATCTAGGACGTTCACGTTGCATGATGTGAATTTTTCAATATCCAGGAAAAGAAGTTTCCAAGTACTTTTAAAGCATGGAAACACCTGTACGGCCTGGATCCCACGGCCTGGATGCGCCCCGAAATTGAATAAGTTTCCCTACACACATCCCGGTTGCCCTACACAGAGTAGCCTATAATTAGGCTAGAAAAAATCCCGCTCGTAAAACGACAGCAGGATCCATTTAAGTATTCCATTATTAACGGTTCCATTTTCGAAATCCCTCCAACACCCCTCAATATGAGTCCCCATAGCCGAAAGGACAAATGGGTGAACGAATTGATGGCGCTGCAACGTTGCCCCACCCCACCATCAACGACGAACGTTATCAACCCATAGCTATCCGTAGTGAAGAGTCATACACCGAGTGAAATTTAATTGAACGCCACTTAATTCAAGTAGACAGGTAGGAGCAGCAGCGAAAGGATTATTGGAGGGTTGCGCCAGCAGTAATAGCAGCCTGCAAGACGCAAGTTGGATGCCGTTCGGTCAACCATTAACCCTTTCGGTTTGAGCAAATGAATGGCGGTGCTATAGTTCAATAGCAATAACACCGATGGGTCGATGGGTCAATCGTTTGGATAAACACGTGCTCACTTGCTTGTTGGTTCAATAGCTATCGATGGCTATTGCATGCGCACACTGTGTGGGACTAGTCGAACGGAGAAAGAGCCATGGCCGAGCGTAAAATTGTGGGTGGTAATTGATAATTACAGGGCAGTGAACGTGGAACCACTGGATTTGGATGATACTTTCGTAAAGTGCTTGTTGCACCACCAGATAGAGCGGTGGATGACGGTCAAATTGATGGTCACGAATAAATAGTCTAATGCTCGTCCTAGGCACTATGATGCTTTTAACGATTATGGTGCGGAACATTCCTCTTGACGAATCTATAATTATGAGAGCAGTTTGGTTATACTTACTGATACACAAAATGCTTCGTACGATCGCGTTAACGATCGTTCTCAATGTTTAAATACTTGAGACAATTGAACTTTCCCGTCAAAAGTTATTATTCGCTTAATCGATTCTTTAAGGTCAACTTTCCCAAATACGTATATTTTTTAAGTCTCTAAATATTTTTAAAATTAAAAACCAAAAATTGAAATAGTGCTGTTTTTTAGGATTGACCTAACATTTGCACGATTTTGAACGAACATTGAGTGAATTTTTGAGGCTGGTTTCCCGAGCAAAGCTTGAGAGCAAAACGATAACTCGTTTTGATGTTGTGAAATCGCCGAATATGATTACTTAATTTGATATCTTTTTGGTCGTTTTAACGGTTAAAATAACAAAATGTATAGCAGAAAAATCTTACTGTGACATCAAATCGAAAACTATTCCTGCTATTGATGAGAACAAAACGAAAACTAATTTGATATTGGTTCCGATAACAAAATAAGTACACAGTTTGATGTCAGATCATACAATTTAGAAATCTACAGCAAAATGAGATCAAAATATGTAATCAATCATGATGGTTCATATTTGAAAACAAATTATGATTTCAATTTGATGTCGAAATCTAAATGTGTTTTCTATATGCTCTCATTATGTTTTCAGACTTTGCTCGGGTTATATGTGCAGAACTTTTTCGGATATTATTTTCGATTTTTAATAGTTGTTACGTTTGAAAAGTATGTTGTTAAGCTGCACTGTAAAAATATTCATGAAATGAAACGCAGTAGACAAATACTGTTGAGAGAAGTTGTCGCTGCCGTCACGCCATCATCAATCGACCCAATCAACAATACCACCAAAACTGCCATTAGCCATCAACCAGAGTTTCGCTCAATGTAGGATCGATCATCGAGCTCTGAAGACGCACCCCTGAGAAATCATCATAATCAATGACAACTGTCACGTCAATGACGTCCGTCGCAACGCACACTTCAACGAGCAAGCATCGAATGGATTCCAGCGCACGCCAATTTTATTCGATTGCTCGCCGCCATCGCGGAAATAGTGGTTCGCCGCGAGTGGGAACTGAAGATCCGAAAAGTGGCCACTAGTGGCAAAGTTTCTGCCAGCGGAGGGAGATTTATTGCCCGGTGC
This sequence comes from Armigeres subalbatus, assembly GCF_024139115.2. NCBI lineage: Eukaryota > Metazoa > Arthropoda > Insecta > Diptera > Culicidae > Armigeres > Armigeres subalbatus. The sequence goes on from NC_085139.1 coordinate 192,532,695, forward strand.
ATTTCGGTCAGGTCCAGTGCGCTTCGGCGAGATGAAAGAAATCCGTGTCTATAGAGGTGACGAACACCAGCACCCCAACAACGGTCACGACAGGGGACGCAAACGGCATCTTTTGAAGACGCCAACCACATTGTCGAGGAAAAGTACGGAAAAGAGCTGCAGGTGTGTTATCGGAAGCGAAAGAGAGGGCCAACCGCTCCGTCCTCGATTACACGACGACCACGAACACGCGAGCCGGAGCACTTGGTGCAAACCACGAACAGGTTGATCCGGTGAGTACAAAGTCACTAGGAAGGATCAAACACTGGAGGAACTAACTGGTGCGTTTTTAGGTACAGAAATTGGAACCTTCCGTCAGCGGCTCATTGAGCGATCATCCAACAAACCGTGAAGTGGAGTGCATCCGTTTCGGATAAGCTCAACTCGCAAAACCCCTTCGTAGTGAGTAACAACAAATCCCAATAACAAAAGAGTGATGTATATATAGGTGGGCTGGACGCCAACCAAAGAAGCGCTAAGCCGATTGAGAATTGACCGACGGGGAGGCAAACCACGATTGGTTGCGAATAAAGACATCACACTAATCATCAGAAAAAAACACTTTCGAGGGTAAGTTCGATGTGATGAAGCACCGTTTAAGCTGTGGCTGCCCTGTCCATATCGACAGGGTTTTGACGTTAACTACGTCTAAGGGAAGCCTCGGATACAGGGTGCAAAATGAAAATTTCCAAATTGGGGACCGTCACGAAATCATGTAAGATTTCAAACGGTAATGGCGACTTTATCTTTCGACGGATTTTCGAGATTTTCTTATTAATAGATTCGGAAACTTTCCACCAATTTGCTAATTGTATTAAAACTATTCATCATCAACGGCAAACTATTGAAAATGTTATTTCTTTCCAAACCGGGTGAAAAATTCAAAAATAATCAATCCCGTTCATAAATCCCCAACACGGACATTAGATTCCAGTAAGGTACGGGCCTTTTGATCCACTGCTTCATTTTCCCGTGTTTCGCGTGCGCGCGTCATTTTCATTCTGGATTTCATGGAAAGTGGACCAAGGCGTCCAGAAGCGGTCCTAGCGACAATGGCTGTGGTGGTGCGGATGAAAATTTTTCGTTCGATAGTGGTGGTGGTCGTGGCAACAGCAGTACATCTTTACATCCGTGTTACAAGCAGCATTTTGGATCTGGCAATTAACGGCGTGCGTAGAGCCGAATCATCAGATGGCTGTCGCGCAGTCCAGTAGTTGTTGTTGGTGAGGCACATAATTGGGAATGAATCGGATCTTTTCAGAACCACCATTATGTTTGGGAGGAAGGTTAAGTTGAAATAATTTTTCTATAGTGCAAACGCTAGGAACTAGAAAATTTTTCAGTGAAATATTCTAGCGTGATTCTGAGCTCAATTATATGATGTTTGTCTAGCACTTAACTACTCTTCTTGCTGTGGATTTGATTTTGAACAATGATTCAGTGATTGATAAGTGATTGAGAAAGTTGATATAAGACGAACTTTTTTCATAGAACAAAGCATAATTGTTTGGTATCGGTAGCGGAATCATAGCATTACTGCCGGTCCGAGCGCGCGTCAGAAGGAGAAGCTGCAAATATGTATTCGCATGGATGGAAATAAAACCTTAAACAAGTAGCAGGCTTCCTACTAGAATTATAATCTTGATGGGAAATTTCACTTGACTGTTACTGCTATCCACGCGAATGATTATCGGCAGCGTCTTTTTATAACGCGCGCTTGTGATTCTGCTACCGATGGAAAACAATCTGCCATCACCAAGCAATTAAGTTTTACTTTGAACAAAATTCATCTCGCCTCAAGTTGTGACTTAAGACCTACTTTTTCTGATGGTAGCCAATCGTTAGTACTTCAAGTAGCACATCTGATCGTAAATGAGTTGATGCAACTTTTTAACGACGACTTTCATTTCCCAATTTTAGTTGTCAGTTGCTATATACAACTCAATTACGACTGAAAAAGCGCAATAGGTGGAGCTATTATAAAACATATCTGTCGTTCAAACGTTATAGTTAGCTCAACCTGATCACAACCAATGTTTGACTTTTACTTGAAACATAGAAATATTATAATAGTTGAAGCTAGGTTGCATAGAAATAACAGAAACACAAAAACAGTTTGTTTTGGTGCGCTGTCATTTTCGCAGTGGAAAGTAGCTTTCATATAAAATATAAACAAGCTTGACGCTAACTATTGTGGAATGAAGGAATTGAAGGAAAACATTCAACTCATGACAAAAATCAAAAATGATATTATATAATAATTATGCCCTAAAAGTATGTGCGACTCAAAGTATATGGTAAATATACTCATTTTGCTTCCAAATAATAAACGCCCCGACGAAATTCGTTTAATCAATTATAAACTTGTGTTATTAATAAATTTATTATTTTGTTCTTGGCCTGTTAGTGAGGCATACAATATAGCTCTGTGAATTATTCCAGATCTTATTGCGTTTTTTGGTTAATAATTGAGTATTTATCAGCAGTAAATGTTTTAATCTTGTGATTTCTCGGCAGAGATTTCAAATTTTCAGCCATTTATTATTTATTGAAATTAGTACAGTGACATTCACAAGTGTTCCTACAACTCAAAATGAAATGGTAGCTTTGGCTTCATTATGTTGTCAATACAAGCGAGTGAAAATTTGAATTTTTTAAGCATTTTTTAAGCTCACTGTAGTCAATGTTAATTAGCTAAATATGGAAAGTAAATTGCGATTTAAAAGGACCTTCCGTAGCCTACGTAGCTGAGATGTGCAGCTTTGGTAAGGACCATGCCGAAGGTAGACAGGATCGATTTTCAGTCCTATCAAGGACATTTTAACGGCTTCATTTGGATATCAGGCAAAATCGTGTTAGCCTTCATTAGTTATGATTGTAAAAAGACATTGGAATTAATTTTACTAATTTTCCCAGAACTATTTCCAGAAACACAACTATAGGAGCATCTAAGCGTCAATTGAAAAATAGGTTTATTAAATTTGCCAAATTACATTTTCTAAAAAATATTTATGCAAAAATGGCAACTTTCCAGGAAGTAATTGTGGTTGTGCTCAATGAACGTTAAACTGCGACGCGGCACTGCCCCAGTGAGAGATAAAGTGCAATCAAAGGAGAAATAAAAAGACACAGGCTATTACTGATTCAGTTTGTAGAATAACACTTTTCCCTAAAAAATCCTTTTCGTATTTCTATTGCTTTAGTAGAAATTCTCAAGTCTTCGTTCTTATTTTCAGGCTTTAGCCAACGTATTTAAAATTTTATTGGAATTTATCTGGTGTTGGAATTTTTACTAGATTACCTGTTTTCTTAACAGACATATGGGCAGTTTCAGCAAGAAATCTCGATTGCAATATTTTACGGAGCTTGGTATCATACATTATGTTGAAATAAATATTTGAAGCTGTTGTGTACAAAAGACGATTATATAGTATTTAAATAACAGATACTATTAGTCCTTGATTCGATAAACGGTTCATGTGTGTTTATCTGTGACCAGAAAACATTATGTGAGTAAATTACAATTTCATTTTTTTTTTCAGAATGTGAATGATATGTCAATAATTTTGATCGTCACTGTTTAGTTCATGAAAGCCAACTTATGACATCAAAAAAGTGTTATAAATATGTTCCAAAGTCCGAGAATAATAGTATATCAAAAACATGTTAGCACCAGATGCGACTGATCGTTTCTGCAACGGTATAAGAACTTTACAGCACCAAACAGAAGTCGATAAGTGCAAGCAGCAAGCAAACAGCATGGTGTCGGCACATAGAATGTTCCAACTATTATCTGTGCCCAAAAAGTTATTTTAAATGCATCGTCTTGAGGTTGGAACTATGGAATTCTCATCATCATCTTTAAACTTTTTTCCATTCATCTGGTATATTCTGAACATAATCCAACGGATCTCGGACATCGTATCTCCTATATACGATGATGTAGCTGGAATAGGATCACTATGGCCTCCATTATTTATAGACATCTTTCGATTTTTTCGTAGGATTGACGATTTGTTTCAGCAATTGCCAGAAAGAGATCTTTTTTTGCGAAGATGATCATCTTATTCAATTTGCGAATTCTTTTTTCTTAGAGAACATTTTTCCAAATAATCTAGCCTAGTTACACCAAACATGTATTGAACATTATAGTTCCACCGTACAAAATCAAAGTGATAAATAAATCAGATGCTTGTCAGACTTCAATAATAATGACTGAATTATAACTATCATTCCAAAACATGTAGTCACTTAAGATTGTGACTCATGAAACATTTTCATAACGTGTTTACGATTTAGAGTTTCAAATAAACCTATTTATAACTTATATACAACACTTTTTTATTTTTTTTATTTTGATCGATGTTGCAAGTGCTACTTGGGTCAGACTACAAAATTTAATCTGAGCGCAAACGACCGCACGAACCACACCATCGGTGAGAATAAAATTTCCGGTAGCAGCCGATGGTGGGACTACGATCTACTTTTCGAGACTTCTCGAACGAAATGGCTCGCGCGCGCGGAAGAGCTACTTTCTTGTAATCAATAAAGTTAAACCTGTAGTCACGCCCCTTTAATAAGTATGTGACGGGTACACAATATTTGCAGTCATACCGGACAACAACGAGGCGGGACTAATGGGCCATTTTTTTTTGATTATAAGAAAACTGCTTTTCCCCGTGCGCGTGGCATTTCATTTGAAATATCGCGGAGAGCGGTCCCAGCATCGGTAGAGATGCCGCAATTTAATCGATTACTTCGATTAATCGATTATTTGTTCGATTATTTAATCGAAAAAAATTTAAATCGATTACTTCCCAGCGATTAATCGATTCAATAATCGACAAGAATCGAGAGTAATCGATTAATCGGGATTATACGACAACTATTAGATTTCGATTACACCCAGGTTTTTTTTTACACGGTTGGAATTCATTAATTTCACGGTTAACCTGAATTTTCACAGCTTTTTAAATACCCTCTGAATTTTCTTTGATTTTTTGTGAATTTTTTCGTGGGGTTAACTCATTGTTTAATTGACGCTGAAGGTCTTAAACGACTAAATCCAAACCGTGTAAAAAAAAACCTGGGTGTACTTCAATTAATCGATTCATCGTTATGATAATCGATTAATTTTGATTCGATTACTACTCAACGATGTATCGATTCAATAATCGTCAAGAATCGAGAGTAATCGATTAGTTACTAATCGTTTAATCTAGATTTTACGACATCTCTAAGCATCGGCGGAGTTGTTGAGCAAATTTTATTCCAAATACATATGGGATATTGAAAAAATCGGTTCTTCTCAGGACTTTCATTCTATACAAAGGAAGATTGAGGCGAGGCGAACTATTTTCAAAGTGCAAATTAACCGCTTGGAGACGCCATAAAGTTGCCTGGCGTCCGTAGCAGAATCACGAGCACGCGTCTGAGGTAGATTCTACAAATAGGTATTCGCATGGATGGCTTCAGTGGCCGGCAGGTTTAATTCTTTCAAGATTCTTATTTGGTTTTGTTATTCCAGCCTATGGCGTGGGTCGTGTGGTCGTTAGTGATTCGAAATATGCATTATTGGGAATTAATCGATTCTTCTCATGGACACCATTTTAAACATAGGAAGATTGAGGCGAGACGAATTTGTTCAAAGTACGACGTCGTAGCAGAATTACGTTGCCGTTCGTAGCAGAATAACGAGCGCGTATTGTAGAGAGCTGCTGCAAATATGTATTCTTGCACTGGCACTAAATTCTTCATTTCACCAAACTGCTTTACGTAGTTTACGTCGGGCGGTCGTGTCTTGTACACAACCCTTATGATTTTAAAAGTTATTTTTTGATCTAGCAGAAGTGCTAAATATTTAGCTTCACTAGACCAATTAATTGGAATCCCATTCATAGTGACACTATGTCTGCTAGAAGGTTTCAAATAAGAAGCGCTCGGCTAATGTGGGAAAAATATAAGCTGAGTTTTGGAAGCATTCGGAGAAATTTTCCATTTTTGCAAGTAAGTGGAGAAAATATCCAAACTTTTTTGCAATCTACCACAAATAACACTAAGGCTTCGCCCGTTTGGCTGAAAGTCTCGCGTCATCTGCAAACAAAGATTTTTGACACCCTGGTGGTAAATCAGGTAAGTCAGAAGTAAAATGTTATACAAAATGGGCCCCAGTATGCTGCCTTGGGGACACCAGCCCTTACAGGTAATCTATCAGATTTAGTATTCTGATAGTTTACCTGCAGTGAACGATCTGATAAATAATTTTGTATCAGTTTAATGATGTACAGAGGAAAATTAAAATTCATCAATTTTACAATCAAACCTTCATGCCAAACACTGTCAAATGCTTTCTCTATATCATGAAGAGCAACTCCAGTCGAATATCCTTCAGATTTGTTGAGCCGAATTAAGTTCGTAATTCTTAATAACTGATGAGTGGTTGAATGCCCATGGCGAAAACCAAATTGCTCATCAGCAAAAATAGAATTGTCATTAATATGAACCATCATTCTATTTAAAATAATCTTTTCAAACAGTTTGCTTATTGAAGAAAGCAAACTGATTGGGCAATAACTAGAAGCCTCATCTGGATTTTGTCCGGCTTTAAAATTGGAACAACATTGGCGTTTTTCCATTTATCTGGAAAGTATGCCAATTGAAAACATTTGTTAATTAAATTAACCAAAAGGATAAAGAGCTCTCAGGAAGTTTTTTGATAAGTATGTAGAAAATACCTTCATCGCCTGGGGCTTTCATGTTTTTACATTTTCTCGTAATAGATCTAACTTCATCCAACAAAGGGTCAAAAGAATGTCTTCGAAGCTCCGTGTAACCTGATCCTCAATTGCCCTAGACTAAAATTATGGGCACTCTCGAACTGCTAAGCAAGTTTTTGAGCCTGTTCGCCATTTGGTAATAAAATTTTATTTCCCTCTTTAAGCGCTGGAATTGGCTTTTGGGGTTTTAAGAATTTTTGTTAATTTCAAAAGGGTTTCGAACTGGGATCCAACTTCGAGACATTATTCTCAAAGTTGGTATTTCTCAGAATAGCGAAACGTTTTTTAATTTCATTTTGCAAATCTCGCCAATAACTTTCAACGCGGGATCGCGAGTTCTTTAGTATTGCCTTCTTCTCACATTTTAAGACGGATCAGTAGCTGAAGATCGTCGTCAATAATAATGGAGTTGAATTTAACTTCACATTTCGGAATTGCAATGCCTCTGGCTTCGACAATTAAATTTGTCAAAGATACGAGAGCATTATCAATATCACTTTTGGTATCGAGAGGAATATCAACATCAAAATTCCTATCGATATACGTTTTATATAAATCCCAATCAGCTCTATGATAATTAAAAGTAGAGCTGATTGGATTATAAATGGCTTCTTGTGAAATTTCAAACGTCACAGGAAGGTGATCAGAGTCAAAGTCAGCATGAGTTACCAATTGGCCACACAGATGACTTGAATCCGTTAAAACTAAATCAATTGTAGAAGGATTTCGACTGGAAGAAAAACAAGTTGGTCCATTGGGATATTGAATAGTATAATATCCCGCAGAACAATCTTCAAATAAAATTTTACCATTGGAATTGCTTTGAGCATTATTCCATGAACGGTGTTTGGCATTGAAGTCACCAATTACGAAGAATTTTGATTTGTTGCGAGTCAGAATTTGAAGATCAGCTTTCAACAAATTCTTTTGCTGCCCATTGCATTGAAAAGGCAAGTAGGCTGCAATGAAGGAAAATTGTCCAAAATTTGTTTCAAAAGAAACCTTCAAGGATTCAGAAACCTTGGTTTCAAACGAATAATATAATTTATATTTGAAATGTCTATTAATGACAATGGCGACCCCACCACAGGCGCTGTCAAGACGATCATTTCTGTAGATAAAATAGTTTGGATCTCTTTTAATGGAGAGTCCTGGTTTTAAATACGTTTCAGTTATAATGGCAATATGCACATTATGAACTGAAAGGAAGTTGAATAATTCATCTTCCTTACCCTTTAGAGAGCAGGCATTCCAATTTAGAACTTTCACACAATTATTTGGATCCATTGAAACGGAGTCCGATAACAATTTTTGTGTGTACTTTATACCAACCTGAACAGCTTCAGGAATGGTATTTGCTTTGAACATTGCATCAATCATGTGATGCAATTGTTCAGTTAAAATCAAAATCGGAAGCAGTCATGCTACCTGAATCGGCAACATGACCGTTATTTTCCGTTGGGACATGGGTAGGGAACTAGGTTTAAAATGCGCCAGTCAGCTAATACGAGCCATTGCATTTTCTGGGTTATTAGGCTAAATTAAGTTACAAAACCGATGGCAGCTGGCGCCTAAACATGTTTTTAGATCAACAAATTAAAAATAATAGTCAAGACATTTATAATAAAATTTTTAAAAATAAATTTGTTTTTTTCCGCTTTTTGATAAAATTTAAGCTTCCGTTCCCTTAAGGATTTTCCAGTAGATAAAAACATTTTTTCAATAATCTTTGCACATGTCTGGAAAAACAAATTAGTAAAGATTGTGCCAAGTTACTAAAAAGTTAACTTTACTACATTTTTCATAGAAAAACATACATTTTATTAAAACTTCTGCATGCAGGATAAAACGCGCCCATCTAATGTGCTTGACTATGGATGTCATAGTTTGAGAAGGGCGTGTGCCGATAATAATTTATTTTTAAAATATTATCAATTAAAAAGTAAAAAAGTAAAAATTGAAAAGTGATAAAATAAAAGTGAAAAGTGATGAGTGAGAAGTTATGAGTGATGAGAAGTGAGAAACAACAAGTGAGAAGTAGGAATTCAGAATTCGACTAAAAAGCCCTAAATAGTTTTATAATCAATCGTGAATTGTAAGCTGGATTTGGGATATGAGAACTGAGGAGTGAGGTGGGAGAAGCAAGAAAAAAGAATGAGAATTGAGAAGTGAGAAGCGAAAGGCAAGCAGTAAAAAGTGCGAAATAAGATGTGATTAGTGAAAAGCGAGAAGCAAGTAGTAGAAGGGGAGAAGTAGTAAGCGAGATACTTTGTGAGAAATGAGTAAAAAAGCATGAAGAGAAATATGACAATTGATAAATGGGATGTGAGAAGTGAGAAACGAGACGTGAGAGGTGCAAGGTACAAGGAGTGAAATTGAAGAATAGAAAAAAAAGCAAGAATAGATGCGAGTTTTTTTCAGCATAGATTTTTGGGCATCCAATAAATCCTTTTGGATGTGTAGATGTAGAATATTATAAGTGAACGGCAGAGGTTTTCGGTCATCCAAGAAATCCATGGAGTTTCGTCCTCAGATCTACAAGCGTAACTAAAGATCAATCGGACTGTTTTAAATGTGGTACATGCCCTCTTGGATGTGAAGAATAGAATAAGTCAACGGCAGAGGTTTTCGGTCACCCAAGAAATCCCTGGAGTTAGGTCCTCTGATCTACACGCGTAACACCATCCTTTTGGATGGTTAGAATAGAATGAGCCATCGTAAGATCATCTGGGTCATTCAAGAAACCCCTGGAGTTAGGCCTTAAGATCTACACCCGTCACTTTAAGATTTATCGGTCAAATCTAGTACTGCAAAACCTCTTTTTGCGCCCCAAAACGGGAAAGCGTAAATTGAATCAGAGCGTAAAAAGAGGGAGCGTTATTTCGAATTTAGGGCGTAAAAAGAGGGAGCGTTATTTGTGATTTTGAGCGTAAAAGGAGGGAGCGCTATTTGGAATTCGGAGCGTAAAAAAAGTTTGCAATCTTTAAGGTAAGCAAAGTTTGATATTTAACACACTTTTAGTCTTAAGATGTGTCTTTTACCTATTTCGGTATTAGGGTCGTCCAAATTGTTTTCGTTATCATGGTCGTCCCATTGTTTGAAGGCTGAGGCCTCAAGATGTTCTTGGTACGCCAAGAAATCAAGAAGTCATAAGTGGTAAAGATCGTTGATGACGCACAGTAAGACGTTCATTATCATTTTCAAGGCTTCAAAGTTTTTCGAGAACCTCCTGGAGCTTGGACCTTTGTTTTGTGATACATTGGATAAAATGCAACCATTGCATATGTTCATGGTCATCCAAGAAAACTCTGGAAAAGGCCTTAAAATATACACGCGTAACAAGAGCTCTTTCGGCTTGTTTCAAAAGTGGTACAACCCCTTTGTGGTACATAGAATAGAATGCGTCCATTGTATAGGTTCACGGTGATCCAAGAAAACTCTGAAAAAGGCCTTAAGACTACACGCGTAACCAGATCTCTTTCGGCTTGTTTCAAAAGTGGTACAACTCCTTTGAGGTACATAGAATAGAATGCGTCCGTTGCATAGGTTCACGGTGATCCAAGAAAACTATGGAATACGCCTTAAGATCTACATGCGTAACCAGAGCTCTTTCAGCTTGTTCTAAAAGTCGTACAACCCCTTTGTGGTACATAGGATAGAATGCGTCCATTGCATAGATTCACGGTGATCCAAGAAAACTCTGGAATATGCCTTAAGATCTACACGCGTAACCAGAGATCTTTCGACTTGTTTCAACAGTGGTACAACCCCTTTGTGGCACATAGAATAGAATGCGTCCATTGCATAGGTTCATGGTCATCCAAGAAAACCCTGGAATAGGCCTTAAGATCTACACGCGTAACCAGAGTTCTTTCGGCTTGTTTCTAAAAAGGTACAACTCCTTTGTGGTACATAGAATGAATGCGTCCATTGCATAGGTTCACGGTGATCCAGGAAAACTCTGGAATAGACCCTAAGATCTACACGCGTAACCAGAGCTCTTTCGGCTTGTTTCAAAATTGGTACAACACCTTTGTGGTACATTGAATAGAATGCGTCCATTGCATAGGTTCACGGTGATCCAAGAAAACTCTGGAATACGCCCTAAGATCTACACGCGTAACCAGAGCTCTTTCAGCTTGTTCTAAAAGTGGTACAACTCCTTTGTGGTACATAGAATAGAATGCGTCCATTGCATAGGTTCATGGTCATCCGAAAAAAAAACCTGGAATAGGCCTTAAGATCTACACGCGTAACCAGAGCACTTTCGGATTGTTTCAAAAGTGGTACAACTCCTTTGTGGTACATAGAATGAATGCGTCCATTTCATAGGTTCAAGGTGATCCAAGAAAACTCTGGAATAGACACTCTGGATCTACACGCGTAACCAGAGCTTTTTCGGCTTGTTTCAAAATTGGTACAACCCCTTTGTGGCACATAGAATAGAATGCGTCCATTGCATAGGTTCATAGTCATCCAAGAAAACTTTGGAATACGCCTTAAGATCTACACGCGTAACCAGAGCTTTCGGCTTGTTTCAAAATTAGTACAACCCCTTTGTGGCACATATAATAGAATGCGTCCATTGCATAGGTTCACGGTGATCCAAGAAAACTCTGGAATAGACCTTTAGATCTACACGCGTAACCAGAGCTCTTTCGGCTTGTTTCAAAATTGGTACAACCCCTTTGTGGCACATAGAATAGAATGCGTCCATTGCATAGGTTCATAGTCATCCAAGAAAACTTTGGAATACGCCTTAAGATCTACACGCGTAACCAGAGCTCTTTCGGCTTGTTTCAAAATTGGTACAACCCCTTTGTGGCACATAGAATAGAATGCGTCCATTGCATAGGTTCATAGTCATCCAAGAAAACTTTGGAATACGCCTTAAGATCTACACGCGTAACCAGAGCACTTTCGGATTGTTTCAAAAGTGGTACAACTCCTTTGTGGTACATAGAATGAATGCGTCCATTTCATAGGTTCACGGTGATCCAAGAAAACTCTGGAATAGACCCTAAGATCTACACGCGTAACCAGAGCTCTTTCGGCTTGTTTCAAAATTGGTACAACCCCTTTGTGGCACATAGAATAGAATGCGTCCATTGCATAGGTTCATAGTCGCCCAAGAAAACTTTGGAATAGGCCTTGAGATCTACACGCGTAACCAGAGATCTTTCGATTTGTTTCAAAAGTGGTACAACCCCTTTGTGGTACATAGAATGGAATGCGTCCATTGCATAGGTTCACGGTGATCCAAGAAAACTCTGGAATAGACCTTTAGATCTACACGCGTAACCAGAGCTCTTTCGGCTTGCTTCAAAATTGGTACAACCCCTTTGTGGCACGTAGAATAGTATGCGTCCATTGCACAGGTTCATAGTCATCCAAGAAAACTTTGGAATACGCCTTAAGATCACGCGTAACCAGAGATCTTTCGACTTGCTTCAAAAGTGGTACAACTCCTTTGTGGTACAAATAATAGAATGCGTCCATTCAAGGTCATCCAAGAAAACCCTGGAAAAGGCCTGCACGCTTAACTAGAGATCGTTTGGCCTGTTTGAAAAGTTGAACATGCCCTTTATGGTACGTAGAATAGAATGCGTTATTTCAAATTTTCATGGTCATCCAGGAAAACCCGGAAGTAAGACGTTTGGATCTACATGCTTAACCAGAGATATATCAATCTGTTTTAAATGTGGTACTTTTCCTTTGTGGTCCATAGAATAAAATGCGTTCATGGCATATGCTAATGGCCATCCTAGAAATTTATGGAGTAAGGCTTCTAGGCTTACACACGGTAACATGGTAAGGTAAGGTAAGGCGGTAACACGGTACATGATCTAATATAGCGCCGTTTTTTCCTTACGTTTTTATCGTGAAATTATCTCGTTCCAATTTATGCGAACATATACAGTATTTACCCGATTTTGTCGACCCCGATTTTACCACGTTTTTGACCCGATTTTATCACCACAAAAGTTTTTAATTTTTTTTTGTCGTTTCTATTGTTTTCAAATAATACCGAAAACAACAATAAATTTCATGAAATAACTTTCACCGCCTGTGGTTTATTATGGATCATTACAGAGAATCTGTCAAGAATTTTGTAAGCCTGTTCGACAAGAAATTACAGGTTCCTTTCACGTATTTTGCCTTTTTCTATTTCATCCCCCCAAAATTTACTAGGATTGAAAAAATCGGGATATTACTGTACCAAAAAGGGGTCACAAAAAGTGTTTAATGCTCAATAACTACGTCCATTACGGAGCCCACGACAACAAAAAGAACTACTTTAAAGACAAACATATAACAAGCAGGGGCCACACAACTTATTTGTTTTCAAATAACTGCCTCCATTGAAGAGGTTGATACACCGACCTTAATTCTATGGAGTAGACTACCTGGAATTCACGACTATAACAAGAACTACTCGAAATACAAACATATATCAGGAAGAAGTTACACAATTTGTTTATTCTTCAATAACTGCCTCCGTTTCGGAAGGTGATCCACAGACCTTGACTCTATGGAGTTTGAAGATTACCTGGAGCCCACGACAACAACAAGAACTACTTGGACTACTAACATTTACCAAGAAGGGGTTACACAACTTGTTTATTTTTCAATAAATAACAATAAATAACTGCCTCCGTTACGGAGGTTGATCCACAGGCCTTGACTCAATGAAGTTCGTAGACTACCTGGCACCAATGACAAAAACAAAAACTACTTGGAGTACAAACATTGGACCTTGATTCTATGGAGTTCGTAGACTACCTGAAGCCCACGACAACATCAAGAACTACTTGGAATACAAACATATACCAATAAGGGGTCACACAACTTGTTTATTTTTCAATAACTGCCTCCATTACGGAGGTTGATCCACAGGCCTTGACTCTATGGAGTTCGTAGACTACCTGGCACCAACGACAACAAGAAAAACTAGTTGGAGTACAAACATATACCAAAAAGGGGTCACACAACTTGTTTATTCTCCAATAGCTGCCTCCATTACGGAGGTTGATCTATAGACCTTGACTCTATGGAGTTCGTAGACTACCTGAAGCCCACGACAACAACAAGAACTACTTGCAATACAAACATATACCAAGAAGGGATCACACAACTTGTTTATTTTTCAATAACTGCCTCCATTACGTAGGTTGATCCCCAGGCCTTGAATCTATGGATTTCGTAGACTACCTGGCATCAGTGACAACATCAAGAACTACTCGAAATACAAACATATACCTAGAAGGGGTCACACAACTTGTTTATTCTCCAATAGCTGCCTCCATTACGGAGGTTGATCTACATACCTTGACTCTATGGAGTTCGAAGACTTTCTGGAGCCAACGACAACAAAAAGAACTACATGGAATACAAACATATTTCAAGAAGGGTCACACAACTTGTTTATTCTCCAATAACTGCCTCCATTGCGGAGGTTGACCCATGGACCTTGACTCCATGGAGTTCATAGACTATCTGGAGCCCACGACGACAACAAGAACTACTTGAAATACAAACATATACTAACTAGGGGTCATACAACTTGTTTATTTTTCAATAACTGCCTCCATTACGGAGATTGATCCACTGGCCTTGACTCTATGGAGGTCGTCGACTACCTGGCACTAATGACAACAACAAGAACTACTTGGAATACAAACATATATCTAGAAGGGGTCACACAACTTGTTTATTCTCCAATAGCTGCCTCCATTACGGAGGTTGATCAACATACCTTGACTCTATGGAGCTCGTAGACTACCTGGAGCCCACGACAACAACAAGAGCTACTTGGAATACTAACATATACCATGGAGGTGTCACACAACTTGTTTATTTTTCAATAACTGCCTCCATTATGTAGGTTGATCCCCAGGCCTTGAATCTATGGTGTTCGTAGACTACCTGGCTTCAGTGACAACATCAAGAACTACTTGGAATACAAACATATACCAAGAAGGGGTCACACAACTTGTATATTCTTCAATATCTGCCTCCAATACGAAGGTTAATCAACAGACGTTGAATGTATAGAGTTCGTAGACTACCTACAACCCATGACAACAGGTAATACCACTTCGCATCGTAATCTTTGGATCCGCATGTAGACCTAAAGGCCTATTCCAGGGATTTCTTGGATGACCAAGAACTCATAATTTGATCACATTATATTCTGTGCATCACAAAGGGCAAGTCCCATATTTGAAACAATCTAAGAAATCTTTTTTTTCGCGTGTAGACCGAAAGGCCTATTCCAGGGATTTCTTGGATTTCTATGCTGGGTACGCATTCTATTCTATGTGTCATAAAGGGCATGTACCATGTTTAAAACCGTCCGATCGATTTTTTATTGCTTCTATAGACTTTATAGCCTTAATCCAGAGATTTCTTGGACTATCAAGAACCTATGATGTAAACACGTTCTATTCTACGTATCACAAAGGGCATATATCACATTCGAAGCAGTCCGATAGATCGTTGGTTACTCATGTAGACCGTAAGATCTCACTTCTTGGAAGTGTAATACATGTACCATGCACGAAAAATCGTGATTTGGCTCCGTAATACACAAGGTCACATGCGCCCACCAAATAAATTAAAGAATAAACATATCTTGTTTGCACACATCAACTAGTTACACGAAAATTTTGCAAAAAAAATTAATTTACATTTCATTGCAGTGGAAACGAGAATAGGAATTTTCATAAATTGATACTTGATTCTTCTGTCAGTTCACTGCTGTTTGTTTACATTTTTAGGCTGGCGCGTTGGTTTGCATGGTTTGAATTTGCACGAAATTGCAGCGCTTCAAAATAAAATTGTTTTCTCGGAATATAATTAATTTTTCGTCCAAATTTTTATTCCGTATTATAGATGGTAAGTTAAATTAGTGGTTAACACATTGGAAGTACATAATTTCGACCATTATCATCGTTAAATTCAAAGATTTGCTTAGGGGGCGCATATTGAACGTCTCTCCCCTATAAACCTCATTTTGAGAAGAGAAATTTGGTCTACCAGCAGCGATGTTTGCATACGTAGGTACATTGGAAAAATTGGAATTTACTGAAGTGCTTGCTACCCGTTGACGAGCGGCAAAATTTGTTTGTGAATTGTGGTGGGTATGAATTGCTCGACCGGTAACCGGTTTCGAAATTTGAGCGTTTGAAAAATTTCTACCCGTCGAATCTGGGATCCGATTGGAATTTTCCGTCATCAATTTTGCACGGGAATTCGAAACTTTTTTGCGTGAAGGGCATTCCCAGAAATTGGATTTATGATTGCCCCCACAGTTTGCGCACTTAAATTTATTGGAATCTTCTCTCACAGGGCATGCGTCCTTGGCGTGAGAGGTTCCACCACAAATCATGCATTTAGCATCCATGTGACAATGTTTGGTTCCATGACCCCACTTTTGGCACTTACGGCACTGGGTAGGGTTTTGAATTTCCCAGGCCTGCGGAAATGTTCCCATGTAACACGGACATGAGACATAATACAGGCCTTTTCCAAACTTTTCATATTATTTAGTTCACTTTTGTTAAAATGAACTAAATAAAATTCTTGAGAAATGCCCTCTGGGAAGTACCAGAATGGGATTTCTTTTTCATCTTAATTACTTGGACTGGTGAAAATCCAAGTAATTGAGAAATTTCAATTTTAATCTCATCCAGTGATTTGTCATCACTGGGGAGACCTTTCAAGACGACTTTGAACAATCGCTCAGTTTTGTCGTCGTATGTGAAGAATTTATGGCGCTTATCAGTTAAATACTGAAGAAGACGTTTGCGATCGTCAAAGGATCCCGGCAAAACGCGGCAGTCACCCTTCCTAGCAATCTGAAATGAAACCTGGATCCCCTGAAGGTTACTCAAAATCTCATTCCGGAAGCCAGAAAACTCGGCAACAGATACCACAATTGGCGGAATCCTTTGCTTTTTCGCATGAATCGAATCACCTGGGCTAGAGGTAGATTCGATTTGCTCAATTTCATCATTAATCAAATCGAACTGATTGCTCAGTTCGATTGGAGAAGAATTATTTCCGATATTAGAGTTAGAAGGAATATCTGAATTCTCCAGCTTCCTTCTATTTTTCCGCGCTTGGGCAGGACGGTCTTGAAACCTTGTTTCTTTGAAGGAAGTGGAGAATTCAGAGACTCCCCCTTCCTCTTGTTTTTGTTAATACTCATTGCTGAGCGTGGAGACGTGACCTTCTAAGAGGTTTTTTTTCCCAGAACGGTGTCCCTGCAGGATTACCACCGCTTGTCGGAATTTTACTTCCGCAAACGGGTCCAACGTAAAACGAAGGCACGGGTCCTTGCAAAGATCGTAACGGGATCAGTGGGTACAAATAGCGCTAAGAAGCACCGTTGAAATTATAATGGCTTCGGGTAGTATTAAAACTTCCTTCCGCAAAGAGAGAAAGAACCGGATTTTATTTTCGATTTTTTAAGAGTTGGAGACTGAGATACAATTTTTGACGGGAAAGGTCAATTCTTGATGTTATAAGAAATGTTATTATTTATTTATTTTCTCAGGCTAAGGCCGGAGTGACCTATGCAGTCCACAAAAATCTTCTCCATTCAACTCGGTCCATGCCTGCACGTCGCCAGCTACGCAGTCTGTGGGGGGTCCGCAAATTGTTTTCAACCTGATCGAGCCATCTTGCTCGCTGCGCGCCTCGCTTTCTTGTGCCCGTCGGATCGCTATCGAGAATCATTTTCAACGGATTATTGTCCGACATTCTGGTACGAGCACGGCCCACCGCAGTCTTCCGATTTTCGCGATATTGCGGTGGATGTTTCTCCCAACAACTGTTGCAAATCGTGGTTCATTCGCCTCCTCCATATACCGTCTTTCATCTGCACCCCGCCATAGATCATGGTTCTCCACGATCACTGTCCAGGTCTCGTGTCCGTGGAGGACTACCGGTTGATTGAGCGATAGACAGTTTGGTTTTGGTACCACTGCGAACTCTATTCGTTCGGAGCATTTTGCGGAGTCCAAAGTACGTACGATTTCTTGCAATGATGCTTATCCGAATTTCTCGGCTGGTATCGTTGCCGGAGGTCATCAATTACCCCAAGTACACGAATTCTTCAACCACCTTGATTTCGTCACCACCGATACAAACTCGTGGTGGATGGCTAACCTTGTCTTCTCTTCAACCTCTATTGGCGCGGCACGCGACGCAGAAAAAAAAGAGAGGTCAATGTCTTCGTAGCAATTTCCCGATTTATTGGCAAGATGCTTTAAAGCTAAAATCAATCCATGAATGTTATAAAGTTCATAGTTCTTCGTACGACAATACTCACAATTTAGTGACTCTAGTCTATAGTTTCCACGTCCTAGCTACCGTCCAGTAAATACTCCAGTCAGTATTTCTATTTTTAAATTATTTTTAGGTCTTAGTCTTCAAGTCAATCATTAGTTCATAGTTTTACTTACGATTTCGTATAAGATAGATTCTAATTTAGTCAACTAAAGTGCACTCAATATAGATTAGGTACAAAAATTTCTGCATGTAAGTAACCTAAAATAATATTTGAAGATTTACTCTTTAGATTTATGTTTAGAATAGGTTTTGCATTTACAATGTTATGAAACTCATATGTGAATATGTACGTTATGTGGAAGATATTAATTTGGAAAATGTATTGGAGGTAACCACTTTCCCTTCGATGGGACTCGAACCCATGACCCTACAGTACGCTAGACTGGTGCTTTAACCAACTAAGCTACGAAGGACCTCCGTCGGCCTTCGCAACCTAGAGGCTACTGAACAAGCTCGAGATTCCCAAATTGGACGCATAGTCAAATCACTCGCAATCCATTTCTCAAGCCAATACTTCCACATGTGTATTGTACACGTCCACATTAGAGGAGCCTGAGTATTTAGAATGTCTGGCGGCTAAACACATTCTTCATCAGCAACTGTACTGATCAAGTGAGGTTGTGTAAGCTAACCGCCAGACATTCCGCCTTATTCCGGGCAAACGTATAATTTTAAAGAAGGGATCACACATACCATTCAGCAAGGTGTGTGGTATACAACGCCAACGCCATGGCCCTGCCGGACGACTATTTGCTGAACCAGTTGGAGGACTGAGGAGTGCGAGAGATTCCGCGGATCCAGAAGCGAACGCATGACCCTCTCAGGTACGGTCATCCCGGATCACATAAGTTTTGGTTGGTCTCACTGCTCGACCCGAAACTACTACCCGAACCCAATGCACTGTTACCGCTACTAAGAATCCGGGCACACCGTTAAACGATGCCCCAGTCAACAGTCCAGCTGTGTGAAAACTGCTCCAAGCATCACCCCGTGGATACCAATATGATCATCGATGAACCCAACAACATCCCGACCATCCGCCCCCAGTGCCACGATCGAGCATTCTGAAAGTTCTGCATATCCGAAAACTGAAAACTGCAACACATCCGATTTGACCATGGCGTCTCCTACGCCCAAGCTCGGAGAGAGTTCGAATCCCGTTCCGGATCCAGCCAAACTTGCTCCTACGCCAAAGTGACGAATGAGAACAAGCACCAGGAGATCAAGGGCCTGAGGAAGACCATGGTGGAACTCCAGAACGAAAATCGGCGAGTGGACAACACTTTATGATGAACTCCATAAGTTTAGGTTCGGCAAGTACTGCCACATTCTGCACGGTCCCTCCTCTTATACCCTAGGACATAGTTTCCCAAAGTGGTGGGTCGCGACCCCTCAGCCTGTGTAAATCTTATGGAAGGGGGTCGCGACCTCCCAACTTTGGGAAGCTATGCCCTAGGAAACAACAGCTGTCCAACGATGACCTAGAACCTGCTGGACTGCCCCTGCGCCGTCACCATCGCCTCGGTCTACATCCTCAACGGAAAACTACCTGGTGGAGTGACACCATGAAGAAAGTATTTAAGTGCAGGCGCAAGGCCTTCCGCCAACCTCTCACCATATAGCCCCGCTCTGGCTATCTTTATCTCAGCGTACCAGGTTGCCCGAAATTACTGGCGCCAAACTATCCGAGAGTAAAAGGAAAAATCCTGGGCCACCTTCTTAGCTAGTATCAACAGCGAACAGTCAACAGCTGAGTTCTGGTGGCGCATCGGCTGCATGCAAGGGAAAAGACGTTTCAGCGGTATAGCGCTATCGATCAATGATGTTTTACAACGTGTTCCGATCTCAGTCCATGTTCCTCCGGACACCCCGGTCAGGGCTTCTTCCAGACCTTTCCTTGGATGACCTGAACTTCGCTCTGCGTAGAGGTATGGAAAAATCTGCGGCACCCGATAAAGTAGGATACGCTATGCTGAAGCGTCTGCCTACCAGCGGAAAAGTAGGCTTCCTCGAGGACATCAATCGCTCTGGACGTATTGCCAACACATATCTAATTCGCTTGCCTAGGTCAAATTTTAAATGATGGTAGGAGAGAGGAGAACCACGTGGAGCTCTTTTCTTTCGATATAGTTAAGGCCTTCAACAGAACCTAGACTCCAGGAATCTTGGGAAACTATAACTCTGGGGGATTTCCGGTACCCTTCTATCAAAAACTTTTTGTCTTATCTACATACTCCTGATTGCGGTCGCCAAAGGCTTTGAGGAGGAAAATTCATGCAGCAGTAAACCAGGTGGCCAAATGGACCGATTCCGCCGACTACGAAATGGCAGCTAAGAACCACCGGTTTCCTCGCCGGGCTGTTACGTTGAACAAGAGCTAGATTCCGACGCAAAATAGCTTGAGGCTTTGGCATATGCGGTTATCACCAGTCGTCTCCATTATGGCCTTGAACTGACTTGCTTCTACTTCGAGAACCTCATCAAAGCACTAGCACCCACGTATAACTATGCAGTCAGGATCGATTCTAGACACCGTCCATCCACCTCGGCGGATTTTGCATGCGACTAAGCACGAGTCTTGCCCTGTAGGCATCTCACAATTAGCGCAAACCATCAGCTATTTGGAGAAAACCAGTTTGCGAAAAATGCCAAAAATAGTCGGCCTCCTCCACCTAAGGCCGCTCAGCTGGCGGAGGGACAAACGAAAGCGGACCTCGTTACCAAGCAATGCCTTAAAAGGTTTTTAAATTTTTAAATATTTAAATCTTAAATTTTTTTAATTTTTAAATTTTTAAATTTTTAAATTTTTAAATTCTTTAATTTTTGAATTTACAAAATTTTTAAATTTTAAAATTTTTAAATCTTTAAATTTTTAAATTTTTAAATTTAAAATTCTCAAATTCTTAAATTTTTAAATTTCAAAATTTTTAATTTTTAAATTTTTAAATTTTTAATTTTTAAATTTTTAAATTTTAAATTTTTAAATTTTTAAATTTTTAAATTTTAAATTTTTAAAATTTCAAATTTTTAAATTTTAAATTTTTAAATTTTTAAATTTTAAATTTTTAAATTTTTAAATTTTAAATTTTTAAATTTTTAAATTTTTAAATTTTAAAATTTTAATTTTTAAATTTTTAAATTTTAAATTTTAAATTTTAAATTTTACATTTTTACATTTTTAAATTTTTAAATTTTAAATTTTTAAATTTTTAAATTTACTAAATTTCTAAATTTTTAAATTTTGAAATTTAAAATTTTAAAATTTTAAAATTCTCAAATTCTTAAATTTTAAATTTCTAAAAATTTTAAATTTTTAAATTTTAAGTTTTTAAATTTTTAATTTTTTAATTTATAATTTTTGAATTTTTAAATTTTTAGTTTTTTAGTTCTGAAAATTTTTAAATTTTTTATTTTTTAAATTTTTAGTTTTTTAAATTTTTAAATCTTTAATTCTTTAAATTTTTGAATCTTTAAATCTTTGAACTTTTAAATTTTTAAATTTTAAATCTTTAAATCTTTGAATTTTTGAATTTTAAATCTCCAATTTTAAAATTTTTAAATTTTAAATTTTGAACTTTGAAATTTTAAAATTTTAAATTCTCCAAATTTCTTTTTTTTTTTAATTTTTAACCTCAAAAGTTTTTAAATTTTTAAACATTTAAATTTTTAAATTTTTAAGTTTTTTAATTTTGATATTTAAATTTTTAAATAGGCTAGGTGTACCAGTTTTGGCTATAGCACCAGTTGTCGCACTAGTGCTCCATATGCCAAATGACCAATCAAATCACCGCAAACCAAGTTCATATCGATAAAGCATATTCATATGACACGATAACACCTTTGATTTCCTCCAAAACAAGCAAAGCATAATTGTAAAATTGATTTTGCCTAATTTTTATCACGTCCCTTGCACCAGTTGTAGCACTAGTGGTCCCAATTTGGCCAGTCACATAAGAAAACAATGGGATTTGCCAAATAAGGAACCAAAATTAAGAATAGTGCCACAACTGGTGCATGCGTTCAATTAATCAATTTTGAGGATAATAGCAAATTTTATTGTGGTTTTCACAGCTGTTCTAAGGAGCAGGAAGTAAAACCTTTCGCTTGATATATAAAGTCCACCCACATGCCTTTTACTTATTTAAAAAAAAAATGTTCTTATGTATGGCGACAATTGGTACACCCTATCTAAATTTTTAAATTTTAAAATTTTAAAATTTTTAAATTTTTAAATTTTTAAATTTTTAATTTTATAAATCTTTAAATTTTTAAATTTTTAAATTTCTTAATTTTTTAATTTTTGAATTTTTTAATTTTTAAATTTTTAGATTTCTTAAATTTTTAAATTTTTAACTCCTTGAATTTTTAAATTTTTAAATTTTTAAATTTCTAAATTTTTAAATTTTTATTTCAAAATCTAAATATTTTAAAAAATTGCTGCTTTTGCGAGATTTGATACACAAGCAATGTCTTATTTCCTACGCGCTGCTGCCAACATTAAAATTCACAATAATAAAGCTAAAACGCTCATAGCTCTGTTTTTCACTAACGTATGTCATTGCTGATTCCCACTTTTTCCTAAATCATGCCGACATAGCCGAATAGGCATGTCGATTGTTTTGTCCTCGTTTAAGTCACAAAGGCATAGAGAAGGACATAATTCAGAACAAAAAAAAACAACTTTCACTTCTTGTTTCCTGAATTCTATAAAAGAGTGCCAACCCTTTGCTGCATCAATGGTTCGCTTGCAAAAAGGCAAACCATTCAGCGGTACAGAAGAATGCTTGCCATCCTCGCTACTGCCTGTCAGAATGGTGTTGCCAAAATAACACAACGGCTGCGAAAAAAAAGCCATAACAAAAGCACGCCAAGCCGCGAGGCATAGCGTAGATTGGAGTACAATCCCATTTTTTAATTATCATTGCAATAACTGTTTCAATGTGAAAATAGCATTTAACATCATTGCATACGTTGGGTACTGTCACAGGTTTTAGATGTAAAATTACGGTGAAATATGATGCGGGATTGTTCATTATTACTCAATCAAAGTCATAGTCGATGGAAATTTACTTATTTTGAATTTCTTCACAAAATGTAGTGTATTTTACCAAAATTTGGCATACACTTTGTTTTGAGGA
Organism: Armigeres subalbatus; assembly: GCF_024139115.2. Lineage (NCBI taxonomy): Eukaryota > Metazoa > Arthropoda > Insecta > Diptera > Culicidae > Armigeres > Armigeres subalbatus. Next base: position 192,556,006 of record NC_085139.1, read on the forward strand.
ATGCAATACGTAACCCCCTTTCCTTTATCGATGGTATATGTAGATGATGGATATTTCTTTCGATTGGGAATATCACATACCACAGCACTGCCAGTTTAGTGAAACGAACACAACGCAAGTCGAGAGCGCAAAAAATCACAATCTCCAGTGGATTGAGGCAAAATTTAATTAACGCTCGCGCGTTTGCGTTCGCGTCCGTAAGGCCAAGAAACAATGGCCACTTTTTGGACGGATACCGTGGCCTGGAGCAATCGGATTTTTTCGGCTCTCAGGACTCTTTCAATGGTGTAACCTATGAATTATTAAATTTGCAATTAGTCGGCCTTGCCAATGAACGGTCAAACATGGAGCCAATTAATTTTCGCAAAGTCTAGTGCCATAGATTGTTAGAAGGACGATTTGGTGGTTGAAAAAAAATCTGATATTGAAAGGGAGCAAACTGACGATTTAACATAATCATTTGGGAGATTCATTTATTCTCGGTGCTTTCAACTTTACTTTCCAATTTACTGGAGAAAAGTACCAGGATTGATCAAGTTTACTTTTAATTGATCATTGCCGACGTTTCGGTGTTCGATTTACGCCTAGTTCAATAGATTGACACACAAGAAAGTGTAAGCCCGAGGCCGAAACTGGAAAGTAATGCATGCAAAAAAAAACCTTTTGTGCTAAAATGGCAATGCGATATTCTACTGCATTACATTTAAATCACTAATGCAAATATTTCTTGAAAGTTCACACTTTAATGAACAATCCGTCTTTCCTCACCAAACTCAAGGTGACGATAATACACGTCTAAACGAGACGATTAGGTCCCATTCCAAACAATCATTCCTTCCTTCCAAGTACACCTAAAGCACAAACCGGCAACGCAAGTGTCGTTCGCCGTTCTTGAATGGGTTGTAAACTATTAGGCAAAACTGAAAAATAACAGTCAAAATACGCATCATCAGACAATTTCCCGTCGTCATGTCCCCCGCCCCATCGCATCGCGCCGTTTCGTAAGGCGTCATCCCCTACTTTTCCAGCAGATTAGTCACGTATGTGTAGTTTCGTGACGCTTCGTTGCCATTTTCGCTGCCGTGAATTCCATGCTGCCATATGTATCCTTCGCGGGGAAGGATTCTGTGGCACGAATTGGGATCAAGGCGGTACATGGAAATAGCGCGTGAATAATACGGCAGAACAGAATGTGCGAGAGTAGCAGTGTCTGATTTAGGTGAAGCGAATGTTGCGAATTTGGGAAGGGATTTCTTCCAACTAGAAAACTATGTGGATTATAATTGGGACGAAAGTTATGCTGGTAACAGGGTGGAATCCATGTGCGGCGCTATGTTTGTGAAACGCTGTAGTAAAACATGTAAAATTAAGTCTACTCTATTTTATTATCGTAATTGTGTGTACGAACAGCACATGTTTCGAAAAACGACCAATTCATATCAAATTTACGAAATAGAATTCTTGTGCCTTAGTGGGTCTTGATCTGTAAGTAGCTTTTGCCGCTGGAATCCAGCCGAAATTCTGCCGGGCTTCAGCCGGAAATCCTAGGTCACTCAAATCCAGTCGAGGTCCTGTTGGTGATTAAGACGGGGATCATATCTGGATTCAGCCGATGAAAAAAGCCGAAGATCCTGCCGGGATCCCAGGTGAATCCTGCTGAAATAAAGCTGGAAATAAGGCTGGGATGCAGCCGAGAATCCTGCAGGGTTTCAATCGAGAATACAACTCGGAATTCAGCCAGGAATCTTGTCGTGATTTAGCAAGAAGTCAGCATAATACAGCCAGAGAATATTGATGGAATTCAGCCGGGAATCATGTTGGGATTGAATCGAGGGTCCTCTTAGAGATGGCCAAAACGGATCACTTTGTTGAGCTAGTCAGACCTGGGTAATTCAGTATAATGAACTGGATCTTTTATACGGATCGGGTCTTTGGATTGAAGAAGGGCCGTTTGGTCGAAGACCGTTCGGCCGAATTTCATTTGGCCGATAGTTGTTTGGCCAAATATACCATTTGGCCGAACAGACCATAAGGCCGAAAGTAAATTTGCCGTATGGGTCATATAGCCGAATAGGTCATTTGATCGAATAGGCCAGTTGGCCGAATAGGCCATTTGGCCGATCAGCCTTCATTTCATACTTCTGTGTGTGTGTGTGTGTGTGTGTGTGTGTGTGTGTGTGTGTGTGTGTGTGTGTCATCATCCATCCCTCACCCAGCTGGGGGCGTTGGTCAAGTAGTATTACAAATAATTTGATCACATATCATATGCTCCATAATGGTGCCCTTTTTGTAATGAAGACTAGTACTACAAAATGGAATCACTTATGAGGCAAGAAACCTCAGGAAGTGTAGGGAATGGGATGTACTAGTTGTTCATAACAGGCACAGCAAAACATCACAAGGACGCCCTTATTCTACTACTCATTAACTACTCAGGGAGGAGAAGGTCGAGAAGAGCCACCGTTGCTAACCAAAGCGTGAACCGGATATCTGGGACTCCCACAATATCCGCGGCAATAGTAGCAAACGATGCCCTGTGCGTATTTAGTAGTCAATGATATGATTTATGAAGCATCAAAAACATAATAGGGTAAGATGGTGTAATTAATCCCCCGCGGGTGATTAGGGGGAGGGGTCTTTTATACCTTATTACCCTAAAATAGAATAATTAGAACTGGCTCACCAATGTAATTTATCCTTTCGTTGTTAGCAGCTTCGGAAGAACTGCCAAATGGTGTCATTCAGCCATCTGAATCGAGACACATCCCCCGAGCCGACATCCCGTCTTTGAAAGCATGCGCTGAATCCGAATACATTTTTGAACATGATGAGGAAGTCTCGATACCTAACGATGGCAGCTGACTGCAGATCATCATCATGGGCACTGCTTCTCCAAAGGACTAACGTCTGGATTTTGCGTCCAAGAATTCTAGCTTGGAATCCGGCGTTGCTTATCACGAGTGCGATCAATTCGGCAATGCGACCGTTCACGCACAAAATCATCAGCCAAAACGTGATAAACGCGAAGTTATTAGTAAGACGTCTTACTACCTACTTCCCACTTTCACAGTGATAAGTGAGAAATGAGAAGTGAGAAGTAAGAGTGTGACGTTTCACTTCTCTATCCACATTTCTCACTTCCCACTGTGAAATGTGAGTAGTGCAGAGTGAGAAATGGGATGTCTCATTACTCACTTCTCACATCTCACGTTCTACAGTGAGGAGTGAGAAATAAGATATGAGGAGTGAGATGTCTCACTTATCACTTCTCATTTCTCACTTCTCACTGTGGAAAGTGAGAAGTGAGTAGTAAGACGTCTCATTTCCCACTTCGCACTAATAACTTTTTACAATGAAAAGTGCGAAATAAGTGAAGAGAAGTGAGACGTCTCATGGACACTTTTTACACATAATTTCTCACTTTTCAAATGACCTGTTCAGTCAAATGATCTGTTCGGCCAAATAACCTATTCGGCCAAATGTCCTATTCGGCCAATCGACCTTTTCGGCCAAATGAACTATTCGGTCCAATGACCTATTAGGTCATATGGCCTAATCGGCCAAATGACTTTCGGCCAGATGGGTTTCAGCCTAAAGGTTTGTTCGGCCTAGTAGCATTCATAATTAGGAATTAGGCCCGTCTTGGTTCAGTGATCACCACGTCACTATCCAAGCCGTTCCTGGGTGGACGTTAGGCAGAATAACAGCGATTTCAACAATGCTTGTTCTCTCATATGGCCCTCTGCTAATCTTCAGTTTCTATTCATTTCACACTTGCCGCTCGCTTGCGGTGTCAATCGAATCTGTATCTTCATTACTTTCATCTACTCCCTTTCGCTTTGAGTAGTATAATTATCACCGAAAAAAGCCAATAAATTAATTTCGATCGACTAGTAGCATTCAGCCAAATGGCTTTCGGCTGAATGGATTTCGGCCAACCAGGCCATCCCCCTTTGGATCAAAACTCACGGAGAATGCAAGATGGTGAAACGGTAGTCATTCAGGATAACACTTCTGACCAGTACAGACAATAATTTCACCCCTTTCTCACTCACAAGCATATAGGGACACGGCAGGTATTTTCGTCTGTTCGTCATAGTCTCGAAAACCAATAAAAGAGACGCTTTTTTGTAAAACTGATACGTACCAAATCGTAAGCTCAGGAGAAACGTTCTGCTATAGTGGAGTTCTAGCAAATGTACGTTGCTTTCGTTGGTTTTAGGCCCTACGACGATGGACGGAAATACCTGCCGTGCCCCTACACTAAGTTTTTTTTTACATCGCTCATGTACCGCGTAAAAAAGCAGCGTTATTTAAAAAAAAAACTGCGCTTAAAAAAATGACGTAAACCACGATATTTAAATAAAAAAACCTATTGGGGAAAATTTTGATCTTTGATTACACGTGTAGATATGAAGGCATTACTTCAGGGATTTCTTGGTTGTCCAAGAACTTATGCTTTGAACACAATCTATTATATGAACCACACAGAGCATGCACCATATTTAAAACAGGCGGATAGATCTTTTGTTACGCGTATAGATCTCAGGAAATTCTTGGATGAGTTTGAGCATATCTGGAAACACATTCCTGGTTTCATATCAAAAAGACTATGTACCATATCACGATTCATACTAGCGTATTTTAGCCGGAAATCCTGCCTTGATTCAGCCGTAAATCATAAAGGAATACAACCGGGAATGCCGCTGGAATTCAAGCGGAAATGTTCTGTCTTTTAATTGGAACTCAGCGAAAAGCCCTGCCGGCTTCCATCCGGGAATCCTATCGTAATTCAGTTAGGAACTCAGCCAGGAAACCCTGCAGAGATTCTGCCGGGCTTAGGCTGGGAATCCTAAACGGATTAATGCGAAAATACTGCCAATATTCAGGTCGGGAATCCTATCCTATTCGCAATTCAACCGAGTATCCTGGTATTCAAGATGAAATCCAGCCGAGATTCAAGACGAAAATCTTGCCGAGGTTAAGACGAAATTCATGCCAAGATTTAGCAATGAATACTGCCGTGATTTAGCCGTGAATTCTGAAGGGTTATAGCACGCCGTAGCGGCTATGGGGTCTCTCGACCTTGAATCCGTAAACGAGCGGCTTAAGCGCCACCTCAATCAACATTGAGGGCCGCCCGTCTGTTTTTGTGCCCGGCAAGAATCTAAATCTTAGGGCAGGTTTCTTGAAAGAATTCAGTGGATGAGAAACGCACTAGCAAACCCGAACGGTTATGAAGTACTTCCGTTCTTTTTCGGCGAGATGACCGTCCCACGCGTAAATTTACGATGGCTAGAGATCGTCGTTCGGTTAGTCACTGTAGCTCAAATTATCATCATTGGCAGAACCAACCTTCACAATTCTCCCTTCTCGTTTTAAGAACGGAAAAGGAGGGACTGAGTTTCCCTAGCAGTCCAACTAGGAGTAAAAATCACAAAATACGACAAAAAAAACACTAACCGAACGACATCAAAAACCTTTAGTACCTAGACATTACAAACTCGTTGCATTTGAATGGAAAAAACATTTATTTTTGTAGGGCAAAACGGCAACGATTAACAAGCATGCTTTTATTTGAATTTACAAACTTATCCTAGGATCATTTCACTTCCTCTTTTCCTTTCCTTACTCTCTACTTTATCTTGTCTGTCTACTTCATGTGTGCGGTATTTATAATTTTAGCTAGCTTTTATGTGTGTGTGTGTCAATTTATTTACGCATGCGCATTTCTACTCACGGTACCGTGGATGTTTTCTGGTGCTCTGCTTTACCGACCTTTCCTGATGTGGCTCGCTGTCGAAAGGGTAAGTGACCGCGAGGTTCGCGACCCGGCGAACGGACTGTTCGATGATGGTTAGTCTTGCTGAGGAACGGTTGCCAACGCGTGTCGTTGGACGCTGCGGATCGCAATGGTGATCGATGGCTGCTACACAATGTCCGCTATTGTGGATGTGGATGGCGGGGTTCGGACAATAACGATGGTCGAACAATACAGCGTCTCGTAGAACGCGCCACCGAAGATGGTCACAAAATGGTTTCCGTGGGCAGCCGGAATGACTGCTCGGCTACGGACGAAATAATTCGTTTTGAAGGTGGCCGGCGTGGCCAAGACGGACGCAATGGTGACGGTGCGGTCCCTTTCCGGTTCACGGTCCAAAAGCCGCAACTCGGAGAGTTTTCAACGAGAGCGCGTGGATCGACGAAAACGGTGGCCGAGAGGGTTGGGCGATGCGGTCGATATCCAGAGGTCGGTAGAGGCGTCGGTTCGAATCTCGTTTTCAAAAACTGGCAATAAGAAGCCGTCAAACGGCTGTTTGACGCGTATAAGCACACACATTTTGGAACACACATATTTAACAAATTACCTTCTATTTCTAGGATACTCGCACAAAAATACTAACGAACCGCACAACACTCTTTAACTGGACTTTAGCCTAACGGAAAGGAATAAACGTAAAATCTAAAACACCAAAGACTTCTAATGTCGTTTTAACATACCACAACAGATTCACGATACTAGAGACTAAAAACTCGCACTCCCGGATCTTTCCACGGTCTCGGTTGAAATGATCCAGTGTGGTCCCAAATTGCCTCAGATAGGTCGTGAGGTTGTTCGAATCGTGTCCGGGGTTGTTGAACCTTCCCAAAGGCCATCAACCTTCCCGATCTAAATCTTTAGCCATCATAAACCTACGAATGAAACTGCCATCTCATTCCCTCATAACGTATCGGATCTGAAAGGGTTCTCATCCTTCTGAACCCTCTTAAGTCCCACCCCTTGGTTCAGACGGTCGTGGAAGTTCACGAAGCGACCTGTGAAGCTTTGGCGGTGTTCATCTTAGATGAACTTGAACGCTCATTCTTTGACGTTTACGTGGAACATTTAACATATATGCGTTGAGTGAACTTGTCAGGTGTCGAATTGGTATCTATATTGAATAATTTATACACAAGAAAATCTAATGAACATTGAACCATAACTTGAATACAAGATTTACATAACAAGAACCAAAACAATTTAAATTAATTGATATCTATTTCATTCATTTACCGTAATCATCTATTATAGTTCTATTTACATATTTACAATAGCCATCATGCTACAGGGTTTCGAGACAAGCCAGCTCAGGGCTGAAAGTCTCGCTAGTACTTAAAGACAAAAAATCTGAAGGGATGAGCTGAAAATCCTGCCGGGATTCAGCTGGGAATGTTGAAATAAACCTGAATTCATGCTGGGATTCAGTTGGAAATCCTGCAAGGTTACAGCCGAAAATTCTGTCGTCACCAGCCAAAAATCCTGTAGGGATTCAGCGGAGAATTATGCCAGGATACAGCAGGGAATTTTGCCTAGATTCTGCCGAAAATCCTACTAAGATTTAACCAGGAATGCTTCGAAATTTCAGCTGCAAATCCTGCAGGAACTCACCCGGAAATCATGTCGAAATTAAGACGACAATTCTGCCGGAATTCAGTTGTGAATCTCGTAGGAAATAACTGAAGATCTTTCCGGGATTCAGATGGGAATCCTGCAAGGATTCAACAAAGATCATGCAGGTCTTAAGAAAAACTTCAACGAAATTGCGAACATTCAACAGAAATGATGCCGAGATTTAGCCGAAAACAAAGCTGGCACTCAACCGCAGTTAAACCAGGAATCAGTAGAACTATGCAAGAATTCAACCGAAAATTATGCTGAGATTCAGCCAGCAATCCTGTCTAAATTCAGCCAAGAAACCTGAAGGTAATGATCTAAAAATCCGTCCTAGATCCGTCATTCAGCCGGAAATCATGTCGGTTTCAGCTGGAGATTCTGCTGGAATACAGCCAAAAATCCTTCCTGAATTCAACAGGAAATTCTGCCGAGATACAGCCGAAAACAAAACCGTGAGTCCTGCCGAAATTTAGTCAAACATCCTGCCCAGGGCTCAGTCCGGAATCCTTCTGTCATTCAGTCGGGAATCCTGCCATCGTTCTGCTGGAAGTCCTGTCGTGATTCAGCTGAAAACCCTGAAAAATTTAGCTGGAATTAACTCAGGAATCTCACAGTCATTAAGCCGGAAATCCTGCTGGAATTCCGTAATAAATCACCTACATTTAAGTGGAAACACTGCCAAGATTTAGCTGAGAATTATGAAGGAATTTATTCGAAAATGCTGCCGAGATTCAGACAGAAATCCTGTCAATGTTGCTATATGAATCCTACCCAGATTTAACCGGTAATCTTGCCGAAAGCTCAAGATTCAACCGCGAATTTTTCCAGAATTTGAACGGGATTCAACCATGAATGCTGGTCTCAATCAAAAAAAATTGAGGTGTCGCACTACTTATTTACATTTATTTATTTGGGCCAGCAGGTAGGAAATGACCATTCCAGAGGTCCCCCGGATCGTGTCCCATGTGGCCGGATTGAACAAGAGTAGTCGAGGAACCCTAAAAAACCATTCCTATAATTATTTTGTGAAATCATGAAGTTTGAGGGTGTGACACTGTTTTGACTTAAATTTGAAAATAGCCACTTTTTTCGGGGACAGCTGACCCCAACGGATTCTGGAATAATTCTGGAACCGTAGTGAGGATTGACCCAAATCTAGTATGAATCAAAAATTGAGATCCATCCGGATCGAATGCAACTTGTTGCGAAGGAATTAGTCAAGAAATGTTACTTTTACAGCATTTTTTATTTTTTAAAGCCCTAAAAACCAGACGTCAGGGACGTAACGTTTGAAAACGCTTTTCAAATGTCATTCTCGATTTCAAAAACTATGTTAATTTACTAATTCAGGAAAAATCTCATTACGAATTAAGATTCTTGAATCAATAATAACGGCCTCCACCGGCTTAGTTTTGGATGACGACACACTGAAAAAAAATCAATTCGGACAAGAAAAAGATTTTACCAGAAGATTTGTTTTTTCCTCAAAAGGCCTAGCTTGAGATGTATACACGGTTGGTATTGAGCCGAATCAATAGAAGTGTATCCATAAAAATAGTTTTTTTTCTAATCTATTTGTTTTCAGTGTAAGACTCAATTTGGAATTTTTCCATCGTTTTATTCACAAACTTGATTGATTATGTGATAGTCACCCATGAAACTGAATGAAGCTAGAGGTGTGCGCCACCACCGCCGACAGTTTTTAGCACGCCGACGCCGTCGACATTTTTGCATCGGCGCGCAGCCGTTTAAAATTTTCCACGTCGATTTAAATTTTAAGTAGTCCGCAGAATTTTCAGAGGAATTCCGAAGGTTCAGTGAAATATCCGTAGGATATCCTGATTGATCCCTATAACATAACGTTGAAACTCCAGAGATTTTTTCGTGCAAATACCAATGATTTATTAAAAATTCCATAAAATTTCTTGTTGAAATTTCAAAAAACTCTCCGGAATGATTTCCCGAAGGAATCCAAGAATTTCTGAATATGCCCTTTGGTCGAAATGGTCGTTTGGCAGAAAGCGCCATTTGGCCAAAATGGACAGTCGGCCGAAAATGTCGTTCGGTTGAATTGGACATTTTGGATACTTTCTAGATAGGGGGGCTGGTGGTACTATGGACACCCTAAGGAATCCCTTCATTTTCACATGGAAAACGTTGTAATATTGGGGACCTAAACCACTTACGTGAATATTCAACCGAAGCGCTTCGATAAGCATCTATAAAATGTGCCTCTTAAAATAAAAATTTTAGATAATAATTGATATATTTATAACTTACAATGATTTTACTAAAAAGCATGTTACATCAATAAAAAAAAACACTTAAAAATGTCATTGGTCTGAAGAAAACTGAAAAAAAAATACTTGGCGTTTTCGAAGGTAAACAAAACCTTTCAAAATATAATTTCGGTGAAAAAATGTATGTACTCCATATGATCCATGGTACCGGCACCAGATCGTGTCCGTTTTACCCCACCATGGAAAAATTTCTTAAAAAATCCTCAAAAAAATTGAATTTTGACATAAATCATCAATTTAATCCGTACACAATCTTTGAATAGACTAACTTTGAGATGCTCGAGGATCATGCGGATTAGTTTTGCCGATTTCTGTTTCAAACGCCTAAATACTACACATCAAAAATTACATCCTCATGGCATTTCGGTCATATTTTACATTAAATCTATATAGATAAAAATTAATGTCTGTCTGTCTGACCCTTATATACTCGAAAACTACTGAACCGTTCGGCGTAAAAATATGTAGGGGCTGCAAAATGGTGGGTTGACATCAAGGAAGGAGCGCCCAACAAGTTCCTATCTCACGCTTCCACGGGTCGTCCGATGACAAAAGACCGCCAGCTAAGGGTTGTGTACTTAGCTGGTAGTGCAGCCTGAGCACTGTTGTCCTTCTGACATCAGCTAGAGTGAGAAGGTATGCCTCGAGCGTCTGTTCACCAGGAGCTGCGGCTCAATCAGCGTCTGCCTGGTACCCAGCGGCTGATTAACGAAATGCTGTATCGCGTCAGCTATACCTAAGGTGGCAGCCCCAACAGCGCGATGTAGGTAACGCGACCCCGGCAGGTAGCTTACTGAAGCCACGAAAAATGGAGATAGAAGAAAAAGAGAACGTTATTTTTGGCAACCGACCCGGCAACAAAATAAGGACTATGATTGGAAACTCGGTACCTGAAATGTCAGGACCCTAAATGAACCTGGACGAGTGAGCCTTCTGGCTCGCGAACTGCAGAAGGTTGGAGTGAACGTGGCCGCTATTCAAGAAGTCCGATGGCCTAGATCCGGAGATCTTGAATTCCGAGCCGTGAACCCCACGACCAACACTGCATTCAAATATAACATATAACACAGCGGCGGCGGAAAAGCAGAACATGGAGTTGGATTCGTAGTGATGGGCAAGCAGATGAAGCGAGTGATGCGGTGGAAAAATATTAGCGAACGAATCTGTGTGTTGAGGATACGGGGCAAATTCTTCAATTACAGCCTAACGTTTACGTTTACGCACCGACAAACGATAAATCCGACGACGTGAAAGATAAGTTTTAAGAATGTCTTGATAAAGCCTATGGAGAGTGCCCAAAGCATGACGTGAAAATTGTCATCAGAGACGCTAACGCTCAGGTCGATAGAGAGGACTTTTTCCGTCACATAATCGGTAGGGAGAGCCTTCACTCCGCTACCAATATCAACGGCCTACGGCTAGTAAATTTCGCTACTGCCAGAGGGATGGCTATCAGTAGCACCTACTTTGTACGAAAGAATATCCGAAAGCACACCTGGAGACACCCAAATGGAGAAACTTGCAACCAGATAGACCTTGTTCTGGTGGATGGACGCCATTTCTCGGATGTTATCGATGTGCGGACATTCAGAGGTCCGAAAATTGACTCTGATCACTACCTCGTTGTCAGTAAAATTCGATCACGGTTGCCAACTGTATCGAACGAAAGACCACAGCGAACGATGCGTTACAATATTCAGCGATTGTCGGCAGAAGGAGTATCGGCTGAGTACCACCAGAAGCTCGACGAATGGATAAGTGCAAGCAACGTTAGCGACAACATCAACGATCTATGGGAGTCGATCCATGGAGCGGTGAGCACAACTGCACGAGAAGTGGTAGGCATTGCACAGAGGCGACCAAGGACGGGTTGGTTCGATGTGGAGTGTCATAGAGAGACAGACGAGAAGAACGTTGCCAGAAGCCGGATGTTGGTGTCGGGTACTCGATCGAACAGAGATCGGTACAAGGAAGCAAGAGCAGCCGAAAAACGAACCCACCGCAGAAAGAAGAAAGAATATGAAGAACATGTGAGTAATAAGGAAAAGCCTGCAAGTAGTATTAGTTTTAATGGTGAAGTTATTGATAATAATGATGAGATTTGTAAAAAGTTCAATAGTTATTTTGTTGACAGTATTCAGCAAATTAACGATTCCATTGAGAATGTGCAAGATTGCTTCGACAGTGAGAACAATTATACTACAGAGAAATGGAAGGTGTTTCATGAAGTCTCTTATGAATCTCTTTGTAAGGCTATAGACAAAATTGGTAGTTCATCAGTTATAGATAATATAAATTTACAAGTGCTTAAAGATTCTTTTGAAGTTACAGGACAATATTTACTTGAAATAATCAACGATTCTCTTGTGCAGGGTAAGTTCCCAAGTAGTTGGGAGCTATCTACAGTAATACCAATTCCCAAAAAATCAGGAATTACAAAAGATGAAGAATATAGACCTATTAACACGTTACCTATTTTTGAGAAAGTGTTAGAAGTTATTGTAAAAGAGCAATTGCTTGAATATTTAAATGAGGAAAACATTTTAATACATGAAAAATCCGGCTTTAGATAAAACCATTCTTGTGAATCTGCACTAAATTTTTGCCTTTTCAGTGGAAACGAATGATTGAAGAAAAAGAAGACTATAATAATATTATACTTGGATCTAAAAGAGCGTTTGAAACTATATCACACCCGGTAATGGTAAAAACAATGAAGAAATATGGAATAGGTGGAAATGTTCTTAAATGGTTTGAATCTTATTTATCTGATAGAAGTCAAGTGTGTCAGTATGAGAATTCTACATCGTCACCCAAAACAGTGTTCCACAGGGTAGTGTTCTGGGACCAATTTTATTTATTTTATACATTAATGATATGAAAGGAGCCATTCGTCACTGTGATATCAATCTGTTTGCCGATGATACAGTTATATTTATTGGAGAGAGGGATGTTAAAATAGCAATGGCTAAAATGAATGAAGATATACAAGGGTTGACTAAGTGGTTGAAAATTGAAAAACTCAAACTGAATGTGAAAAAACCCAAATTGATGTTAATAAGTAATAGAAAGCAGTTAAATTATACAGAGTTCACGATCGATATTGAGGGAGTTGAAACAGAAAGCATAAGAGTTTTTAAATACCTTGGAGTTCATATCGATGATGAACTTATATTTAAGGAACACATTGATGGTGTGGTTAAAAAAGTAGCTAAGAAATATGGCATGTTAGTTCGTTTGAAGAGTCAATTGACTTTTTGGAGTAAAATATTTCTGTACAAGACCTTAGTAGCTCCACATATTGATTATTGTTCTTCTGTGCTATTTTTAGCCAGTGATATCCATTTAATTAGATTACAAAGATTACAGAACAAGTTCATGCGATACATTCTTAATTGCAGTAGATATACCTCCATTTTATGCATGTTAGAAACCTTACAATGGTTCTCTGTGAAAGAACGAATAATATTTAATGTACTGACAATGATTTACAAACTTAGTAATAATCTTTTGCCTGAGTACTTGACCAACATAATAATACGAGGACACAACATACATACACATAGAACCCGACAAATTGATGATTTACGTGTTGTGCCGTTTACTATGACAATGACGCAGAAATCTGTTTATTATAGTGGCATAAGAATGTATAATCAGCTGCCTAGAACTATTAAAGATGTTAGAACTATCTCCGAATTTAAAAGAAATTGCTCAATATGGATTAAAAATATGTATAGATAGTCAAGAATGTTATTTATATCGAGATAAGAGTTTTATTATAAATTATCAAATGGTAAATCAATGAAATGAACGAGAGCGAGACGCAGGAAAAAAATGGAGCAGAACGATATGCGTCTGTCAATGGCGTGCGGAGAAAGACAGCGCCGTCTCCCGTCATGTGCAACGACCAACAAGGGAATTTGCTGACGGATAAAACCGAAGTGGCTGCCAGGTGGAAGCAACACTTCGAGACTTTGTTGAATAGTGGAAGTGACGGTGCATCGGTGAACAGAATAAATATTAGCGACGATGGACAAGCTGTGGAGTCGCCTACACTAGATGAGGTTAAAAAAGCTGTTAAAGAGCTGAAAAACAATAAGGCTGCGGGGAAGGGCCAGCTCCCGGCTGAACTTCTCAAACATGGCAGTGAGCAGCTTTATGAAGTTCTGCACCATATTATGTCGAAAATATGGGAAGACGAGGAAATGCCTGCTAGCTGGTTGGACGGCCTCATTTGCCCTCTCTTTAAGAAAGGGCACAGACTGGAGTGCGCCAATTACCGAGGAATAACCCTCCTGAATTCGGCGTACAAAATTATGTCCCGTATTCTGTTCAACAGATTGAGACCGCTTGAAGAGTCCTTCGTCGGCGAATACCAACCAGGTTTTCGTGAGGGCCGATCAACGACGGATCAAATGTTTATCCTGAGACAAATCCTTGAAAAATTCCGGGAGTACAACTTGCAGACACATCATCTGTTTATTGATTTCAAGGTGGCGTACGATTCAGTGAAACGGAATGAATTATGGCAAATTACGCTTGAACATGGTTTTCCGGCGAAACTGATACAGCTGATTCGTATAACGTTGGACGGATCGAAATCAAGTTTAAGGGTTGCGAATGAAATATCGACGTCATTTGTTACCTTAGATAGATTAAAGCAGGGTGATGCACTCTTGAATCTAATGTTCAATATAGCACTCGAGGGAGCGATTAGGAGAGCTGGTGTGAAAAGAAGCGGTATCATTATCACAAGATCGCATATGCTCCTGGGATTTGCGGACGATATCGATATTATCGGGATTGATCACCGTGCCGTGGATGGAAGAGGCTTTCCCTAGCAGCACACATGCTTCACATAGGTTGCTGCAACTCATATGTGACCAGATTTAGTTACTATTAAGTTGCTGCAACCATTTTTGTCTAACTTGTGCTGCTCGGGTTTTGTGCCTTTTAAGAGAGAGACAGCGAGGATTGGACTCAATACCAGCAAAACGAAGTACATGGTCGCTGGCAATCAACGTGGGTTCATTAGTGGTGGTGGTAGTGAAATGGTGCTGGATGGTAAAAAATTTGAAGTGGTAGAAAAATTTGTGTATCTTGGAACATTAGTGACGTGCGATAATGATGTTACCCGCGAGGTGAAAAGGCGTAGTGCAGCTGCAAATAGGGCTTATTACGGACTTCGTAAACAGCTTAAGTCCCGTAGTCTGCAAACGAAAACAAAACTCGTGCTGTATACTACTCTGATTCTTCCAGAGGCTTTATACGGTCATGAAGCATGGACGATAAAGGAGGCTGATCGGAGAGCTTTTAGAGTGTTTGAGCGTAAGGTGCTGTGGACAATACTGAAAATCTCCTTAACACGCCGAATATCGTGATCAGAAAATAATGGGAACTAAATTTTCAAACAGCTGGTTCTCAGCCGTCTTTTGACCGATTTTCACAATTCTTTTACGGATGTCTTACCCATCTCATCTAGTTTCACCATACTGGCAAGTTTTGTTTCTAGGAATGCTTAGTTTTTCCCTAGAGGGGCGTGAGTAAGGATGTTTTTTTTTTCAAAATATAGTGAAATTTAATTTGCAAGACATATTTCAGTAGGAACAACACTTACAGGTTCCAAAAATGTTTTATAACACTATTCTAGAATTGTATATTCTATGTGTGAACAATATGTTTCTTCTTGACATCCCTACCGACTCCAAAATGACCTCTACACTGCCAAAAATATCTATATAAGATAGTGTCGCCGTTTTAAATTTTTGCAATAGCTCCACCCTAATATAATCGATATAGAACCACACATATATTAAATACATAAAAAACACACGAGACCACACATAAAGTTTATTTGTATATATATTTTATTAGTAGTTTGTGTGGAGAATGGTTATGTGTGCGCTGATATACATCATAAGTTAAATCTATGGATTTTTGCCAATAAATATGTGTGGATTTTTAGTAGTGTATGACTGATTAAAAATGATATGCAAATTTTGCCGAAGAAAACCCGTGCCAATGGAAACCCGTCATGTCCACGTCAGTTCGTTTAGGCCATATATACGATACTAATTTGGAAGAAAGAAGCATATCGTTTTTCGCCATCTGCCGGGCCAATGTATCCTTTGAAAAATTCTCCCTTGTGTTATGCCTAACAAATGCACTATTTAACAAAAAAAGACGGATATCGTATCTTCTTTTGCCAAATGCCGGAAAAATGCATTCTTTGAAAAAAGAAGCACATACTTTTTAAACTTAGTATGCTTTTAAAGAGATGAATATATCTCATGCAATAATAACTTCAATTGCTTTACATTGACTTTTTTGTGTAGAATTATTTTCGCTCTGGAGCACTTACAATTTTGCTATTTGACTTTCCGTATTTTGTAGTTTGTTTTAGTCAACGACGATCTTTCTGCTGACACAGAGGTAAATTTTTTTTAGTGAAATAGGCAGATAATAAAAAGTCTACCAAAGATCCTTCGAGCAGTGACTTAAGCATATGCGGTATTTCGAAAAGTTTCGTTTCAAGTGGTTCGAAACGAAATTCCGCGGAATTTCGCAAAATTTGATTTCGTTTCGTTTCGTAAAACTACAAAAAAATCGTTAGAAAATACTAGCTTGTAACGAAATTTAACGGAATTCCGCGGAATTTCGAAACAAATTTAAACTTAAACCAGACTTTCCAATCAAAAATTTTGGCTGCGCCGCTGAACAAAATCATAAAGCTATTTTCAAAATTTCTATTTACGTTTACTTCATAACCCTATTCTGAGTCGACAAATACGTATTTAGTTTTCTTGTATAAAAAGTCTTCGGTGTTTTGTTAGAAATACGCTTAGGCTTAGGCCTGAAACCAGGTTCAATCGCATGGGTAAACACCGCTTAAGAGTTGAGAAGGCTCTAAGGAAAACTAAATGTAACATTTTACGTTCAAACAAAAATTTTAATTTTACCTAAAAGTAAAAATAAAAAGATACTCCACACAGCAGTCAATATTCTGCAAAATCATCGAAATATACATACAGCCCCCAAGATTTAAATTTAAAATTTTGTGTTATATTTTAACTATTTGCACAATATGAGTGCAGAATCGATCGTGTTGCTGCTGGTCACGGGACGGCAGCTAGCCCGGGAGAACGCAACGTTTGTTTAACCAGTGTGCAATCGATCGTGTTGATGTTGATCACGCCAGCTAATGTGGGAGAACGCGAAGTAATAAAACTAATGTCTACATCGAAGAGCACAATTTTTTTAGTGCGGAATCAATCGTGTTGCCGCTAGTCACGCGCCTGCAGCTAGTTCGGTAAAATACAAACTGAAAAAAGTCTGCCTCGTAGAGCAGAAATTTGTTAAATCAGTCGTGTTGATGCTGGTCAAGACAGCTAGTACGGAGAACACGAGATGAAAAAAATAATGTCTGCATCGAAAGCAAAAATATTTAGTGCAGAATCTATCGTGTTGTTGAAGCCTATTAACAAAGCTGATTGATTTTGCGTTGAGTTGATTTGAAGCACAGTTTTCGTCTTCGATTCCTCTCCTGTGACGATCACGGAGATGCAGAGCATTCTTCGATCTCTTATAACAATGAGTGTTAGGATGTGACCGGCATCGTTATTAGTCATGAATTGGGAACTTCGAAGCAAGTACAATAAGCATAGCTTTTTTATTCCAAGAAGTTTATTCAATTGGTGAGCTGTGCATATTTGCTGTTTCTCGGCCAATCATGATTAGCAACTACGATGTGTACAGTCAATCATGCTAAGTTCTTCTTTGACTATTTGCACAATATGTAGGGAACATTGCAGAGTTGTGGGCATATCAAGATCTTCGCATGGAATTTGCAAAAAAAAAAAATCCAGGGTGGATTGATAGATCATTAAAATTGCTAAAAGCTCTTTACTGATGATTGTCTTTAGCTTATACTTACCATAACAGCTTTGCTCATATGCACAAACACATATACAAGGACAAACAGATAACAGCTCAGTTCGTCGTGCTGATTGTATATAAGACTATGGGTCTGTGAAATACAATCTGATGTGGCAGATGTGGATAAATAATTTAGTATCCCACTCAATAAAACATAAAATCTATGCATTTATTTTCTAATTTTGACTGAATACCATAAAATCACGCTGATGAGACAATATGAAGTAGGCTTCAACATAATCACATAATGCTTAAGTGAACCAAGGTTTTAACGATGTTTAAATCCGTATATGAAAAATTATTGCCTTATCGCCAATGGTATATAAACGGGAACGCGGCAATTTGTTATTATAACTCTATTAGTCGCAAAACAGTTATTTGACTTCGAAAAAGTGGAATCAGAATTACGTACATAATGTAAGACCAATTCAATAAAAATTCCGCGAAAAAAAAAAACAAAATTTCGTTTCGTTTCGAAAAATTTTGAATTGAATGAACCTTGATTTCGTATCGTTTCGAAGTATCAAAAGTAAATCTATTTTTCGATTCGTTTCGTTTCGAATTAATATAGACATTTTTAATTTCGTTTCGTTTCGTTTCGTTAAGAAAAAGTGTGTTATCGCATACCCTTATATATTATGATTAAGTATCGAAAGTGATGATTACACAAGTATTATGCCAAATGACTATTATGCCAAATGGCCGTTATGCCAAACATTCTTTATGCCAAACGGCCTTATACCAAACAACGTTATCCCAAATGATCAATCACCGGCAGGAAGAGCCATTTGGCTCAAAAATGTCCTTTCTGCAGGGAGCGGGTTATTTGGCATAAAGTCATTTGGCATAACGCCATTTGGCATAAGGTCATTTGGCATAAAGGCCATTTGGCATAACGGTCATTTGGCATAACGGTCATTTGGCATAACGGACATTTGGCATAATTGTGACCAGCGTCAAAAGTAAGGGTCTTTTGGCATAACGGACATTTGGCATAACTTTTCTTTGCGTTCGCTGAATGGTGACTAAGTGGTGCAGGAAACACCCCGGAATAGTAAATATAACACCCGTCGATAACAATATTAAAAAGACATTATCCTCTCGTGGAAAGAATGCATTTGCAATGCAATGCAAAAGTAGGCGCATGCCCCGATTAGAGCAATGGTGGATGTAATCCCTTCTTAAGAAGTAGGCGTGTGGCCGGATTATGGCAATGGAGGATATGATACCTTCTTCAAAAGTAGGCGAGTGGCCGTATTATGGCAATGACGGATGTGATCCCTTCTTTAAAAGTAGATGATCTCTTCTTAAAAAGACGGTGCTTGCATGGATTGTGGCAATGGCGGATGTGATCCCTTCTTTAAAAGTAGGCGCATGCTCGGATTAAGGCCATGGTGGATGCGGTCCAACGCTTGCATGGATTATGGCAATGGAGGATGAGATCCCTTCTTTAAAAGTAGGCGCTTGCCTGGATTATGAAAATGGTGGATGTGATTCCTTATTTAAAAGAAGTCGCATGCCCGGATTGAGGCAATGGTGGCTGTGATCCTTTCTTTAAAAATAGGCGCTTTCACGGATTATGGCAATGGAGGGTTTGATTCGATCTTTGAAAGTAGGCGCTTGCCCGGATTGAAACAATGGTAGATGTAATCCTTTCTTGAAAAGTAGGTGTGTGGCCCAAATTGTGGCAAATGGTGAATGTGACTCCTTCTTTATAAGTAGGCGCTTACCGGGAATAAATC
The DNA here is from genome assembly GCF_024139115.2 of Armigeres subalbatus. Lineage (NCBI taxonomy): Eukaryota > Metazoa > Arthropoda > Insecta > Diptera > Culicidae > Armigeres > Armigeres subalbatus. The sequence goes on from NC_085139.1 coordinate 192,575,421, forward strand.
AATGGTTGATGTGATCTCTTCCCCGAGTAGCACAATTCAGATTGATTTGGTGGCAGTTACTCATATGTGACTTGATTGGTTTTAGTAACTCGTCTACGACAAGTGTATTGCTTGAGTTTTTAAAGTTAGGCGCTTGCCGGATTAAGGAAATGGTGGATTTGATCCGGTCTTAAGGCGCATGCCCGGATTGAAGCAATGGTGGATGTAATCTCTTCTTTAAAAGTAGGCATGTGGCCGGAATAAGTTAATGATGGATGTGATCCCTCCCTCAGAAGCAATTCTGCCGTTTTGTTATTTCATTCTTCCAGAAAATGTCTACCATCAGTCTAAATTTATCAGAAAACAGCCTCGACCTACTTAATCTACGCTAAACATTACATGAAATATCCCTTTCGCTTTCACAGTTCAAAATTATGCCAAATGTCCGTTATGCCAAATGACCCAATCTTTTCTTGCAGTTCTAAATTATGCCAAATGTCCGTTATGCCAAATGACCATTATGTATGCTGTATGCTACCTATCGAGAGTGTATACAGACATGATAAGAGAGATATTTTCTCATTCTTGGCCAAATTACCAGATCAGTCATACTTGGCTTTCAGCCAATGGAAGTTTCCAAAAACGTCGCACTTATTTACCTTTTGCTTCAATCCTTCAAGAATGCGTAGGCGTGCTTAAGGTGATTATACAATCAAGCCATGTGGTGAATTTCAAATTCACCACACGTTTTTCTACTCCTATTATCAAAAGTTCAAAACCAGCGTAATATTTGTTGTACAATGCTGAAATTAAAGTCGATTGCTTAGTATGAGTAATCAAACGATCTACAGATGTTGCGATCCCCATGGGCGTTGTTGTTCTTTCAATTCGTGCTCTTGAAAAATAACTAGAAAAAGCACGTGGTTTCCAAGATGGCCGATTTGTGGCTTTGTTGTATAACCACCTTAAAATCGAAATTAAAATTCATTCGATTCTCAGGATGTGTGTGTGTGTGTGTGTGTGTGTGTGTGTCATCCTCTATCCCTCACCCAGCCGGGGGTGTTGATCAAGTAGTACTACGAATAATTTGATCATATCTCATGCTCCGTAATGGTGCACTTATTGTTATGAAGACTAGTACTAGAAAAAGGATTCTTTTCTGAAGAAAGAATTTTCTTCAGAATGTGTGGGGAATGGGATGTACTAGTTGTTCATAACAGGTACAGCAAAACTTCACAAGGACGCCCTTATTCGTACTAATTACTCAGGGAATAGAAGGTCGAGAAGAGCCACCGTTGCTAACTAAAGCGTGAACCGGATACCTGGGACTCCCACAATATCCGCGGCAATAGCAGCAAACGATGCCCTGTACGTATTTAGCGTTTAATTTCAAATGTTTAATTTTATATAGCAACAAAAGAGAGGAAGGAAAAAAATGAAGATTGCTCAATAGTTGAGTCAAAATCGCTTTAGTTTTGGACAGAACTCAAGTGCGCTTAGCTGTTAATAGGATTAATTACAAAATATCAATAAGGAGAAAACTATAATAGAATTGGGCATTTCAAAAAAAAAAAAAAAAGCAAATTAAATCTAAAAACAGATTTGGACTAAAACGTTATTAAACATAAAGGCCTGACGTATTGAATATGAAAGCAATTAATAACAAAGATCAGTAGAAACAATGCGAAAGTCGGCTTTAATATGAGGTATCGTAGCCATTCAGTAAAAAAAATTGGAGAAAAAAGATCAATTGAGAACCAAAGATTAGACTAAGGATACGACAGTTAGAAGGCACAATTAAAAAAGATAGCAACAGAGAATTTAAAATAATATTGGACTGATCTCACCAAAAGCAAGCCGACTTCCGATGATTTTATACATCCTTCGAAAGAAACGGCTGATTAACCAAATCCATAGAACCAGCAATCCTGCTGGAAATATTGCTGAAGAAGGAGCGCCATCGCTTGGTTTAAAGGCAGCAGTTTTGATGACTACAATTCAATCTTGAACACATTACACCTTGATCATCAGTCACCAACACTTCATCAGATCCGTGCTGAATTGGGATGGCAGCAGCTTTCTCAATGTCCGATTTCGGTGGTATAGATCCGACAGTAGGCAGAAGGCAAACACATATATACACGCTGGCCTTTTGGATGCGGTGAGCTCGAGGACCACATCTTCGCGATGAATTGTGGACGTTGCAGTTTTCTTTCGAGATTTCACTTTTCACAAACACGACATATATTAAATTTAAATTTAGGTAGAGGGCCAAAAAATTTATAAAAAAAAATGACGGATAATTTTTTTTGCATCCTTTCCGCTCAACACCTAGGGTTACTGCTCCTGGACTTCATCTCATAGCTCCGATATTGGTCCTACGAAAAATAAAGCAACGAAAAGGTATTTGATTTGTTTATTATTTTTGTGATTTTTTTCAGCAGTGAGCATGCATGTTAGCAAAAAGAAGGAACGAAATTGGTGCCGTATTTCTTTGTTTCGCGATGAGATGAATATATGTACAGTACGATTGAAAACGGAACAGTTCCCCTACTTAGATTCATTTTCTCATTCGATTCTCAGCATGTGTTATTTAAAATTAAGACTTCATCCCTTTTGGAACAGTTCCAACATTAGTTCATACGTGAGACAGCATCTATCTACTTCTGCTAGATGGCTGCACACTTGAGCCAGCACAAATACCTACCCGCCAAATAGTGGCTCCGATTATGATTTCCTGAAGCAGACCTAAAACCAGCGATGCACGTCATCCTGGAGAATAAATGTGTCTATCGCCACTCATAGTCTCTCGAGCGAAGGAAGAAAGCACGGTCGCCTGTGAAAGGGTTAGTACCGGCAAATGTGTGCAGATTCGCTCGCCTGGTGCCTACTGTGGACGGAAAACCCACAAAACACAGAGGATAAGAAGAAATTCCCGGTCTTGATAATTAGGTTTCTTGACATTGAAGACAAGCTGCTTTCGCCGATATCGTCTTGGTCTTGGCTGGGGCCTACCCGAGTCTACATGCTTCTCGCTCCATATAATCGCTTACGTGGCGTGGCGTGAATAACATCAGCAGTCGCTTTTAACTGCAGGACTTTAAAACGTTTCATTCTGAAAATTGGCTGATGGAGTCGAAATGGTTAGAATTATTGCGCGTTATGTGAAGTATAATTGTTTGAATATTACTGGGGTATGCGAGGATACATCCAAATGGGAGGGAACATGTTCACTGCGACGGTAATTGCATTCATTGTCCTTGAAAACTGGAGAAAAGGGAACGCCTTTCAAGTTGCATGAAAAGTGAGGTATCCACGTGTGCAAAATGTTATCAACTCATGTGGAAGGGGTTATTGAACAAATTATTCCATCGGATTTTCATTTTCCTAGTAAAAGATACAAGATACAAACGGCGAGTCATAACTCGTGAGCGTGATTCAGCAATGTCACATTCTATTTTTAATTACTGAATATTTGAAAATTAATCAAAAAAGTTGAAAAAAAATCATTAGTCCAACGCCAAAATAGACAATATTTTTTACGTAAAAGACATACTTGAGAATTATCTGATCAGTACATAATTTAGTTTGCTTTCAACACTGATTTCGGAACATTTCATCTTTTTAACATTCGCCTCCATCGGCAAACATCCATCAACGGTCGATCGTTCCATGTTACCACAGAAACACTGTGAGCCATGTGAAGCCAATTTCAATGTCTGTCGAACTAGAAACTACGTAATTTCTACCGATTTACAAGCACAATAACACGACCCATTCATGTCAAGTTCTTCAATTTCCACCTCTCACACTACAGGTCATACGACTTGGTCGACCGTCCAATTTCATGCGGTCAGTCTCGTTCTTGTTCCCAAGAAGCTCCTGTCTAATCCATGCGTTCGGTTCAATGGACAAATTTCGTCCATTCAATAAACGGGACGGAGCAACAAGACAGATGGGTCGAAGGCCACTAGTGGTTTTGCTTGGCTGCATAAATATAAGATGATGAATTGATCCTTGCCTTGTCGGCTTGCCGAGCAAACTATTTTCTCCACCTTCCTTCCTGATATGCAAGGTGAGAAAGGGTTCGGACAAATTTGAACCTTGTTCGTAGGTTTTACAGAGCTGCACCGGTCCCATCTGTCTTGGTTGTACAACACTCAGGTGGCTGGAGAGGGGAAAATCGGACAGTTGTTAATACGAGAGACGTGATTTGTTTCCATTATCTGGGCGATGGTCGGTACGGAAGGGGTTTTCCAAGAAGAAAAACCTCCACTTTGCAAGATATGCAAATTGGAAGATTTCAGCAACTTGAAAGCGAATTTGTCTTTCTTGATAAATTCTTAATCTTTGGGATGCGGTATTTCTTAACTTTGTGGCAATGCTTTCACTCGTATGTCAATTCAATTATCCCATCTCAACATAGTCTAACATCTTCCGAAACTAGCTCCGCATATACATACACACTTCCCGATTACTTACCCTAATTGAAATGGAAAATATTTTCCTATCGAATATCTTCGATTATGTTTACTCATAAATTCCGTGAACCTGTTTTTTCACTCATGCTGATTTCGTTCCTTGCCCATTCCATGCCGACACGAATTATCGTCGCTGGTAAAGACGAGCTCCTTACGGCGTCTTTCACTTCGGCACATGCATGTCAACAGTGAACGGAACGAGATGCGATGTCCTTAGACCTAATCCTGTACGTTCGACTTTTTCTTAGAAGGTTTGCTTTGAAGCGTTTAAGAGTGTGCGATATTTTCGATGGTTTCGTTCAATAATCAAAAACTAATCTATAGAGACATGCCGGAACTGTTGGATACGTATTTTTCTAAATATGCTTGTTTGTTAAGATAAATTTTAGATATTTACATGCATATTTTTATTTGTTAATCCAACTCAGCCAAAGTATAAAACTAAACATAACTTGGGCCGACGTCTGTATTTGGGCTCATCACTTCATAAGCTTTTAATATGGTCCCTGAGCTTCGTGTATCATTGCCTGAGTATTGACATAATTAAAATGTCGTGCTGCATACCCTTAGCATCATCTCTTCGGTGCCCACCCTCGCCACCTAAATACTACTTACTGGTAGCACTTCTTCCTTGCTGCAAATATTTACCCCACTGCTCGTAAAATGGCTAAAGATATTTACCCTCTCTGTACTTACCTCCGGTCGCGCTTCCGCGTGGTACACTTCCCCATCCAAGAACAAACGATTGGAAGCCAACCGGGAGGAAAAAAATATTTCGACCAAATTTATGCCCGCAGCTGCTATCCACGGAAAGACTCGCGCCCGCGACATCAGGATTACGGCGGTGATGCGGTGGTAGTGGAAGATGTCATTGTCGGTCGTCGTCGTCGTCGCCGAAGCCGATATAAAAATAATCATATCATCGATGCCAATATTAATAACTTCAGTCACTGCTTTTGTGTCTTCTATCCCACATTGGAGAAATCCTGTTGGTATCCTGCGGCAAGATTTTTTCTGCACTGGATATTTTAGGAAGGAGAGTTTTTCTGACGCCACGTGGATTTTTGAACGAGGAAAAAATGAACGAAAAAAATCATGAGATACTGCGGCTTTGGAAAGATTCAAAATATTTTGATCTGATGTATCTACTGAGTTAAAAATATGTACTATCTGGGGTCAAAATGACCGAAGGCGTGGGAATGATTATGTTTGCCTATTATTTGATTCAATAACTTTATTGGTATTAAGAAAATGCTGCAAAATACTCAGCAGTATTCATTGCCTTTAAGTGAAGGACTGATCTCTATATCAAAATTTACATAAATTAAATGAAAAAAAGTCATTGCCTTACTATCGATCCGAATAATTTGATATATTTTTGACTTACTAACAATTGAATTTTTGGCTATCAGTTTCTCGGAATCAAGAGCAGTGTTTGAAGTTGTGGAGTTGTGGCAGTCTCCAAGAAAACCTATCGCGTTTGATAATTCCCCACATGTGACAACCACCCTGTGGGACATCGCTGAAAAGACTTCCTAGCCTCTTCTACGATATCTCACGACGCCTGAGTGGACGCCTGAACTCCGAGTATGCCAGTGAAAACGCGACAGGTCAGTTACCCACCGTTCCCAATTGACTAGCTAAAACGTTAATTCGAGCACATTGAACAACTTCTTCAAATTTCAGCCTCCGGCCAACCATTCAATCGCAGTAGAATATTTAAGCAGCTATCCGAAACATGAAATCCAACAAGACTCCCCGGGTCAATCAGTAGCATATCTGCAGCGATGCTTGAAGCTGACTGGCATACTATCCGTGCAAATGTTGCATCAACTATTCTAAAATATAGAAGCCATGGCGGAGGTTTTTGAGACAAACTATCTCCGTTTGAGAATCTTGGTTCTTGGTAACTCGAGTTAACTGTTGTACGGTATGCATCGACCGCGTCGGGAATTAAACTGTGTTTCGAGAAAAATGTTTTAATGGTCGTTAGACTCAAGTTTTCAAAATGTTTTGCTAATCCTGACAGAAGGATGATAAGTTGATTGTTGTTTTTGAATAGAAATTATCCTTCCTGATTTGAAATACTTTTGAAGACTTCTAGAACGATGGGAAGTAGTTGAGTCAGAGAAACTGATTGAAGAGCATCAAAAGGTAGCAGAAGAACGGAAGACTCATGTGTTTTGGAGATTGAGGATGCTGTCAAAAGCTGGAGCCTTCATGTTTTTCGGTTATTTGATACAGACCTTATGTCGAAGTCGTTAACAGTTAAATGGATGTTGTTTGTATGCTCGTTAACAGCTATTTTGTGTGGACTGATGATGTTCTCTCCAAGATTATGCGAGCTGGGGAAATTACAACATATTGTGGCGTATTTCCCGGAGGAATTTCTGGAGCAACTCCCGGAAGAATTTCCGGAGGAACTTCCAGAAGAGCATCCGAAGGAACTCTTGGAGGAACTTACGGAGGAACTTCCAGAGGAACTTTAGAAGGAACTTCTAGAGGAACTTTCGAAGGATTTTCCGGAGGAACTTCCGGAGGCACTTCCAGAGGAATTTCCGGGGGAACTTTCTACAATAAAATTTTCGAGGAAGGGAAAGAAATCAACAAGGATTTGTTCATAAATCCCCTGAAAAAATAGAAAAAATAGAAGAAATTCTAAATAGATTGTAGGAGGAATTTTGAATGCAATTTCTAGAGGAATTACATGAGGATTTGTGCGATATACGCGTGGGCAGCAGGGACTATGTCCAAGGGTTTGACGATCCCTCCCCAGGACATCTGCGAGTTGTGGGGCTTGCAGCTATAAAAAGCTGCATGTATCCGCAAGTAGGCTCCACCAAAGCGACCGTGTGCTGCTCAAAGCGCACAAGCTCAAGTCTTGGTGTTAGGTGGGACGTTCAACAACCCTGACACGACGGCCCTCCGAAAAGACAGAAGGTTTGCGCAGGCCCAATAAGCCGCCTGGAAAACCAATAATTACGAACAATATAAGAGATAATACGACTCGATATAATCGGCAAAGGCCAAGGCGACGAATAATAGATCACGATAGGAAGCTTGGAACATGGAACTGCAAGTCGCTAGGTTTCGCAGGTTGCGACAGGATGATCCACGATGAATTACATCCCCGCAACTTCGACGTCGTGGCGCTGCAGGAGATTTGCTGGACAGGACAGAAAGTGTGGAAAAGCGGGCATCGAGCGGCTACCTTCTACCAAAGCTGTGGCACCACCAACGAGCTGGGAACCGGCTTCATAGTGCTGGGAAAGATGCGCCATCGTGTGATTGGGTGGCAGCCAATCAACACAAGTATGTGCAAGCTGAGGATTAAAGGCCGTTTCTCCAACTATAGCATCATCAACGTGCACTGCCCACACGAAGGGGACCCGACGACGAGAAAAAACCGTTCTACGCACAGCTGGAGCAGACATACGATGGATGCCCACTGCGGGACGTAAAAATTGTCATCGGCGACATGAACGCACAGGTAGGAAGGGAGGAAATGTATAGACCGGTCATCGGACCGGATAGTCTGCACACTGTATCGAATGACAACAGCCAACGATGCATAAACTTCGCAGCCTCCCGCGGAATGGTAGTCCGAAGCACCTTCTTCCCCGCAAAAATATCCACAAGGCCACATGGAGATCACCATATCAAGAAAAGGAAAACCAAATCGACCACGTTCTAATCGACGGTAAATTCTTCTCCGACATCACGAACGTACGCACTTACCGCAGTGCGAATATTGAATCCGAGAACTACCTCGTTGCAGTATGCCTGCGCTCAAAACTCTCGACGGTGTACAACATGCGTCGAAGTCGGATGCCGCAGCTTAACATTGCGCGGCTACAAGACGGTAGACTAGCCCAAGAATACGCGCAGCAGCTGGAAGTGGAACTCCCAACGGAAGAGCAGCTGGGCGCAGCGTCTCTTGAAGATGACTGGAGAGATATTCGATCCGCCATTGGTAGCACCGCAACCGCTGCACTTGGCACGGTGCCCCCGGATCGGAGAAACGACTGGTATGGCGGCGAATGTGAGTAGTTGGTAGAAGCGAAGAATGCCGCATTGTCGAGATTGCTGCAACACCGCACGAGGACAAACGAGGCACGATATAAACGGGCGCGGAACAGACAAAACTCGATTTTCCGGAGGAAAAAGCGCCAGCAGGAAGATCGAGACCGTGAAGAGATGGAGCAACTGTACCGCGCTAATAACACACGGAAGTTCTTTGAGAAGTTAAACCGTTCACGTAAGGGCCACGTGTCACAGCTTGATATGTGTAAGGACATAAACGGGAACCTTCTTACGAACGAGCGTGAGATGATCCAAAGGTGGCGGCAGCACTACGAAGAACACCTGAATGGCGATGTGGCAGACGAAGATGGCGGTATGGTGATGGACCTGGGAAAACGCGCGCAGGACATAATTTTACCGGCTCCGGATCTCCAGGAAATCCAGGAGGAGATTGGCCGGCTGAAGAACAACAAAGCCCCTGGGGTTGACCAACTACCAGGAGAGCTATTTAAACACGGTGGTGAGGTACTGGCTAGAGCGCTGCACTGGGTCAATACAAAGATTTGGGAGGAGGAAGTTTTGCCGCAGGAGTGGATGGAAGGTGTCGTGTGTCCCATCTACAAAAAGGGCGATAAGCTGGATTGTAGCAACTACCGCGCAATCACATTGCTGAACGCCGCCTACAAGGTACTCTCCCACCAACTGCAAGACTAGCACCAACTGCAAGGAAGTTCGTGGGGCAGTACCAGGCGGGTTTTATGGGCGAACGCTCCACCATGGACCAGGTGTTCGCCATTCGCCAAGTACTGCAGAAACGCCGCGAATATAACGTGCCCACACTTCATCTATTTATCGCACCATAGCCGCATATGATACAATCGATCGGGATCAGCTATGGCAACTAATGCACTAACACGGATTTCCACGGTTGATCAAAGCGACGATGGATCGGGTGATGTGCGTAGTTCGAGTTTCAGGGGCATTCTCGAGCCCTCTCGTAACGCGCAGAGGGTTACGGCAAGGTGATGGTCTTTCGTGTCTGCTATTCAACATCGCTTTGGAAGGGGTAATATGAAGAGCAGGGATTAACACGAGTGGTAAAATTTTCAATAAGTCCGTCCGGCTATTTGGCCTCGCCGACAACATATATATCATGGCATGTAACTTAGAGAAGGAGGAGGAAGCCTACATCAGACTGAAGAGGGAAGCCAAGCAGATCGGACTAGCCATCAACACGTCGAAGACGAAGTACATGATAGGATGAGGTTCAAGAGAAGACAATGTGAGTTTGCATTAGTGGTGACGAAATCGAGGTGGTAGAAGAATTTGTGTACTTGGGCGACTCACTGGAGACTGCCGAAAATGATACCAGCAGAGAAATTCGGAGGCGCATAGTGGGTGGAAATCGTACCTACTTTGGACTCCGCAAGACGCTCCGATCGAATAGAGTTCGCCGCCGTACCAAACTGACAATCTACAAAACGCTCTTTAGACCAGTAGTCCTCTACGGACACGAGACCTGGACGATGCTCGTGGAGGACCTACGCGCACTTGAAGTTTTTGAAAGAAAAGTGCTGCGTACCATCTACGGTGGGGTGCAGATGACGGACGGTACGTGGAGGAGGCGAATGAACCACGAGTTGCATGAGCTGCTGGGAGAACCATCCATCGTTCACACCGCGAAAAATGGTCGACTGCGGTAGGCTGAGAACGTAGCCAGAATGTCGGACAGTAACTCGTTTAAAATGACTCTCGACAGTGATCCGACGGGCACAATAAGGCGAGGTGCGCAGCGGGCAAGGTGGATCGAAGATGACTTGCGGACCCTCCGTAGACTGCGTGGGGCCATGGACCATGCCATGTAGCCATGGACCGAACCGAATGGAGAAGACTCTTATATACCGCACAGGCCACTTCGGCCTTAGTCTGAATAAATAAATAATAATTCTGCAGCAACTTCCAGAGGAGCTTCGGGAGCATCTCTCGGAGGATCTCCTGGAAGAATTTCCGGAAGTTCTCCTTGAGGAATTCCCGGGGGAACTCCCAGGAGGTATTTCTGTAGGAACTCCCAGAAGAATTTCTGGAGGAACTCCCGGACGAATTCCTAGAGAAACCCCCGGAGGAATTCCTGAAGGAACTCCCGGAGGTATTCCTGGAGGAACTTCCGGACGAATTTTTGGAGGAACTCCCGGACGAATTCCTGGAGGAACTCCCGGAGGAATCCCTGGAGGAATTCCTGAAGGATTTCCCGGATGAATTCCTGGAGGAACTCTCGAAGGAACTCCCAGAAAAACTCCCGTAAAAAATTTCCGGTTGAACTTCTGGAAGAAATTTCGGTGGAACTTCCGGAGAAACTCCCGAAGAAACTCCCAAAGGAATTCTCGGAGGAATTCCCGGAGGAACTCCCGGAGGAACTCTTGGAGGAACTCCTGGAGGAACTTCCGAAGGAACTCCCGGAGGAACTTCCGGAGGAACTCCCGGAGGAACTCCCGGAGTAACTCCCGGAGGAACTACTGGAGGAACTCCCGGAGGAACGTATATCATTCGTATATCATGAGGCTAACACGATGACACTTTCATGCCCAGGGAAGTCGAGACAATTTCCAATCCGAAAATTGTCTAGACTGGCACCGGGAATCGAACCCAGCCACCCTCAGCATGGTTTTGCTTTGTAGCCGCGCGTCTTACCACACGGCTAAGGAGGGCCCGGAGGGTCGGATGAGTTCTTGGAGGGATTTCCAGCATTCACTGATGGATTGCTGGAGGAATTCCCGGGGATTAGTTCTGAAGAAATTCCTGGAAGAACTCTTGGAATATCCTGGGGAAACTCACAAATTTGATTGTGGCTTAGCAAAATCTTCGGTGCAACAAATACATCTGACTCAAACAGCTGCGTACTAGCAGTTAGTTTCGGAATACCACCGAATTTACTAAGTAAATAGATAGGCGTGATGGATCACATTGGTCCCAGCCGTCAATTTGTCAACACAAAAAAAAGTAAATAGATATGTACATTATTCGTGGGGGCTGCGAGGGGCTCTGTCCCAGTGTGGGGATGTAATGCCAATATGAAGAAGGAGAAAAAGAAGCGGAAGAAGAAGAAAAAGCGTTCATTTAAACAAGGCATAATTTCCTCTGTGTGCCTTATACCGGGCAAACACGTCCATTTAAGGCAGGCATCCGTTCCTCTGTCTGTCTTATACCGGGAAAACCCGTCCATTTAAAGAAGGCATCATCTCCTCTGTCTGCCTTATACCGGGCAAAGTCGTTCATTTAAACAAGGCAATATCTCCTCTGTTCGCCTTATACCGGGAAAACGCGTTATGTTGGAAAAAAGGCCTCTTACTCCATTTCATAGAACAGTACTTTTCCAGATCATAATGACAGGAATGACAGTTAAAGCTAATTAGAAGAAAAATCAAAACTGTTTGTTAAACTGGTTGATTAAAAACTGTTGCAATTCATCGATATCTGTTGGAGTTAAACATAGTAATAGAATACTATAGACTCTAAATGTTTTCGGGGTAATTGACTTTCGGGGTAATGGATTTCGGGGTAGTGTCCCATTCGGGGTGATGGTTTTCGGGGTAGTGGCCTTCGGGGTAATGGCATTCGGGGTACTGGCATTCGGGGTAGTGGGGTGGAGCCTGCTGATAGTGGTCCCTCAACGACGTTCCGAATAAATTGAAAGATTACACAACGTGGGGTAAGGGCCAACATAATTTTGTAAATTTTACTCCAATCCTCCGTACTTACGTTCGTGTCATCGATAACGTTTCGCAAGTAGACATCCGGCGCAAATATGTGATAGTTATGCAGATAACACTTCTTTCTCCCCGTTATAACTTCTTTCGTGTGGCTAATGTACGTTGAAGGTGCTGTAGATCAAGTTTACACTTTCTTGCGATAATTGGACAATCACTCGGACAAGCATTTCGCCCGTCACTACTAAGCCGGAGCAAAACCAGATATAGTAGAAAATTGTCACGCAATTAAGACTTTTCTACTAGCTTTTTGTCTTTTTTTTTTTCTTCCTAAACAATGGAGGGGGAATCTGCTCAACAGACATCCTGGGTTGACCAGGAAGTGCTGGGTTAGTGCTGGTTAGAGGCAGGGCTGCATCCCCGACCAGCTAAACCGTTTCCATTGCCGCCAAGCCCATCGTCCCTTCGGTACAACCAGAAAGTAATGCTTCAAAGGGGGGCCAGTGCATGACGCACCCTCGAGGTTAGCTGCGTGTCCTTGCAGCATCGAACATCGTGACTCGCTTTTTTAGAAGAACACCATGGTATCGTGCCAGCGCATTGCCGGCTTTCCAGGTGGCCTTACCACGCCCTATGTCCTCGGAAGGTGGGCAGGGTCGACTTCGCGCCTGCTTCCCTCTGCACGACTGGTATCAAGAATGATGATGCCGCGTGCACCCCAAATTGACCTTTCTGCGATAGGGCCTATTCGCCCAGCACACAGAGGGACTTGCCGACGCGAGGCCTACGCCTGCCCCAGCCTTGACGAGGACCCCTTTCCGTCCTCGGGCTCAGGAACCCGCCTGGTTGACCGACGGACCTTTCCAGGTCCTTCCTCCCCGGTTTTGGAGGTACCTGACCGGGGTTCAGCTTCCCAGCCCCACTACCCTTGTTCGGGGTAGTAACCTTCCGCGTTTTGGAGCGGCCCCCAGGGAGCTCATCCCCTGGAGACTGTCTCCCCCGTTTTTGTGTCTGCTCCGTTGGAGTAGTCACCCCCGACGTACCCGCAAATACTTGAGCCTCAGTCTGGGTAGACCTTGGCACCACCGTCTTAGCTGGCACGCCTTCGGTCGACTCGACCTTGCCCGAGTCCGCGAATCCTTGGGCCTCAGTCTGGGTAGACCTCGACTCCACCGATTTCACGGGTTTACACTTGGCCGTCCCGACCGCCCTCTCCAGCTTGGCGTCCAGCATCGACTTTCGAAGTTTCTGCAAGCTCCTCTTGAGGTCCTTGCTGATATTATGCTTCGATGACGCAAAGTCGATGATGGCGTCCAGCTGTTCCGTCGCCACCTCGAAGGCCGAAAGCCCATCGCGTTTGCGGTTCATCGCCTTCACAAGCCATGGGCCGTCAATAACCCCTTCCGGCGTTTTTATAGCCGAGAGGAAGGTTGAGTGACCCACGCTGGCGCTGCGCACTGAGCTGCCGACTATTGCCTCTGGCCTCCTAGGCGGAGACCTGAACAACCCACCTCTTGCGAAGGGGTTGTCGCCTACACTACTACCACTAATTGAAGAATTGACTTGGTTTTCCATTTTGGTCCCACGAGTTGCTCAGGAAAAGAGGTCCACCACGCCAGAGCCCAGCATAACGCGGTAAGGGACAATTACTGTGCCCAGATACCCGGCAGGCTCCATTAAAGGCCTAGCTTATTATTTCACCCCCTGGCCATGCATCCCCTCGGCACGGGTCGCTTAACGCCTTGGGATTAGGGGTTAGGGACGATGGTCCCGGTCTAACTCGAAGTGGCCATGGGCAGGGTCGTCAAGCCCTTGGACAAAGTCCCTGCTGCCCCAAGCTTTTTGTCTAGCGCCAGAACTTCAACGTTACGGAGATGAAATTCGTCGTAGATTGTCCTGTCATAGCCTGCAAATCCGAGCGAGTGACAGCTCCATTACGTGGCATGGTTTGTTTCGAGACGTATCTTCTTCTACGTTGTTCCAAATAATGTTTTCCAGCTGCCTTGTTAGGCCCATGTCAACCTGCTGTACAGTCGAGAGCCACAGTATCAGTTTTGCTACCAGTCCCACCAAACCCTAAAGCTAGGCTTGTGTGCTTCTTACGCTACAGAATCTCTTCAGCAAAACAGTGCATTTTGGAGTCCTAAATAAGCATAAAATAAACGACCTCGACTGCATACTAAATAACTTTATAATTCCCGCAAATTTAACGTGAAATATTCACCGACCAGTAAATATATTCTACAATGACGTATCTGTGTGCATTTTCCATTAATTATAAGCGGTTTGTCGGATTCCACACTACTCTGTCGAATCTGAATCAATATCCGAGCTTGTTGATAGTTAAATGGGTTGCAACGGCTTCCCATTCACCGACAGGTGCAAAACTCCGTTTCAGTGCACAAATATTTCATTTATATTGTATCAATTTATGGCACGATTTACGATTCATTCACAAATGAATAGATCGTAATTATCGTGATAATGGCCCGGGAAAATCGTTTTTGGAAACAACGACGCTTTCGCGTGCCGTTTATCGGTTTTCGTGTATTCTTTTCTATACAACCCAAATAGAAGTGGGAGCCGGAAAGTTGCCCGCTAAAATAACATTTCGATAATGAGCCACAATATGAACTGTTTATGTTTCGATGCTCGTCTTGGCTTAGATCCAACTAGATTAGCAAAATGATATTTCGAGGAAAAGCGTCTTACCAATCCTTACGGACATCTCCTTGAACCAAAAAAAACGGGAAACTCAGCTTTCGTGAACCGTGAAGGAAACGACCAAACCAGCAGGTGCTTAATGCGTCTCCATAAATTACCAACCATAATGTATCATGTCAAAAAGCCACTGTGGTGTTGCCATCGTTAGAGCATTTTAAGAAGCAGAACCTTCGTCCCCATCCACCCGCGCGCGCTCAGCCAAAGAGCAACAGCCGTGCGGGAGCAGCAAGTGATACATTACGGGCGTGTGGCTTTAAAATCTTCCGAAACCGACACCTTCCTTCTGGTCTCGCGGCAACTGTGCGCTCACTCACTCTGAAGATTCTCGTAGCTATACTGGCTTCTTTACAACTCCGCTCTTTGGTAGGATGTAAATATTCGCCGCATTGACTGCTGTTACCATCGTAGCCTTCAGGGGCACCATTAGAGGATGGGCTGGCAAATTTGAAAGAAATACGATTAGCTAGGAAAAGAATATTTTGTTCAAAAAAATTCGGATCAAAATCAGTCTAGAAAAGAATTCGAAATAGATTTTTATAGCCTTTTCATAGGTTTTGACATACCTTAGTGCATATATAGGAACAACAATCAGCACGCAATTTCTTGTATAAACATCTACTATTTTCTATTATGAATGGTTGACAAACTACAAACGAATGATGACTGGGGCATCGAATATGCAACTGCATAACGTTATCTTGTAAATAACTCCTTCTCCAGAGCCTAAGTCCGCCCATGTGACATTTCAGCAGTCTGTGGTATGGTTGGAAGAATATTGCCTTCTATTTTTCCCTCGATCCACTACATTAGTGGAAAGGTGGAGTGAAAAGCAGAAAAAACTCCCAGTTCGGCTGAAGCGGGGAAGCTAAAATGTTGATTTGAGTAAGTTAACACCGAAGAACCGAAGGAACTGCTTGGGCTCTGGCGGCTGCCCTCACCGTGGAAAATCTGTCTTAAGGGATTGGGTGCATGTGTTCTGCATGGGGCGCGATTTTTTCGCCTTCTCGCAGTGATGATGATGATGATCCGACTCTTCCAGTCTAGCTGCCTTCTTTTTTCCTTTACCAGGCGGGTAGAGCAAAATAAGCAAAGGTGTTGCTGAAGTAATTTCATGGCGCGCTTGAAGTCATTCTTCCGGGTGAATATACTTCGTGGCGCTTTCTTCCCAGTTATGGAAGGGGGTAGAGGAGAACGAACGGAGTTCAAATGCGAAAATTTGTTAATTTCGACGGTTGACGCTGTACGATATTAGCATATAATTATGCGAAATACTGCTTAATTTTGACGAATTTATGGAGCCCCAACGTGTGTATTTCTGCGACAGCATGCCATCGCCACCGAGTGCAGCGTTGGATGTGGCAGAAAATAAAAAGCATCCGGGGGAGACATTCCATGTGTGTTCATGTGTTTTATGGAAATCGTCTCGCAGCTGCCGTGGACCGATCCAGTTGTACCTACCGAAACGATAGCAGCTGCCTGGAAAAGTGCTAATGTATGCTAAGCCTGTTGAAATCAGGCTGAGAAGGTACTGCTTTTTTGTGCTCGTCAGTAAATCTGCAGGATTAACACATAGAAGAGTCCTTCGCCTGATGACAGTGGATTAGAGAAGGATTTCTGCTTTGTATGACTTTTCACAGAAGGCAATTGTTTGGATTCATTGACAGAAGTTGATGTACATCCTGAAATTTCTAGGTCTTTAGACTAAGAAATGGATTCAACTTTAACTTATCGGTTTATCATTTTTGTGTGAATTTATATTCGAACTAAAGCAGTTGATCATTTGAATTTTATTTTTGAAATAATTTTTTAGAGCTTCCAGCGTTGAGTGTGATTTTTTGGCAAACCCAATCTAGCTTTTTCTAAGTTATTCAACCATGCAAATATAAAATGAAACGGTTTCAGAATATATCTATGAATATTTTCAAACATCCCAAGCTTTTTTTTTCTAGACAGCAATAAATCTTATTTCATATCACCTTCCATTTAGCAACTCACCTATCATCTTGAAACCCTTTTGGCGAAATTCATTACCGAAACGACCAAATTTTCAAAGCATGGAGTGGAGACGTTCCCCCGAAACTTAAAAAAGCGAGGTGCAATTTTCATTATTTCTCAAATCACACTCGGAAAAATAAATCAAACACACTACGAGCTGTTTATCCCCGTGCAGACTCTTGCGACTTGCTAGAAGTCGTTACTTGCATTATACTTTCCGTTAGCGGGATGACTTCTTGTTTTCCAGTGACTCCAAGCAAAAGATATTTAAGTTACTAGATAAAGATTGTCGCTGTCGTCGCTGTCCGGAACATCTTTTGCTGGCGAGGATAGGGGAGCTAAATGTCAAAGAAGGAAAATCCATACGATTTGACAGGTATGTACCACACATGTTTCGGACAGCAGAACAAAGGGAACCGAAGCGACAATCTTTATCTAGTAACTAAAATATCTTTTCTCCAACCCCATCTTTACGCTCATTTTTGCCATCGACGACGACTGGCAGCAGGAGGAGTACCAGTCGCGCGCGTAGTAATTAAAACGAGCGCCAATAAACATGGTTCTGAAGAGCAAACACTTTTTCATTTATTAATGGTTGAGTGCGCCGTAAAACGAGTTCTTCTTGTGCCGCCGGTCCAAAGTCGGAAGCCGGAAGTCTGCAGCAGAGGTATTGGTTTCCAAGAGTGGGAAACTGGCTGGGTGCTTCCAGATGAACGAAAGTTATTTATAAAAAAAAACAAACGAAGACGCTGGGCTTGCTTCACCGAGAAAAAGTGCTTTCGTTGCGATGAAAAAAAAATCGCCAAGACGAAACAAATGAAGCTAGCATGTATGTAAAATATTTTTTACGTATAACGAACGAAGTTACTAATTCTCTACTAAGTTGACTATGTAAATACTACTACGTATTTTTATTACTGTTTGATATGTTAGATAAAAAACTATTGAAATACAGAAAAAAACAAAACACGCGATTCCTAATTTCAATTCTAAGAATTTGGAGATTGCATTCAAAGATTGATACGAAGATTGTTTCTGATATAATTTTTCAACATACAACTAATTCAATTTGATTCTGTGACTTATTGTGGATTTATATTTGATATGTCGATAACAAACACTGAAGAAGTTTCCAAGTAGGTAACGAAATACACATCTGCTTGTTGATACATAAAAAAGTTAATAGTGGAAGTAAATGGAAGAATAATAGTCTTTTAACCTTGTAGCATTTCCCCTAAGACGCTCTAAAAATAATTAATCATTTGATATGTTATTCTTTAATGGTGAGATCAATGGTAGTGGATCCAAAGATAAATTGAGTTCAAGTAATGGATATAGAGATCAGGAATCGTAATTCGCCGTGAAGTCATTTTAGCATAACATGGCTATTTATTGCTAAATTGGCTATTCAATGCTAAATTGATTAATCTACTGAATATTGTCGCAAAGTGGTACTTGGGATTGGTACATTTTCCTATACAGTCCTTAAAATCACGGAAGGAGGGGAAGGACTGTTAGTTGATTCAGACATGATGCCACATGGCTGGATTGAATTTGGATTGAATTTGGATTGGATTTGGATTGGATTTGGATTGGATTTGGATTGGTTTGGATTGGTTGGATTGGTTTGGATTGGTTTGGATTGGTTTGGATTGGTTGGATTGGTTTGGATTGGTTTGGATTGGTTTGGATTGGTTTGGATTGGTTTGGATTGGTTTGGATTGGTTTGGATTGGTTTGGATTGGTTTGGAATGGTTTGGATTGGTTTGGATTGGTTTGGATTGGTTTGGTTTGGATTGGATTGGTTTGGATTGGTTTGGATTGGTTTGGATTGGTTTGGTTGGTTTGGATTGGTTTGGTTGGTTTGGATTGGTTTGGTTGGTTTGGATTGGTTTGGATTGGTTTGGATTGGTTTGGTTGGTTTGGATTGGTTTGGTTGGTTTGGATTGGTTTGGATTGGTTTGGATTGGTTTGGTTGGTTTGGATTGGTTTGGTTGGTTTGGATTGGTTTGGATTGGTTTGGATTGGTTTGGATTGGTTTGGATTGGTTTGGATTGGTTTGGATTGGTTTGGATTGGTTTGGATTGGTTTGGTTGGTTTGGATTGGTTTGGTTGGTTTGGTTGGTTTGGATTGGTTTGGATTGGTTTGGATTGGTTTGGATTGGTTTGGATTGGTTTGGTTGGTTTGGATTGGTTGGTTGGTTTGGATTGGTTTGGTTGGTTTGGATTGGTTTGGATTGGTTTGGATTGGTTTGGATTGGTTTGGATTGGTTTGGATTGGTTTGGATTGGTTTGGATTGGTTTGGATTGGTTTGGATTGGATTTGGTTGGTTTGGATTGGTTTGGATTGGTTTGGATTGGTTTGGATTGGTTTGGATTGGTTTGGATTGGTTTGGATTGGTTTGGATTGGTTTGGATTGGTTTGGATTGGTTTGGTTGGTTTGGATTGGTTTGGATTGGTTTGGTTGGTTTGGATTGGTTTGGATTGGTTTGGATTGGTTTGGATTGGTTTGGATTGGTTTGGATTGGTTTGGTTGGTTTGGATTGGTTTGGATTGGTTTGGATTGGTTTGGATTGGTTTGGTTGGTTTGGATTGGTTTGGATTGGTTTGGATTGGTTTGGATTGGTTTGGATTGGTTTGGATTGGTTTGGATTGGTTTGGATTGGTTTGGATTGGTTTGGATTGGTTTGGTTGGTTTGGATTGGTTTGGTTGGTTTGGATTGGTTTGGATTGGTTTGGATTGGTTTGGATTGGTT
Source organism: Armigeres subalbatus (assembly GCF_024139115.2). Taxonomy (NCBI): domain Eukaryota; kingdom Metazoa; phylum Arthropoda; class Insecta; order Diptera; family Culicidae; genus Armigeres; species Armigeres subalbatus. Next base: position 192,595,084 of record NC_085139.1, read on the forward strand.
TGGATTGGTTTGGATTGGTTTGGATTGGTTTGGATTGGTTTGGATTGGTTTGGATTGGTTTGGATTGGTTTGGATTGGTTTGGATTGGTTTGGATTGGTTTGGATTGGTTCGGTTGGTTTGGATTGGTTTGGATTGGTTTGGATTGGTTTGGATTGGTTGGATTGGTTTGGATTGGTTTGGATTGGTTTGGATTGGTTTGGATTGGTTTGGTTGGTTTGGTTGGTTTGGATTGGTTTGGATTGGTTTGGATTGGTTTGGATTGGTTTGGTTGGTTTGGATTGGTTTGGATTGGTTTGGATTGGTTTGGATTGGTTTGGATTGGTTTGGTTGGTTTGGTTGGTTTGGTTGGTTTGGATTGGTTTGGTTGGTTTGGTTTGGATTGGTTTGGTTGGTTTGGATTGGTTTGGATTGGTTTGGATTGGTTTGGTTGGTTTGGATTGGTTTGGTTGGTTTGGTTGGTTTGGATTGGTTTGGTTGGTTTGGATTGGTTTGGGATTGGTTTGGATTGGTTTGGATTGGTTTGGTTGGTTTGGATTGGTTTGGATTGGTTTGGATTGGTTTGGATTGGTTTGGATTGGTTTGGTTGGATTTGGATTGGTTTGGATTGGTTTGGATTGGTTTGGATTGGTTTGGATTGGTTTGGATTGGTTTGGTTGGTTTGGATTGGTTTGGATTGGTTTGGATTGGTTTGGATTGGTTTGGTTGGTTTGGATTGGTTCGGATTGGTTTGGTTGGTTTGGTTGGTTTGGATTGGTTTGGATTGGTTTGGATTGGTTTGGATTGGTTTGGATTGGTTTGGATTGGTTTGGATTGGTTTGGATTGGTTTGGATTGGTTTGGATTGGTTTGGATTGGTTTGGATTGGTTTGTGTTGGTTTGGATTGGTTTGGATTGGTTTGGATTGGTTTGGATTGGTTTGGATTGGTTTGGATTGGTTTGGTTGGTTTGGATTGGTTTGGATTGGTTTGGATTGGTTTGGATTGGTTTGGATTGGTTTGGATTGGTTTGGATTGGTTTGGATTGGTTTGGATTGGTTTGGATTGGTTTGGATTGGTTTGGATTGGTTTGGATTGGTTTGGATTGGATTGGATTGGATTGGTTTGGATTGGTTTGGATTGGTTTGGATTGGTTTGGATTGGTTTGGATTGGTTTGGTTGGTTCGGATTGGTTTGGATTGGTTTGGATTGGTTGGTTTGGATTGGTTTGGTTGGTTTGGATTGGTTTGGATTGGTTTGGATTGGTTTGGATTGGTTTGTGTTGGTTTGGATTGGTTTGGTTGGTTTGGATTGGTTTGGATTGGTTTGGATTGGTTTGGATTGGTTTGGATTGGTTTGGTTGGATTGGATTGGTTTGGATTGGTTTGGATTGGTTTGGATTGGTTTGGATTGGTTTGGATTGGTTTGGATTGGTTTGGATTGGTTTGGATTGGTTTGGATTGGTTTGGATTGGTTTGGTTGGTTTGGATTGGTTTGGATTGGTTTGGATTGGTTTGGATTGGTTTGGATTGGTTTGGATTGGTTTGGTTGGTTTGGTTGGTTTGGATTGGTTTGGATTGGTTTGGATTGGTTTGGATTGGTTTGGATTGGTTTGGATTGGTTTGGATTGGTTTGGTTGGTTTGGATTGGTTTGGATTGGTTTGGATTGGTTTGGATTGGTTTGGATTGGTTTGGTTGGTTTGGATTGGTTTGGATTGGTTTGGATTGGTTTCGGTTGGTTTGGATTGGTTTGGATTGGTTTGGATTGGTTTGGTTTGGATTGGTTTGGATTGGTTTGGATTGGTTTGGATTGGTTTGGATTGGTTTGGATTGGTTTGGATTGGTTTGGATTGGTTTGGATTGGTTTGGTTGGTTTGGATTGGTTTGGATTGGTTTGGATTGGTTTGGTTGGTTTGGATTGGTTTGGATTGGTTTGGATTGGTTTGGTTGGTTTGGATTGGTTTGGATTGGTTTGGATTGGTTTGGTTGGTTTGGATTGGTTTGGATTGGTTTGGATTGGTTTGGATTGGTTTGGATTGGTTTGGATTGGATTTGGTTGGTTTGGATTGGTTTGGATTGGTTTGGATTGGTTTGGATTGGTTTGGTTGGTTTGGTTGGTTTGGATTGGTTTGGATTGGTTTGGATTGGTTTGGATTGGTTTGGATTGGTTTGGATTGGTTTGGTTTGGTTGGTTTGGTTGGTTTGGATTGGTTTGGTTGGTTTGGATTGGTTTGGGATTGGTTTGGATTGGTTTGGATTGGTTTGGTTGGTTTGGTTGGTTTGGATTGGTTTGGATTGGTTTGGATTGGTTTGGATTGGTTTGGATTGGTTTGGTTGGTTTGGATTGGTTTGGATTGGTTTGGATTGGTTTGGATTGGTTTGGTTGGTTTGGATTGGTTTGGATTGGTTTGGATTGGTTTGGATTGGTTTGGATTGGTTTGGATTGGTTTGGATTGGTTTGGATTGGTTTGGATTGGTTTGGTTGGTTTGGATTGGTTTGGATTGGTTTGGATTGGTTTGGATTGGTTTGGATTGGTTTGGATTGGTTTGGTTGGTTTGGATTGGTTTGGATTGGTTTGGATTGGTTTGGATTGGTTTGGATTGGTTTGGATTGGTTTGGATTGGTTTGGATTGGTTTGGATTGGTTTGGATTGGTTTGGATTGGTTTGGATTGGTTCGGTTGGTTTGGATTGGTTTGGTTGGTTTGGATTGGTTTGGATTGGTTTGGATTGGTTTGGATTGGTTTGGATTGGTTTGGATTGGTTTGGATTGGTTTGGATTGGTTTGGATTGGTTTGGATTGGTTTGGTTGGTTTGGATTGGTTTGGATTGGTTTGGATTGGTTTGGATTGGTTTGGATTGGTTTGGATTGGTTTGGATTGGTTTGGTTGGTTTGGATTGGTTTGGTTGGTTTGGATTGGTTTGGATTGGATTTGGATTGGTTTGGATTGGTTTGGATTGGTTTGGATTGGTTTGGATTGGTTTGGATTGGTTTGGATTGGTTTGGATTGGTTTGGATTGGTTTGGATTGGTTTGGATTGGTTTGGTTGGTTTGGATTGGTTTGGATTGGTTTGGATTGGTTTGGATTGGTTTGGATTGGTTTGGTTGGTTTGGATTGGTTTGGATTGGTTTGGTTGGTTTGGATTGGTTTGGATTGGTTTGGATTGGTTTGGTTGGTTTGGATTGGTTTGGATTGGTTTGGATTGGTTTGGATTGGTTTGGATTGGTTTGGATTGGTTTGGATTGGTTTGGATTGGTTTGGATTGGTTTGGATTGGTTTGGATTGGTTTGGTTGGTTTGGATTGGATTTGGATTGGTTTGGATTGGTTTGGATTGGTTTGGTTTGGATTGGTTTGGATTGGTTTGGATTGGTTTGGTTGGTTTGGATTGGTTTGGATTGGTTTGGTTGGATTGGTTTGGATTGGTTTGGGATTGGTTTGGATTGGTTTGGATTGGTTTGGATTGGTTTGGATTGGTTTGGATTGGTTTGGATTGGTTTGGATTGGTTTGGATTGGTTTGGATTGGTTTGGTTGGTTTGGATTGGTTTGGATTGGTTTGGTTGGTTTGGTTGGTTTGGATTGGTTTGGATTGGTTTGGTTGGTTTGGATTGGTTTGGATTGGTTTGGATTGGTTTGGATTGGTTTGGATTGGTTTGGTTGGTTTGGATTGGTTTGGTTGGTTTGGATTGGTTTGGATTGGTTTGGTTGGTTTGGATTGGTTTGGATTGGTTTGGTTGGTTGGTTTGGTTGGTTTGGATTGGTTTGGATTGGTTTGGATTGGTTTGGATTGGTTTGGATTGGTTTGGATTGGTTTGGATTGGTTTGGTTGGTTTGGATTGGTTTGGATTGGTTTGGATTGGTTTGGATTGGTTTGGATTGGTTTGGATTGGTTTGGATTGGTTTGGATTGGTTTGGATTGGTTTGGATTGGTTTGGTTGGTTTGGATTGGTTTGGATTGGTTTGGATTGGTTTGGATTGGTTTGGTTGGTTTGGATTGGTTTGGATTGGTTTGGATTGGTTTGGATTGGTTTGGATTGGTTTGGATTGGTTTGGATTGGTTTGGATTGGTTTGGATTGGTTTGGTTGGTTTGGATTGGTTTGGATTGGTTTGGATTGGTTTGGATTGGTTTGGATTGGTTTGGATTGGTTTGGATTGGTTTGGATTGGTTTGGATTGGTTTGGATTGGTTTGGATTGGATTTGGATTGGTTTGGATTGGTTTGGTTGGTTTGGTTGGTTTGGATTGGTTTGGTTGGTTTGGATTGGTTTGGATTGGTTTGGATTGGTTTGGTTGGTTTGGTTGGTTTGGATTGGTTTGGATTGGTTTGGATTGGTTGGTTGGATTCGGATTGGTTTGGATTGGTTTGGATTGGTTTGGTTGGTTTGGATTGGTTTGGATTGGTTTGGATTGGTTTGGGATTGGTTTGGATTGGTTTGGATTGGTTTGGATTGGTTTGGATTGGTTTGGTTGGTTTGGATTGGTTTGGATTGGTTTGGATTGGTTCGGATTGGTTTGGATTGGTTTGGATTGGTTTGGATTGGTTTGGATTGGTTTGGATTGGTTTGGATTGGTTTGGTTGGTTTGGATTGGTTTGGATTGGTTTGGATTGGTTTGGATTGGTTTGGATTGGTTTGGATTGGTTTGGATTGGGTTTGGATTGGTTTGGATTGGTTTGGTTGGTTTGGATTGGTTTGGATTGGTTTGGTTGGTTTGGATTGGTTTGGATTGGTTTGGTTGGTTTGGATTGGTTTGGATTGGTTTGGATTGGTTTGGATTGGTTGGTTTGGATTGGTTTGGATTGGTTTGGATTGGTTTGGATTGGTTCGGATTGGTTTGGATTGGTTTGGATTGGTTTGGATTGGTTTGGATTGGTTTGGATTGGTTTGGATTGGTTTGGATTGGTTTGGTTGGTTTGGATTGGTTTGGATTGGTTTGGATTGGTTTGGATTGGTTTGGATTGGTTTGGATTGGTTTGGATTGGTTTGGATTGGTTTGGATTGGATTCGGATTGGTTTGGATTGGTTTGGATTGGTTTGGTTGGTTTGGATTGGTTTGGTTGGTTTGGATTGGTTTGGATTGGTTTGGATTGGTTTGGATTGGTTTGGATTGGTTTGGTTGATTTGGATTGGATTTGGATTGGATTTGGATTGGATTTGGATTGGATTTGGATTGGATTTGGATTGGATTTGGATTGGATTTGGATTGGATTTGGATTGGATTTGGATTGGATTTGGATTGGATTTGGATTGGATTTGGATGCTATGCGAGCATCCCGGACATTCTGATATAGAAACTGTGTATATTTTGACCTTTTATTGTTTTGTTTTCAAATCATTTCTTTCAAACCCCCTTTACGCCTCCAGTTCCTAATAAATAATTTAAAAGCCCAGCTTTATCCAAGTCACTTTTTATTTCGACGAGTTCCATTTCAAACGACTGGTGTTTGCTGATCCATTTGAATCCTGCTCGTTATAGAGGATAGTATCGAATATCACTTCCCAGTTTGGTTTTCCACATGATGCTTTTACTGAAAACGTTGTCGTCATCGTCTGGTACAAGATTTTTTTTCTATCCCCATTCTTATGTGATTCCTATCACACCTCTCTCATATGGATGGCTCGTGTGAAGTGATAAACATAAAAGCGCATAAATGGTTTTGGGATCATCGAAGCGTCTGAGGCTGCAGCCAATACCGCCATGGGATGGAGGGCAATCAACAGGTTGCCGGTCGTTCGAACTTCGAAGTAACCTCTATCGTCGGAAGTTATGACGGCAATTTAATCATTTAAAAACGATTATTGACGGCAGCGGCGGTTCGCTGCCGTACAACAGAAGGGTGTCACATATGATGATACTCTCTTTATTGGAACGACTGTCGTAAATTGAGTCATATCGTAAAATTTGAACGATTTTCGTCTATTTGAAGTGGATGATTGTTGTGGAATAACCTTTGTGGGGAGGTTTCCGTTACATGGTGAAAAACAGGAGAAGGAGAAGGACAAACGCATTCCATTGATCCTCAGGGACCAGTATAGGCTCTTTAAAGAGCGCGTGCATAATTGAATTAATGAAATAAAAAGTTTAGATGGCTAGCGCGACCACTTCTGATACAATTCGGTTAGCCATGAATACGACGGATAAAAACTGAAATTGAACAACACCATTCTCACATTATGATTATTTTATGAATTTCTTCAACGACGGTTTCGATTATATTCAGTAGCAAGAGTAGAATTTTCCGATTAGTAAAATATCTTGCACTTAGAAAAATTCCCTTTTCATCTGTAAACATCGCGCAGTTCAACAGCTTTTACCAAGTCGTCACCTTTGTCGGTAACCCAATCTTCCCAACTTCAAGAATCTCAGGTTAACCAAAGACATTGCCGAGTAAACTTCTTGCTCCCTAGTTGGGCGATCCGGATTCCGTACCCATTTCAAAATAGGTGACGGTCTGCTTTCAAATATTTGTGATAAACACCACTCCCGGCTGGACCGACTGATGCCTAATGGGTTGTAGTATGAGAACTCAGTCCAACCCAAAACCACACCGCAACCTGAACCAGCTCGGAGGAAACCGAAGGGTACACCCGTCAGCTATCAAACTGTGTCTTCCGAGTGAACCACAACCATTTTGTCTTGGGGTAATGTGGCACAAATTACTGGCTTGTCCTCCCGCACCTTCAAATTGTATGCTTTTCCCATTCTGCAAAATTTAATTAAATAACATTATTCCGCGTGTAAAAACAAACCGATTTTTGCAAGTCAATCTCCAAAATGAGAATACGATCGACTGTACCGTGCAACCCTTTCGATGCGTATTCCGCGGAAACGCGTGGGGGCTGATCCCATCGAACCAATCCATCAATTTCACATCCATCATGCCGGTGTTGGAGGGCGTCCCAGAGCGTATCGAATCGATTTCTGCCGGGCCAGACGAGGCAGCATCTCCGCTCTCCAGTCAGTCAGTTGGTGCAAAAATGATTTATTACCTTCAATTTTGTGTAACCGATTTCCGTTTCTGTTCCCTTTTTCAAAACGGAGTCGGAGTAAATAATTGCTTTGGTGGCGGGGCTTTCCAGATTTTGGAATCAAGTCATTTCTCAACTAGTGGCTGATTTTTACACATGGAGCAATATTCTCACATTTACGTAAATAGTGTGTTTGATTTGAACATCCAACGCTATTGCAATTTGGACATTGCGTCTCTTTGTTATAAATTCAGTCTCGATAGTGTACGTATGCTAAAGCGATGCTTTCGGAGTTATTTGAAGAGAAATTGAGAAACTAGCATGTCAACTTCGTAATTAGTATTCAATTAGTGTTCAATCAGCGAACTGTTAGGCAGAGTACAACATCGCACGAGAAATAAATCACGGTAAAAGTCCACCATACAACACGTTTTTAAATTCAGCGTCTGAAATAAGTTATCACAAAAAAGCTACTAAATGATCAAAATCATTCTATGATCAAAAAATCAATAATTAGCTTTCAATGCATAAATCCCAAACGTTGTCATCATCAAAGGAAGTATCCAACGATGGATTTTAGTTTCTCTTTCGTGATGTTTGAAATAAAACTTACCAAGTCACCTGTGTCGGCATGACTAAATCTATCGGCAAGCAGTGCAAAGTTCAAATCAATTTTTCCCATATCATTCCGGATGGTCGAATTCGAATTGAAATGAAACTTTGGCACACGGAGCACCTCAACATGAATATTAATAAATAGAGAAACGTTGTTCGAAAGACCGCAAAAACTGTGGAGAGGCTGGGTACAGGTCAATTAGTTATTGACAAACCAATCCGTTTGGCACCGGCGATGACGCTATGGCAGGCAGAAAGATTGAAAGAAGATTGCAAACCGCAAAGTGAAAGTCCTTCCCTGAATGGACCTGTTTGTTTGTCGAAAGGAACGGAACGGAACAAGACTGGCGCGGGGAAAGTCTTTGAAATTTTGATAAATACGGTCTCGTCTTCTTATGGGACGACAGGAAAAGATGACAACGGCGATGTAGTGGCCTTCGTACGTTAGTTGTGGTTGGAGCACCGGCAAGATTATATCCCCGGTACCCTTTGAACTGATGAAGATAAGTCACACGGCAGGGTAGATGCGGCAAAGTTTTCACTAGCCAAATGTGGAAAATGAAAGGCAGAGTCTTGAAACTAATTATATTAATTTTTCTTATGCTGGGATAGTATGGGATGGTGTTTTCAAGATGGACAGTTTAAATTGACATTCGCAATGGGCAAGATAACTGGAATAATGTTATCATAATTGTGTGTTCTGATTTTGGCTACGCATTCCAATGCTCACCACAATATTTTTGCGCTATTATTTCAATACTGATTTAATTGAGGAGTGATATTTTCAAATGATGTAAGCGATGTGAGAAGTGAGATGTTCGATGTGAGAAGAGAGTAGTGAATAGTAAGAAGTGAGTAGTGAATAGGGTGGTCTAACCGGTAGTACCGAAACCGGTAATACCGGTATTACCGGCCAATTTTGGGTATCGAAAATACCGGTATTATAGACGTAAAATACCGGTATTTTCGGTGTTTAAAATTTTGCTGTCAGTATAAAAAATCTTACCTTTTCTTCAATGAACATTGTTGATATCGTTCAAAATTTTCCCGCAATGTATACAATTGTGAAAACAATTTTGAGCCGTAGTAGTTCTTTTCCGTATATCACCTGTGGAAAACGATTCTCTGCAAACATTTTTTTGTTTCTGAATTCGAAAACAGAATTTGAATTAGTGGCTGATGTCAAGGCACACTATTAAATTAATTCAAGCCCTCAAACCAGTTCGATCTGTTGTGGAACTACTGCTCTGTGAGTTCTGCACTCTATATGAAGCAGACGTGACGTTCCAATTTACGTTGGAACTATTATCAAATCAAGCCACATAAATTTCCGCCACTATTTCGATGCTTTTAAGAAATGAATCCAAGAAAGACGATTCAAATACGCCGATTTTTTGCTTTTTTAAATAATTCTGCCGTGAAGAAATTAATCAAAAATGATTTTGGCATTTTCTTAAAGGCATCCAGAGCTACTTTGATTAAGTAAGCGCATGGGATCTTGAAGCGTCTAATCATTCCTGATGCGATCGTTGAAACTGAGAGAACGACCATACCTGACGATCGGTACGAGGAAGATACCTCTATGAATATTTTTCTGGTTTATTGGTTAAAGAACAACTTGAGAAGAGACTGTATTAAAGGAAATACTTACGTTGCTTATGGCAAATACGTTGACGCCAGGATCCTTGCATATAATCCGTAAGGAATTTCCCTACTATGAATCAGAAGGGATTAATGGCAAGCATTTAACACTGATTTTCGACGGTCTTGGAACCATTCGTCCTACTTCGGTTGAACCAGAGAGGGCTTTCTCAGTAGTTGGCAACATTGCTAACAAAATCCAATGCAGATTAGGAGATGAGTCGCTTAGTATGTTATGTCTATTTAAATTTCGCTTAGCCCAGCTCGAAAAGCAATGATTTTAACATTTGAAGTTTGTCAACAAATATTGTTTCTATCTATAAGTCCCAATCAAAAGTTTTTCTGTTAATACCTGATTTTTTTTACAAAAACCGGTATTCTACCGGTATTACCGGTATTGACTCCACCAAATACCGAATACCGGTATTTGCCAAAAATGACCAATACCGACCACCCTAGTAGTGAGGGGCCCTCCTTAGCCTAGCGGTACGATGTGTGGCTATAAAGCAAGACCAAGCTGACGATAGCTGGTTTCTAATCACGGTGCCGTTCTAAACAATTTTCGGTTTGCAAATTATCTCGGCTTTTCTGGGCATAAAAGTTTTAGCCTCATGATATACGAATGCAAAAATGCTAACTTGGGTTAGAAACTTCGCAGTTAATAACTGTGGAAGTGCTGAATGAAAACTAAGCAAGCGAGGTGGCAATTAAGCATATGCGGTACATTTCGAAAAATTCCGTTTCAGGTGGTTCGAAACGAAATTCCGCGGAATTTCGCGGAATTTGAGCAAGCATAAATTCCGCCATCAAAAACTAGCTTTAAACGAAATTTAACGGAATTCCGCGGAATTTCTAAACTAATTTAAACTTATATCATACTTCGCAAATTACTCAAAATTTCGGCTGCGCCATTGAAAAAATCAAAAATCGTAGAGGCTCTTTGTTGCTTATATATTGACGCCTACTATTTACTTAACCCCATTCCGAGACGATAAAAACGTATTTATTTTTCTTCTAGAAAACGTATCCAGTGTTTGGTGGAAATGTTCAATGTTTTTGAGGTTATCCTATTTTTAACGAAAATGCGTCAGATTTAACGCAATTTTAAGTACGTCAGGCATAGAGTGTAGATGTTAGTAATAACAATTAGTTCTTCCGATGACTTTGTCTAGCAGGCGAAGTCTTTTCTGAGCGCCTCTTTCGAACTAAAGGGAAAGGCCTTCTCCTCCACTTAGGCCTCAAACCAGGGGTGACATTGTGCATCTCGAATCGAATCACTCGATTCGTAAGTTTTTGGATTCGTTTCGAAAAAATTGCGGCATTATGTATTTCGTTCGACTTCATTCAGTCACAGTACAAGATTTCGAATGGTGCTGTACTAGTTCAATCGAGTATGTTCTGTCAAACGAAATGTAAACAGAGAGAATAAGAGATAGCTGTCTCCGTGTTTAGTATGCCGCCCGCTGGAGAGACAACCTTCAGCGCATGACGAATGTGAGTAAACAGAGAGAACAAGAGTAATTTCATCTGCGTGTAGCATGTTGCCTGTTGGAAAGGCATCCTTCAGGGCATGAATTGGCAGTTAATTTATAAACAAGCAAATTGTACTCAATGACTATAAAAAGCAATATTATTTGTGGAGCAGTAGCAACCGATTTAAACATTATGCCGATACGGCATGTTTTGTAAATTGAGATATTGTTATACGGCACAAATTATTAATTTTATGTTAATTCGAGTTTATGCCACAGATCCAATTTTGAGCTAAATAATTTAAAGCTAAAGAAGTATTCGATAATAAATTAATTTGATGCTTCCTGTGTTAAATTTAAATGCACTTGGGTCATCTCATGCGCGTTTTTTCATTTAACTCATGTATTTTTACGTAGATTTTGGAATATATACGTATTTACGCAGATTTTCCTCATAGATTTTTCACGCGATTTATCGAAATCGTCAAGAAATACGTGAAAACCCGATTTTAGTTGAAGTCGTTTTTACGCGGATTTCGGGATAATTAGAGATTGCATATTGTCTAGAAACTATGAAAGTAGGTATTCTTAAGACATTCTTTTCCTCAAGAGACAATAATAAAACATTCATTCTCCTCCGTAGAAATAATAACAAATATAATTAAAAACTTTCAGCAAGAAATAACTCTCGAACAACATTCGAAAGCTATAAAGGTGACGAGTGTTTTTCATTCGACTTGAGTCGTTTTTCAGTGTGCTATCGAGTTTCCATAATGCCAAAACATCTCGTTATTCTTGTACCTCCTCGAGCATACTCGAACGATGAGTCGTTTTCGAGATCGAATCAAAACTCGTAATGCCAAACATGTTTAACTCCATAGAATTACGTTCGAATCGAGATGCACAATGCCACCCCAGGTTCAAGCGTATGAGCAAGCACCGTTCAAGAGTTAAGCGAGCATAAAGAAGGCCCTAAGAGAAACAAAATGTGCAACATTTCACATTCATGATTAAAGATGCTCCATATAACTTATCTGTGATATAACAGTCAATATTCAGCGAATCAACTAAATATAAATACAGTCCTTAAAAAGGTTTGAAATTTTGTCATATTGTTTGACTTTTTGAAAAATATGTTTGTAATATTCCAGAGTCGTGGGTATTTCTGAATCTTTGTATGGAATTTGCCAAAGTCCAGAACAGATTGAAAGATTAGTAGAATTGCTGAAAGTAAAGACTCATGATTGCCTTCAGATTCAGCTCATACTGTCCATAGTAGCTGTTTCTTGCACTTAAGGAGGAACAAAGTTTGCCATCAAACCAATACACAAATCCATATTTTTTAATGAGTTTTGTGATATTGCTCAGTGTTGTACTACCTACAAATAACAATTTTTCGAAGAATGAAAAGAAACAGACGATACAACACCAGTGGTAAATCATTCAGAAAGCACTTTTTATCGTCCAACTTTTCTTCACTATTAATTAAAAAAGTCGACGTACTTTATAGAACATCACGGAGAAGAGGGCTTTAAAAAAATTACAAATCGTGACAAATCATATCTCGCGCATAGTTTCATAAAAGCGTAACTGCGTAATTGATCGATTTCTCTTCATTATTTTTTTTTCTTTCGTTAATAACGCAAAAGATTCAAAGCTACAACCATGATTGTTGCTTCTGAAGTAAGATGCAACCATTCTTTACCACCTCAAACTCTAAAATCTATGGCAAACTGTCTAGATTCGCTGCAATGTTAGAAAGAAAGCATCGACGAAAAGAAATCGATTAACGCAGTTACGCCCTTATGATCATAAACGCGAGATACACAAATTTCAGATGGTTAGCCACCTCTGAAGTGGATCGGTCGATGATCGGATTCGCTATTGAACCTTGGATGGCTCGTGCTGATTGTATTGCGGATTCAATTTGCTCATCTTAATTATGCTTTAGCATAATCAATCAATTTAAAGGTGAAATAAGGGTTTTAACAGAATTATATTCGTTATGTGCTCGTTACGAGAAGAATTGCAAACTGATATAAAACTGATCATATTCGGGGGCATACGCTTCAAGATAAATTTATTTTCAAACCGATTCCATAACCTGCTTCTTCTTTTACTAAAACTCTACTTGTTGCATAACAGTTAGGACAATGCAAATATCTAAAAACAATTATGACTCCCCCTCCCCCCCTCTCGGTTTTTTTTTTGCCCGAGAACAACAAAAAATTGGGTAATTTTGAAGATTTTCAAAACATTCTTTAACAAATCCAAGGAGTTTTTTTTATTATCCCCCGCTCCTCCAACCCACCCAGAATCTTTCGGAGGCCAGTAGGACATAATTTAAATTAAATATTTGTAACGACCTTATTTGTCCAAAAATTTTACTTAAATTGCGTACGTAAGCTATTTAACAAAAATTCCGCGGAAAAAATTAAAATTTCGTTTCGTTTCGAAAAATTTCGAATTAAATAGACTTTGATTTCGTATCGTTTCGTGGTCTCGAAAATAAATCTATATTTCGTTTCGCTTCGTTTCGAATCAACATAGACATTTTAAATTTCGTTTCGTTTCGTTTCGCCAAGAAAAAGTGTATTATCGCATACCCTTAGTGGCAATGTCACAGTGGGGGATGTAACGCCAATAATAATAATAATAAGAAGAAGAGTAGTGAGAAGCGAGAAGTGGGAAGCAAAAAGTTAGAAATGAGAAAAGATAAATGAGAAGTTAGAAGTGAATGGTGAGAAGTGAGAAGTGAGCATTGAGAAATGATAATTGAAAAATAAGAACAAGCCTTGAGTAGTGAGGAGTAAATGTAAATGAAATGAAAGGAAGAAAGAAAAAGGATAGATTAAAAAAAAAGAAGGATAAAATATAGAGAAGAAGAAATAATGAAGAAAGAAAAAGAAGGAAAAAAGAAAAAAATGGAAGTAACTAAAAAGAGGAGGGAGAAGGAAAAGGAAGGAAGAAGAAGAAAAAAGAAAGCGCCTTCGTTCTGATGATACGTACCCAGACATACAGACGTGACTCTTAGTAAAAATTGATTAAACAAATATCGTCTTCGTAGAATGTTGAAACACTAGCGCCATCTGTTGCACAATCTACTCGAATCAGTGGCAGCCATGATGGATTCGCGTCCAATGTTTGAACCGGCGCCTACGTCAGCACTTTTCAGTTTTGCTATGGTGCTGTTTGTTGATGTTACTTGAATTAGGGGAAGATGCCCCAAAACGCCTTTTGGGTATTCCCTCATGTTTACCATATTTGGCATGGCCGTAACGAAGCTAGACCTAAAATTATGTAGGTTAGGCGGAAAAAGTGTCAAAATAACAGATAGGAAGTTTTCCATATTTTGATGAAACATCCAACATTTCGGCGAGGCAAAACGCCCTAAGGCAACTATCCTACAATGTACTACGCTTCTTCACGCACTGTCCATACCAGAATGCTAATTCACAGATGCGTGGTGCGTTGTTTCCTAATAGCTGTCCGTCAGAAGGGCTTTTGCCTCATGAGTTTTCCATAAACTATTAATTTCGACTGTAGTTTAATGATTCGGAGATGGCTTTTCAGTCTTGACAAAATCAAAACCCTGTTATTTAATCTTGTTCAACGTTTCGGTCCGTTTGGGAACTTCCTCAAAATTGAGTCCCTGAGGAAGTTCCCAAACGGACCGAAACGTTGGACAAGATTAAATAACAGTGTTTTGATTTTGTTAAGACTGAAAAGCCATCTCCGAATCATGAGTTTTCCGGCAGCGAAATGTGATTATTATCAATATGATTGAGATTTTCTACAATTTTTAAATGGCATCAGCAAGCTATATTGTTTAACTGTTACATGAGGTAAAATACCAATGAAAATCGTTACAGCTAAGACATTAAAGCAGTTTTTGCTTAGGTAGGGCATATATTCCCCTCCTTCTCCTACATTTCGTAACTCACTTTTGTGTATTGCAACAATCGTATATAATGGCTATAATAGATATTTTTGAATTTCCAAAATTGACTTCAATACAGTGGATTTACAAGTTCCGTGCTATTTACGTTGTGTAAATAGCCCTTTTGCATCAACGATAAACTAAACAGTTTCTGAAGGGATGAACGCTATCGTGAGGCATTGAATGTGGTCTGAGTTTTTTTGGCTGTTTTTCCGTGCTATTTGCCAGCAATAACCACCGTTTATGCTTAAATCTGGCTTGAAATAAGTGCTCGCAATTGTGACAAAGCAGTGATCAAAGAGTCTATCTGCAAAAGTGTCTTTTTCGTCATTATTTTCGATAGCATCAAACGTTATATTCACCCTTCAGACGTTTTTTTTTTTCTGAGCCACTAACAATCGACAATAGCCATTGTGTGATGTTGCAAAACAAACCTATCACACGCTCTGTGTCCACATCGTCCGTAACAAACGATGGGAATTCATCTAAACGATCGCGCGATGATTTTGCAAAGCCGTTTGGTATGGATAACGATTCCTGTGAAATGCTAGTTAAAATACAAGAAATGTTTGCTGAATCCAACAGTAAAATCGAAGAGAAGATCGATAACAGTGTATACAAGCTAGAAAACAGAATCACTGATGTGGAGAAGCAGCTGTCGTGCTTCAGAATTGAATGCACCGATAACATCAACAAGCTGACTACTGCGGTAACTGAGGTTCGTGCTGGATTATTGTCAACATCGCAACGGATTGACCGGTTCGAAAAATGCAACGATCTCATCATATCCGGAGTCCCATATGTCAACAACGAATGTCTACAACAGTTGTTCCGTAAATTGGCTATTAGCCTCGACTACAAAGATCCCGCACTACCCCTAGTGGACCTGAAGCGATTGATGCGTCCACCTATTTCTACAGGATCATCTCCACCGATAGTTTGCCAGTTTGCGATTAAAAATGCTAGGGACGAATTCTACAGGCGTTACCTAAGAAACAGAAATTTTTCGCTTCGCATTTTGGGTTTTGAAAGTGATCAGAGAGTGTACATGAACGAGAATCTCACACAAGATGCAAGAATCGTACGGGCGGAGGCCATCAAGCTGAAGAAGAAAGGGCTGATTCAAAAAGTCTTTACTCGTAACGGGATCGTGCATATCCAGCGAGGGAATAGTACCGTAGCCGAACCAATCAACGAAATTGCTCATCTTGGATCAAAAACACAGATAAACCTATCCTAATAAGTTTCTCTTTTCCTACCTGGAAATATCCATGTATCCTTCCTTTATATAATCCATGTTTCATTCCTTCCTGAAAGTCAATCATTGATGATACTTGCTGCTGCTGGCGTCGATGTTTGCTGCTGCTGTTGTGGTTGAATAATACGCTGTTGCTGCTGTTGTTTCCTTATTTTGCACTGCTGGTGGTGTCGTAGTTATGTTTTCTTTTTTTTTCTTGTTCGATTGCTGACAGAGAGTAGATTTCTCCTCAATGAATTAATCATAAATTATTGCTCAAATGCCAAATTAACCATGATGAAAGTATAGCTCATAAAAGTATGATTGTAGTTAATAGTATGGTTTCCTTTGATTCTGACATCGCATGCTACTCGGGTTCTAGGGTAGGATTCTTATAAAAGCTAGTTTTTCCCATCAGTTTCGACTATAGATCACCTGCAGTATATTAATGCTTCACCAAACTATTTGATTCCACGAGTAGTTATCAATGCTGCTCTAAAACAGAGTGCTTGAATGTTTGCCATATGAACGTACAGAGTTTAATTGCACGAAATTTTACCAAATTTCAGGAACTGAGGTTAAACTTTGTTGATGGGAAGGCTGATATAATTTGTTTCACCGAAACGTGGTTGAATAACACGATTGATAATGCAATGATTAATATTGAAGGCTACCATTTGATTAGGAATGATAGAAATAGACAAGGGGGTGGCATTTGCATTTACTTAAAAAATAATTTGTCGTTTAGAGTTATTTCAAAGTCTGAGAGTTCTATTAATAATTTCAGTGGAACTGAGTTTCTAAATGTTGAAATTAAAACAGCTTACGAAAAAATTCTACTAGGAGTTATATACAATCCTCCTAACGTAGAATGTACCGATACAATCTATGACATGCTAGAATACTTCACCGTTAATTATGATAAGTCTTTTTCTTTGGGGATTTCAACACCGACCTTCTTAAATCGTCGAGTCGATCACGCAAATTCAAAGAAATGCTACTTACTTTGTCCTATGAGTGTGTGAACAACGAACCTACTTTTTTCCATAGAACTGGTTGCTCATTATTAGATCTTTGCATTACCGATGTACCCAACGTTGTAGCAAAACATGATCAAATATCTATGCCTGGTATCTCTAATCACGATTTGGTTTTTTGTTCACTTAATCTGTCATTGCGTAGAGATGAACTGACTACATTCAGTTACCGTGATTATGTCAATTTTGATGCTGGAGCACTTTTAGGAGGATTCTTCAGTATAGACTGGAATCACTTTTTCAACATGAATGATCCGAGTGATATGCTCAATTTTATGAATTATCATTTACTTAAGCTACACGATGACTACATACCCTTGCGGCGGAAGAAGCCCAACAGTACTCCGTGGTTTAATAATGATATTTCCTACGCTATTATTAGTAGAAATCTCGCTTACAGTAAATGGAAACATACCAAATGCGAAAATGATAAGCAAACTTTTAAACGGCTTAGGAATAAAGTTAATACTTTGGTTAGACAGGCTAAAACGAATTTTGACAGACAGAAGATAAATGTGAAACTACCTAGTAAACAATTATGGAATAACATTAAAAACTAGGAATCTCTAAGGGCTCAGGATCTTTTGATCAGAATGAGTGTAGTGCAGATGAAATCAACGAATATTTTACCTCAAATTTCACAAATGATACTTTACCAATCCCGAGTTCATTTCCTATGTACGGTTCGAATAGTTTTAAATTCAACGAAGTCGACGAACACGATATAATCAACAGTATTTTTCTATTAAATCTAATGCAATTGGTCTTGATAGTATTCCTATACGTTTTATTAAAATCCTACTACCTTTGGCTCTTCCTATCTATAAGTATTTATTCGATACTATAATAAATACATCGATTTTCCCAAGTGCATGGAAAAACTCTAAAATAATTCCGCTTAAAAAAGAGTAATGGTTCTTCTGTTTCTAATCTCCGTCCACTCAGCCTTCTTTGTTCCCCATCCAAAGTATCTGAACAACTTATTCCAAACCAAATCTCGAAGTACATTGAAGAATGTGATCTTCTACATCCACTACAGTCTGGGTTCCGTAGTAAGCACAGTACCAAAACAGCCTTGATGAAAGTCCACGATGATATAGCTCAAGAAATCGATAAAAAGGACTAGCCATATTGCTTCTGATCGATTTTGCAAAAGCTTTCGATCGTGTTTCACATTCGAGGTTAACAAGGAAGTTATCATATAAATTCAATTTTTCGAATGATGCTGCTAAATTAATTAAGTCATACCTAAGTGGAAGACAACAAGCTGTCTTCTACAATGGTGTCTTGTCTGCATTTGCCTCTATCGAATCTGGTGTACCACAAGGCTCTGTACTTGGTCCCTTATTATTTTCTCTTTTCATAAATGATTTACCTGCAACTCTGGATAATTGTTCCATTCATATGTTCGCTGACGATGTCCAAATTTATTTGTGTGCTCATGGAGCTATTGACATGAACGAACTCGCCAGAAGAATAAAACCATGATCTGAACAATATTTTATGTTGGTCGAATCACAATATGTTGGTTATTAACTCATCAAAAACGAAAGCCATGTTGATATGTAAACTAAAAAATCCACCACATCCACCCACTTTGTTCCTTGATAGACAAAGAGTTCAATTCTTCAATAAAATTGAAAACCTAGGAGTTACATTTACCTCAAATCTATCGTGGGATGTCTTTATCAATTCCCAATGTGGTAAAATATATGGTACATTGAAAAAATTGAATATTGTTACCAGGCATCTGGAAACGTCAATGAAAATTAAGCTTTTCCAATCATTATTACTGCCTCATTTTCTATATGGTGATTTCATATATACTAATGCATCAGCTTATTCACTTGATAGACTTAGAATCGCCTTGAACGCCTGCATCAGATACATTTTCAATCTTGATAGATTCTCTCATGTCTCACATTTACATGAATCTTTATTAGGATGCCATTTTTCAAAATTTCTTATTTCCAGAAACTGCATTATTTTATATAGGCTTATTAAAACTAAAACACCTCACTATCTTTACGGTAAACTTCAGTTCTTGAGAAATACGCGTACTATGAGTATAATAATACCACAGCATTCATCTTCATACTACAACCAGTCATTCTTTGTGAGAGGCATTAACAATTGGAATCGTTTATCCCCGATGCTCAAATCATCCACTTGTATTTCCGGCTTTAAAAGGGGTCTTCTCAATGAACTCGAACGCTTGCGATGAATTAGTCAAAGGAATCAATTGAAATGAATAAGGTAGTTAATCAGTAATTTTCAGAAACTTTATTACAATATTATCCTATTGCCCTCCACAGTGTAACATGAATAGAAGGTTTAACCTTAAGTTACGCGAATACTCAATAAATGAAATGAAATGAAATGAAACTACTGGAGCAGCCAAGAGAAAGCCGGATGGTTGTCTACTCAATTGGCTAACATAGCCCGCTCTGGCCCGTTTGCTTCAAATGAATCATTCTACTAGCCCCGTGATATTTATCTAACGAGATGAGCCAGTCTTGTGCTGAAAGTCTCATTAATAAAGATATAGAAAAAAAAATATTTATCCCACTCTGACCGTTTTACAAATTCTTACAATAGGACAGCCAACATCAAAACCATTTCTTCGTTGGCCCAACAAGTGCTCGTCGGATCTAAACTATACTGTCAATTTACGTATCGGGGGCAGTACCCGGTTCCCAAATAGCTAAGCCGTTCTAAGAAAAAAAATATTCCTAATAGGCCCTAATAAAACTGATTGGTTTGTACTAATCCTAACCAACTACAAAATAAACGTACAATAAAAAATCAAATGTAAGTATTTCTTCAATCCAAGGAAGTTTTCTTTTTATGATTGTTTCCACGTCGTCGATGCGTCCGATTTGCGCAGTCCCGACCCAAAGGCAAACATCAAGTCCTGAGCTAGGGTAACGGTACCAAAAGTGGAGGTACACGCAAAACAAAAAGTTGTGACATTCTTTGCATTAATAATTTTGTATCAAATCTCGCATGCAAACCACTCACAGAATGTTATACTTGTTACGTCAACTCATTGCATTAAATCGGTTTATTTGGTTTCGACCAACACATCTAAACGACTCTCTTTAGCTCCTCCAGCAACAAATATATGCATCGTGTACAGCAGCATAGCTTCGACTCACACAATCTTCCCGACTCCGTTCAACTTGATTCCATTTTCATCGCCCTTTGCTATCTCTATTATCCTTCTACTTCATTCACATAGTATAGAACGAGGATTATAATAGTCTTCTATCACTGCTTCTCTCAGCTAGTGTATAGCCCAGATGGCAAGCGCGTCAGCCGAATAGCGCTAGGCTTGGTGGACGGCACAGGTTCAATTCTCGTTTTCGGTCAAATTTTTTGTAAGCAAATGAGGTTGGCGAAGTATGTGTAAAGAATTCGTTCCTCGACGGAAGTTTAAAATAGATTCTATGTAGACACAAACACAAACCTAGTTCCTTTTCTCGTGACCAGACACCTAATCCAAGGCTTGCTATATTGACTTAACGCAATCTGTGCATGGACCTCAGCCTTATGCAATCTGTGCATGGAATTCATGCACGATTGTCATAAAATCATGCATTCTCTGGTTGGGTGTATTAGTAGATCCACCAAAGAAAATATTTTCAAAAAATTGATAATTACGGGAAACTTACATCTTTAATATGACAATAGAACTGATTTCTGTATATGCAATATTCTTATTTTTTATGGAAAATTTCTAATTCTTCATGGTAATTGGGTAAAAGGAAAACATAGAACGAAGAGTAAGATGGTTATATTTATAATACAGGGTAGTGAGACGTCTCACTACTCACTTCACGCTACTGACTTTCTATAGCGAGAAGTGAGAAATCAGAAGTGAGAAGTGATACGTCTCACTTCTTACTTTTCACTGTGAAAAGTGAGTAGTGCGAAGTGCGTAGTGAGACGTCTCACTACTCTCTTATTACAGTGAGAATTGAGACTTCACATTTCTCACTCCTAATTTCTCAATTTTCAAATGACCTATTCAGTCAAATGTCCTATTCGGCCAAATATCCTATTCTGCCAAATGTAATATTCGGCCAAATGTCCTATTCGGTCAAATGTTCTATCCGGCCAAATGACCTATTCCGCCAAATGACCCTTTAGGCCGAACGACGCTTTTGGCCAAACGACCCTTTCGGCCAAACAACCCTTTCGGCCAAACGACCCTGTTGGCCAAATGACCTTTTTGGTAAAATAACCTTTTCGGCCAAATTACCCTTCCGGCCAAACGACCCTTTCGGCCAAACAACCCTTTCGGCCAAACGACCCTTTTGGCCAAATGACCTTTTCGTCGGTAAAATGACCCTTTCGGCCAAATGACCTTTTCGTCGGTAAAATGACCCTTTCGGCTAAATGACCCTTTTGGTTAGATAAGTTTTGGCCTAATGGTTTGTTCGGCCTAGTGGGTTTCGGCCAAACGACCCTTCCCCACAAAAAAAACCAACGGTGCCAAAGAGTGCTAAAGAGCGACAGATGCAAAAAAAACAATAGGAGCCGCCTGCTCGTAGCGGCTACACGCCAAAATAGACAGCGATATAAAAAACTAAGGGCAATTGAGAACCAACCAAATGTGTTAATTTTGTTTCGAAAGCTTTAATGTTTGATAACAAGAGTTCAACGTGTTGATCCTTGCCTTGCAGCTTTATGTTCAAGGCATTGAGATGTTTGCTAATATCTACAAGAAAAGTCAAGTAAATCACTAAACCATTGATCATTCAGTTCGGGCATTGGTTTACCTTTATCACAGAAAAAAGTGCTATTTCCTTTCGAAGAGAATGAAATCCCTTAAACTTGGTACCACGGCTTAGTCAACGAGCTTCGTAATAATACGGCGGATCTGCAAATTCTGCTTCCATTTCTTTCAAAATTATTTGGAATTGTCGATAGTTGAGATCCCTCGCGATGGTCAAGTTAATTGTCGAGCATCATTACTTTAAGAATATTGATCGTTTTCGTACATAGATCTTCTTGGTACCTAAATGAAGTAATGTGCAGGGAAATGTCATATTGTAGGGTGCTGTCAATACGATACACCACGTGGCTGTTGTTATGTTTCCAAAAGCGCATTTGCACAATGTTCCACGCGCCGTTTCACATCCGAAAGGAACAACCGCACCCTAGGAAACATCGCAATGGTATCTCCCCATAAGAATCGAGTAAACGGGCAGCAAAAAGTGCGGTGCGTTGTCTCCTGTGGGGAGCACCACGTGTACTTTTGGGCAAATGCGTTAATATCTCTGTGATTGCTTTTCCTGTCATAGAAGTGTGACAACGCCATAGTGTTCTTTTCTTTCCCGTCATTGCTAGTGCATCATCAGTTGTAAGGCCTTTTAAATTTTGAAGAAGAGTCCGAGATCCTTCAACAGGTTTCAACAGATTCCCTCAGGTCTTTTCTGATCTGTATCTGAATTTAGAAATAATTTAGCTTTTGAAAGAAACTCCTAAATTATCCCTAACGAAATCTGAGAAGGTTTCCTAAAACAATTTCCATAGGTATTCCTGAAGAAATTTCCGAAGGACTTTCATAAATTCCTAAAAGAATTCGTAAAGGAATTACCGAACGGAGATTCAAAATTAAATCCAGAAGGAATTTTCGACACTTTTTTCCTTCAGGGATTTCTACAGAAAATCCTCCGGAAATTACTTTGGAGATAAACCCAGAAATTTCTTCGGAAATTCCTCAAGATATTACGAATTTCTTCAGGAACTCTTTTAGAAAAATCCTTATTAAAATCTTTAATTATAAATTAGCTCAGACCAGCGTCGAACCAATGACGTCGCGAACGAGAGGCTCTAACGATAAACGCATGTCTATGCATTTATACACGTTTCATTATGCAACGAGCAAAATGTGCGCGATACATGGTGCTCTTTTTCAACCTTCATTGAAATTGGCTCGGAAATTGGATTGAATTTCTCCAAGTCCAAATCGTAAACATCAAAGCCAGTAAACATCAAGACTTGAAAAAATTTCCCCTAGAAACCCGCGCGTGCAATGCCATCCATTATCATATTCCGTGTATGGTCAAAAATCGAAAATTTATTTGCAATAAAAATTAAATATCTTCAATTATAAGATGTTGCAACTCATTCAAATTAGTGCGCATGACAGTGCATCCATGCGTACATAATGCTCACTACTAATGACCTAATTCGAATTGTCCCGACTCGCGTCACATCGCGAGTGCTCAAATCCGCGGTCCGGTATTGGTAGCTGCCCGACAATACTTCTTCGGATATTCTCAGGAACTCTAAGATTTTGAAGTTTTCGGAAGAACATTCCAAAGAATTCCTAGACACCTTTTCAATTAATAACTAGACCATTACTAATACCGCCCCCTCCTCATAATAGTTCTTACTACTGACGCCAAATTATAAGTGAATCAATTTCGACAAAATTGCTGGTGCCTTACCATTTCCAAAACTCTGGCGCCGCCAGTGATCTGCACCAATGATGTCGATGTCATCTGCAGAACCAAGGAGCATGTAAGACTTGTGATGGTTTAGCTCTTTCCCACACCAGATCTTCGTATTGCACCATCCAGAGCTATGTTGAATAGTAGATTAGAGAGCGCACCGCCCTGCTTCAATCCATCTAACGTCACGAACGAATTGGATGTCTCACTCATTCTGACGCTTGATTTCCCAGTCAACATTTTGGTACCTATAGCTCTTGATATAAGTTATAATAAAAGAACTAACTTAATCGTATATAATGCACAGATTGGCATACGTACCAAAGTGGAGGCGATATAGGTACATACGAGTTTTATTTTACGATTTTGCCTGACATTATAAGAACAGTATCACGATTAAACATTAAAATATGAAAAATGAAAATAAACTTACCAGCACCAAGTCTTGAACATGCGATCATTGGATTTGCCGGCGGATACTCTACCACCGCATACTGCACATCTTGAAGTGAATTGGATATTTGGATAAACTACACAATTTATATCTTTACAACTGCTTGAAATTTCAAAAAGCCGTTTAGATTTTTGATGGACGCAAATACGACTTTATTTGCTGTTGTTATACGATATGTGGTTTACTGGGTTGGGTCCAGCGTCGCGAGAATCAGTCGAATAACTTTGCCGGAAAGCCATGTTCTAGCATTATATTCCACAGATCGTTTCGTTTCACTGAGTCGTACGCTGCCTCAAGATCGACAAACAAATGATGTGTCCGCAAATTGTATGCCCGAAATTTATCAAGAGTTTATCGTAGATCGCCCTTTTCGAAAATCCCTAGCTGAAAGAGAGAGTATCCATAAAATCTATGCTCCAATTCACCGGAATGTCAATTCGGCCAAATGTCTTTTCGACTAAGCGTGCTTTCGACTAAATGTCATTCGAAGAAATGTCTTAAAGCCATGTATTGTATATAACGTTTCCGCATCCTTTTCACAGCGAATCATGCTTCAGCTAAAAAAACTCAAAAACTAAACTTAGGCAGAAAAATTACATTTGTAAGCTGATATTACATCTCTCAACTAGGCATCACACCAGAAAACATGTTTCCTGAGAATCTTATTCCTAGAAGCAAGATCTTGTATCTGTTTATCTATTCTATCTTTGAAATCAAAATGAAATCTTTTTTGACTTATCTTTGCTAGATGTTTTGCTTCAACAATCGTTCAATCCATGCGGATATTACCATTGTTGGTAATGACAAACTGTTCTGGTTCTTGATATACTGATTTTTTGAAACGTAGCTTCATGAATGACGTTTTAATATTAAGTTCGTTTAATTTGTTCATACGTATGCATATTCTTCTATCCCTTCATATCTGGAATGGAAATCACGATTTCCGTCCATTTTTAAAGATTAACCGTACTAAGAAAACGGAGACGATGTATTGAATAATTAATTGGCTTTTATTTTAATTACCACTCTCTGTGCTTCAAGTGCGAGCTCCTGTAGGCGAACGTCGTCTAGTGTTTGCGCGCCACAAAATAAGGAAAAAATCCACTTCTTTTCAATCCCATATGTTCCTGAAATGGAAGAGTTGATTATGTAAATGTTTTCACCGAAGGAAGTCGATGTCTTCCAGCGTTTTCATCATCAGAGCACAAACATTGCACTCCTCGTATACGGAGAAGTGTCACATCAGGAACCCTGATCCCATCCCCTTTCGGAGAACCCACTCGGATGGCGAATTGAGGAAAACTTTTCGAAGTGGAAAAGAATTCGTCATGTCACTCCAGGAATGGTATCCACCTATCTGTGGTCGGAGGTGATGG
Source organism: Armigeres subalbatus (assembly GCF_024139115.2). Taxonomy (NCBI): domain Eukaryota; kingdom Metazoa; phylum Arthropoda; class Insecta; order Diptera; family Culicidae; genus Armigeres; species Armigeres subalbatus. The sequence goes on from NC_085139.1 coordinate 192,620,263, forward strand.
TGGTGGGCACGAAACCGTTGATGAGCAGGACTCGAAATTTCAGCACTGATGTCTCAGAAAATAAAAATCAAGAAGGATGACTTGTCTTGTGCAGAAGATTTCTCATTTTCCTAAATACATAAAGCAGATGGCTTCGCAACGACCGACATGACGATGACTGAGGCCAAGGTGGAAATTAAAAATCCCACAGACACGTGAGGATGTCACTCGATGGTGATGCTTCTTCGGTTGAGGCACCTCACAATGATTTCTTTCTGCCGTCGTCGTAATCGTAAGGCAATGATTTTTCCTGGTGGCTGCCGAATGAGGTGCAATTTTGGGGAAGTAATTGTGTGGCGAGGTTTTCTTGGTTTTTCGAACAATTTGGATTGGCTCGGTGAGGGAGGTTCTGCTCGTGGTTACCGTAATTAGTGATGCAAAAATATTCACCAACAGAAACATGCCTGGAATTTGCGGGGTGGATAATAATAAATTATGTTCGAGGTATTTTGTAGAGTCATTGATGAACTTGGTCGAAGAACACATTTTGTAATCCATCGTACTCCAGTACGTTTATACACTTTGGAAGCCGAACACAATCAATGGCAGAATTTGGCATTTACAGCTTCAAAATATGAGAAATTATTCTTGTATTATGGAACTTGTATATTCAATTGTAACAGGTAGATAAACAAGCGCAACATTTTTTGAATAGTCTGAAGCTTTCTTCCAAATATCGTTGAACAAAAAAGAACTCGGCAGTACACAATACATATCAATCAGGCACTTGTAATCAGAAACGTGTTGATTCTGCGAAATTAATTCTATGGAGATTTCATATGACATCGACTTGTTGTATTATTGCTTCAACTATGGTTATTCATAACTGGTGTGATGCTGACGACCTATGGACACCTAACCTACAACTGCTTTGTTTAAACGAAATATTAAAAATAATGTGACCGATCTCCTGCTCGGTTCAAGTAGCACAACCAACCCGAAAATACTGCCAACAGTTCGTGCATATTTTTCATAAATTTCAATTACGCTCGCTATCGTTAGGTTTCGAAAAATTAATCAAAAAGGGATAATTTAATCTAAATTTCACTCTCCACATTCGGTGCCGCTCCTGCTCCCATCCACTTAACGTTCTTTTTTTTTACTGACTGCAGAGTACCTACTCGTATTTAGGTTCTTCTGCTTTGGTCGGGCAGATAATGAAGCCACATCTCACCACGCGTCGGCGTTGCTAGCTGGTGTCGCTGTTGCTCGGCTTTCGTCCGTCGAAGAAAATGCAGACCTGGGACTGACCTTTTTTCCAGACCGAACGCTCTAAGAACCGAAACGCAACCAGGATGAGTGATTCCATTGTGCTGCTGTTGATGAACACATAAAATTACTTTTCCCTGTTCCCATTTTTGCCTCCGGATGAATGATCTGCACTGTTGGGGAAGAGTGGCCTATTTAAGCTCATGGGACAGAGCCCGTCTGATGGACGTCCGTTTCGATTGGTCTTAGTCGAGAGGAAGCACACCTGATTTTTTTTTTAATTTCCTTAAACCACACCGATAAGCTTGTGAGCTGCCTTTAATTTCAATTGCTTTTTACCGCGATGTCATGGTAGGGAAAAAAATAACGAGTGTCAACCCGTTAAGTGAAAGGGTGCTTCAATCGAGGACAAGGACACTCTTCGTCGCTTCGCTCCGTGTAAATTCAACCCAGCGTGCAGTCGATGGCTAGGATTTTCAATTAACGGAATTAATTACTCAAAGGAAGGCTTCTTTTAGTTTGTACCTTTCCCCGCGGTAGACTTATCTCACGATTTCAGCATTGGCGTAAGTAGAGGAGAGATTGTCATCATTTGGAGGCAATTCACCGTCGAGCTGAATAGCAAAGATTCCACATAGTCACGATAAATATTCAAAGCATTTGCAACTCTTTCATTCTTGCAAGAAGGGTTTGGTACATATAATGGAGTTAGAAACAAAAATGTGTAATTGACATTTTGGACAAATTTGAGCTAAGTGTGGTGAAAAATGCGTTAGTCTCATAGAGCCTTGCAAAAATATGTTGATATCCAATCCAAATCCAATCCAAATCCAATCCAAATCCAATCCAAATCCAATCCAAATCCAATCCAAATCCAATCCAAATCCAATCCAAATCCAATCCAAATCCAATCCAAATCTAATCCAAATTCAATCCAAATCCAATCCAAATCCAATCCAAATCCAATCCAAATCCAATCCAACCCAATCCAAACCCAATCCAAACCCAATCGAAACCCAATCCAAACCAATCCAAACCAATCCAAATCAATCCAAACCAATCCAAATCAATCCAAATCCAATCCAAACCAATCCAAACCAATCCAAACCAATCCAAATCCAATCCAAACCAATCCAAACCAATCCAAATCCAATCCAAACCAATCAAATCCAAACCAATCCAAACCAATCCAAACCAATCCAAATCAATCCAAATCCAATCCAAACCAATCAAATTCAATCCAAATCCAACCAAAATTCAATCCAAAATCCAATCCAAACCAATCCAAACCAATCAAATCCAATCCAAACCAATCCAAACCAATCCAAATCCAATCCAAACCAATCCAATCAATCCAAACCAATCCAAACCAATCCAAACCAATCAAACCAATCCAAACCAATCCAAACCAATCCAAATCCAATCCAAACCAATCCAAATCCAATCCAAACCAATCCAAACCAATCCAAACCAATCCAAACCAATCCAAACCAATCCAAACCAATCCAAACCAATCCAAACCAATCCAAATCAATCCAAAATCCAATCAAATCCAATCCAATCCAAATCAATCAAATCCAATCCAAACCAATCCAAACCAATCCAAATCCAAATCCAATCCAAACCAATCCAAAACCAATCCAAATCCAATCCAAATGCAATCAAACCAATCCAAACCAATCCAAACCAATCCAAACCAATCCAAACCAATCCAAACCAACCAAACCAATCCAAACCAATCCAAACCAACCAAATCCAATCAATCCAAACCAATCCAAACCAACCAATCCAATCCAAACCAACCAAACCAATCCAAACCAATCCAAACCAATCCAAATCCAAGTCAAACCAACCAGATCAAAGCCAATCCAATCCAATCCAGTCAATCCAAATCCAATCCAGTCAACCAATCCAAATCAATCCAGTCAACCAACCAAACCAATCCAAACCAATCCAAACCAATCCAAACCAATCCAAACCAATCCAAACCAATCCAAACCAATCCAAACCAATCCAAATCAATCCAAACCAATCCAAATCCAATCAAATCAATCCAAACCAATCAAACCAATCCAAACCAATCCAAATCAAACCAATCCAACCAATCCAAATCCAAATCCAATCCAAACCAATCCAAATCCAATCCAACCAATCCAATCCAAACCAATCCAAACCAATCCAAACCAATCCAAACCAATCCAAACCAATCCAAATCCAATCCAAACCAATCCAAACCAACCAAACCAATCCAAATCCAATCCAAACCAATCCAAACCAATCCAAATCCAACCAATCCAACCAAACCAATCAAACCAATCCAAACCAATCCAAACCAACCAAACCAACCAAACCAATCCAACCAATCCAAACCAATCCAAACCAATCCAACCAATCTAAATTCAATCCAATCCAATCAAACCAATCCAAATCAATCCAAACCAATCCAAACCAATCCAAACCAATCCAAACCAATCAAATCCAATCAAAATCCAATCAAAATCAATCAAACCAATCCAAACCAATAAAAATTCAATCCAAATTCAATCCAAACCAATCCAAATTCAATCAAAATCCAATCCAAACCAATCCAAACCAATTCAAACCAACCAAATCCAATCAAATCCAATCCAAATCCAATCCAAACCAATCCAAACCAATCAAACCAATCAAATCCAATCCAAATCTAATCCAATCAATCCAAATCCAATCCAAACCAATCCAAACCAATCCAAACCAATCCAAACCAATCCAAACCAATCCAATCCAAACCAATCCAAACCAATCCAAACCAATCCAAACCAATCCAATCCAAACCAATCCAAACCAATCCAAACCAATCCAAACCAATCCAAATCCAATCCAAACCAATCAATCCAAACCAATCCAAACCAATCCAAACCAATCCAAACCAATAAAATTCAATCAAATTCAATCAAACCAATCCAAATTCAATCAAATCAATCCAAATCAATCCAATCAAATCCAATCCAAACCAATCCCAACCAATCCAATCCAAACCAATCAAATCCAATCAAACCAATCAACCAATCCAATCCAAATCAATCCAAACCAATCCAAATCCAATCCAAACCAGTCCAATCCAATCCAAACCAATCCAATCCAAACCAATCCAAATCCAATCCAAATCAATCCAAATCCAATCCAAACCAATCCAATCCAAATCAATCCAAATCAATCCAAATCCAATCAAATTCAATCCAAACCAATCCAAACCAATCCAAACCAATCCAATCCAATCCAAACCAATCCAAACCAATCCAAACCAATCCAAACCAACCAAACCAATCCAAACCAACCAAACCAATCCAAACCAATCCAAACCAATCCAAATCCAATCCAAACCAACCAAACCAATCCAAACCAATCCAAACCAACCAAACCAATCCAAACCAATCCAAATCAATCCAAATCCAATCAAATCCAACCAAATCAATCCAAATCCAATCCAAACCAATCAAATCCAACCAAACCAATCCAAACCAATCCAAATCCAATCCAAACCAATCCAAATCCAATCCAAACCAATCCAAACCAATCCAAACCAATCAAACCAATCCAAACCAATCCAAACCAATCCAAATCCAATCCAAACCAATCCAAACCAATCAAACCAATCAAACCAATCCAAACCAATCCAAATCAAACCAATCCAAATCCAATCCAAACCAATCCAAATCCAATCCAAACCAATCCAAACCAATCAAACCAATCCAAATCCAATCCAAACCAATCCAAACCAATCCAAACCAATCCAAACCAATCCAAACCAATCCAATCAAACCAACCAAATCCAATCAAATCCAATCCAAATCCAATCCAAACCAATCCAAACCAATCAAACCAATCCAAACCAATCAAACCAATCCAAACCAATCCAAACCAATCAAACCAATCCAAACCAATCCAACCAATCCAAACCAATCAAACCAACCAAACCAACCAAACCAATCCAAATCCAATTCGAATTTATTCCAAATTCAATCCAAATCCAATCCAAACCAATCCAAACCAATCCAAACCAATCCAAACCAATCCAATCCAAACCAATCCAAACCAATCCAAACCAATCCAAACCAATCCAATCCAAATCTATTCCAAACCAATCCAAACCAATCCAAACCAATCAAACCAATCCAAACCATTCAAACCAATCAATCAAATCCAATCAAATCCAATCCAAATCAATCCAAATCAATCCAAACCAATCCAGATCCAATCCAATCCAATTCAAATCCAACCAGATCCAGTCCAAATCCAATCCAAATCAATCCAAACCAATCAAACCAATCCAAACCAATCCAAACCAATCCAAATCAATCCAAACCAATCCAAACCCAATCCAAATCAATCCAAACCAATCAAACCAATCCAAATCCAATCCAATCAATCCAAACCAATCCAAACCAATCCAAACCAACCCAAATTCAATCCAAATCCAATCCAAACCAATCCAAACCAATCCAAACCAATCAAACCAATCCAAACCAATCCAAACCAATCCAAATCCAATCCAAACCAATCCAAACCAATCCAAACCAATCCAAACCAATCCAAACCAATCCAAACCAATCCAAATCCAATCCAAATCCAATCCAAATCCAATCCAAATCCAATCCAAATCCAATCCAAATCCAATCCAAATCCAATCCAAATCTAATCCAAATTCATTCCAAATTCAATCCAAATGCAATCCAAATCCAATCCAATTCAAATCCAATCCAAATCCAATCCAAATCCAATCCAAATCCAATCTAAATCCAACCCAAATTCAGTCCAAATCCAATCCAAATCTAATCCAAATCCAATCCAATCCAAATCCAATCCAAATCCAAATCCAATCCAAATCCAATCCAAATCCAATCCAGATCCAATCCAAATCCAATCCAAACCAATCCAATCAAATTCAGTCCAAATCCAATCCAAATCTAATCCAAACCAATCCAATCCAAACCAATCAAAACCAAACCAATCAAATCCAATCCAAACCAATCAAACCAATCCAAACCAATCCAAACCAATCCAAACCAATCCAAATCCAATCCAAACCAATCCAAACCAATCCAAACCAATCCAAATCAATCCAAATCCAAACCAATCCAAATCAATCCAAACCAATCCAAATCCAAATCAATCCAAACCAATCAAACCAATCCAAATCCAACCAAACCAATCCAAATCCAATCCAAATCAATCCAAATCCAATCAAATCAATCCAAAATCCAATCCAAACCAATCAAATCAATGCAAACCAATCCAAACCAATCCAAATCCAATCCAAATCCAAATCCAATCTAAAACCAATCCAAATCCAATCCAAATCCAAATCCAATCCAAATCCAATCCAAATCCAATCCAAATCCAATCCAAATCCAATCCAAATCCAATCCAAATCCAATCCAAATCCAATCCAAATCCAATCCAAATGTTCATTTCCTTTCCAACTTACTTCTTCATGGAGCATATGTTGTACAGAAACAAAATCATGGCGTAAGGGAATCTGTGTCAAAAGGTCGAAGGTCAAAAGGTGGATGGTCAAAAGGTCGAAGGTCAAAAGGTCGAAGGACAAAAGGTCGAAAGGACAAAAGGTCGAAGGGCCAAAAGGTCAAAGGGTCAAAAGGTCGAATGGACAAATGGTCGAAGGGTCAAAAGGTCGAATTCGTGTCATAACGTCGAAGGTCAAAAGGTCGAAGGACGAAAGGTCGAAAGGACAAAAAGACAAGGAATGAGTAATGAAAAGAGAGACGTAAGAAAAAAGTAATGAGCATAGGTAAATGAGAAGTGAAAAGTGAGAAGTGAGAATTGATAAGTGAGAAATGAGAAGTGAGGAGTTAGAAGTGAGTAGTGAGAAGTGAAAAGTGAATAGTGAATAGTGAGCAGTGAAAGTGAGAAGTGAGAAGTTAACAGTGAGTAGTGAGTGAGAAGAGAGAAGTGCGTAGTGAGAAGTGAAAAGTAAAACGGAAGAAATGAGAAGTAGAAAGTGACAAGTGAGAAATGTGATATAAGGAGTGATAAAAATGAGAAGTAAAAAGATAGAAAGAAGGAGGGAGGAGAAATATACGGTAAGAAAGGAAAAAGAAGAATGAAGAAGAACAGAGGAAGAAAAAAGAACAAAAAAGAAAGAAAGAAGAAGGAAGATGGAAGAAGTAAAAAAGAATGACGAATGAAGAATGAAGAAGGAGAGAAGACACAAGGATGCAAAAAAAGAAAGAAGCAAGTAACAGGGAATGGAAAAATAGAAAAGAAATAAGGAACAAAGAAGAAAGAAATAAGTAAGAAAGAAGGAAGAAAAAAGGAAAAAAAGAAGAAAGAAAGAAGGAAGAAAGGAAGAAGAAAGAAGGAAGAAAAGAAGAAGGTGAAAGAAGGGATGAAGAAGGATGAAAGAAGAACAAGGAAGAGAGAAGCAAAAATTAATAAATGATTGAACAAGGGAATAAGAAGAAAGAAATAAAAAAACAAGCATTACCTGGGAACAAAAAGAAAGAAAGAAAGAAGAGAGAAAGAATGAAGAAAGAGAGAAGAAAGATAGAAGAAAGAAGGAAGAAAAGTGGAAAAATATGGAAAAAAGAAGCATGAAGGAAAAACGGAGGAAGAAAGAATGAAGAAAGACGGAAAAAAGAAATAAGTAAGAATGAAGGTAGAAAGAAAAAAGAAACAAGAATAAAAAAGGCGGAAGAAAGGAAGAAGAAAAAAAGAAGGAAGAAATAAGTTAGAAGGAAAGTAGAAGAAGGAAAGAAGACACAAGGAAACAAAAAAAGGTAGACAAAAGAAGCAAGTAACAGGGAAGGACGAAAGAAAGATGGGGGAAATAAAAAACAAAGAAGGGAGAAATAAGGAAGTAAAAAGGAAGGAAGAAGGAAGAAAGAAGGGAAAAAGAAGGAAGAAATAAGGAAGAAAGAAGGAAAAAAGAAAGATGAAAGAAGGAAGAAAAAGGAAAAAAGAAGGAAGAAAGAAGAAAGAAGGAACAAAGTGGGAAGAAAGAAAGAAGACCAAAAAAGAGTAAAGAAAGAAGGAAGAAAACTGTTTCCTGAAAAACTGAAAAAAGAAAGAAAGAAGGGAGAAAGAAAAAAAAGAGAGAAGAAAGAAGTTAGAAATAAGGAAGATGAAATATGGAAGGAAGAAAGAAGTAAGAAAGAAGGAAGAAGAATGGAAGGAAATAAGCCTATGAAGTAAGAAGGAAGAAGGAAGTAGGGAAAAGAAAGAAGAAAGAAAATAGAGGTTAAAAGGGAGACAAAATAATAAAGAAGGAAGAAAAAAGAAGGGTCTTTCTTCATTTCGACCTTTTGTTCTTCGACCTTTTGACGCAGTTTTTTATTTTCGACCATTTCTCCCTTCGACCTTTTGACCGTTCGACCTTTTGTCCTTTCGACCTTTTGACCTTCGACCTTTTGTCCTACAACCCCCATTAACAAATGCTCCTTCCTGTCTTTTTTGTGGAGACGCGCTGTCTATAAACAGCAAAAATCACCTACTTATGATCCTTTAAACTTACTGTAAGGACGTGGCCGGCACCGTTATTGATCTTTGTAGTTATTGAGTTACCTATCCCAGCCAGCGGTTCAGTTGATCAATTGTGCAATTTTACAGGCGTTGGCCGCAACCATAGATATGTACAGTAATTCAAAGCTCAGTTAACATCCAAACTCTCTTTTAAATGTTCGTATAAAAACCTTGTTTTGAAATCAAAGCAAAAACTTCTAGTTTATTTTTATTCAACGAGAATTACAAAAAAATGCCTGGCCTTAAACATTTGATAAATTGTATCCTGTTTGCTTAGTGTCTTGAATGTAACAGATGAATATGAAACTAAGCTGGCTGCTTCTTTCTAAAAAAAATCCTAGCTTCGCCAATGGTTATCGGGCTCTTCCACAACTGTGGCGATCCTTCGCGAGTCCTTTGAAGTGCGCCAACAACGACACCGAAACAAGATACATACTTCACGAAACGCAACCTCCCGCAACCGATAAATGGCGTTAATGAATTGTTATTAAATATTTTAATAGTCGCCACCCTTCAGACCGCGCTGATGTCATCCTACCTTGGCAAGTGCCACTTCCGTAAGATGCGACAGAACAACCGACCGCTAATGAGCAGTCGCTACTAACTGGTAGTCCCACGCGCTTTACCTCTGTAATTGAGTTCCTGCCTGCACTAATCAGCAGTGGCGCGTGGAAAAGCACCCGTGCAATAGGAAGGTGCTGTTTACAGTCGAGCATCTTGAAGAACATCCAACCAACGGAAGTGGGAAGGTAGTTCACGTTGCTTCTCCAGAGGAAATGGTTCAATGCAAATCTCTTTGATCCGAGCGTGGGCCTTTTTTCGGGACGACGACGGCGGACTTTTGGTTTGCCTTATAGAGTGGATATCAAGTAGGGTATGGTAAGTTATCGTGAATGAGATAATGAGATTCCTTTTTAAACATCAGCACAAGGCAAAGTTATACAAAAGATTTCTGTCTTTCAATGCAACTTAAGGACCATATAATTAGCGTAACGGTACCAATAGTGGAGATATTAGTAGATCCACAAAAGATTTTTTTTTTAAATTGATAATTATGAGAAATTTACAGCTTTAATATCTTAGCCAATAGATAAACTAATGAATTTGCCAACAAAAATTAGATTGATGTCATTTAACATCAACAACTGCCAAATATTGCTTGCACCACTTATGGGTACACTGTTCCTTTAGTGGTGGTAAAAAATTATGTTGGTGGTGCTGTCCATTGATTTCTTATGAGACTCGCCACCTTTGGTACAGTTGCACCACTATAGGTGCAATAGTTTTTCAAGCTAAATCTTAGGACAAGTTGCATTCAACAGGATATTTGAAACGCGACGCATCAACAGGAACCATCGTAAAGTGTATAATTATGATAAATCTTATTAAAATCTAACTTCCTCCACAAATGGTACGACTACCCTATTGGAATTTCATATGAATTTATGGATATTTTGATTGATTCGTTTTTTTGCATGTAAATTTATATAAGGGAAAATACATATGTTTGGCATCCTTAACCTTCCACCAAATTGAAAGATGAAAATAATGAATAATTGGTAAGTAATTACCCTTAAACGCAGATACATTCCCCGAGCAGAAACCATGAACAGAATAACAAAACATGATATGGATTGATATAAGAGGTTCATATAAGAGAAAATGACCGCATATGAGTTCCTGGTTTTCAAAATGGGACAAGTGGACTTGACGTTTGTTCCTGATTTTTTTCCATTTGATGTTTTGCCTCGTACACAAAGTATACGTAATAGCTATAAGTTCGCTTAAAAAACAAACTTTTAATAGAAAGCCCGGAGACACATAGCGTTATATACCAATCGACTCTGTTCGGGCTCAAAAGTAATGGCCAAAATACTATTTTTTTATGATGCACGAGAAAAGCACCATCACCGATGTCCCTTGACAGTGGACAAAAAGTATATGAAATCCTGTGTCCAAAAGGGCTAAAATTATCTAAATCGGTTTGAAAATTGTTAAAGTTATGAAAATATCAATGGCGACCACCCACGTGGAAAAATCACCCGCGAAAAAAAATCAGAACAGTCTTCCCTCACGCCCCCTTATCGTCTCCAAGTGATTTTCTCATAGGTGCCACATTTCGTCGAGTTCTCAGATGTCACTAAGTTTCAGCTTACAGCTATGAAAAGACTTTGATATATCACCACTCAAAGTTGACAAACGAACACGGGTATTCTGTCGACCACATAAGAGCTAAAATGGTGTCGGGCCATTTAGCCAAATGAAGAAAATAGTGAGAATTACATGAAGTGTAAAGCGAGCAATGAGGAATAAACCATTTCTCATATCTAATTAGAAATTAGCCGTAAGAAGTAGAAAGTGAATAGATGAATGAGAAATTAAAAGGGAGAAGTGAGAAGTGAGAATTGAGAAGTGAAAAATGAGAAGTGATAAATAAGAAATGCCCAAGCAGCACAAGCCAGGCAAAATTGTTGCGGCAACTTGATTGTGACTGAATCTAGTCACATATGAGCTGCAGTAGCCTACGTGGAACAAGTGCGTTACTAGGGTGATAAGTGAGAAGTGATAAGTGCTAAGTGACAAGTATTAGTGAGAAGTGATAAGTGATAAGTGAGAAGCAAGAAGTAAGAAGTGGAGAGTGAGAGGTAAGAAGTAAGGAATGGGAATTGAGAAAGGAGAATTGAGAAGCGAGAAAATTGAAGATTTATTTATTTATTTGTCCACCGTCTTCAACATATAATTGTTGCACAGACTGTAACTTAAAGTAGTACTTACTTGACTTACTTGATGGGCTACAGCTCTTCGATGAACCTACGCCGAATGGAGTATCCTTCTCCACTGGACTTGATCCTGAGCCAATCGTTCCCAGTCCCCCTAAACATTGAGCGTCCTTAGGTCCTCTTCAACTGCACAAAGTCATCGTCTACGCCTTCCACGAAGCCTGCACCCTATCCCGGGTTCTCTACTAAATATTATCTTCGCTTGACGTTCTTCCGGCATACGAACAACGTGACCAGCCCACCGTAGTCTGCCGTGTTGTATAAGCTTAATAATATCCAGCCCTTTATACACCTGGTACAATTCGTGATTCATGCGACGCCGCCAGATACCGTTCTCCTGTTTACCGCCGAGTATTGTCCGCAGCACCTTACGCTCAAACACTCCGAGAGCTCTCCGATCAGCCTCCTTTAACGTCCATGTCTCATGGCCGTATAAAGTCACCGGAAGAATCAGAGTAGTATACAGCGCGAGTTTTGTTTTCGTTTGCAGACTACGGAACTTAAGCTGGTTACGAAGTCCGTAATAAGCCCTATTTGCAGCTGCAATACGCCTTTTTACCTCGCGGGTAACATCTTTATCGCACGTCACTAATGTTCCAAGATACACAAATTCTTCTACCACTTCAAATTTTTCACCATCCAGCACTATTTCGCTACCACCACCACTAATGAACCCACGTTGATTGCCAGCGACCATGTACTTCGTTTTGCTGGTATTGATCGTGAGTCCAATCCTCGCTCTTAAAAGGCACAAAAGCCTCTTCCACGACACGGCGATCAATTCCGATAATATCGATATCGTCCGCAAATCCCAGGAGCATATGCGATTTTGTGATAATGGTACCGCTTCTTTGCACACCAGATCTCCTAATCGCTCCATCGAGCGCTATATTGAACAGTAGATTCAAGAGTGCAGGTAACAAATGACGTCGATATGTCATCCGCAACCCTTACACTTAATTTCGATCCGTCCAACGTTATACGAATCAGCCGTATCAGTTTCGCCGGAAAACCATGTTCAAGCATAATTTGCCATAATTCATTCCGTTTCACTGAATCGTACGCCGTCTTGAAATCAATAAACAGATGATGTGTCTGCAAGTTGTACTCCCGGAATTTATCAAGGATTTGTCTCAGGGTAAACATTTGATCCGTCGTTGATCGGCCTTTACGAAAACCTGCTTGGTATTCGCCGACGAAGGACTCTTCAAGCGGTCTCAATCTGTTGAACAGAATACGGGACATAATTTTGTACGCCGAATTAAGGAGGGTTATTCCTCGGTAATTGGCGCACTCCAGTCTGTGCCCTTTCTTGAAGAGAGGGCAAATGAGGCCGTCCAACCAGCTAGCAGGCATTTCCTCGTCTTCCCATATTTTCGACATAATATGGTGCAGAACTTCATAAAGCTGCTCACTGCCATGTTTGAGAAGTTCAGCCGGGAGCTGGTCCTTCCCGCACCCTTATTGTTTTTCAGCTTTTTAACAGCTTTTTAACCTCATCTAGTGTAGGTGACTCCACAGCTTGTCCATCGTCGCTAATATTTATTCTGTTCACCGATGCACCGTCACTTCCTCCATTCAACAAAGTCTCGAAGTGTTGCTTCCACCTGGCAGCCACTTCGGTTTTATCTGTCAGCAAATTCCCTTGTTGGTCGTTGCACATGACGGGAGATGGCGCTGTCTTTCTCCGCACGCCATTGACAGACTCATAAAACCTCCGCATATCGTTCTGCTCCATTTTTCCTGCGCTTCACTAATAACTTGTTCTTCGTACTCTTTTTTCTTCCTGCGGTGGGTTCGTTTTTCGGCTGCTCTTGCTTCCTTGTACCGATCTCTATTCGATCGGGTACCTGACACCAACATCCGACTTCTGGCAACGTTCTTCTCGTCTGTCACTCTCTGACACTCCACATCGAACCAACCCGTCCTGGGTCGCCTCTGTGCAGTGCCTACCACTTCTCGTGCTGTTGTGCTCACCGCTCCATGGATCGACTTCCATAGATCGTTGATGTTGTCGCTAACGTTGATTGCAAATATCCGTTCGTCGAACTTCTGGCGGTACTCAGCCGATACTCCTTCCGCCAACAATCGCTGGATATTGTAACGCATCGTTCGCTGTGATCTTTCATTCGATACAGTTGACAACCGTGATCGAATTCTACTGACAACGAGGTAGTGATCAGAGTCAATGTTCGGACCTCTGAATGTCCGCACATCGTTAACATCCGAGAAATGGCGCCCGTCCACCAGAACATGGTGTATCTGGTTGCAAGTTTCACCATTTGGGTGTGTGGTGTGCTTTCGGATATTCTTTCGTGCAAAGTAGGTGCTACTGATGGCCATCCCTCTGGCAGCAGTCAAATTTACTAGCCGTAGGCCGTTGTCATTGGTAGCGGAGTGAAGGCTCTCCCTACCAATTATGGGACGGAGAAAGTCCTCTCTACCGACCTGAGCGTTAGCGTCTCCGATAACAATTTTCACGTCATGCTTTGGGCACTCTCCATAGGCTTTATCAAGACATTCATAAAACGTGTCCTTCACGTCGTCGGATTTATCGTTTGTCGGTGCGTAAACGTTGATTAGGCTGTAATTGAAGAATTTGCCCCGTATCCTTAACACACAGATTCGTTCGCTAATGGGTTTCCACCGCATCACTCGCTTCATCTGCTTGCCCATCACTACGAAACCAACTCCATGCTCTGCTTTTTCACCGCCGCTGTGATAGATGTTATACTTGAATGCAGTATTGGTCGTGGGGTCCACGGCTCGGAATTCATTTTCTTCTATCTCCACTCCATTTTTCGTGGTATTTGGGAGGCTTCAGTAAGCTACCTTACGGGGTCGCGTTACCTACATCGCGATGATGGGGCTACCACCTTAGGTATAGCGGACGCGATACAGCATTTCGTTAATCAGCCGCTGGGTACCAGGCAGACGCTGTTTGAGCCGCACCTCCTGGACTTGTGGGGACCAGAGCTCTGTTGGGCGCACCTTCCTTGATGTCAACCCACCATTTTGCAGCCCACTTACAGTAGTAACCTTATCCTATTTTAAACGTAGTCTTATTAATATTAAATCGAAACAGTCGCTCACGTCATTAAAATGTCTGCAGCAACTATGCAGTGGATTATGATGGCCATATAAAGTACGGCGTGAGGGGATATAGAGCAGTGCGCGGCATCGTAGAGAACGGTGTGGAGCGTAAAAATTTACTTGTCTCAATAAGTTTTCGCAGTCAATCTCATTCCTCACCAGGTCAAAACAGAAAACCCTCTGTGAAATACACGCCTCGATGTCAGGGTACTGAGTCCCATCACCTTGCACCGGTTTTCATACGAAGGAATCTAACCTGATCATTCCACGGCAGGTTTCTTAAAGCAAACCGGACGAAGGATCGTTGTACTAGCTCGATGCGGTGCTCCTGCGTCCGGTGATATGGTGCCCAAACTTTCACCGCGTATTCTAGCACGCTTCGGACTATGGCGCAATATACCGATTTGAGAGCGTGAAGGTCCGTAAACGATTTAGCAATCCTCTTTGTCAACCCGAGTAACGCAAAAGCTCGTTCGTTAAAGTTCACTTTGCTGTCAATGACAACTCCAAGATCCTTGATGGAATTTACACGCTGTAATGCTTGTAAAGCCATTGTATATTCCTGCAACAATGGGGAACGTGATCGGGTAAACGATATAATCCTACTTTTCCCGGCATTTATATTCATGCCGTGCCGTTAATTTGGCACCATTCTTGCAGCACATCAAGGTCACGTTGAATAGCACAACAGTCTAAATACGAGAGCACAGTTCTGAATATTTTCAAATCGTCGGCGTATAACAACTTTTCGAGGGGGGTCCCGTAGCGTAGTTGGCTACACGTTCGCCTTACAAGCGAATGGTCATGGGTTCGATTCCCAGCCCCTCCACCAAACCCTCGTCAGTCGCCAGATGCGCAGCCTTATACGGTGGCGTATTGGGGAGCGCCCTTACCGTTACGACTGCCTGATGACGACTGGCAAATTGTTCTTCTCGGAGGCATTCCTCCAACGTACCCGGACAAATGGTAACCGAACAACGCAACGATCAATTGGATTCACGACATGGACGAATGGACACAATGGACTCACGGTGAGATGGACCAGCAATGACAACAACAATGAATAATGGAAAAATCTAAAAAATAGATTCTGTGTGGATTCTGACAGCAGAATACCACAGTAGATCTTGGCACAGTAGCGGTTAAGTAACACAGAGTGCCTGTCAAATAAAGAAAGGAATAGAAAAAAAACAACTTTTCGGATTGAATTAGCTCACACAAATCGTTTATGAATAGAACGAAAAGAAGCGGTCCTAAGTGGCTGCCTTGCGGAACGCCCGATGGAATATCAAACCGCAATGATTCACAGTCATGAACTTTCACATAAACGTAGCGTGTCGTCAGGTAGGAACGAAACCAAATAGTTATCCAGTCTGGAAGACCCATTTTCCTCAGCTCCTGGCAACCAACAGATTGTGCAGTACTTTATCAAATGCCTTTGCAAAATCAATGTAAATCGTGTCGACCTGTTGATTTTTGTCCATTTTACTCTTCAAACTGCTCACAAGTTAGAAGATAGAAGTTAGAAGTGAAAAGATCGAAGTGAGAAATAAGAAATGAGACGTGACAAATGAGAAAAGAAAAATCAGATATAAGAATAAGATATAAGAAGTGAGAAGTAAATAATGAGGAATTAGAAGTGAGAAGTGAGAAATGCGGAAGCTGAATTGAAAACTGTGAAATTATTCCTTATTGCTTAAATCTTCCTTTCTCATTTTTTCTCTCTTTTTTCATTTTTCTTTTCATTCTTCCTTCGTACTTCATTTTTCTTTCTCTGCTTTCTGTCTTCTACCTTCTTCCTTTTCTCATCTGCCTTTTTCCTTCTTCTTTTTTCCTTTTTTCATCTTCCTTCTTCTTTTTGTTCTTTCATCTCTTTTTTTTCCTCTTTTTCCTTCTTCTTCCTTTTGTCTTCTTTCATCTTTTTTTTCATACTACTTTCTTTTTTTTTCTTCTCATTTCTTCGATTTTTTCTTCTTCTTTTTTTCTTCTACCTTCTTGTTTCTTCTTTCTTGGTTCTTCCTTCTTCTTCCATCCTTCTTCTTCCTTCCTTATTCTTCCTTCCTTCTTCTTATTTCCTTCTCTTCCTTCTTCCTTCTTCCTACTTCGTGCTTCGTTCTTCATTCTTCTTCCTGCCTTATTTCTTTTTCCTTCTGTCTTATTCCTTATTTTCTATTCCTGCTTCTCTCTTCCTTCTACCTTCTTCCTTCTTCATTCTTCTTGCTTTTCTCTTGCTCTTTCCTATCTTCTTTTCCTTCCTCCGTTTTCGATTTCTTCTTCACCCTTCTTTCTTCCTTTTTTCGTTCTTCGTTCTTCCTTCTTCCTTCTACCTTTTTCCTTCTTCCTTCTTCTTTCTAGCTTCTTTCTTCTTCCTTTTTTCTTCTTCCTTCTTCCGTCCTTCCTCCACCTTTTTACGTAGGACTACGTCTGTCTTTTCTATATTGTGGTACACTTTACGATTGCGAAAATCGGGGACCGTCTCGAAAATATGATAGACTTTAAACTTTAATATCTCAGCCGTTACTCGATGGATTTTCAATTTTTATGGACCATTCGATCAAGGATGAGTCAAAGCAACGAAAATATCAATTTTTAACTATTTATTATCGATAATTGATAAAAAGTTTAGAAATAGATAAACCAACCAATCACGTGCATGCATCACTACCACAGACATCAAAAATCAATCACTTACGGGTTCGGATCTAATCCTCAGTTTGAACAAGGTTTCACGCAGAGAGGACGCATCAAAGCGATCGCAGTGGAGCGGACACAGCGCTGGTCACATTTTCAACGAAAATCCATCGCATTAGTGGTGGTCCTCGGTGTGTTACTGCAGATCATTCAACCTCAACGAACCAGAATTTCATATGAAGACTGGCTTGACTACAAAAATAGCACTGTTGCGATCCCGTGCCGCTAGTGGCGATGCTTTTATTACATTACATTTATTACAAATTGTGGTGTCAGTTAGTTTTTTGAAAGGCGCATTGGGGAAAGAAAATTGGTTCTTCTCAGGACTAGCATTTCCTGAACAGATAGGTTTAATTGCAAAAATAGACTGTTTCGGTGGCATCGGCGTTTGGCGTGGAAACTTAGTTTCTGTTAGTGATTCCATCCATTCAAATTTACGGGCCTAATTAATTGAATACAAGAAAGCTGCTTTCCGGCGCGCGACCCATTTTGATCGGGATTCCGCAAAAAGCGGTTTAACCATTTATAAGGCAGCGGCAACTATATTGCCACCAACAAATTATATGTTTTTCTGTTTATTAACAAGAGCTCCCATGTAGTGGCTATATTTACTACCTAGTAATCCCCCAGATGAATTTGAGCCATAAAAATAGAAATGTCAATTTGAGAACGGTTTTTGCCTTTCTCGTACAACAAAGTTGTACCGAAAGGCTATCATTTCACTCCCTAATCGAACTTTTTATAGAAGTCTCGGAGACCCATGATGTTATATACCAATCAACTCAGCTCATCGAACTGAACAAATGTCTGTCTGTGTGTGTGTGCACACGAAAACCGAAAAACATTAGCCACTTTTTCATATAGTAATTCTTAACCGATTTTCTCGCAACAAGTTGCATTCGACAGGGGTCACTGTCACTGTTGATCACTATTGAATTTGATAACGATCGACCATTGCGTTTAAAAGTTATTGAGAAAATGGAATCGAACTATGTAAGCGCCATATAAGGTTGGTGTCTAGGCTAGACGCGAGAAAGGCAACCCCGTGAAACAAACACTAGTTCTTGAAGCCGTTTGTTGGTGTGGCGCTAGTGCTGTTCTTGAAATTTAAAGCTCCGTTCATATTGTACCGTATATTTCGCGCGGGTATTTAATTATGTATCGCAAAATGATTTTCGATCGTGAAAATTTAAATTTCAATAACTTAAGTTATATTGTTCTGGTTTATTCATTTATCCAGCATTTTACGTGTGGTGATAGCTGCCACAATATAATTATCATCAAAATCAGCCGAAATTATCACCGAAAAAAAGCAATAAATTAATTTCAATAGCCGCCACAATTTAACATGTGCTGGTAAGGTGCAATCTATTTGACTTTTGTCTTGTGTCGTTTGTCATCGCAGCGATCATCATCATCCATCTTTTTAATTTGAACCCCGTTGGTTTGAACATCGTTCAAATTAAAAATGGTTCAAACGTCATTTACCACGTGGAATCGAGAGAAGAAAAATGGAACATCGTGATATGGAACGCAGAATCAAAACAAACCAGCGAAGAGGGCAGCCGGAAACCAGTTTTTCTGATGCTTATAGAGTAACCAGAAGTTCAAACTAAAAATGAAC
Organism: Armigeres subalbatus; assembly: GCF_024139115.2. Classification (NCBI taxonomy): domain Eukaryota; kingdom Metazoa; phylum Arthropoda; class Insecta; order Diptera; family Culicidae; genus Armigeres; species Armigeres subalbatus. The sequence goes on from NC_085139.1 coordinate 192,639,217, forward strand.
CCCGTTAATGTGAATGAGGTGCTGTTCAAATTATCGGGGGTCCACGGTATTTGAAAAAAAAATTGCACGAGGAAACATACGGGAAGTGTTTTAAAATTCTTCTCAAAAATTTTAGGAGCAATTTGATTTAAAACGGTTAGCAGTTTTTTCGCAATTTTTCAAAATTTTTTTTGTGATATCACACTTTATACACAGTATGAGAAAAGTAAAACCCCGTACTGTTTTCCGTTTTAAATCAAACTACTTCTAAACATTCCAAAATAAGCGGCCGTTAGCGCTCGTAAGATGCTGTAGATGACCACAATTATCATTCGATTTTGACAATTTAGGGATGCCTGGACCGGAAATTTACCGAAAAATTAGGGTAACCAACTTGATTTGGACCCCTACATATTTTGGACCCTCCTGTTGACATTTTATTGATATCTGAACTAAATTCAATGCCGCTGCTGCATCCCGCATGGTCTTTATGCAAATAAGATTGCTGCGAATGTGTTTAACTAGTTTCATGTGCGAAAATAACGATATTTGGATGAAATGTTGATGAAATCAATTTTTTCAAGAAGGCAAGCGTTACAAAGCGTTACGCTTCAAAGCATACATCATTGAATATCTCAGAAGGAACACAATCACTTCATGTTGAAATTGCAAATTTAAATCGATGCAATCTTCTCATTGATGCATGTCAATCGAAAAATAAGACTTTGCTTTAGCTCAAATGATCTGTGCAAATTGAAAATTCATTTTTGAACAGACTAAAAGGGGGGTGTCCAAAATGTGTACATTTGGGGGTCCATATAAATATGTTGCACTTTCCAAAACGAAGAATATTTTCATTTCAGATAGTTAAAAATCTAAGCGATTTATAAACATCCGATGTTCATTTCAAACTTCCTTTTCATAAATAAGACTTTCATCTATGAAATTTTGTGATTTTATCCTGTATCACACGACTCATTTGAAAGAAGACTCAAAAAAACCCAGTCTTAAAAAAGGCTGATGCACCTCCCAAAACCATTAAAACGTAAATCTATATTATACGATAATTATTGAACTGCCTGATATGAGATGAGATATGAGATATGAGACAGCAACTACTTTTCAGTTGACGAACTTAATTCATGTATTTGATCTTGACGCATTAACTCTTTGGTTACAAACTTGAGCTCACTATAATGTGGGCGTCGAAACTAAGATAAATTAATCTAGTTATTGTACGTGTCATCGACAGGTGTTTTATGAAACACTATTGGAACCTTTTTTCTTTACATTTGATCTGATCCAACTAGAAGTGGATGTCACATTTTGGATAAAAATTTTCTTTAAACTGGGCCATTTGTGTGTTGACAGAATAATAGTTTTTTGAAGCATAATTGACTTAGCGTTAAAGTCAAGAGACTAAAAATAATAACTATCGAGCTGTCAATGATCATGCACCAAAAGATATTTTAGTTACCAGATAAAGATTGTTGCTTCGGTTCCCTTTGTTCTCCTGTCCGAAACATGTTGGGTACCTACCTGTCAAATCGTATGTATTTTTCCATTTTGACATTTAGATCCCCTATCCTCGCCAGCAAAAGATGTTCCGGACAGCGACGACAGCGACAATGCCTATCTTAAAAAGTTCTTATAACTGACGAGAAACCTAACCATACTGCTCATGTCGCAAATGTATAACATTTGAATTTTTATCGATTATGAGTTAATCTTAAGAATCCTAAGTAACCCAAGAATAAAATCAGATTAGTAGTGATTCAAATTGTACTGTTGCATTTAATTTTAATATGAATCTGAAACATGCATTCTCCCAGCAGCTGCCTGAGATTAATTTAATTTCAGATTCAAAAGCTCAAAACTGTTGCACAGTTTTGTTCCATTTTCTGCAGATTGAATCACGAAATTCAAGTTTTGAATGTTTTGGCGATTGAACGCGTTATTTTAACTACGGAATTCGGATCAATGCACTTTGGAATTACACCGCATTTCTGAGCAACAGAATAAATAATTATTTAATTTATTTAAATAAAATTTAAACATGAACAGAAAATTGCTGGAGATACCAGCGTTTTTTTATTTTGCTTCAGATTCCAACGAGAATAGTGTTCTTAAATTTGGAGGAAAAATAAATCACTGCTGATCAATCAATTAATTGGTTTGCAGTCTTATTTTTTCTACTTGCAAAAATTTGTTTTTTAACAGAACGATGTATTAGAAATTAAAGGCCCACTCTTTATCACAATGCCAAATATTTGTCAAATTCCTTCAGACATCTATCAAACCGTTAAAGATATCGACATGAGTATCAGGCAGGCTTGACAAATTAGTTATTATTAATAATTTGGTATTTGTTATTGTGACAAATACAGTGCTGATAACTTTGCGCTATAACGAAACATGCGTATCTGAAATTAACGAATCAGAAATAATTGCAATACATTAATGAAACATATTTTAGCGCTTTTAAAAAAACTGTTTCTTTATTTTTTTATTCGAATTAAATTTCTTCTTGAGCGATATTGTCGCATGCGTCACTGTGTTCCGTGCTTAAAGCCACTGCTTGACAGCTAGCACCAAGTTTAGCACCAAGTTTTCGGCTTCAATCATGTTGTATGCAGATGACAGCCGTTTCAGGGGGCTGGAGAAAGGCAGTATCACCACTCGGTGAATTAAGTTGGGTTTTTTACGAACAGATCGTAAGTTTCGAGTGGAAGATGGATTTTCTGTTATAATTCGTTGAAAAATTACGTCAAAGATATACTTTTTCCCATTGGTAATAATTATTTTGAATCTTATGTGTTAGATCATGGCGTAATTAGCTTGAAAAATGCTTTGCCTTTCTTGTATATTTGGTTTTTTTACAAAATTGCTTGGAAAAAAAAGTACAAAACTATTTTTTTTCACTTTTTCACTTATGATTCATTGAATACAAGAAAGCTGCTGTCCGGCGCGCGCGAGCCATTTTGATTGGGATTCCATAAAGAGCGGTTCGACGTTGATGCAGCGGAGCGGACACAGCAGCACAAAGGCGTGGGTAGCAGTGACAGGCAGGTGGGTGGCACGACGCCATGTTTTTGCAGCCAACATCTCAGTGTAAATTTCATGATAGTATGTGTTTTGTTTACAAACATCACATTTGATTCTCATTAGGATACAGAACTGTCAGTGGGATACGGTCACGCAATGTTGGATGCAAAACAAACCTATTGTGTGAGATAGGGATGCCACCGGGCTGGTGGCAGGCGATGCTGAACACTTATTCCAATTCGCTATTCACGATTGAGTTTTGCACTTTGACGAAAGATTATTTCGGATAGTCGGATCAACCTTCTTTTGTATAAAATGTTGGCTTTTGTATAAAATCAATGAAGACGCCACCTAAGTGGAAACTATCTACAGCAACCACCCATCGGTGAACGTCGCTCGAACAGACAGATGCCAAGAGATAATGTTTGGTAATATGAAGAAACTTCGTCTTGAGTCAAATTTCTGTTGTTATTCCTCGCAACAATACGCATCTTAGATAAACAAAAACTCATAACCAAATTCAGAATCTTGCGCGAAAATTTCATAGCATTCTTAGAATTTGTCATTTTCCGAACGGTCCGTTGTCTGCGGAATCCCGATCAAAATGGCTCACACGCGCCGAATGGCAGCTTTCTTATATCTAATGAAGTAATTCCATTAGCTCCGCCCCTTCATTAATCGTTATGATTGCACATTTTATTTACACCCATACAGATCACAAAGGGCGGGGCTAACGGGCTTAATATATTGAATACAAGAAAGTTGCTTTCCGGCGTGCGCGAGCTCATTTTAGTCAGTGGTTGATGCAGCGGAGCGTTTTATTCTTCTCTTTCATTTTCCATCTTCTTTCTTCCTTATACCTCCTTCCGTCTTTCCTACACCTTTTTCATTTTTTTTTTCATTTTTCTCTTCCATTTTCCATCTACCTCCTTCCTTCTTCCTTTTTTCTTCTTCTCTATTCCTTCTTCCTCCTTTTCCCTTCTTCTCATTCCTTTTTCTGATTTATTCTTTTTTCTTGTGTGTTATAATTATTTCCGGGGGTGTATTTGGGATTTAAAATGGTATACACCTCTAAGGTGATGTAGGCAACAGGTTGCGGAAGGTCGTTCAAAGTTCTTTATTAAATCAGACATGTTATTTTCTTGGTTATTTCTATAGATTTTTAATTACTAGCTTTATATACCCGGCCTTGCTCGGAATTGCCAGTTTGGTTCGCAGTTATTTTCACAATCGGAAAATGGTAAAACCAATTGATCAAAAGGGTAATTGTGTTTACTTATTGATACTTCATCATTTGATTTAAAAAGTCTTTTGGAAACATTGACTGATTTTGAAGAAGGGATCGTGGGTTTGAATAGCCATATTCCGGGCAAACGTCTATTTCTAAAGTAGGAAAAACCTCTACCGATGCATTATTCCAGGCAAACGCATATTTTTAAAGAAAGGATCACACCCACCATTGCCTTATTCCGGGCAAATGGCTACTTTTCAGGAAACAATCACATCCACCATCCAGAAAAAAACACATTAATAATTGCGTTTCACTGGGCAAACCATGATTCCGATGAAGGGTAACAATTATCATTGCTTTATAGCCAGCAAATGCATGCTTTCTATGAAAGATTTTTCTGATGCTGTTCATAATAATTTCAAATGCCCATCATGTTGAATGACCTTAGGCCAAATAGTGTTATGTTAATGGCCTGCTTCATTCGGGGAAATGTCATATTCTGGGATATGTGTATCGGGAAGTGTCATTTTCGAGAAATATCATTTTCGTTAAAGTCATTTTTGGGAAAATGTTATTACCGAGAAAATGTTTTTGTCGAGGATTTGCTATTTTTGAGGAATTTCGGACCTCGGATGAACTATTACGGATCCCTATTATGATTTTAAATTAAGTCGTTTGCCAAACAATACCCAACCCCAATAACCTTCCGCATTCCAAAAGTCCCTCCCAGCCTCTCTATAATAGTTTCCTTTGAGTAGAGAATACATTTTCACAAATTTTGTTTAAATTTACCCTTGTGATAAAAAGGTATAATAAACTGTCCGTTTAATTATTATACCCTTTCTCTCTCTCAATCAGCTATGATACTCCTACCCAGTCTGATATAGTCTTCCTTAGACAGAGAATATGGGTTTCAAGTTTGGTGGACATTGGTGAATGGGTTCAGAAGTTAAGCTGAATTGATCGATAACTAAACAATACCCCTCTCTCACACCCTCCCTCTTTTAAAATGATCTACGCACATCCACTAAAATCGTTTCCTTAGGACAGAAAATATTTGATACCAATTTGGTTCAAATCAGTCATGGGGTTCAAGACTTACATTGAGTTGATCGATTGCTATGCAATACCCATCCTCCCATGCCCTCTCTCTTTTCCAAAGAGCCCCTCTAATCACACTATCGTCGTCTCCTTAACATGAAGAATGTGTGTTCCAAATTTGGCCAAGGGGTTCAGAAGTAACACTGAGTTGATCGATACCTTAATAATACCCCTCCCCCCATACCCTCCATCTTTTCCAAAAAGCACCCTATCGTCGTCTCCTTAAGCTAAAGAATGTGTGTTCCAAATTTGGTTGAAATCGGCCAAGGGGTTCAGAAGTTACACTTAATAAATATACCCAGGCATCTTTCAATATTTCTATCCTTGTATGTAAGTCGCATTTTCTTATTAAATAAATAAATACTTTTCATAGCATGTAGCATGGTATATGGTGATTTGGCCGAAAGGGTAGGGTAACCGTACCCTTAGTGGAGGTAGCAGCAATAGTGGAGGTAGTGGGGTTTTAATGAGATTTATCATATTTATACAGTTAAAGATGGTTTCAGTTGATGCGTCGTACTTTAAATATCCTGTTAAATGCAACTTATCTTAAGATTTCGCTTTAAAAACTATTTAAAACATTGATTTTCCTTAACAAAATCATGCAAATTAATCAATAATTCAACAATAAAACATCATTTTGTAGAGAGATATTTATCAAGGCTGCTTTGAAAATGTGTATCAAGCCAACTTTATTTATATTACGCAAGATTCATGCACTTCTTCAACTGATAAATGCAATAAACCTGCGTCAAAAATTGCTTTGACTCGGTTTGATTGCAAAAACATAAGGAGGCAGGCAGTGCAAGAGATTTTTTGCCCAGTAAAGTAGTTTTGGATTGGACTTAGGGTCGTACACTTATTACGCACGCAATTCGCACGAAACTTCGTCTTGAGTCAAATTTCTGTTGTTATTCCTCGCAACAATACGCATCTTAGATAAACAAAAACTCATAACCAAATTCAGAATCATGCACGAAAATTTCATAGCATTCTTGGAATTTGTCATTTTCCGAACGGTCCGTTGTCTGCGGAATCCCGATCAAAATGGCTCACACGCGCCGAATAGCAGCTTTCTTATATCTAATGAAGTAATTCCATTAGCTCCGGCCCTTCATTAATCGTTATGATTGCACATTTTATTTACACCCATACAGATCACAAAGGGGCGGGGCTAACGGGCTTAACTAATTGAATACAAGAAAGCTGCGTTCCGGCGTGCGCGAGCCATTTTAGTCGGTGGTTGATGCAGCGGAGCGTTTTTATTCTTCTCTTTAATTTTCCATCTTCTTTCTTCCTTATACCTCCTTCCGTCTTTCCTACACCTTTTCATTCTTTTTTTTTTTCATTTTCTCTTCCATTTTCCATCTACCTCCTACCTTCTTCCTTTTTCTTCTTCTCTATTCCTTCTTCCTCCTTTTCCTTTTTCTCATTCCTTTTCTGATTTATTCTTCTTTCTTGTGTGTTATAATTATTTCCTTTTTGGACTTAGGGTCGTACACTTATTACGCACGCAATTTTTCTGGGTTTTCGACCCCCTCCTCCCCCATATAAGATTTTTTCATACAAATGATTTTTTATTTAAAAGAAGCATAAGATATTGACCGACCCCTCCCCATAAGTGCTTACGTAATATGTGTACGGCCCCTTACCTATTTTCACAGTTAAACAATTAACCAAAACTTTTTGAACAACATTAGAATACATTCCAATGAAAAGAGCTTAAAATATTTTTTCTGAACATTAGAACACTCGTTGCCAAAATTCCTATGACGATTTTCACTTGAAGCAGCGCATAATAATATAATAAAATTGCTTACGGCTTATACACACGATTTACAGCGAATAATGCACCAACATTTCATTGGCCATTTCGCACGAAACTTTTGATGGATTAAATAATTGATTTTAAACCATTATTGTTGTTTTTGAATACTAGGAAAACCATTTGGTGGCATAATTATGGTTAGATTTTCAATATATGAATATTTAAATTGATAAATGTGGTCAACCACAGCATAATAGGCCAAGGCCTTCATTTCATTTATTTAGTTTACATCTAAACAGATAACACTGAATCAACAATTTGACGCCACAATGCACGGTTCGAGGCCGCATCTCTCCATCCTCGGATACGCCCCACGCTTGCCAAGTCGTTCTGCACCTGGTCTGCTCCATCTCGCTCGCAGCGCTCCACGCCGTCTCGTACCTGCCGGATCGGAAGCGAACACCATCTTTGCAGGGTTGCTGTCCGGTATTCTTGCAACATGTCCTGCCCATCGTACCCTTCCGGCTTTAGCTACCTTCTGGATACTGGGTTCGCCGTAGAGTTGGGCGAGCTCATGGTTCATTCTTCGCCGCCACACACCGTCTTCTTGCACACCGCCAAAGATGGTCCTAAGCACCCGTCTCTCGAATACTCCGAGTGCTTGCAAGTCCTCCTCGAGCATTGTCCATGTTTCATGTCCGTAGAGGACAACCGGTCTTATTAGCGTCTTGTACATGACACATTTGGTGCGGTGGCGAATCATTTTTGACCGCAGTTTCTTCTGGAGCCCGTAGTAGGCCCGACTTCCACAGATGATGCGCCTTCGTATTTCACGACTAACGTTGTTGTCAGCCGTTAGCAAGGATCCGAGGTAGACGAATTCCTCGACCACCTCGAAGGTATCCCCGTCTATCGTAACACTGCTTCCCAGGCGGGCCCTGTCGCGCTCGGTTCCGCCCACAAGCATGTACTTTGTCTTTGACGCATTCACCACCAGTCCAACTTTTGTTGCTTCACGTTTCAGGCGGGTGTACAGTTCTGCCACCTTTGCAAATGTTCGGCCGACAATGTCCATGTCATCCGCGAAGCAAATAAATTGACTGGATCTGTTGAAAATCGTACCCCGGCTGTTACACCCGGCTCTTCGCATGACACCTTCTAGCGCAATGTTGAACAACAGGCACGAAAGTCCATCACCTTGTCTTAGTCCCCGGCGCGATTCGAACGAACTGGAGTGTTCGCCCGAAATCTTCACACAGTTTTGCACACCATCCACCGTTGCTTTGATCAGTCTGGTAAGCTTCGCAGGGAAGCTGTTCTCGTCCATAATTTTCCATAGCTCTACGCGGTCTATACTGTCGTATGCCGCCTTGAAATCAACGAACAGATGGTGCGTTGGGACCTGGTATTCACGGCATTTTTGAAGGATTTGCCGTACAGTAAAGATCTGGTCCGTTGTCGAGCGGCCGTCAACGAAGCCGGCTTGATAACTTCCCACAAACTCGTTCACTAATGGTGACAGACGACGGAAGATGATCTGGGATATCACTTTGTAGGCGGCATTAAGGATGGTGATCGCTCGAAAGTTCTCACACTCCAGTTTGTCGCCTTTCTTGTAGATGGGGCATATAACCCCTTCCTTCCACTCCTCCGGTAGCTGTTCGGTTTCCCAGATTTCGACTATCAGCTTGTGCAGGCAAGTGGCCAGCTTTTCCGGGCCCATCTTGATGAGCTCAGCTCCGATACCATCCTTACCAGCGGCTTTATTGGTCTTTAGCTGTTGAATGGCATCCTTAACTTCCCTCAAGGTGGAGGCTGGTTGGCTTCCATCGTCCGCTGAACTGACGTAGTCATCTCCTCCGCTGCCTTGACTTTCACTGCCTGTACTCTCAGCGCCATTCAGATGTTCCTCGTAGTGCTGCTTCCACCTTTCGATCACCACACGTTCGTCCGTCAAGATGCTCCCATCCTTATCCCGGCACATTTCGGCTCGCGGCACGAAGCCTTTGCGGGATGCGTTGAGCTTCTGGTAGAACTTGCGTGTTTCTTGAGAACGGCACAGCTGTTCCATCTCCTCGCACTCCGCTTCTTCCAGGCGGCGTTTCTTCTCCTGAAAAAGGCGGGTCTGCTGTCTCCGCTTCCGTCTATAACGTTCCACGTTCTGCCGGGTACCTTGCTGCAGCGCGACCGCCCGCGCTGCGTCCTTCTCCTCCAGAATCTGTCTGCACTCTTCGTCGAACCAATCGTTCCGTCGACTTCGACCCATATACCCGACGTTGTTCTCCGCTGCGTCGTTAATGGCTGCTTTGACTGTATTCCAGCAGTCCTCAAGAGGGGCCCCATCGAGCTCACCCTCTTCCGGCAACGCTGTCTCGAGATGCTGCGCGTATGCAGTGGCGACATCAGGTTGCTTCAGTCGCTCTAGGTCGTACCGCGGCGGTCGTCGGTACCGAACATTGTTGATGACTCACTACCCTGTACTCACCAGATAGTGGTCAAAGTCGATGTTAGCGCCACGATATGTCCTGACGTCGGCCTTATAACCCTACTTATAACCCTACTTTTAGTCTTTCGTTTTGTTTCGACACGAGGATTATGTCTTCATCAGGGAAAAATACTGTCGTTTTTGCCTATAGTTTGGTCTAACTTTAACTGTCACTGCTGAAAATTTTGTTTGTTGGTACATTTCTTCGGATCCACTATACCAAAACTCTATGTACTCGCCTGCAAAGTACATTGATTTTTAGTGACAAAGTAGTTGTTTTTTACTAAAATATTATTTATTGCGGTATTTACAAAAGTCACATAATTATTGCTCCAATATTGTCCAAACAATCTTCTTCTTCTTTTTCTTCTTCTTGTGTTTATTGAGCACCCTCAGCATGATCTTGCTTTGTAGCCGCGCGTCTTACCGCACGGCTAAGGAGGGCCCCTTGTCAAAAAGATAATGGGTTCATAAAAAAATAAATGATAGGAAAACGGTGAATATTCCCGACAGGATATTGACTTTGGCGCACCCCTATAACCTAATGCCCACTGTATTCCTCTAATCAGTTCATCTGTATGTATGTTTATTCAAATTTAACTAAAACTCTTTTGACGAATTATCCATTTTACTAAACTATCTATTACCTTTCGACTAAATGTCTTTTCGACTAAATGTCCTGTCGACTTAATGTCCTTCCGACTAAATGTCCACTCGACCAAATGTCAATGCGACTAAATATCTATTCGACCACATTCCACCGTATGTCTTTTCGACGAACTGTCACAAAGTCCTCACTACTAAGTACTCAATTCCATTTCTCAGTACTCAATTCTCACTACCCTGTACTCACTTCGAATATCTCACTTTCCACTTCTTATTTACCACTTTCCACTGATCGCTTCGAACATCTCACTGCTCCCCTCATTTAATAAGGAAACAATTTTAACTATTCTACCAAACGGCATTCGGCCAAATCACCATATACAGTCACTCTCAAAATTGAGCGTACAGTATGGATTAGTTGACTACATTCGAAAATTTCAAAGGAAATTCAATAGTTAGCTCGGTTGTTTTTAATGCATTTCAATATTCATCCCTTCCTTTAATGTATGCGTTCATAAAATTGTTGAAATTGTTTCTCTAAAGTTCATTTATTTGAAAATAATCTCAAAATACGCCTATTAGATGTGACAAAATTGAGCGTACAGCTAATGTTTTTCTATAAAATTTCTTATTATAAACACGATTAATGTATTTTAATATTGTTTTTTCATATAATAATAAACATCCGCTACTTAAACATTCAATGTTTTGAAATTAAACCATGTTTTGGTCAAAATGGCGAACAAGTGAGAAGTGAGAACATTGCTTTTTAACAATTCAATGCCTGTGGGAAAAATAAATGCTTTAATTTGTATGTTTCACCGGCATAGTATCTTATATATGATAGATAATCGAAATCGAGTGAGACATACGATTAATTTGTCAAAATTCAGTCGGTAAATGATGAAAACAGATGTAAACATACAGAGAAAACGACAAATGTTAGCAATGACATAATTCAAATTTAGAATTTCTTTAACTTAAATTTGTTTTAAAGCTCGATTATTGTCTCAGGTATTTCATTAAGAGTAATATTATTGAATCCAATCATTCACAGTCAAATTCTAAAAGTACAAGGTGCATGTTAAGGTACCGAACATAAAAACAGCTTTTCAACCCCGTAGAGCACTTCTAATTAAATATTGTAAATATAGCCTCAAATCGTAATTTCATAATTAAATTTGGATTAAACTCCACGATCTGTTACCATAAGGGATGCAATTGGATGATTTCCATGTGGCGAGTAAAAATAAACTTTTTTAAGAGTTTGGCAGCTTATTTAATGATATCTTGGTGAATTTAAATGATTCAACCAAATTTGTTCCTACGGTGACTGAGTCTTCAAATATGATATGACATCTTATAATGTATCCGTGTGCTGCTCTTTTAGTAATATTATTATTAATGAGTGTCCTGAGCTTACAAGCTACCTATACATCGACTTTTAAATAAAGTTATACTTAACATTTGTTCCCAACATTTGTCGGTTTCTTTGTATGTTTACATCTGTTTTCATCATTTACCGACTGAATTTTCCCAAATTTATCGTAGGGCTCGCGCGAATTCGATTGTCTATCATATATAAGACACGATGCCGGTGAAATCCATATCTTAAAGCATCTATTTTGCCCAGCAGCATTGAATTGTTAAATAACATTGTTTATACATCTTACTTGTTCGCCATTTTGATTAAAACATGGTTTAATTTCAAAACATTGAATGTTTAAGTAGCGGATGTTTATTATTATAAATATAATCATGAAAAAACAATTTAAAAATACATTAATCGTGTTTATAATAAGAAATTTTATAGAAAAACATTAGCTGTACGCTCAATTTTGTCACATCTGATAGGCGTATTTTGAGATTATTTTCAAATAAATGAACTTTAGAGAAAAAATTTCAAGCATTTTATGTACGCATACATTGAAGGAAGGGATGAATATTGAAATGCATTAAAAACAACCGAGCCAACAACCGATTTCCTTTGGAATTTTCGAATATATTCATCTAATCTATGGTGTACGCTCAATTTTGAGAGTGACTGTACCATGCTATGAAAAGTATTTATTTATTTAATAAGAAAATGCGACTTACATACAAGGATAGAAATATTGAAAGATTTAAAAATTAATACAAAAAATCTAAAAACTTCCGAAATATGGATTGAACATTAAAGTATGACGTCACCAGCAAGCAAAAACCTTCAGGGTGCGACCTTTTTGATACCGGACACGGAGTGCTATCTCTGTTAATATTTCTCTCGAGAGCCACTTAGCCCGTGGCCAAGCTTCAACCGACCCGCAAAAAATGTTCCATAAAACAGAGGAAGCCATTTAAATCCACCCCCACAGGAACCAAGCCAAAGTACCTAGCCGACGAATCCTGCCGGTGGAAATCGGACGGGAGAAACAGCAGTGAGGGGAAAATATTACGCGCAAATTATGACGCGTCGTGTCACACAAAGCGGCTGAACTTTAATTAGCATGAAATTAAAAACTTTCGCGCCTAAATCCCGCGCTCGTAATAACCCAACAAAAGCGTAAACAACCCCTACTTTGGGACGGGGCCGGGACGGGGAAGTTAGAGTACCAGTGCGGGTGCGTGTGTACACTTGCCGGAAAATCGATAGATTTAAGGATTTTTGGCGAAAATTTGGCCAAATGTTTTGTTTGTCGCGGAAAGTTTTGCCTTTCCACCCCAACTTTGTTCGGGAAAAGTTGTTGAACTGTGACCTTGTTTTCTCCATCCGACGGCGTTGAGTGTAGAAGTTTTTCAAAGTCACAAACTGAACTAATTATGTGATAGGAGTAAACTTTAATGTTGGCCTTGGAGAGTGTGTAGAGATAATTTCTGTTTAGAATAGGTATAGTATGGCATTGACTTGGATGTGGAGTGAACATTACAGCAAAACTACGATAATTATCAAAGGGCCTTCAAAAAGCATTGCAGTATTCGAACGTCCTCTCCTCATTAGATATAGCATATTATCACCATTAGACTATTCCACACAATTGTAAAAATTTTATGTTCAATTTATGAAAGCAGATAGATCATGAGGACGATAAAAACATTCTTTTCTCTTAAATGGTAGAATCTATATAATAAAAATGAAATGGTCTGTGTTCGTATCCGCATAACACGAAAACGGCTGGTTGGATTTTCTTCATTTCTTCAGCAGATATGTTAGTTATTGTTTCCGACGGGTTTATATGAGATTTCTTCCTACGAAAATCACTTAAGTTGAATAAACCGTGAAAACCTAAAATTAAGTATGGAAATTTCGCATGAGCAGTTTACAACGCGCATTTCCGTCTACTATGCAGAACAACAACGTCTGCCGGGTGAACTAGTTTTTAATAGAAATTAAATCCAACTTGTTGCGAGCAAATCGGTTGACAATAAATACCAAAACAAGATTTTTAGCGCGCCTATATAAAAATAGATATTTAGATTACTATTTAATGGACTGTTTGATCCGGTCCAAGGAGCAATAAGAAAGGATTTTCCCTCGTGTTTAACATGTTGCGAGCAAAGTTAAGGATATGGAAACTATATGAAAAGATGTCCGAATAAATTTTCCAGAAAACTTAACATCGCTGTTGTTTTTATCCAGGATAAATTATCCTTGATGAGGGACAATCGGTCAAGATGGCCATTAAGTCTGCATTATGCACCGCAGCAAGTTAAAAGGTTTTGAGAGATTTTAAATCCATTTAATTTTATCAGTCCATTCAAAACAAAATGGACTGCCCGATGATTGCCACTCTATATGGGGCACAGTTATTAGTTTCGAATTATCCACAAGTCTATCTAGATGAATTAGAAATTCAGAATCAAATATTTATTTGAAGCTCGTTATGACTGCCACAGCAAATCAACCACATTGATGGCTTCAAGACTCATTCGGAATGCTTGACTCGATAATGCTATTTTTATGTTCACACTTAGCATTCTTTTGTTTTCCTACTCTTCTGAAACATCTTACTCATCCCATCATTAAAAGTGCTCAGCACGACCAACTCGCCGCGACGTCGTTTGGCGGATTCACAAGTACCCACTTTTTCGCACATTAAGCTTCCAAATACCCGACAAACAGGAGACCTTCTGACTTTTCACGGGGCACCCCTCACTTCGCTCTTGAGGGCTGCGTTAACTGCATGCAAAAAAAAATCTCCCAACGAATCACCCACGCGAATGCGTTTCCATCGGAATGGGACTGTAATCTGATTTTAAATTCATGACACCCGAACGATGATGCTGTTCTGTCGACGATGGGATTCGCACGCAGAGCGTGTGCAAATATGTTCTGGCTGCGCTGAATCGGACGGGGACAAGTGGCCAAAATGGATTGAGTAGGGTGGAACAAGATACATACGCCGGCGACAAGTACGGCCCTACAGCCGCTGCAAATCTCTCCAACTGCTCTGGCTGCCTGGCCTGGGTGGTGGTGGACGGCGACGGCGGTAAAGATCATCAACGAATGCATAATGTGTCGAGGGCGAAAAAATCGCTTTTATTATTTTTACTAGATGACTTTTTCATATGCTTATGCTAAGTATGTTACAAAGTGTTTTTTCGCTAGGTGATTTTCGGGAGATTTTTTATTTTGCGAGATCAGAGTCACACCAAGGTTTAGCAGCTGGTGAAATGATTTTCAACTGGCACAACGTTATAATAATGAAAGTCTTGCACTGGTCTAGAAAGTGAACGGTAGATGTTTCTGCCTGTCTTTTGCAATGACTTTTGAATGAAGGCCCGGAAATCCATAGTTTTATATAACAATCGAATCAACTCGGAGATCAATAGGGACATTTTTTAATACCTTATTATTGTGAATTTTTACTTTGTTTCAGTTTTTCCAGTCAATGATGATGCCAGTGCGGTACGATGCGCGAATACAAGGGGGCAAGCGAGCTTAGAATTGCAGTTCAGGTGGGAAGTACGTGTTCTTTTCTGACGATCAGTATCAAACAATGTTTATCTACATATTTTTTTTTTATCAATTCCAAAAAATCCAACATTTGATGAAAAATCGATTGATAGTTTATTAATGTTTGAGCTGTAATCGGTGTTTTTTTTTATCCAAATAAGATTATGTGAGAGATTTGGACATATTATGAATCTTTAAAGGCATGGTCAAGCGAAGTCCTTCGTCCACTTCGCGGTTAAATCAGAAAAATTATCCACTATTAGTTTTGACGCTATTTATGAAAATCACGCATAAAATTTTATCTCTAGAATATTGGATTAGGCACCCAAGTACAATTTCTATCCCGAAGGGTATTGAAAGCATTGATATTGATATTTATTATTGGCTCTCTGGAGAACCGTTTGTTTTTTGGACATACATGCTGCATCTTGTGGCTTTTCTTCAGCCTGTCTCGGCTCAGCACCGCTGCCGGCCGGCCTCGGCTCGACCCTGCTGCCGCTGCCGGTATCTGCTCTCTCAGCCTTGCTCCTTGGCAGGGTCTGTAGGGTGGCCAGCCGCTGTACTGGCTAGGTTCTGGCTGATGATGGTGGCTTCGATGGTGTCGAGCCGAAAAGCCGGCCGGCCTCGGCTCGACTCTGCTGCTGCTGCCGGTATCTGCTCAGCATTGCTACTTTGTCGGGTCTGTAGGGTGGACTGCTGCTGTACTGGCTAGGTTTCGACTGATGATGGTGGCTTCGATGGTGTCGAGCCAAAAAGCGGTCGGTGCAGACTTCATTCCCTGCTAAAGTTGTGAGTGCTGTTCAATCGATGATGCGGTTGCTTCGCTTGTCCCGGTCAGAATGAAAGGAAAAATCGCTTTGCTTTATTTTATGGCTTCTCGCAGACCCAGCGGCTGCTCATTCGCTGGTGTCTGCACCAATCAGAACGTGGTAATGGAATGATGCAAGAATTATGCAGTACCCATATTTATAGGTTCCCTTAATCTCAATGTTTTCATTGAAAACAGTTTCATGCCTATTGAAACAAGTTTTTCGGGTCTTATCAAGCATGAACATGGAAGGCATACTTGAAATCTGTCGATTGAGGGCTTACCGCAGAAATTCGTCCACTGAGACGAACGCTATTAACGTTTAAAATCTTTCAACACAGCGTAACGCGGTCGATTTGAATATTTTGAAATGACACCCGGTATAGTGAAGAGAGACGTAAGTCCTACGTCAAAACATACGCAAACCAAAAAAAACAATTTCAGACCCATGCACTGAAGCCGAAATCGCCATAGGACCAAAGCTTTTTCTGTAGCTCTCAAGTTGGCTGATTTAGAGCAATTTTACCTGATTGGATTAGGGTGTAGGTACCTAAAAAAACAGTTTTCTTGATCTACTTTTTTTGTTTTAGATTTTTCGAAAAAGTCGTCTTCGGGTGACTTTTAGAGCTAAAAAAATGCAACTTTTGATGGATAAATATGCTCAATATTTTTTTCGATCCACCTATTTTTTGGAAGCACCATAATGATGGGCTTACTATTTTGAACAATTTTGTAGAACAACAGTTTTTCCTAGAAAATATAGTTTTGGCGTAAAATGCATCTTTCCGCGTAAATCTGTATCCTGGACCATAGTGCAATGGTTTGACGCAACAAACGGGCTTAATTGTGTCAATTAAAACCAAATCTGGAATCGAAATGGCTTTAAGTCCTTGTTGGATCAAATGGATTGGTTGGTTGTTGGATGAAATCACCATTGAACCTACTCGGATCACGTACAATCCAACTCTGGGATTGGGTCTGTTGGTGGTTTGGAGACACTTATGCACATAGTTGAGTCAACAAAATGCAACTCTGATGCGGTTTAGTCGATGGTCGAAAACACCATTTGAAGCAAAAGGGTAAAGCAAAAAAATGGTCTGATCGTTGCTTTAGTATTGATAGTGCGCCCTTGGAAACGCGAGGTGAATCAAAATTAGATTCCGAAAAGCTCGTTCTTAAATACTCTCCGAAAATCTAATTCAACTGGCTCCTTCAGCCCTATCTCTCTTTATTTATTTGTAATTTCATTCATCTCCGAAAAATAGTTCTAATAATTACATAATATTCAATTTTCTTATTCTATATAACCGAGTGCCATGATAGCTCGATTGCAACATAGTCTTAGCATTCTCGAAATTAATTTATTGGCTTTTTTCGGTGATAATTATACTACTCAAAGCGAAAGGGAGTAGATGAAAGTAATGAAGATACAGATTCGATTGACACCGCAAGCGAATCTGTCTTGGTACAGTGATCACCACGTCACTATCCAAGCCGTTCCTGGGTGGACGTTAGGCAGAATAACAGCGATTTCAACAATGTTTGTTCTCTCATATGGCCCTCTGCTAATCTTCAGTTTCTATTCATTTCACACTTGCCGCTCGCTTGCGGTGTCAATCGAATCAGTATCTTCATTACTTTCATCTACTCCCTTTCGCTTTGAGTAGTATAATTATCACCGAAAAAAGCCAATAAATTAATTTCGATAAAGTCACGCGGTGATCAAAGCTTTCCTAATTATTTAGTCTTAGCATTCTGCCTGAAGCCCTAAGGTGCCGACCAGAGTAGACGCGTCTACGCGACGTCGCGCGAAAACTACACGCGAAGGAACAACAATCAATAATAAGGAGCTGTCAAACCGTATGGACGCTTCGCTTCGCATCGCACTTCGCGTCTACTCTGGCCGCACCCTAAAGCTAAGCTGCGACAAAAGACGCAATTGACGTCAGCGTTGAGCAATTCAACCACAGATGTAGCTAGATGTACCTTACGCCTCCGATCAAGGGTTTCGATGCCAAGTAGTTGACATCTGTCGGTATACGCTGGAAGGTTTGCGTGATCACGCCACGGTAGATGTTTGAGGACTATCCGTAAGAACAATTTTTTCTGGACCTGCTCAATTCGTATGTTTCATGTTACATCGTTCAGCGCCCAAACAACAGAAGTTGTTTCCAGAGTTGGTCGCATGAGAGCACAAATCAACTCCATCTGATGTGGAATTGAAGAAATAAAACTCAAAGGTGCAGCCCAATCGGGTTGCACGCAAAGGTGACGTAGGACTACGTAGCTATACGAAATGGATGGTATTTGCCGTTATAATTTGTGTCTATCAACATTGAGCAAACTGCTCGGAGGTCAACTGAATCAAGAAGTCGAATAGTTGCCCCCAGCTGGATGAACTTTGAGTGTCCAACCGTGCAATTAACATGACTCATCGGCCGCATCGCCGATGAATCCACTCGACGACTGGTGGAGGATTCACAATTTGTTTGAAAAAACAGTTTAGTTTGAAAAAAGCCCTCAGAGACAAATTTGGAGTTCTGCCAAATTTTCAAATTTTGAATGTTCTTTACTTTATATTATTTTACAAAATAATTTCCAAAATCAATTATAAGTTGTTTGATCACTGCCTGCACTTGAACAAAAAAGAACCCGCGTAAATGAAGACATTGTGCATTGGCTCGGAACCGCTATGAAATTAGAACGAGCTGGACCTTGGATCAAGAGCACTAAGTTCAGCATTAACGGATGAAAGGCGTGCAGTTGGACGGTCATTTCGATCTATGGCTCCAATTATCCACAATAAATGAGTAGCGATTATGATGGGATCTGTCATGGATTTCACCTTCGAGGATGCACTCTCTCTATTGGGAATTCTTAAGAAGTTGCCTCATAAGGTAGGTGGATTGTTCTCCCAGCCACCCTCAGCATAGTCTTGCTTTGTAGCCGCGCATCTTACCGCACGGCTAAGGAGGGCCCTATCTGGCAAAGTTACATATACGTTATTTTTCTGATATTTTAATATTAGCTAGTAGATTTCTTCAAGACTCTTGAAGGAAAAATGGCAATCTATAATAATGTGGCGCATGTTTACATCACCTTCCCAATTGTTGCAGTATAGTAATAAGTTCCTAGCTAGTGTATAAGTTGTTGCTGTAGACACATCTGAACATTTATTTTGAACATTTATTTTGTATTTTGAATAATAATTCTATATTTCCAAAGAAATGCAAATTCTCACAAACGCGAAAAGAGTTTTTTAGATACTGGTTTTCAACCATATACAATTTCATTGGTTTTTCAAAGGTCATTAAGACAGTTTGCGTCTTGAGTTTGTGGTGAAAAACATCTTTGACTGAAGATAAACGAAAATCGGCTTTCTTGGGGGCCATCTAAAATTTTAGCCAAATTAGCCAAATTTTGCGTGACGTAATTTATGGATTTTTTTCGTTTCTTTATTTTTACTCCTCACTCACTTTTCGCGAAAATTTGTGGTAAGCAATTTCAATAAAAATGTGACGGGAGTAATTAAAAAAGAACGATTCCAAGGACGAAAAATATGGAGATTGTAAGTAAAAATATGGAATAATTTTATCGTCTTGTGAGTTTTCGCTTATTTTCATCGCTTTTGTTTCTTTCTTTTCTTTTTCTCGTTCCAGAGAGCGAGTAATGGCGCTGAAACCTAGGTTTGATATGTACACTGATGTGCATAAATATTCGTCATGTTTTCATAGTAATCTATCTGAATTTATGCGAATACTTTTGCCCATCAGTGTATAAGCTCAGGCACTAGACTAAAAACTGTGCCCCATCCCTAGACGTTGAGGACCCAAGGAGTGTACATTAATCTTCTTAGCAAAGTCACTCCCAACGATTCGTCAATCATCTTTCCCCCTAAATGTGAAACGGTTGGTACGGCTGTCCCCGTTTCTTCCTTTCGTAGATTCAAAACTCTTCGTTGATCATGTTATTTATTACTAAATAATCTGATTGCCGGGGAGTTATGGATTGTCTCCCAAATTCAAGACTGCACGGTGGGCCTGGCTGTTTTAATACTTACTTATGTCATATTTATTATATGCTGCAAATAATAATGCAGACAAGAAAGTGCTCGGAAATTCAACCGATATTTCCAGGATGCTTCTCAATATTGGCTGTGCATGTGCTAAGACAAGACAATAAGACAAGACAAAAGCCCTCAGAGACAAATTTTTCAGAAGATTTTTTTTTCGAATCCTCTCAAATTAAAAAAAATGTTTAGAAACCCCCCAGACTAGTTTTCTAGCTACGCCACTGTACCACGCTAAACGCCGATGCCACCGAAACACTCCATTTTTGCAATTTTATGTTCCCAATGCGCCTTTCCAATAACTAACTATATCCCAATGCTTGACGGAGCCTTGCGTTGAAATTGTCCGACAGCCACTTGATGATTTTTCGCTAAGCCTCCACCATTTGGATTAAATTTTCAGCATGGGGCAGCGTACTGGACTGCCTGAGCTTAAGCACGCTGCAATCGAATCACAAAAATTATCAAGGCCAGAATGGTGAACCTCAAAAACAACGACTTCTTGAATAAGATTCGCTCTCTCCCAGATTATGTTAAGCCGTTCTGGAAAATGACCAAAATACTAAAATTCAAGCCTCGGTCCATTCCACCTTTGATCCCACTAGACAAAATTGGCTCTAAGGATCGCTTGATAACTCCTGCAGAGAAGGTCGCTGAAATAGGTCGTCACTTTGTCAGCTCACACAATCTTGGGCAGAACATCGTCAGTCCACACGAAGAAGCCGTCAACGAGCATGCTAACAACATCCATTTGATTCTCAACGACTTCTCGGAGGAGTTGGAGATCTCAGCTGGCGAATTGACGTCCTATATCAAATAGTCGAAGAACATGAAGGCCCCGACAGCATCCTGAATCTCGAGCTCAAACACATGAGTGTTCCGTTCTTTGGGCACCTCTCGCTGATCTTTAATCAGTGTCTCGGCTCAGCTACTTCCCATCGTCCTGGAAATCAGCAAAAGTCATCCCCATCCGGAAGCCTGGGAAGGATCCTTCCTTCCCATAAGTTATCGTCCCATCAGCCTTCTCTCAGGATTATCCAAGCTATTCGAAAAAGCTATTCATCACCGGTTACTTGAGTCTGCCGAAAATCTCAACATCTTGCTCGAGGAACAGTTTGGTTTCCGACGCGGTCGGTCAACTGTACACCAACTGACTCGAGTTACCAACGTCCTCAGACGGAACAAGTTTGTCTCAAAAACATCCGCCATGGCCTTACTCGATGTCGAGAAGGCATTTGACAATGTATGACATGATGGCCTGGTGTACAAACTACAACGCTACAATCTTCCCAGCTACCTGGTGAAAATCATCAACAATTACCTGTCGGCAAGGACATTCCGGGTCTCAATCAGCGGAGCGAGTTCCAATGCGCACAACATCGTCGCAGGCGTCCCCCAGGGCAGTATCCTCGGGCCCCTGCTGTTTAACATGTTCACCTCCGACATGCCAGAACCTCCAGAAGGCGGCATTCTGTCTCTGTTCGCAGATGACACCTCCATCGTCTACAACGGTAGAGTGATCAGAGCGCTAGTGGCAAAACTCCAACGAGGCCTGGATGCCCTGACAGAGTACCTCACCAGCTGGAAAATCTGTATCAACGCGGCGAAGACCCAGGTCATCATTTTCCCCCACTCCAAATCCCCTAGACATGTTCCGCCTGGGGACTGTAAAATCATCCTCAATGGCACGACTGTGGAATGGGCCAATGAGGCCGACTACCTTGCTTGACCTTCGACAGCAAGCTTATTTTCAGGCAACAGGTTGACAAAACGGTGACAAAGTGTAAAGTTTTGTTGAAACTACTGTACCCTTTGATCAACCGCAGTTGTCATTGTCCCTGAAAAAAAAGCTTGCTGTCTACAAGCAAATCACCCTTCCTGTGATCGAATACGGCACGCTGGTCTGGGAGAGCTGCGCTAAAACCCACCACCTCAAACTTCAACGGGTTCAAAACAAATTCCTGAGTATAAGAAAAAAAATTGTATTGATTGTATTAACTCGTCTTATGACAAGGGAAATTCCTGAGGATGATCCTCAACACCCCTCCCAGGACAAGAACATCCGAGGTCCACCGTCTGGCCGGGATAAAAACGGTGAGTGTAAAGAAAAGTTTAGGGTTCGTTGCGCCTTCTCGGACCAAGTAGCGATTAGGGCGCTTGTTCCAATCTAGGTTATAAAATTTTTCTCGTAGTGTAAATGGAGTAGCTAGGTTATCAAATTAATAGTCTTAAGTTAATTAGAAACCAACCAATGCCTTAGTAGGCTAACATGTAGGATTTTGTAATGCAAATGTTTCAAACTAGAGTATTATTAAATTGAAGTCATGCAAAGATGAAGGATCTCAAGATCAAACACTTGATATGTAACTAAAAATATGTAAGACCACAAACATAATAAGGTAAAAAAGAATTTTACTACTACTACTACTACTATGGAGGGGTGGGGCTAATGGGATTACTTCATTAGATTCAAGAAAGTTGCTTTCCGGCGCAGGCGAGCCATTTTGATCGGGATTCCGCAGAGAGCGGATCGCTCTCTCGAAGCATCGGAGAAAATAACAAATTTGAGGCGTCCTGTGAAATTTTCTCGCAAGATTCTGAATTTTGTTTAGAGCTGTTGGTTATTTGAGCAGTTAAATATGAATACAATTTCTCGACTTTTTCCCGTCACACATCTGGAGTGTCATGTCACTTTCTTGGAGTGCAGTTAATTACGACAGCGATCTGCTCCCCGCTTAGTTGTGAATCGCACCGTCGTCGCTGATGTGATTCATGATTTCTCACCAAGTCGGCTTCATCAGCTTCGGTAGGAGTGTACAGCTGGATATATATTTCCCATTTCAAAGCACTTCTGCGGAGACGACTCTGTGTAAGGTTCAACATTTTGAGCCTGGTCGAAAAAAGACCTAAAAAAACAAAATCATTGCAAATTATATTTAAAAATCAGATCTCAAATCAAACCGTAAATTAAAACTTAGTTTGTTAACAAACAAAAAAAAAAAAAATTACATTTTTATTAAAGCTCTCAAAAAGACATATCACTTCGGGCTGTCAGATATATTATTTTCTGTAATCTGTGTTGCCATAAATACGTAATATGAAAATTAGTTTGATTGTTTTACAAATGTTGTTCTGAATGCTCTCACCGTGAAACCAACAACTTTACACAGAGAAAAAACGATCAAATCAAGCATTTTGCTTTTAAATAAAACATTTTAGCCCTCAAAGATACAATGTTTTCCAAGCTTTCAAAATAAAATGTTAAAATCCCAACTTTTTTTCTCTGTGTAAGCTTCTGTACCCTTGAATCTGATCGTGAGGAGTTGGTAAATCTGAGCGACGGCTGTGATGAGGTAATAAAATTACTAGGACTGACATGGAGTCCACGGCAGGATTATTTTTCATTCATCACCAAACATCTCGTCAACGAATCGTGTCCACCAACTATACGAACTGTGTTGTCCGAGATCAGCAGACTGTGCAACCTGATCGGCCTCCTTTTGCCGGTCATAATCATCGCCAAGCTCATCATGCAGAAGATTTGGTTGACGGGACTTCCTTGGGATACCAACTTGGAAGATGACCTGCTGAAGGAGTAGCAACAGTTCCAAATGTCCCTGAAAAACATGAACAACGTCATCGAGGTACATGGATTCTCGAACGCATCCAAACTTGCCTACGGAGCGGTGGTATATCTCCGCTGCATATTCTCCGACAAAACTGCTCCGTTTGCTAACATTGTTACGTAGAGCTTGTTACTACCATGTTTCTGTGGCATGGACGTGCGCACATCCCGAGCCAGCTCACCTCTTTTGATCTTAGGGCCGGCATAATACCGCACAAAGGGACACTTATTTCTTTCTGTAATCAATTCTCAACGTGTAATAAGAATTGGTGCATGCAAAGAAAGTACACGAACTCAAATCCAAATTAGAATTTTTATGATCAAATTTTATTCATGGAAATCTATTCTATTTTCCACACGAGCGGACCATCCACCCAATCGGGTTTTGCGCACTTCGTTCGTCAAGACGTTGGTTGCAAACATTTCGCAGGGTAGGGCTAGTTAAGTCATTTGAATTGTAGAAGTTTGTCGGAATTTAGGGACAAATCAAATTCAAACTAATCGTTTTTTATATAAATAAAACTTTTCTTATTATCAGTACATTCAAAGTAAATTGCCTATATGCCGGGTATTAAGCCACCCGGTATGGAAATTAATTACTATGTCTGAAACTTGATTATGCATATGTACAACATGTGATAGATTTAGTTCGGAAAAGGTATTGGAGGGTAACTGCCCCTTCGGTGGGGTTTGAACCCACGACCCCACGGATCAAACCCCACCGAAGGGGCGGTTATCCTCCAATACCTTTTCCGAACTTAATCTATCACATGTTGTACATATGCATAATCAAGTTTTCTTATTATGTTATTTACATTCAACGACAATGTTTGAATAATTCAGCAATTTTTCCACCAATTAAAGATAAAGGTTGGAAACTCTGTAGGAGGTAACAAGCTCTCGGACGGGCGTTCAGGTTGATAAGCTCAAGAAGAACCTGTGAATCAACTCTGTCTTGTAGGACATCAGAATGTTTTCGCGATTCAAAACACAACTGCCAGCGCTCTTGAAGCCTTTCAACGACATATGCTATATGTTGCTTGTGAGTAAGTTGTGAATCCAGGATTACCCCGAGATCCTTCACGTGATTCACACGCTCGATTGTCGTTCCTCGCAATTCATAGTCGAAGTTGCTAATCCATAAGATAGGAACGGAATCAGCTTAGAAGATCACCTTGAACTCCAATCCACTGAAGCTTAGCGATTGCATTCTCATGTGATTCACCTTATCGGAAGCAGCAGAGAGATCGGTCTAAATAACATTGATTTCGTTCTTATAAGCTGTCGGTAACATACGACAGTTAAGCACAGCATCGGATCCATGACAACCAGTTCAAATAGTTATGAAACAGTGAAGTAATGCCCCGGTAGTTATTGACGTCACACATGCTGCCTTTTTTGTTGACTGGGAACATTTGCGCCTCTTTCCAGTACGATGGGAACAAACCGGTTGATAGAGAAAGGAAAATGCTTCAAAGCCTGCACACTTAATTTTTTTACCGGGATCTCAGCAAAATGTTGAACTTTTACCGAGATTCGCACAGCCGTGCCCCAGCAAACATGTTTTTTGCCGAGATTTCTGTCAAAATTACTGAAAATCAGCAAATATTTTGCCGAAAATCAGCTAACAAACGTCATTTTTGCTGAAATATCAGTTTTTTATTTTGCTGGCGCACGGCTGTGCGAATTTTTGCCGAATTGCAGAGATAAAAACTAAGTGTGTGAGTGGCCTGGATGGAATAAGGGATTCAGTCTTTGATTTGTGAACGAAATATTCGCTGCGGCCAATGAGATGTGATCAGCAGGGAGCTCTTCATTTGAGAAAACGCTGGCGAACTTTGTAGAGAACGGACTGCAGATGTCTTGTTGTGTCAAGGCCGATAATTCATCAAATACCAAAGATGATGGCAATCCTTTCAAAATTCAAAAGAATTTTGGATGTGATCGGAGTCTAGATTGAATTCCCTGCTCATATCTTTATTCCCTGCTCGGTGATAAAAAGTCTCACTTAAGCGTATGTATTCGTAGTTGAGCCTGACATAGTGTTTGAGTGGGAGTGTACGATATTGAATGAATATTTTGAAGTCGAACATATTCATTCTTTTCAGCGTACGTAATTCATTTGTCATTCAAGAAACACGGAAACCATCGCGAAAGATCTTCTTCGGGACATGCCTATCATGCCCTTCGGGACATGTTTGTGCAGCGAGATTGACGTCGTCTGGATCCAGAATATGCTTCCAATCTAAATTTGACAACACAGCTTCTATACTGCCCAAGATAGCATATTTGTCCCATATGAATAGGAAATCCAGCAAAGATGGGACTGCGATCATAGGCAGTATATCTCCAAGATGAAAATAATCTGGACAGAGTAAACCACTATGAATTATAGTCCAAGCAACGCCCGCAAGGTTGAAGTTCCGAATATCTCAATTTCGTCACAAGGAGCCACGTTGCTCTAACTGACCAACAATCGTGTATCGTTGAGTTAAATAACCTGAGAACGAGATCTGGAGGTATGTAAGCAGCACAGAGTAACAGGTAACGAATTTTTAACGCATTGGATACCCAATCTTGTTCGACGGAATTCCAAGCGTCATATTCGATGGCTTTTGCCTTTAGTCTCGTAAGAACATCGACAACATTTCACTCCTAAATTCTGCCCTGTGTATCAACCATAGTCGTTATGCAAATCAACATCGCCGTCAATTTTACCGAGTTCAACTTTGAAGTTACTGCCCCCACATTCCCGCCTTAACCCCTCGCAAATCCCCAAAATTTCGCAAATGCCAAAGTGCAAATATAATAATAACAATAATGTTTGCGTGAAAACGACTTTTAATGATGTGCATTCCCACCATCAACCCCCCACCAAAACACTCTGCCTCGCTTCCGCTCGTATGACTGCGGAGCGGATGGTGGTGAAAATGTTATTTCAAATCGCGAGAAAACAAACATCCACTGACTGCGATTGCCGACTTCTTCTATGATCCTTCAATCCTGCTCTAGAAACAAATGGTGGGTAATTTTCCGTGGATGCTTTCATGGTTTTGCGTGCGTTACTTGCTGATTTGTGCATAAGTTAATCTGCAACTGAAGCGGATTAAATTGAAACAACTGAAACACCCCTTAACGGTTTAATCCGTTGACGAGATAAATCGGACCCGTTCAAACACAAACCGTACCACAATTAAAACTTGTTACACCATCGATGAGACCGGTAACACATGTTTGGCATCTTTCTATAAAAAAATAGTTTTTTTTTTCAATCGCACGCGTTAACACGGTGTAGAAACATGAACAGTATTGGTTCCTAGCAGAAGCTTGAAGTGAAAACTTTGTTCGACAAGAAAAACAGCTGAAAGCAATTTTGTGCCGAGACATGATTTGCTAGAATGAATTTTGATCTTATTTTTCAGATACAGATAAAAGTTTTTTTTAGGAATTACATCCAATAATTATAGATTATCTTATATATAAAAATGAAATGGTCTGTGTTCGTATCCGCATAACTCGAAAACGGCTTGATGGATTTTTTCATTTCTTCAGCAGAAACATTCGTTATCGTTTCCGACGGGTTTATATGATATTTCCTTATGCGAAAATCATGGGCAAGATGGAGTAAATCGTGAAAAACTAAAATTAAGATACGTATAGTAATTTCCCATGGGCAGTTCATTGCGCGCATTTTCGCCTACTATGCAGGACAACGTCTGCCGGGTCGACTAGTAATAATTAATTATTCGATTGTTATTCATTCCGAATTATTAACAAACATATTTTCAGGATTTACGAACTAGAATTCCCTTTCTTGCTAATGACGATATGCACTTGTACATCTAGTATTTATTCTCATCGTTAGTCGGATCATGAAAGGTAATTTCCTCCATCAGTTCGTTATTTTGAATAATGATATTGTTGCTCATTGTCCAGTCATCTTGTTGATTGTTTGGTAGGCGCAACTTAAATCCATTCAAATAGAAAAAAATATTATACGCCAGGAGGAGGAGAGATAAACACGCCTGAGCCTACCAAATAAACGAACTTGGAAAAAAAACTGTACCCTTAGTGGAGGTAGCACCAATAGTGGAGGTAGTGGGGTTTTAATTAGATTTTTTTTTTCATAATTATACACTTTACAGTGCATAGTGGTTTCAGTTGATGCGTCGTGCTTTAAATATCCTGTCAAATGCAACTTATCCTAAGATTTCGCTTGAAAAACTATTAAAAACAATAATAAAATAAAAAAATAAAAATAATAGAATATTAAAATTGACTACCTTGCTGAACCACATCCTAAGCAAAATGTCTGATTGGTAAGTTCATTGAGATATCTTTGAATTATAGATCATCAAAACTCATAAAGTTGTGCTAAGTTGCTGCACTGCAGGATTGGTCCATGGGACGTTTTGAAAAATAGAAGTTTAATATGTAATAGCGTCGTATGTATTTAATTGTGATTGGAACAAGTGCCAATTCCTTCACAATAAATGGCAACTTCAAATAGAACAGTCAGTTCCAGTTGATCTGATATCTTAGTAATTCCCTGTCTTTCTATAGCTCAAGAAATGATCCAATCTGAGCAATAAGCTTATAGAGGCCGGAAAGGAATCTGTTTATTTTTATTTGCAGAAGGAATTTGGGAAAAAAAATCCCCCTTTGGAATCACCCCGTTTCCAGTTCTTGAGCAAATAACGTCTCTAGTCCGAAAGGAAGCACCCGAATGATACCACTACTCCGTTTGCGCTCATCCTTTCGGAACCGAGCTCATACCGAGCGCAACTGAAACGATGCGAAGGGGAGGGGAGCCCGGTACCTTGCGAAAAGGGTTCAATCGAATGGAATTTGTTTTTTTTTTGTTGCTTTCCTCCTTGTCGCTTGATGTGAACCATCGTCAAACTTTTTTTTTCCGGCTTACTTCGTTGTGTTTCGGACTGGCTTCCTGTTTCCGTTGGAATTTTATTGCTTTGTTTATGGTTGTTAAAGCTTTAATTTGACTAATTAAAATCAAGGAATGGAAATCTTTTTGGATTCTTTTTTTTTCTTCCGGTTGGTTCTCAGTTGATCCTTATGAGAGTTGGAGTTTTCAGTTTTTTTTTTCGGTTCGGTTGGTCGTTCGCAAGTGATTGAGGCATTTGATTTGCATACTAATCAGGGGCGCCTTCTATTGGTACCTCTTGTAGCGTGGATTAGTTTAATGGTTTGCCCTTTTTCCTTTTGTTGTTGATGGGTTTGTCTTTTTTTAATTTTAGTGTTTTCATTGGACTGCTGATACACGGAGTGGGAGTTGGAATTAGTCTCGCTTTGCATTGGTGTTTATTTTTGGTTCGTTGGGTGATCAATAAAAATCATAAAATAGCGTTGTTTATTGTGTAAATAATGTAATAATTTATTCTGAAAGTGATACCAAAACAAATCATTGCAGTTTTGAAATACTATGCATAGAATAAAAAAACTTATGATAAACAAAATTCTCATTCCGTTTTGCGCATATTTTATGAGAAGAATTGATTTGATAATGATTTGTTATAGCGATGGCCATCCTAGGTTTCAATATTACTTCGTGTGAGAAATGAAAAGTGAAAAATGAAGATCCAGGAGGAGGAATATAAGAATTGATAAATGGGATGTGAGAAGTGAGGGGTGCAAGGTGAAAACCATGGAGTGAAATTACAGAATAGAGAAAGAAAACGAGTGAATGTGTGGAAACTACTCAGAAAAGAGTTTTTTCAGCATAGATTTTGTATCATCCAAGGAATCCCTGGAGTAAGGAGTGCAGGTTTGTTCGTGATTTGTATTGGACGTAGAACGATCGGAGATCGCGTCCAGACATGTTTTCTTTAATAAGCAGGACCAACGGCCGATCACCGGAATTTTGTTCTGCTATGTGCGATTTAGTAAATTAATTAGAAAGCATAAGTTTAGATCTCATCCAAACATGTTTTCTGCAATAAGCAGAACGATCGGCCAGTCATCGAAATTATGTTCTGCTTTGTGCGGTCTTCAATTAAATTTATTAGTTTTGTTTTCATCGATCAAACTACATGCTATACACGGCATACGGTTTACCAAAACGAACCCTGCCACACTCACTGGCCCATATATCCAACATCCCAGTGATTTCTGGTGGAAGCGCTGATGACTCGTCGGCTTCTATGAAAGCGAGAATCATGTCAACATTTTCCTATACCCATTCCTTTATTGACCTGCATTTGGACACGGCCTGGAATTGCTTATTTTTAGGTT
This sequence comes from Armigeres subalbatus, assembly GCF_024139115.2. Classification (NCBI taxonomy): domain Eukaryota; kingdom Metazoa; phylum Arthropoda; class Insecta; order Diptera; family Culicidae; genus Armigeres; species Armigeres subalbatus. Next base: position 192,669,116 of record NC_085139.1, read on the forward strand.
CATTTGTTGGATCTCTGTGTAATTACAGCTGAAATGGCAATAATGGAGTAGCAACTGTGGGTGGTCAATCATGCTCATGCTCCAAGGAATCCCTGGAGTAAAGCCACGCGTTATGAAAGATCGATCAAAATGTTTTAAATGTGGTTCTCGGTCATCCAAAAAAAAATAGCTGAAGTTTGGCCTCGAGATCTACTCACGTACGTAAAGATCAATCGGACTGTTTTGATTATGGTACATGCCCTTTTGAATGTGCCCGGGTAGACGATAATAGCTCATTAAGAGCAAAACGAGACACTGAAGACGGCCTTACTGTTGAGGTAGAAATACGTATCTGTCAAGATACAATTAAGTGGTGGAATTCAATGGGATTGTACAAGCTCATCTTATGACAAGTGAAGAACTTATCAATATTTTGAGATATTTGTTTGTTCTTGTTAATAGCAAAACCTGATATTTCGGTGCAAATTTTTGTTATTTTCGCTTGTTATTTTTACTCTTATTTCAAACAAGTAATATCATGTTTTGTTATCAATATCACGGCTTCTACCCGGGTGAAGAAAAGTTTGAGCCAACGTAAGAGATCCTCGGTCATTCAAGAAATAGCCGGAGTCAGGCCATAAGATCTACAACGCTTAATTAAAGATCAATCGGACTGTTTTAAATATGGTGCATGCCCTTTTGGATGTGCAGAATAGAATGAGTCAACGGCAGAGGTTCTTCGTCATCTCAAATATCCCTGTAGTAAGGCCTTCTGCTCTAATACCTGTAAATAGTTCAGAATATGACATTTGCATCACAAATACCCAGGCAAAGCTGAGTATTTTTTGCTAGTTTGAAATATTCTAATTGGTATATGATTACGCATGTAGATTTAAAGGCTTTATTTCAAATATTTCTTGGATAACCAAGAACCTATGCTGGAAACGCATGCTGTTCTTTGTATCCCAAAGGGCATGTACTGTATTTGAAACAATCCAATTGGTCTTTGGTCAAACGCCTTCTCGACATCGAGTAAGGCCATGAGCATGAGCATGATTGACCGCCCACGGTTGCTACTCCGTTATTGCCAGGTCAGCTGTAATTACACAGAGAACCAACAGATGAAGTTTGGGACTAACATCATCTTCAATGTGTAAGAACTGGTGACCCAAAAATAAGCAATACCAGCGCCGGCCGTGTCCGAATGCAGGTCAATTGAGGAATGGGTAGGAAAATGTTACTCATTTTTTAGAGATTGTGCTAACGTAAGAACTATATCACATACATAAAACGCGACGCGATACTGGACACAACACTTATGGTTCATACAAACGAAAAAAGGATTTTTTATAAAATTACCTTTTTGTCGACCGGTTTCGCATAAAGGGATGCTTTCCAAAACTTGAGCTGTCTAAGACCAGTCTAGCAGCACCCCCACTCAACCCCACCACGTTCTACTATCCATATAGACACGCATCTCGGCCACAACCGCCGTTGAGTCAAGTACGAGACACCGAAGACAGCCCCACAACTGAGGCCGAAACACGTATCCGCATAGCCAACAAAACGTAGCGGAATCAAATGAAAAGAACTAAACTCGTCAATCCGTTTTGTTTGAGTAAGATTTTGATTATCGGAGACATTTATTTGAAGGATAAACATTTTAAATAGCGTGCTTTGTCAAAATCTCTCTTAGGTAGCATTCCTTTTAATTCATAGATTTGGTTTCAAATACCTAGCTGCACCATGTGTTCCTGAATAAACAAAACAGTCAACGACGAAATACCAGCAAACGGCTCCACTCTTTGAGGAATGCCTGTTGCTACCCTAGTGTAACACTTCAACTGGACGTTAGCCCTCATTCTTGTGATGTATCTACAATGCGACGTATCGAGAGGTTACTGATGATCAAATTGGCACATTTTATTCGCGTACTGCTAAAAAACACCGTATGTAATAATTTGGGTGTATCAAGACGAGTATAAGCAGTTGTACAATGTGGCAGCAAACTTTAATTGAATTTTAATGACAATTTTCATTCCTTGGGATGTGCATGAACGCATCCAACGCGGCAGCGATATTTTGCTTTAGATCACGTTCACGTCATAATTCAACCGTGTTAATCACTAATTTGTGAATGTCACTCGTATCATACATAAAACATAATACACCTACCTTGCGGGGCAATACCTTTAGCCGGTTGGAGTCCCCATGGAGTTCCCTACAACTTACAATACATCTTCATCATCCTCACTGATGCAACTTTTCGTAATGAGATCCTCCTTGTTGATGGTTGCGTGATTACGATTGATGAAGCCGCATATCGAGACACTTATTCACGACTATCATCTGGAACCGTTCTTGAAAAACTTGATATGCCTGATGATCGAACTGTATTTGAATTTTCCTGGTTCTCATTTTCCTTGGCAATGGCACACATTTTTTCGAAGATTTCATCCAAATTTTAAAAAATTGACGCAACATGAAAAAACTGTGACATTCTTCTTTTGTAGCATACTACGATCCACTCTCTCGACATCGAGTAAGGCCATGGTGAGACAAACTTGTTCCGTCTGAGGACGTTGGTAACTCGGGTCAGTCAGACGATTGATCGACCGCGACGGAAACCAAACTGTTCCTCGAGCAAGATGTTGATATTTTCGACAGACTCAAGTAACCGGTGATGAATAGCTTTTTAACTTTTGGGTGTTCGAAGAACGGAGCGCTGATATGTTTGAGTTCGAGATTCAGGATGCTGTCGAACTCTGGGGCCTTCATGTTTTTCTATGATTTGATATAGGCCGTCAATTCGGCAGCTGAGATCTCCTCTGAGAAGTCGTTTGTAATAAGATGGATGTTGTTAGCATGCTCGTTAATGGCTGCTTCGTGTGGACTGACGATGTTCTGCAGGAGTTATCAAGCGATCCTTAGAGCCATTATTGTCTAGTGCGATCAAAGGTGGAATGGGCCGAGGCTTGGATTTTAATATTTTGGTCATTTTCCAGAACGGCTTAGCATAATCTGGGATAGTGCGAGAAATCGTTATTTTTAAGGTCCAGGTGGGGTGCCTTAAGTGAGGTGCCTTAAGCTCAGACAGTCCAGTACGCTGGAACTGTCTGCGAGTGACATTTCGCAATCGAATCAAATCTTTGGTGATTGTATCAATGTTTAGAGCGTTGCTTATCTGCCGAGCCGTCGGGACATGCTGCTCTCTGGCTACCGACATTTCCTCTTCGATGGCGCACAGCTGGCGGTCGATACTTTCCGACGTCTCCGGACGCACCTCGTAATCGATGGTGTTGTCGACGCACTGCTGGAACCGCTGCCAGTTCGCTCGATGGTAGTTTCACCGTAACTGCTGATGCCGATTGCCCGAAGAGCCCACTTCCGCCACCACCGGATAGTGATCCGAACTGAGCTCCTGGTAGACGACCGGCTGCGAGACGTGGTCGTTCATGTTGGTTATGTATAGGTCGAGGGTTACGTGGACACCAGACCGACTCAGCCGAGTGGGGGAATCCGGGCTCAAGATCGTGTAGTGGCCTTCCTCCATATCGTTGCTCCAGATGGTGCCGTTTCGATTGCCGCGACTGTTGCCCCAGGCTTGATGTTTGGCATTCAGGTCACCGGCAGTAATATACTGGCCTTGCCTTCGCGTAAGCTTGACGATGTCCTTCCGAAGGGCAGCCGATGATCCATCGCTGGACAGTACGCCGCGATGAGCGCGATTATGCCGACAGAAGTGGTGATTTCGACACCGAAAGCCTCGATGACACTGAGCTGGAAGCTTCTTAGCAGACGACAGTGTCGTAATCTGACGTTTCGCCTAGCTACTCCTCCGCGTCAGGACCGTCACCGGCCACTGAAGCGACTCTCACGCTTCGACTGATGGGGGCGGTGCCACCCGCTTACCCGGTCGAAGCGGAGCCGGTCCTCCGAAGGGCTCCCACGCTCAAGTAATAGAGGGGAGCTGGTCCACACGTTGGCTCCCACGCTTCGACTGGCGGGTGCGGTGCCACCCGCTTGCCCGGATCGAAGCGGAGCTGGTCCTCCAGGCGGCTCCCACGCTCAAGTGATAGAGCGGAGCTGGTCCTCCAGGCGGCTCCCACGCTCTGCCGAATAGAGCAGAGCATTATTTATTTTTTTATTTCTTAGTTATTATTTTTAAACATACAGAATTTTCATTCACGCTGGTACATATATATACTACAATACTCCTCTCCTGTACTCTTGGTTTAAAATCTGTTATTATGTTATGCTAAACATTGATACTCGAAAATCGAGCATTGTAGTTTTGAATAACAATAGTCTTTATATCTGATATATCAAATCAGAAATTGGATTAATAATCTTCTCCACATATCAAATCTTATATTTTCGATCTTCAAAACCCAGCCTACAATTGATTTCGATCACGCAATCATGAATAGAGCTTGTCAGGCTCTACAACGACAATCTTGTATCCGAATCAGAAAAGGCAACAATTATCTTCTTCGCATATCAAATCTTACTTTTTCAAACCCCAAAACCAAAACAATATTTTGGTCATGCAATCATGAATAGAACTTGTCAGGCTTAAAAACTTGCATACGAATCTGGAAAAAGCATAAATGATCTCCTCCTCCTTGCATATCAAATCTTACTTTTTCGAGCTCCAAACTCCAAAAACCAAACAAAATGATTTCGGTCATGCAATCATGAATAGAACTTGTCAGGCTTTACAACGCCAATCTTGCATCCTAATCAGAAAAAAGGCTACAATGTTCTTTTTCACATATCAAATCTGACTTTTCCAAAGCTTAGCTTAGCTTAGCTTAGACTGACTGTACATATCAATGGTTGCTACTCCGTGATTGATCAGAACTGGTGCAAATTGCACTACGATCCAAGTGAATAGTGGTTGGGATTTACCAACTATTCTCGAAGTGCACGTTTCAGCAGCTCGAAAATGTTGATCAATAACGGCGCCGGCCAAGTCCTTACAGTCAGTTGGGAAAGGGAGGGAATGTGAGTGTGTGGTAATTGTTGCTACTAGAGACCGAGAATACCTCTGCATCTCCACAATTACCACGGGAAGGAAGTAGTGTTAGTTGGGTGGGGTAATCAGTAACATAGATCAGGATTCACCATGGAAAGTGATGTGACCTATGCAACCTACACAGCAGTATTAGCATTTCCTTAACTTGTTCAATTGTTCATTCTTCACGAGAATAAACAATCAATCGCTCAAAGTGAGCGATTGTTCATTTGAATTTCGGATTAGGCGCCCGCGTCATCATTTTTTAACGTAAAAAAAATAAAAAAGAAACGGGATTAAGATTGAAAATAATTGATAGTAATCGGAAAGCTAATGTCATTCAGCAACCCTTATTTTATCTCTATTTGAGGTTAAATAAGAATGTAAATTTACGTTCATTTTACATGCCGTTTATTTTGCATTACTTTCGCGCGCGTGTGTGTGTCGCTTGCCGTGACCAGTATACCGTAATCAGGATCTCACTGGTATTAATCCTGATGTGCCGGTTGGCACTCGTGTTGGGCTTGTGCGCTTTGAGCGGCACACGGTCGCTTCTAGTCAACATAAAATCGCACATGGTGCAATACATGATGCTAAATTGGAGACGATATATAAATGTGGAGAAGTACTCCTATTGCCTGCACTTCAGCATCCTACACGACACCATATACGTTCATGTGTTGACTGGGTTTGATAGGGCCTGCTTATAGACACATGCAGCTTTTTGTAGAGGTTTAACAGAGCCCACTGTCAAACCCCACCACATCCTAGGCAGGCCCCCTAACTCGCAGTGGCCATGGGGAGGGGTCGTCAAGCCCTTGGACATAGTCCCTGCTGCCCCTCATATCAAATCTAACTTTTCCAAACTCCAAAAACCAAACTACAATTGATTTCGGTCATGCAATCATGAATAGAACTTGTCAGGCTCTACAACGTCAATCTTGCATCCGAATAAGAAGAAAAGCATCAATCATCTTATTTGCATATCAAATCTTACTTTTTCGAACTACAAAAACCAAAACCCAAACAAAATGATTTCGGTCATGCAATGATGAATAGAACTTGTCAGGCTCTACAACGTCAATCTTGCATCTAAATCAGAAAAAACAACAATGATCTTCTTCGTATATCAAATCTAACGCCAACAACGCTCTACAACGCCAATCTTGCATCCTAATCAGAAAAAAAGCTACAATGATCTTCTTCGCATATCAAATCTTACTTTTTCGAACGCAACAATGATCTTCTTCGCATTTCATATCTTACTTTTTCGAACTCCAAAAACCAAAAACCAAACTCCAAAAACCAAAAAAAAAAAAGATTTTGGTCATGCAATCATGAATAGAACTTGTCAGGCTCTACAACGTCAATATTGTATCCGAATAAGAAGAAATGCATCAATCATCTTCTTCGCATATCAAATCTTACTTTTCCGAACTCCAAAACCAAACTCCAAACCCAAAAAAAAGATTTCGGCCTTGCAATCATGAATAGAACTTGTTAGGCTCTACAACGCCAATCTTGCATCCTAATCAGAAAAAAAAGCTACAATGATCTTCTTTGCATATCAAATCTTACTTTTTCGAACTCCGAAAACCAAACTACAATTAGTTTTGTTTATGCAATCTTGAATAGAACTTGTCAGGCTCTACAACGTCAATCTTGCATCCAAATCAGAAAAAAGCTACAATGATCTTCTTCGCATATCAAATCTTACATTTTCGAACACCAAAAACCAAATGCAATCTTGAATAGAACTTGTCAGGCTCTACCACGTCAATCTTGCATACGAATCAGAGAAACGCAACAATGATCTTCTTCGCATATCAAATCTTACTTTTTCGAACTCCAAAAACCAAAAACCAAACTCCAAAAACCAAAAAAAAAGATTTTGGTCATGCATTCATGAATAGAACTTGTCAGGCTCTCCAACGTCAATCTTGCATCCGAATAAGAAGAAAAGCATCAATCATCTTCTTCGCATATCAAATCTTACTTTTTCGAACTCCAAAAACCAAAAACCAAACTCCAAAAACCAAAAAAATGATTTCGGTCATGCAATCATGAATAGAACTTTTCAGGCTCGGCTACGTCAATCTTGCATCCGAATCCGAAAAGCATTAATAATATTCTTCGCATATCAAATCTCTCAGGTTAGTACTCCGAAAAGCAATCAACAGTTGATTTCGAACATTCAATCATGGACAGAACGTATCAGGCTCTACAACGCCAATCTCGTATCCGAATCAGAAAACGTCAATGATCTTCGCATATCAAACCTTACATTTTCGAATTGCAAAAACCAGCCTACAACTGATTTCGCCATGCAATAATGGAAAGAACTTGTCAGGCCTACCATATTTATCTGTTCACCGCCTTTTCAACAGGGTCACATCTTTATCTGACCACCGCCTTTTTCATCGGGTTCTCTTATTCATCAGACCACCGCCTTTTCTATCAGGGTCTCTTATTCATCAGACCACCGCCTTTTCCATCAGGGTCCCTTATTTATCAGACCACCGCCTTTTTCATCAGGGTCCCAAATTATCGACATCCGTCTTTTCATCAGGTCCAGACTCTACCAAAGTTTTACTTACTTTCCATCGTAGATTCGGCATCTACCGTCCACGCCATTGTCGTAATCTGACGTTTCGCCTAGCTACTCCTCCGCGTCAGGACCGTCACCGGCCACTGAAGCGACTCTCACGCTTCGACTGATGGGGGCGGTGCCACCCGCTTACCCGGTCGAAGCGGAGCCGGTCCTCCGAAGGGCTCCCACGCTCAAGTAATAGAGCGGAGCTGGTCCACACGTCGGCTCCCACGCTTCGACTGGCGGGTGCGGTGCCACCCGCTTGCCCGGATCGAAGCGGAGCTGGTCCTCCAGGCGGCTCCCACGCTCTGCCGAATAGAGCGGAGCTGTGGCTGCCTGTTCCGCGTCCGTCGAAAAAGTGACGAGTTCACTGTCATGCATGCGCTTTTATACTCGAAGAACATGTACTGTTAGCGATGCGGTAGTCGTACGTCATTTCGTTTATTTTATTTTCAATATGAGCATTGTATGCAGTTCAGCAAAATATGTTTTAGATTCGAATCAGGTAGTCCGTTTTTAGTAAATAATTTACAGAATCATTTTTTCGTTTTTAATTTATTTATTTTTTTTTATTTCTTAGTTATTATTTTTAAACATACAGAATTTTCATTCACGCTGGTACATATATATACTACAGACAGTTGATGTTGTAGCGAAGAGCGATGGCCACACCGCCTCCACTGGTCGGCCGGTCGAGTCGCACGATGCGGAAGTCCGGGATGTTGACGTTCACCTCCGGATTTAGGTGCGTTTCAGTGATGAACGCCACGTCTATTTCCTTCTCCTCAAGGAAATCCTCCAGCTCAATTGTTTTACTCTTTAGCGAGCAATCGTTCCAGTTGTCCAGGCCCACCCTAGTAGCCATTTCCAAAAGTGAAGACCTGGTCGTATCGGGTTTTGCAATCACGCAGCCGAGTGGCGAGCTGGGAGAAGATTGACATCAGCTGCTCCGGGGTGTAGAGCGGAGCAGATTCTTCCGGTGAGACAGTTTGATTCTCCGGCTGCCGACGGAATCCAGGAGCTGGTGGTGGGGCTTGAACGATGCTGCTGCTGCGGCCAGTCGCTTTTGCGGCTGTAACGGTGTACTGGTACCGCTCGTCGGCTCCTCTTCGGATGGGCTTTGGTTGGTGCTTTCCTTCGGATTTCCAGGAGCTCCACGTGTTTTAGACAGCCTTTCGTAGCGGCCCAATGTTTTTCGTCACAGTTGGCGCACTTTAGATCGGCCACCTCCATCTTGTCGCACTCATCCGTCGGGTGCAGTTCGCCACCACGAAGTTGAAACATTTCGTGCACTGCGTCACGTCACGATTCACGGGCCGGTATCGCTCCCAGCTGACGACGGTGTAGTTGATAACTCCGATCAGCTTCAGGTCCTTGAAGGAGATGGAGCAATGCTTCAGATTGTAACGTTTGACGTTTTTTCTCGTGAAGATTAATTTAAATTTTACATTCGAATGATGAATACGATAACTTTTTGACGTTTTTATCTTTTTAAGCAGAATCATTGCTTAAATAATTTTGAAATAACAATAAATTAATAAGGTAGCACAGTTTGAATGAACGAAGTACTAATTTGTTCCACCTTGTCCAGCAATAAAAATGATATGCAACTCGACGTAAGGTTTGTGTCTCGGCTAACAATAACCATAATTTCGTTCTAATATGAATTTGACTCCATACTATTTCATGTGCTGGGTTTATGTCGGCTCACCAAAGGCGCGAACTCTTTGTCGCCATTCGTAATTGCTTTGGCGCAAAATTCAAATTCAAAAGATACCACCTGAAGAAAGGGTTCTTTATAATTTCCATACTTAAGCTCGATCATTTCGCAAAGTCAATGGCTGGTGAACAGAAGTTTTTCGCGAGGTTCTTTAGTTTGAAGATAATTTGTACTAAGTACATTACTTTTAGTTTAATACTTTTTGATCGCAAGGTAAACAAAATGAAACTGGAGTGAGTTTCAAGCATTTAATAAGTTTTATTTTTTTTTAATTTCCGCTCGAAAGGTTTGCGTTACGGGTGTCAGTACGTCTGACCATTTCCGCGAAGAATTTCAAATAGTGTTTAGTGAAACGTACAAAAGGTAATTAATTTTTTTTTTTTAATTTAATGTTAATTACTAAAGTGAATTCGCGTTGGACTTTCCAGCGCTTAGGTGCTTTTTGGTACGGGCTGGAGTTCGAAAGCTCGACTAGAATTGGAACCGGGGAGCACCGTAGAAATTTGAACCCTTCCCGTCCGTATGATACGGACAGGTAGAACTTGTGCATCCGTCAAGGTCCGCCTTTTTGGTAGCTAAACGGTGGGAAGCGAAAGCGCTCGCCAGAGTAGCGAAAATGCCCGACGGTAGTCAACCAACCGTCAGCTAGATCCATATACGACAATTTCCCCGTGGATCGATACCTTGCCAGAGCGCGGTCCCCGCACGTCGTAAACTATCGTGCGCAGGACCGGACTGGAACCAATAGTTGGGAGTTCCACTTTTAGCCTCGCACGGTCATAGCGGAAAGGTACGCGAAGCCGGGTCGTAGGAAAACGTGGGTTTCCAATTAGAGGGAAAGGTCAGCCGGACGCTCTCGGCTCAAAATCGGAGGCCTTCCGTCCAGCCGCCGCTTCCCCTCCGCAACTTAAGATTCGGCCACGAGCTCAAGCCTCCATCGCTGCCACCAAACAGCAGCACTTGCGGCTACGTCATCACGCCGCCATCGGGTTCCAGGTTGTGGAGGACAAACGCCGCCATCTTCCCGGCGGAAAACAATCACCGGACGCTCTAGCCATCGAGACGCCGCATCGGAGAAAACCTGCGCAGGTACGTGAGCTTTCCCTTCTTACATGGCCATGTTAAGTTAGCTCATTTCGTATTCCGTATCGAACTGAATTAAAGTCCAACCCGAATGAGCGAAATAAATACCAATTGTACCATCTTGAGAATTTCGGCTTAGAGTTTTAGTTTGCTACGTTCCACGGTGCTGGGAGACTCCACTCCTATTGCGTTTACCGTTTAGTCATTTCATTTCCGGTTGAATTCTCAAGGAAAGATTCGAGACCGTCCGTTTTGCTCTTTCGTGGGTTGAACGAGCTCAAGGCGTTTAGTTGGGAAAGGGTGTAGCAAAGTACTGGGGGAAGATTTTTTGCGTCCGTATAGCATTTGAGCCAGCGACCGTTCAAAAGAGTCCCCTGAGGGAAAGAGTCAGCACAAGTCGGCTACAAGATGGACCAGGTAAAACTGATCTCGGTACTTTTTGGCCTTGGCGTGGCGAGCGATTTTGTGCACGGCGATAGGCTTGAGTCCACTGCTTTCCAGCTCGGTGAAAAGCTCTTCCTCCTTCATATCGTGGAGCTTTCGCAGCAAAGTCTTGAGCGGCTTTGTGCCGGGGAGGTCATGAGTGTAAAACTCATACTTTTGGACCTGTAGGAACTCCACGATCTGGATTGTCAGGCATCACCTTGAGTCCCTCACTACAAAGCCGGAACGTGCACTTGGGGCCCTTTGCAATGAGCCCTTTGCAATTTCGGCCACAAATCCGCTGGATCGCCCTTAACGAAAACAGGCGGGCATCTCTCTATCTGCTCAGTTTGCACCTGTGATTGCTGCTTCTTTCTATTTTCGGCGGATTTCCGGCGTCATCAAGCAACAACGGCGAGAACACGTTGCTCTGAAAAAGCTGCTTGGAGGGTCACCCGCGCCTCCAAGAAAAGTGCGCTCAGACACTTTTCCCGCGATCGAATCAGCCACCGAGTCTCCCATGACGGGCCAGCGAACGAATGAGAAAAAACCCAGATCAATCCACCTAGCGTTGGTGGTGCCTTTCTCGCGCATTACAAAAATAAGAAAAACACATAAGAGAGGTCGAAATAGCACTTTAGGGGGATAGATTTTACTTTTTCCACCAATTCATATGTATTTGCGGTCATTTGAATGCATTGCTGCAATATCCGAAAAAAAAATTTTTTTTTCGTTTTTGAATTTTTTTTCCCCAAACAATGTTTTTTCAATAACTTTGGAACGCAATGACCGATCGGGCCAATTTTCAATAGGAAACAACTAGACCGCAATCCGCGTCGACTGCAACTTGTTGCGAGCAATTCGAATAATGCTAAGCACCAAAAAGTGTGTCTCACATTTTTGTACACACACACACATACACATACATACACACATACAGACATCACCTCAATTCGTCGAGCTGAGTCGATTGGTATATAACACTATGGGTCTCCTAGCCTTCTATCAAAAGTTCGGTTTTGGAGTGATCCTATAGCCTTTACGTATACTTTGTATACGAGAAAGCCAAAAACACTTGGAAAAAATGCGCGAGCAAAAAACACGTCCGTACGTGCTGCTGTCTCGAACTGGAAATGATCCATCACCAACCCATCGATGTGTCTTTTCACTTCATCGATTAGCTCTCGTAGCTCCTTCGGGTTTTCTCGGCTCATCCACCGGAGGTTCAGCAGCCCTTAAATGTGGGTATCCACGATGACCAATTTATTCTTGAATCGGTCATCGAGAATGTCCCATGCCGCTCCAACTAATGATCGCTCCGGATGGTACAATTTGATGCAATCCGAGTCGGTGGCGCATCGCATCACGTCAGAAAACAAAGCCTTGAAGCGAGGCCAGTTCTCTGATTTTCCATCGAAGGTCGGAATCAGTACCCTCAATTGCTGCTGTTGAGCGATGATTCGTGGATTTTCAATAGTTGGCTGGTGTTGTGCAACTGAAACAAAACAAGATGCTTGGGCTGCTCGTTCGACAAGAACACACGTCTTGTTGTAGTGGGTTTCGAAAACCAGATATCCCTGATCTCTCGGGAGGACACGCTGCCATGACCTGGTGATGGAGTACCAAATACTCCTGGAAATGATTTTCCAGGTTTCTAGAAAATACTTTCAGCTGAGCGGCATCATACTGTGCACCAGCCGCTTCAGCCACTCGCCAACCTTGGAAGAAAATTATCAATTTACAAATTAAGTAATTTGGTCGTTGGGAAAGGCGCACTCTTACTTGATACTTCATGGACTACAGCTCTTCCTCGAAAGGAGAATCCTTATTCACTGGACTCGGTTCTGGGCGAATCGCCCCCAGTCACCCTGAACGTTGAGCACCCTCAGATCCTTTTCAACTGCAAAAACCCAAAGTGTAGGCGGCCTTCCACGATGCCTACGGCCTCTTCTGGATTGTTTACTCAATTTTATCATTGCTTAACACTCTTCCGGCATACTAACAACGTGTCCAGCCCACCGTATTCTTCCGAGTTGTATAAGCTTAACAATATCCAGCCCTTCATACAACTGGTATAACTCGACGCCGTCAGTAGCTTCAACATATGAAAAGTTACAACGATAAATTTGCTCACCAACAGCATAATAGGCTAAGGTTTAAGCCATATACACGGGACGTCAAAATCGTCATCGGCGACATGAACGCACAGGTAGGAAGGGAGGAAATGTATAGACCGGTCATCGGACCGGATAGTCTGCACACCGTATCGAATGACAATGGCCAACGATGCATAAACTTCGCAGCCTTCCGCGGAATGGTAGTCCGAAGCACCTTCTTTCCCCGCAAAAATATCCACAAGGCCACATGGAGATCACCTAGCCAAGAAACGGGAAACCAAATCGATCACGTTCTATTGGACGTTAAATTCTTTTCCGACATTACGAACGTCCGCATTTACCGCAGTGCGAATATTGAATCCGACCTCTACCTCGTTGCAGTATGACTGCGCTCAAAACTCGCGACGGTATACAACACGCGTCGAAGTCGGACGCCGCGGCTCAACATTGGGCGGCTACAAGATGGTAGACTAGCCCAAGGATACGCGCAGCAGCTGGAAGTGGCACTCCCAACGGAAGAGCAGCTAGGCGCAGCGTCTCTTGAAGATGGCTGGAGAGATATTCGATCCGCCATTGAGCACCACAACCGCTGCATTTGGCACGGTGCCCCGGATCAGAAAAAACTGGTATGACGGCGAATGTGACCAGTTAGCGGAAGAGAGGAATGCAGCATGGGCGAGATTGAACGAGGGCGAACGAGGCACGATATAAACGGGCGCGGAAAACTCGATTTTCCGGAGGAAAAAGCGCCAGCAGGAAGATCGAGAACGTGAAGAGGCGGAGCAACTGTATCGCGCTAATAACGTACGAAATTTCTATGAGAATTTAAACCGTTCACGTAAGGGCCACGTGCCGCAGCCTGATATGTGTAAGGTAATAAACGGGGATCTTCTTACGAACAAGAATGAGGTGATCCAAAGGTGGCGGCAGCACTACGAAGAACATCTGAATGGCTATGTGGCAGACGAAGATGGCGGTATGGTGATGGACCTGGGGGAACGCGCACAGGACATTATTTTACCGGCTCCGGAGCTCCAGGATATCCAGGAGGAAATTGGCCGGCTGAAGAACAACAAAGTCCCTGGGGTTGACCAACTACCAGGAGAGCTATTTAAAAACGGTGGTGAGGCACTGGCTGCACTGGGTCATTGCTAAGATTTGGGAGGAGGAAGTTTTGCCGCAGGAGTGGATGGAAGGTGTCGCGTGTCCCATCTACAAAAAGGGCGATAAGCTGAATTGTAGCAACTACCGCGCATTCACATTGCTGAACGCCGCCTACAAGGTACTCTCCCAAATGTTATGCCGTCGACTAACACCAACTGCAAGGGAGTTCGTGGGGCAGTACCAGGCGGGTTTTATGGGCGAACGCTCCACCACGGACCAGGTGTTCGCCATTCGCCAAGTAATGCCGCGAATACAACGAGCCCACACATAATCTATTCATCGACTTCAAAGTCGCATATGATACAATCGATCGGGACTAGCTATGGCAGCGAATGCACGAACACGGATTTCCGAATAAACTGATACGGTTGAGTTCAATCAAAGTTAATTGCCTATTTCCGGGGATTAAACCACCCGACTTGGACGTTAATTTACAATGTTATGGAAACTCATATGTGAATATGTACGTTATGTGGAAGATATTGATTTGAAAAATGTATTGGAGGTAACCACTTTCCCTTCGATGGGACTCGAACCCATGACCCTACAGTACGCTAGACTGGTGCTTTAACCAACTAAGCTACGAAGGACCTCCGTCGGCCTTCGCAACCTAGCGGCTACTGAACGAGCTCGAGATTCCCAAATTGGACGCATAGTCAAATCACTCGCAATCCATTTCTCAAGCCAACACTACCACATGTGCATAGTACACGTTCACATTAGAGGAGCGTGAGTATTTAGAATGTCTGGCGGCTGTACACATTCTTCATCAGCAACAGTACTGATCAAGTGAGGTTGTGTAAGCATTTGCCAGTCGGTCGTCAAGCTCAGACCCGACCGCATTGCGTAGGCAAGAGCACGCAACTCAGGTTCAGTTCAATCAAAGTTAATTGCCTATTTCCGGGGATTAAACCACCCGACTTGGACGTTAATTTACAATGTTATGGAAACTCATATGTGAATATGTACGTTATGTGGAAGATATTGATTGAAAAACACATGTGGTAGTGTTGGCTTGAGAAATGGATTGCGAGTGATTTGACTATGCGTCCAATTTGGGAATCTCGAGCTCGTTCAGTAGCCGCTAGGTTGCGAAGGCCGACGGAGGTCCTTCGTAGCTTAGTTGGTTAAAGCACCAGTCTAGCGTACTGTAGGGTCATGGGTTCGAGTCCCATTGAAGGGAAAGTGGTTACCTCCAATACATTTTTCAAATCAATATCTTCCACATAACGTACATATTCACATATGAGTTTCCATGATATGGTTGATCAAGGTGATGATGGATCGGGTGATGTGCGTAGTTTGAGTTTCAGGGGCATTCTCGAGTCCCTTCGAAACCTGTAGAGGGCTACGGCAAGGTGATGGTCTTTTGTGTCTGCTATTCAACATCGCTTTGGAGGGAGTAATACGAAGGGCAGGGATTGCCACGAGTGGTACGATTTTTACGAAGTCCGTCCAGTTATTTGGTTTCGTCGAAGACATTGATATTATGGCACGTAACTTGGATGGATGAAGGAAGCCTACATCAGACTGAAAAGCGAAGCTAAACGGATTGGACTAGTCATCAACACGTCGAAGACGAAGTACGTGATAGGAAGAGGCTCAAGAGAGGTCAATGTAAGCCACTCAATACGAGTTTGTATCGGTGCTGACAAAATCGAGGGGGTTGAAGATTTCGTGTACTTGGGCTGACTGATGACCTCCGATAACAATACTAGCAGAGAAATTTGGAGACGCATCGTGGCAAGAAAACCCTACGTACTTAGGACTTCGCAAGACTTCGAATAGAGCTCGCCGCCGTACCAAACTGACTATCTACAATACAGACCGGTAGTTCTGTACGGACAAGAGACCTGGACGATGTTCGTGGAGGACTAACGCGCACTGGGAGTTTTCGGAAGGAAAGTGCTGCGTACCATCTATCGTGGGGAGCAGATGACGGACGATACGTGGAGGAGGCGAATGAACCACGAATGCATCAGCTGCTGGGAGAACCATCCATCGTCCACACCGTGAAAATCGGATGAATGCGGTGGGCCGGGCACATAGCCAGAATGTCGGATAGTAACCCAGTGAACATGGTTCTCTTCAACGTTCAGATGGGCACAAAAAGGCGAGGTGCGCAGCGAGCAAGGTGGATCGATCAGGTGGAAGATGACTTGCAAACCCTCCGTAGACGGCGTGGTTGGCGACGTGTTGCCATTGACCGAGCCAAATGGATAAAACTCTTATATACCGCACAGGCCACTTCGGCCATATACCCTACGTACATCTAAATTTAAAATCTTGATTTCTAAAACAACAATGACTAGTCAATAAAATTATGACCGTCGTGCGGAGATTCTTTTGACTCCGGGGCTACTTTAGATTTTTTTGTTTTTCAGGAAAAATGAAATGACGAAATTTGATAGTTATTTACGTTATAATTCTTATTTTAAAATTTCCAAAGTAGCCCCGATTTGTCAAAAGAAGTCCCGCACAACGATATATTTTTCCATAATTCAGTTCTAACCAACTTATTATTTCTGCTATTTGATACACTTTTTTACCCACCCACATCTCGTAACGTGGCCGCGTCTCTATCTGTTGGGTATATCGAAAAAGGAATAGAAGCCCAATATTTTAGTAAAATTGCACATCCAATAAACATTGTTGTGGAACGAAACAACACAACACAGTATTGCGTTTCAATACCAAATGCCATCTCAACCCTTTCAACTGCCATATCAAGCGAACAATTAGCTTCTTCAGTTTCAGTCTAGTGATTTTCTATCAACGAAAAAGCGTCAAGTGCTTCTCTGCCAATGTTCCTGCTTCGGCCGGTATCCAATGATCACAGCACTAGCCGTGAAATCCAATCTAATACCCCTCACCTCGAACGAAGAAAATCCTTTTCCGAAATCTTTTGTTCTACTCAATATCGTCGCTTCCCGTTCTGGCTATGGAACGAATAAAAATCAAATTCCTTTGAGATACTGAACCCTTGTGTGTGGTATCTATTTTTCTTCCTTGATTCTGGACGTTTGGCTCTTCTCGCAAAAGATAATTCAAATTACGCACTTTGTTATTAAATCTATTAATATCGAACATCGACCCTCTCTTGGGTAAAGAAATGGATGGATCTAGCTGATGCTGCTGAATTTGGTGCAATAGCAACAGTAAATAGCTTCATCATCGTCATTGTGTCGTTCCTTTTCGCCACTACACCGGGGTAATCCTCCAACCCGCCAACTGACGCCTTTTTCGGTGCCTCAATTTACAGGATGTGTCAATTGTAGGGACTCTTAAGTGTGGCTTTTTGAATTAATTTACTGGTTCTGTTGTTGTCTTTTCCAAACTAAACGTACTAAGTACCAAGCGTCATCTTAATTTTAACTTCTCTTCCAACGCATCCTGTACCGCTCCTAAAAGTGTAATGTTACTTTGTTGTGTTCTATCCTTTACCGTGCATCTTGGGGTGAAGTTTTCCAAAGACACTGGCTGCCCACCACAACGACCGGAAAAGGGATAATCGAATGGGAGTAACGGGGCCGAAACGAAATGTGTTACATTACACCAGACCAATGGTATTTTAATTACTCTAATAGGATAGTCATTAATGGCACAAGGCACCACCACCGTACCGGAGCGCACTTCAGACCCGGGGAGAGTAGTGCTCATCCCGATTTATCCGTGTGTCTTCCGGCCTTTGCCTTTGCTGGTAATTTATCTAATGACTTTGTCATTTATCAAAAATATTGCCTCATTTCGGATCGGTTCTGCTCGGTTTGCCCTTCTTAAGAAAATGACGAAGGCACGGTGCGGTGGAAGGTTGTCTTTTTGGTTTCGCGAAACCAGGGAAGAAGATCATTGGAAAAGGGTCAACGACAGCTCGAATCGAAGCCGTTTGTCAAATAGAGAAAAGAAAAATCATTTTCATAGAAGCACAGAAATATAAACCATAATATAGCAAATTGTTTCCCAAGTATCTCAAATTATTGTAGATGTAGCGCGCCTTTGAGTATAGGAGTACGCATTTCTCAAAGTGAATAAATAGAGGCACCTTAATCTAAAGTTGCTTCACCATAGGCTTGAGAAGTACTTGAATCAAAAATAGAAATGGAGTAGGGAACAGATAGAAAAGGTCAAAATAGCACTTAAAAACGATAAATTCCATTACGTTTATATACATAAATTTTAGTTCATTGCAGCAATTTAAAAAAATCCAAGGTGAGACCCTTTGGTGTTTTATCAATCACTACGAAACGAAACGATTGGACCCATTTTCAACAGCAATCAACATCATCTCGAGTGTGAATGAATTGATTTTGATTATGATCTAAGCAAAAAGCTTGGCTAATTACGATAAAGGTTGCAATTACTGGGTAAATGAATGTGGCTTTTTAACTATTCAGAACTTTTAAAGATCTATTTTTCATTGTTTTGAAACGTATAAGTTTTAGTTCTTTATGCCATGTGATGGCGAAACAGCAGCCACGAACGGCAGACACATTTTGTCACACCCACGGGACTCGTTCCGACGTTATTGCCAATAATGGAGTTCCCCATAGTTTATCTCCAGTCAAGAGCAGCCATCGCCGTTCGCCAAAGACTGCAGCACAAGTATTAGAAAATCATCTTTCCAATCACACACACCCATTGTTGCAAATATCCCCGTTGTTGCGCTGACGCGCCCGGACCGGAGATATTGGGGTCGTACAGCGATTTCACCCTCAATCTAAGTGTTTCGGTAGCTTAGCAGTTGAGATTTTTAATTCTCGCCCCTGGGTAGCGCCGGGTACGATTCGAAGCTGCTTCCTTGTGATTGTGTTCCTTGTTTCAAGAGGGTTTATTAACCCAAGGGGACGAATTATGCTGTCTTTTTGGCAGTCGAGAAAAAAAATCCGAGAAGCGCAGAGGTGACCAATTTTTAATCTGCACCAACTTTAGGGCCGTTGACACTAGCGACTAACCTGCCGGCCAACGACGACGGCGACGACGACAGCAGACGATAGTAGATCACCGGGGAGTCACAAACCACTGAATGCCGCCGCTGTTGTCGCTAAATACGTAAATTTAGTGACACTCCTGCTATGGTGAGTGAATTTTTAATGAATCGAGACGAATGGGGAGTTGATTGCCAAGATTGGATTGCATCCTAATGCGGGTATGTTGGCTATCTTGCACAGCTTATTTTGGGGATTTTTATGATTTCTAGCTACTTGATGGCAAGGAAAAAAACAGTGTTCTTGTAATTGTGAATTATATTAATGGTGCATTTCATGACAAGAAAACCAGTGGATTTTTGAAGAAGATGAATAATTAGAAGATTCATAAAATTAATCATTTTTTGCCCATTTTCGGGAAATTAGAATTTCCATGTCCCGACCATTTTTGCTGTTCCGGGATTTCGGTTGAAATTTTCTTGTATATCGCGAGAAATCCCGGGATCCCGGAGTTTTTATGATGCAAAAAACTGGTTCTTTGAGTTAAGTTGCAAAAAACTGGTTTCAACAGATTATGGGTCTTTGGATGTTTTCCGATCTACAACATATTGTCGATAGATTAGTCACAAGAACGTAAATGGATCGGCCGCATAAGTCACGTGGTATCGTTGAATCATAGATTGATTGCGTAAGTCGTGAGTACCGTCGTACGGACCTGTCATAAGACGAGTTTAGTACTAATCCATTTATTTCCACCACGTTATATTCTTTACAGATACGAATTTCGACCTCAACTTGATTTGACTCGACTTCCTCCGTCGTATTGAATTCAGCGGGAGGTTGCTGACCGGCCAGCGAGAAAAGGAGATTTGATCAGGACAGCAAAAATCGAGGAGGAACTTCGGGCGAAACATTCAGGAACTTGTCGGCAGAGCATCGAAAGGCGCTGATAAGCATCGGGGTCAGGCGTATGTGCTGGAGAGGTTGATGTGTTTAGGCTGACTCAGTGGCAGCTTTAGAGGCGGGCTCAGTTATAGGAGGAGCGAGGAGATTAACGAGGTGTGCGCACAAAGATGGAGTGTTGGAATATTAGGGAATGTGCGGAACCTACATACATATAACGGGTGGCCACTAAAAATTGGGTATTTCAATACTTCAATTATTTTCTATGAAAACATTAATGCTTTCAGAGAAATAATATCTTGTGAAAGAATCCTTAGAATATTCAGAAAATTGTCGCTCAGAAACTTTTATTCCAGCATGTTCAGTTATAAAACAACATTATCAAAACAGGAAGTACTGTGGCACGCATAGTACATTACTTTTAAGCGAACAAAGATCGTGGGAAAAGTACACGGTGGACAATATTAAGCGTGAAAATGTTTTGAAAGCTGCTTAACTATTTTTGGTCTACAGAGCTGCATTGTATACAAAGATGATTGGAAAGCCAAAGACACGAAACAACTCATCAATAGGCTAAGAAGCAGTATCCGGAAATGGAATCCATCCAGCGGTCATGTGATAACTGCAAGATTAAACTATGCCGCACAGCGGACTACGGATCATATACTATTATTCATTAATCTAAGTTTAAATACTAAGGACTACTCTACTACTCTACCTACCTGGATACCTGGTTGGCTACAGCGTCGATACACCTATGCCTGGCGTATTGTAGAGCTCCATAATCGTCGGTCTTGGGCGATGTTCCTTCAGTTTCCCCGAACGTTCAGGGTCCCCAGGTCCGATTCCACCGCGTGCAGCCAGCGTGTTCGAGGCCTTCCACGAAGTCGCCGGCGCCTCTTTGATTCTCTGTGGAATATTGTTTTCGCTATTCTTTCTTCCGACATTAGCACTAAGTGACCAGCCCACTAAAGTCTGCCGTATTTTATACGATTCACAATATTTTCTTCTTTGTATACTTAGTACAGCTCATGATTCATGCATCTGCGCCACACACCATTTTCTTGTTTCCCTCCGAGTATTGTACGCAGCACTTTTCGCTCGAAAACTCCGAAAGCTTTCCGATCCGCCTCTTTTAATGTCCATGTTTCATGTCCATAAATGGCCACTGGTAGAATCAAAGTTTTGTAAGAGCAAATTTTGTTTCCGTCTGCATATTGCGGGACATAAGCTGGTTACGTAATACATAAAAGGCCCTATTCGCAGCAGCAATACGTCTTTTCACTTCACGGGAAACGCGGTCCAAGGTAAACAAATTCTTCAACAACTTCAAACACATCCCCATCAAGCACTACTTCTGCACCAACACAACTAGGTCTTTCTCTCTCTCTACCTGCCACCATCTACTTTGTCTTGGTAGAGTTAATGGTTAAGCCTATCCTCGCCGTCTCCCTCTTCAGTGGGACAAAAGCCTCCACTACTCTGCGATCGATTCCAATCCAATGAGGTCGATGTTGTCCGCAAAGCCCAGGAGCATATGCTGCCGTGTGATGATAGTGTCGTTCCTCTGCACACCAGATCTCCTAATAGCGCCTTCGATTGCAATGTTGAACAATAAATTCGAAAGTGCATCACCCTACTTCAAGCCGTCTAACGTCGAGGTTGACACTTCGTCTGCAATCCGAATATTTGATTTCGAGCCATCCAGCGTTGCACGTATCAGTCTAATCAGTTTCGCCGGAAAACCATGTTCGGACATTATCTGCCACAGCTCATTTCTCTTCACTGAATCGTACGCTGCTTTGAAATCAATGAACAGATGGTGAGTCTGCAAGTTGTACTCCCGGAATTCATCAAGGATCATCCGCAGGCTATACATCTGATCCGTCGTTGATCGGCCCTCACGAAAACCTGCCTGGTATTCGCTGACGAAGGACTCCTCAAGCGGTCTCAGCCTGTTAAACAGGATACGCGACAGGATTTTGTACGCCGAGTTCAAAAGGATGATCCCTCTGTAATTGGCACACTCTAGTCTTTGCCCTTTCCTATAGATTGGGCATATGAGGCCATCCAACCAGCCGGCAGGCAGTTCTTCATCCTCTCATATTTTCTGGATAGTGTGGTGGAACGATTGATGCAGCTGCTCACTTCCGTGATTGAGAAGCTCGATCGGGATCTCTTCCTTCCCAGCAACTTTACTGTTTTTCAGCTCGTTTAGAGCCTTCTTAACCTCGTCCAGTGTTGGTGGTTCCATAGCTTGACCGTCTCCGACTATGTCCATCCTGCTCCTTAAAACACTTTCATTTTCACCGATCAACAAATCTTCGAAGTGCTCCTTCCACCTAACTGCCACTATAATCTTGTCTGTCAGCAAATTCCCCTTTCGGTCATTGCACATAGCGGGCACTGGCGCAGTGTTATGCCGCGCGACATTGACAGTTGCGTAAAACCTCCGCATATCGTTTCTATCCATGTTCTCCTGCGCTTCAGCTATCAAACTCTCTTCTTGTTGCCTTTTTTCTGCAGTGAATACGTTTCTCTTCTGCCTTTGCTACACTGTACCGCTCTCTATTGGAAGCAATATTGGAGCAATATTTTTCTCGTGCGTCACTCGCTGACACTCCTCATAAAACCAACCATTTCGTTGACATCGCTGTGCAGTGCCCAACACTTCCTGCGCTGTTGTAGTCACAGCTTCGTGAATATGTTCCCACAATCTGTTGACGTCGCCAGATCCGGTGGCATTTCCTATCCGCTCGTCCAGCTTCTGTTGGTACTGTTCAGCAACTCCTTCAACTGACAAGCGCTTGATATTGAAACGCATCGTTCTGTTGTTTCGTGAATTCGTGACGCTGGAGAATCGCGCCCAAATTTTTGCATCTACAAGGTAGTGATCAGAGTCGATGTTAGGACCTCTGAAAGACCTTACATCTATAACATCCGAGAAATGTCGTCCGTCGACCAGCAGGTGGTCTATTATTATTATTATTTTTATTATGTCTTTATTTGTGTGTTTTTTTTTAAATTTTACATTAAGTTCAACACAAAAAGGTGGTCTATCTGTAAGCAAGTGTCTCCACTCGGATGTTGTGTGTTTGCGGATATTCTTACGTGCGAAGTAGGTACTGCTTATGGCCATCCCTCTAGCAGCAGCAAAGGTTACAAGTCGCAGACCATTATCGTTGGTAGCGGAATGAAGGCTTTCCGTACCAATGAAAGGGCGAAAGAAACTTTCTCTTCCGATCTGCGCATTTGCATCCCCGATGACATTCTTTACATCGTGTTTTTTTTCTTCCTAAGCAATGGAGGGGGAATCTGCTCAACCGACATCCTGGGTTGTTCAGGAAGTGCGGGGTTAGGGACCACCTCCAACAGCAAACGAGGGAAGCAGGACTACATCCCCGACCCGCTAAACCGTTTCCATTGCCGCCAAGCCAATAGTCCCTTCGGTACAACCAGAATATAATGCTTCAAAGGGGGGCCAGTGCACAACGCACCCTCGCGGTTAGCTGCGTGTCCTTGCAGCATCGAACATCGTGACTCGCTTTTTTAGAAGAACACCATAGTATCGGGCCAGCGCATTGCCGGCTTTCCAGGTGGCCTTATCACGCCCTATGTCCTCGGTAGACTCGTGCCTGCTTCCCTCTGGTATCAAGAATGATGATGCCGCGTGCACCCCAAATTGACCTCTCTGCGATAGGGTCTGTTCTCCAACACACAGGGGACTTGCCGACGCGGTACCTACGCCTGCCCTAGCCTTGACGAGGACCCCTTTCCATCCTCGGGCTCGGAACCCGCCCGGTCGACTGACGCCGCGAAAGCGACGACACAATGGTGTTCTTCGCGCGGCCACTTGTTCGATAAAAGGATCGAGTTCGACCACAGGGCATGACCACCGGTGTGACCCATGAAGCCGATTACGAACCCTTGGACCACCTCTTATTTGCGCCTGAACTAGTTATCCTTGAGTCCACGCGCCATCTTCTATGTATCTCCGAGACGATTTGGACGATAGCCGATAAAACGGCGTTCCAGCCAACTTCATCTTTACACATCCTCCGAACTAGGTTGTCCGGGGTAGTGTCCAGACCACATGTGGCAAGCATGTGGTCACGCATTGCGCGAAAACGTGGGCACACGAACAACACGTGTTCCGCCGTTTCCTCTAAACCTGCCCACACCAAACACTCGGGCGAGGCCGAGCAAGCCAGCTGCGTTACCTGCACTGTGATTTTGCAGCACGCTTAAACGCCGGGCACTTTGAACCCCCCATGGGGTGCTTGCTGTTCACAGCTTTACTGAAACAAATCAAACAATTGGGAGGGTTCGTGCAGCATTGTGCCTTATGTCCCTCCAATCCGCAGCGTCGGCAGAGATTGCTTCTGTCAGGGCCTTTGCAGTCCCATTGCTTGTGCCCCGGTTCCAGGCACTTGAAACAAACTTCGGGTTTTTCGTATATGCCCACAGGGCACACCGACCATCCCACCTTGACGCTCTCTAACTTGACTACCTTGGACGCATCCGCTGCAGATAGCCGAACCAATGCTACCCGCGTCCCTGCCGGACCTCTCCGTAGCCGAACGGCTGCGGTGGGCGTCTCCACTTCACACTGTCGCCGCAGTGCCATGACGAGCTCTTCGTCGGTGATCTCGTCCAGGTCTTTAACCCTTAGATTCACCTCCGTCGTGAGTGTCCTCACCTTGACCTTCTCGCCTAGGACTTCCTCCGCCAACTTCTTGTAGACGGCGCCCTTTTGTGAGACGCCCCGCTTCTGCTCGAGGATCATCTCGCCCATCCGGGTACGTCTTATTCGACGTACGTCGGCGCCGAGTTTACCGAGCTTGACGTCACTCCTCATCGCTTTCAAGACGTCCGAGTACTTAGCCTCGTCCGTTTTGATAACTAGGGCATCGCCCCTGGAGCGATTGGCGCCTACCCTAGACTTCTTGCTACCCTCATTCGCCTGGGCCTTCTTTTCGGCCCTTGACGTCTTCGGTTTTCTTTTCTTCTTGACCAGGGTCCAGGAGGCGTCATCCCCCTCTATTTCCCTGGTCTGGGGCGGCTGAGAGTTCTCAGCCTGCCGTAACTCCTTACCACCGTCTTTCCTCCCCCGGTTTTGGAGGTACCTGGCCGGGATTCAGCTTCCCAGCCCCACTACCCTTGTTCGGGGTAGTAACCCTCCGCGTTTTGGAGCGGCCCCAGGGAGCTCATTCCCTGGAGACTGTCTCCCCCGTTTTTGTGTCTGCTTCGTTGGAGCAGTCACCCCCGACGTACCCGCAAATACTTGAGCCTCAGTCTGGGTAGACTTTGGCACCACCGTCTTCGCTGGCACGCCTTCGGTCGATTCGACCTTGCCTGAGTCCGCGAATCCTTGGGCCTCAGTCTGGGTAGACCTCGACTCCACGGATTTCACGGGTTTACACTTGGCCGTCCCGACCGCCCTCTCTAGCTTGGCGTCCAACATCGACTTTCGAAGTTTCAGCAAGCTCCTCTTGAGGTCCTTACTGATATTATGCTTCGATGACGCAAAGTCAATTATGGCGTCCAGCTGTTCCGTCACCACCTCGAAGGCCGAAAGCCCATCGCGTTTGCGGTTCATCGCCTTCACAAGCCATGGGCCGTCTATAACCTCTACCGGCCGAGCCTGGCGCTGCGTACTGAGCTGCCGACTATTGCCTCTGGCCTCCTAGGCAGAGACCTGAACAACCCACCTCTTGCGAAGGGGTTGTCCCCTACACTATTACCACTAATTGAAGAATTGACTTGGTTTTCCATTTTGGTCCCACGAGTTGCTCGGGAAAAGAGGTCCACCACGCCAGAGCCCAGCATGACGCGGTAAGGGACAATTACTGTGGAGGGTGCCCAGGTACCCCACAGGCTCCGTTAAAGGCCTAGCTCATTATTTCACCCCCTGGCCATGCATCCCATCGGTACGGGTCGCTGAACGCCTTGGGATTAGGGGTTAGGGGCGACGGTCCCGTTGGTCGCACCCACTCACGCTAGCTGATGTCAGAAGGACAACAGGGCCCAGGCTGCACTACCAACACTACCAAGTACGCAACCCTTAGCTGGCGATCAATTGTCATTGGAAGACCCGTGGAACTTGTGAGGACCAGAGCTGTGTAGGTCGCTCCCTCCCAGATGTCAGAGACAAACAATAAATAAATGAAGAAATGTGATGACTTCCATATGGGTATTGATTGGGTAATACTGTTTTGTAGAAGATTTAATCAGACATAGTGGTGTTTAGGTGAAGTAAGAAACTATAGATAATTAGATAAAGCTCAGTAGTACAATAAATGATCGAATAATTTTCAGGATTGCGCAAGATATTTTGAAGACTTTTTAAAATAGTTATTCATGATCCAACGGTTTCAAAACAGAATATATCAATTTACCTTAAATTGGTTCAAATATGAATGTATTGACTTATCGCTATGCAATGTCATAATAAGTCCTGTTATGCTGTTTCTCTACTTAATGATGGAGCATGAACAATTCATTCAATTGGGTGAATTACTAATAAACGTAAAGTTTGAGACCTCATGTTTTACTAAACAAGATATGATAAAATTTTAAAAGGAGAGAAATATAATGCAAAGAAAGATAAAAAAAATGTACAAATTTAAATTAGAGCAATTACGTTTTTAGGAAAGAATTTAAACCTGAAGAAATGCATGCCACTGATATGTCAAAGAAACCGCCAAAATTGTTACTCCTTTTCTGTAATATGTGACTCAAAGCAGCCAACGAGCATATATACGAACAGCTCATCTGAGATATTCCATTTCCAGATTCTTCACCACCCCTCTCCGCCCCTGCCTTCGGCGTAATTAATATAATTGTGGAAGTAGCGAATTTTCCAATTTCATAAAATTTCTCTTCGTCAGAAGGTTTTCCCCTTCGCCCATTGCCGGCAACTGATGAGAACACGCGAAGCCAGGATAACTAAAGGGATTTGGGGATGGATTTCGTGTGTACGTGCAAAGCCAAAAGAATGAAGATAAAACCCGCACCCGTTCGCCGTCCCCGGGATACGTGAACACTAGATATAGGAACACGGTACGGACGGGCGGGCGTTAGATATAACCCTTTTCTCTTATGCGACCACCACCACCGCTGAAGCATCGAGCCATGTCTCATCGTCGTCATCGCCAGTCGTCGTCGTCGTCGCTTGAAGTACGGTGGCGCTGCTTGTTGGATGTTGAGAAAAAATATCTCACTCCACACGATTTTTGTCTACGGGTCGGGTCGGGGGTTGCGGCACGAGCATTAGAATACGGAAGAACCGCGCTATCGGAGAGTGAGTTTTATTATATTTTATAATGGATTCTTTATCATATCAAATTCTTGCGTCGTATTTTATATTATTCCAATATATTTTGCATACGACGCGAGTGATGCGGCTTCGTACTTCTTCCACATTGCCTGGTGATCACGGGCGGGTGAAGGTGAAGGGGTAGTCAAATTTTATTTCTTACCGCACACCGTTACGTTGCGTTGGTTTGTGCGCTTGCAGCAACAACGGTGGGGAGAGTGAGCTGCGGTTCTTTGGCTTCTCGCTCACTTGCTTCTGCTCGGAGGCAGATTCGAATTATGTATGCATATTTGGGTTCAAGCTAGTACCGCGTGCCTCCTGCCTAGCGATCCAGCTTGGACTACTGCTTGAAGTCGTTATTCATTTTGAAATCCTGAGCAGCCCAGAGGTGGATTGGCGGTATATAGCCAAAATCGTCCAGCGCTGAAGAATCAGACGAATTTCGTCAGATTTTCTTTAAATATCCTGTCCATGTTAAGATTCGGGATAAACATCCGAAAAAGGTGCTGAATCGCAAAACGTAGCGCTGCTAAAAAGCGAGCCCTAATCGATGAGTTTAGCAATCGTAGCACTATTGACGATCTAAGTAAATATTATATAGGGGAGATGAGGGCTCCGGAACAAAACCTGCCGATGCCGTCATTTCCCCTATTATTATTTTTAATTGTGGGAGAATATCCACGAAGCTGTGACTGCAACAGCGCAGGAAGTGTTAGGGTGAAGCCAGAGTAAACGCGACGACGCGACAGTGCATTGATAATAATTGTTATTCTTTTACGTGAGTTGCGTCGCGTCGCATCGCACGTCGCGTTTACTCTGGCGGGCACCTTAGGCACTGCACGAGCACTTCGAAGATTTGTTGAACAGTGAAAATGAGGGTGTATTAAGGAGCAGGATGGACATTGTCGGCGACGGTCAAGCTGTGGAACCACCAACGCTGGACGAGGTACGCACTTAATTCTGATTACCGAGCCCGATTGTCGAATTATATGTTTCTCAACAGATCCGATCCGACGGCCACAAGAAGGCGAGGTGCACCGCGAGCAAGGTGGATCGATCAGGTGGAAGACGACCCTCCGCAGACTGCTTGGTTGGCGACGTACAACCATGGACCGCGCTGAATGGAGACGACTGTTATGTACTGCACAGGTCACTCCTGCATTAGACTCGATAAATAAAATAATAATCCTGCACCTTCACGAAAAAAGGATCAAAGTCAGAATCTTCGAGACAATTTTACTGGAGTGCTACAGACGCCAACTTCAGCCATTCGATAAATTTCGGCTGAAACGCTAAACATGTCTTCCATGCGAATACGTTTTTAGAGTCTTTCCCTCTGACGGCAATTTTATACCGTCGTCAAGTGATGATTATTTGCACTTTCAAGAAAATTCATCTCGGCTGAGCCATCTCTTGTGTAAAGTAATTGCTATTTATCCCAACGCCAGCCACTCGATGATTTGCCGCTGAAACGCAATAGACGCTTTCCATGCGAATACGTTTTTGCAGCGTATCCTTCCGCCGAGCGTTTGTGATTCTGCTATCGACTTCAACTTTTTGCCTTTCTCGTACAACAAAGTTGTACCGAAAGGCTATAGGACTACTCCAAAAAACAACTTTTGATAGAAGGCCCGGAGACCCATAGTGTTATATACCGATCGACTCAGCTCGACGAATTGAGGTGATGTCTGTGTGTGTGTTTTTTTTTCTTCCTAAGCAATGGAGGGGGAATCTGCTCAACAGATATCCTGGGTTGTCCAGGAAGTGCGGGGTTAGGGACCACCTCCAACAGCAAACGAGGGAGGCAGGACTACATCCCCGACCCGCTAAACCGTTTCCATTGCCGCCAAGCCTATAGTCCCTTCGGTACAACCAGAAAGTAATGCTTCAAAGGGGGGGCAGTGCACAACGCACCGTCGAGGTTAGCTGCGTGTCCTTGCAGCACCGAACATCGTTACTCGCTTTTTTAGAAGAACACCATGGTATCGTGCCAGCGCATTGCCGGCTTTACAGGTGGCCTTACCACGCCCTATGTCCTCGGAAGGTGGGAAGGGTCGACTTCGCGCCTGCTTCCCTCTGCACGACTGGTATCAAGAATGATGATGCCGCGTGCACCCCAAATTGACCTCTCTGCGATAGAGTCTATTCGCCAACACACAGAGGGACTTGCCGACGCGGTGCCTACGCCTGCCCCACCCTTGACGAGGACACCTTTCCGTTCTCGGGTTCGGAACCCGCCCGGTTGACCGACGCCGCGAAAGCGACGATACCATGTTGTTTTTCGCGCGGCCACTTGTTCGATTACGGGCGAGGCTGAGTGTCCCAACCGGTGAAGGTACTGTCTGAAGCAACTATGGCCTGTAAGGACCTGGGTCAGGTGGAAAGTGATTTCCCCCATGGCGCCTCTTGACCCACGTACCTATCTACGGTATCAACCTATGTGTCCATCTACCCTTAGTGGAACTGTCCTACGCACGCTGCCATTTGACCATTGAGGCCATCCTGGCAGTCCTACGGATGCCTCTCGTGCCGCGCATTTCG
This sequence comes from Armigeres subalbatus, assembly GCF_024139115.2. Lineage (NCBI taxonomy): Eukaryota > Metazoa > Arthropoda > Insecta > Diptera > Culicidae > Armigeres > Armigeres subalbatus. The sequence goes on from NC_085139.1 coordinate 192,698,896, forward strand.
AAGCACTCTATGTCTTCACCGATAACGATCTCAATAGGCATCATACCGGTGATGACGAAAAGTGCATCGTGCGACACGGTACGGTACGCGCTCGCAACTCTTAGGCACATGAGCCTATACGTACTTTCTAACTTCGTTCTGTAGCAGTTAATACGCAGGGCCGTACCCCAAGCTGGCCCCCCATACCTCAGTATGGACAGAGCAACACTAGCCAGAAGCTTGCGCTTGCTGTCATAAACCGCAGAGCTATTGAACATCATCCGGGACAATGCCACTATAGCTGTGGAGGCACGCTTGCAGGCGTAATTGACGTGGCTACCAAAGATGAGTTTATCGTCGATCATTACCCCCAAGAGTTTGATGGAACGTTCAGAGGTGACCGCGCAGTTGCCTGCCCTTATCACCGCTTGTTGCTCCGACTTTCGGTTGTTAACAACAACCACCTCAGTCTTGTGGTGAGCCAGTTCTAACTTCCTGGAACTCATCCACTCCTCCACAATTGCGATCGAGTGGGCTGCAGTCAACTCCACCTCTTCGATCGATTCGCCGTAGACCTCCAGCGTAATATCGTCAGCGAAGCCGACGATTACCACGCCCACCGGGAACTTCAACCTTAAGACACCGTCGTACATGACGTTCCATAACACCGGACCCAGTATGGAACATTGCGGAACCCCTGAGGTTATGTCAACGCACTTCCGACCCGCCTCCGTGTCGTATACCAGTACTCGATACTGGAAGTAGCTTCCGAGAATCTTGTACACGTACTCGGGAATCCCAAGACGCAGGAGCGCATCTGCAATAGCTGCCCAACTGGCACTATTGAAAGCATTCCTCACGTCGAGAGTCACTACTGCACAATAGCGAACTCCCCTCCTCTTTCGCTGGATAGCTATCTCCGCGGATTTGGTAACCGACAAGATAGCGTCTACGGTCGACTTACCCTTTCGGAAGCCAAACTGGTTACTCGGTCCCTCCGTGCGTATCAACTACCTTTTTTTTTCTTGAGCAAGGGTAAACGGAAATCTGCAACCAGACACCTGAGGAGGTACTCATGTAGTGTGGGGATGGGTATGTCATGTAACTCTTACCCGACCCACTAAAACCAAAACCCTTTCGCCAGTCCGTACCCCCGGCCCGCAATTAAGCAATACATCAGGGGGGGACTATTGAGAACGCTCACGCCTATGCTAACGTACTTGACGTCAATACACACAACATCGACTTCAAGGGTGGCTACCTCACCACCCGTCGATCGCAAGCTATGATAGTAACCTAACGGTCCGTATCATAATCTCACGTTGGAGACGAGCACCCCGACAACAACCACCGCGCGTGAACCGCAATGACCTCTATATCTACATACTGAGGTCCCCGCAGCCCACCCGCGACATGTTGGTTGTCGGGGTGAGCAAAGTGTTCACTGCATCACAGGTGCCCCTACTGCACTCGTTGGTTTTGTTCAAGACGCCACCACCGCTGCAGTTTCAACATAATCTGTTGAGATGCTGTGTTCACCGCATTCCATATAGCTTCTTCCCGGCACATCCTCTCGACGAGGTTGTCCGGGGTTGTATCCATACCACTAATAAGCAGCATGTTATTGCGTTCTACCTCGAATCGCGGGCATGCGAACATCACATGCTCTGCCGATTCTACCTCACCTACACATTCAGGACACTCCGCAGAATCTGCGAAGCCAAACCTGTGTAGGAATTTCTTAAAGCAGCCATGTTCAGACAACACCTGTGTTAGGTGGAAGTTGACTTGACCATGCTTCCTATCAACCCAGTTGGACACATCTGGAATCAGTCTGTGGGTCCAACGACCTTTGACTGCGGTGTCCCATGCTCTTTGCCATTTGAGCAACGAAGCTGCTCTCTTGACACGTCGCACTTGCACCGAGTCCCTTTCGTTGTAGCACTCCACATCCTCCTCTAAGAGTATGTCGATCGGCATCATTCCAGCTATAACGCACACCGCCTCATATGATATGGTGCGATATGCGCTCGCGACACGTAAGCACATCAGCCGGTGTACTCTGATCAGTTTCTTTACATTGTACTCGGCTTTTAGTGCTACGGCCCATGCCGGCACGCCATAACGGATGATAGACAATGCTACGCCAGCTATCAGCCTACGCACTTGACTATGCACCGCCGATCTGTTGGACATCATTCGTGATAAAGATTTTATCGCCAATGAAGCCCGCTGACATGCATAATCGACGTGGCTCGTAAAATTGAGCTTATCATCGATCATCACGCCCAGATGCTTGAGAGACCTCACGGAGTTAACTGTGCAGGTCCCTACTCTTATCCTAGCCTGTTGCAACCCATGACGGTTATGCACTACCACGACTTCCGTCTTGTGGTGTGCAAGGGATAACCGTCTCGAGTTGAGCCATTCCTCCACTCTGCCAATCGCGTATGAAGCCTTCAATCTAACTTCGTCGAGAGTGTCACCTGCTACTTCTAGCATTACGTCATCCGCGAAGCCTTCTATCTTCACTCCGGCCGGGAGACTTAGGCGTAATACTCCATCGTACATAATATTCCACACGCCACGTCGCAAGCACGTGTAAGTACTTCCGTCAGGTCGTTACCGCTTAGTCCTGCAGTCCTACTCTCCCAGCGCAGCGCCTCCACCAACAGCTCTTGATTGAACTGTGAAGTGCGCCATCCGGGATCCGTTGCACCACCTCTTCTCGTCGTAGTTCTCCGGGTATACTCGACCATAAAACGTACTTCCTGATGGTCGCTAGAAGTATGACCCTCGTAGACCATCCATCCCGGTTCTTCAGTCCATCCTGCGCTGCAGAAGGTGACGTCGATACATGAATCACCGCTCGGTCCTCTGAACGTTGGCACTTGACCTTCGTTCAGCAGAACTACGTTCAATACCGCTAGTGACTCTAGCAGGATATGACCTCTAGCGTTAGTAAACCGGGAACCCCAGTCCACTGCCCACGCATTGAAGTCACCTGCTACAACTACTGGTTTAAGGCCAGTTAGCTTCGCCGCAAGAATATCAACTACCCTAGTGTACTGCTCTATACTCCATCTAGGAGGACTGTAGCAGCTACAAAAGTAAACACCGTTTACCTTTGCTATGACGAAACCCTCATCGTTAGGCGAAGATATTATCTTCTGGATGGGGTAGCGCCCACAAGTCCAGATTCCCACCATACCGGACTTGTCCGCAATCCAGCTGCCGTTTCCAGCAGGGATGCGGTATGGGTCGAACAGCAAGGCAACATCAGCTTTACACTCGATAACCGACTGTTGTAGCAGCAGCTGGGCCGCCTCGCAGTGGTTCAAGTTTAGCTGTGTTACTTGCATGTCTGGACCCTTCTAGAGGCCGGACAGGCCTGCGCACCGGTGAGATGCCTGTTGTCTGCCCCCGTAGGACAGATCAGGCATCTCGGTGCAGCCTGGCAGGTGCGAGCCTGGTGGTTTTCGGCTCCGCACCTACGGCACAGCTTACTACGGTCAGGTCCCTTACAGTCATAGGACTTATGACCGTGGCCAAGGCACCTGTAGCAGGTCTGTATGGGTTGGCTTGTGCTCATCAACAACCTGTTGAGGATGATCTTCTCGAGCACCTTCCCCGCCGTATCAAGCAGGCATATTGGTCTATAAGCCAACGGATCCCCTGGTGGTTTTCTCGCCTTTGGCAATAGGACCAAGCTCTGCCTTTTCCATGCTTCAGGGAAGACTCCCTCGTCCAGGCATCTCTGCATGACAGATCTGAACATCTCGGGAGCCTCAGCAATGGCCGCTTTGATGGCCAGGTTCGAAATACCATCCTGTCCTGGCGCCTTACCTACACTAAGGGACTGTGCAATCCCCGCAAGTTCCGCCACCGTTACTCTTCCCTCGTCGGCCACCCTGGCCTCTGGCAGCTCCTCAAAGGGAGGCCAGGGACTTGGGTCGTGACGTGGGAAGAGCCCCGCAATGATCCTCTCCAGCATCTCTGGAGACCGCTCTGTAGGGGCCATCGCCCCACGTGTCTTGGCCATTACGACCCTATTGGCGTCACCCCATGGATTCGCGTTGGTACTTTGATACAGGCCCTTGAAGCAGGCTTTTTTACTTGATCTAATCTTAGTCTTCAGAGCGGCTCTAGCAGCCACGAACGCCACCCGTCGTTCAACACACTCCTCTTCTGTGCGTGCTCGCTGCATCCGCCTCGTTGCCCGTAGGCAGGCGCGGCACAGGTTCGCAATTGATTGGGTCCACCAGTAAGTCAGTGGCCTCCCATTACTAGGGTGAACTTTCCTAGGCATGGTGGCATCGCATGCACGCGAGAGTACTGTTTCCAGCTGCTCGCCGCTCAGACCGAAAGTATTGTGCTCGTGGCGGAGCGCTTCCTTAAACACCTCGTCGTCGAAGTATGTCTTCCACATACGAGGTCTAGGCCTCGCCCCTTCTTCCGTCCGCTGAATGCTGGTCGTATGTATGTGTGTGTGTATGTGTGTATGTGTACAAATTTTGTAGACACACTTTTTGGAGCTTAGCAGTACCCGATTTACTCGCAACAAGTTGCATTTGACGGGGAATGCGGTCCCATTGTTTGCTATAGAAAATTGGCCCGATCGGACATTGCGTTTCGGAAATCATTGTTTTTTTCAAAAATCGAAAAAAAAAACTTCCAAGAATGGTGGGAATGCATAGTAATTAATGCAAAAACATGAAAAATGATAAAAAATTGCGATCTATTCCCCTATAGTGCTTTTTTGACCTTTCTTATGTGTTTTTTTCAGTACATTTTACGATGCACGAGAAAGGCATCATCGCCGCTAGGTGGATTAATCTGGGTTTTTCAACTTCAAATAGTATGAGAACTAAGTTTAACTCCAATCTACACATTGATAAATTTTCGAATCATATAACGCTCATTTAGCGCCGATTGTTCAACAATAAAAATAAGTGAAATTTTTTCCTCCTCTCAAAGCGCATGCCAACAACGTCGCCGGTTCAAGCTAAGCTTAATTTATTAATATTCACTGTAACAAAAAAAATGGAAAAGCTTCAGAAGGAATAAATAATAAGCTAACTAGCTTATTTAATTTTATCCGTGTAGGCAAGCAATCCTTTCATCCCCTATCGCACACTCTGAAATAAATCTATGCTAACCGCGTTTCTCCTGGTTGACCCTAGATTCGTTTATGTGCAGTTTAAACTCGATTAGTAAATCAGTTTGCAGTAGCCTTCGAGCAAGTGAGTAGGGGAGAACGGTCCAAAATGCACCCCTGGGGCAAAATGGCCTCACTCATAAAACCACTCATATAATCTGTTGTGGTACATTTATGAACGGATATTACCATTACAATTCATAATTAGTTATCCATTATTGAGCTCCATTGGAGAAGTCTAGAAAAATCCCTTCATATTCACTCAAATTTAACGATTTGCTATTCTTTCACCACATCCGTAAGATTGTAGTTCAATCCATTAAGAGAAAACAAACAACCATGCGTTCACCATCATTTTACATGCAATTGAGTCATTTTAAACCACCATTCGGACGTTTTTCCCCAGGCCTATTTTTAAATTATTTTTTAAATGCGTTAGAAAGTCATGCAAACCTTATTGTTTTGAATAGGAGATCATTGTGAAATGTAGCTGGGATTGTAAATGTTGCACCTATACGTTGAAATGGTTGGGTATTTTTGTTTATATGGGCGAAAACATCGAAAAAGCTTAAGGGGTGCATTTTAGACCGTTTTCCCCTACATGGCGTGTTTCAGTGTAGCGAAAATGGTAAATTATCTATCTGGTGCTCGGTGGCTTATGTGCATGTATTGCGCTTTGTTCCGGTCGAAACAAACGCGATCTTCAATGGTTTGTAGTAGCCATCGAGCAATCGTTGTGCAGTGCATGTTGTAGTCGTCGCGAAGCAGTTAAGATATCGAATCAGTCTTCGGGAAAATACGTAAGACACGCGTTACTTTTCCGTTTTTGTATCATCATGAATATGACGTCGCGTCATTCAAAAGAAATAATTAGTCGCTTACCAAGGCGATTTTCAATCTATTTCCTTCCCAACAAACATACTATTACTCTCCAGTGCGCTCATGGAGATGCAGGGGATTCATCGGTCTCTTGTAATCTAGCAATGAGTGTCAAACTAATTTTCCTCCCCTTGTCCTAATTGACTGTGAGGACTTGGCCGGCATCGTTGTTGGTCTTGAATTAAAGAAACTCCGAAGCATGTATAGTGAGAATAGCTTTCTAGGCCCGAGAAAACTATTCAATTGGTGAGTTGTACATTATGTGTTGTTTCTCGGCCAATCACGCCTAGCAACTACGATGGGTACAGTCAATCAAGCTAAGCTAAGCTAAGTTTATACTCGATTTGTATAACTTTTGTATCCTCTCTGTATTAATTTTTAATTCTAAATAGAACACTTTTTAAAGCTAACTTAGTATAAACTTTGCAAATATGAGAAATGATTTGTTTGTATGTTATTACAGTTTTGGTCTATTTCTGAGTGCAGCAGACAGTATTGTGAATATAAACAAATAGCATAATGAAAAAATAGTACATAAATACCAACGTAAATCAAAACATTTTGATTTTCGGACACATTTCGTTAGTTTATGCGATAGTCGAACCGTGTTGTGTAATTCTGCGATCAACGGAATGAAATCCATAGAACTCATGCAATGTTTACGGTAATCGGCTGTTAACAAAAAAGGCTGTTCTTTTGTTTGCCTTGTAGATTGGTAGTCAGGTTTCTCACTACTACTAATCTTGAGTTGATGATTTTTATCGTACAACTACAAAGAGGTTGGAGTGCCACCGCAAGTCACCATAATCACTCACAGCAACCAAACGTTAGTCCGACCCTTGCGTGATTTTTTTACATGCTGCTGCTGCCCGACGGGCCCGCCTGGGAAGTAGTGTTACGATAGACGGGGATACCTTGGAGGTGGTCGAGGAATTCGTCTACCTCGGATCCTTGCTAACGGCTGACAACAACGTTAGTCGTGAAATACGAAGGCGCATCATCTGTGGAAGTCGGGCCTATTACGGGCTCCAGAAGAAACTGCGGTCAAAAAAGATTCGCCACCGCACCAAATGTGTCATGTACAAGACGCTAAAAAGGCTGGTTGTACTCTACGGACATGAAACATGGACAGTGCTCGAGGAGGACTTGCACGCACTCGGAGTATTCTAGAGACGGGTGCTCAGGACCATCTTTGGCGGTGTGCAAGAAGACGGTGTGTGGCGGCGAAGAATGCAGTTTCCCAAACAAATGATTCAAATGTGCACGAGGGTGTTTTTCCTATAATTCGAACATCACCTCAATGCCCTAGGAGCACAAGTCAGGTAAAAATGATTGCAGCAACTTGATTGTGACAAAATCTAGTCATATAAAAGTTGCAATACCCTATCTGCAGCATGTGCGCTGCTAGGGTGTTCTGGACGTGTTCAAGCCCAAAATTTATCAAATCAACCATCAAACCATCTCAAAAATATATTTGTAAAGATTTCTGGTAGATTCCGAGTAGGGCAGGATTGACTGGATTCAGGGCCAAATTCAGGAGTCACAATGGCATAGTATGGGCTACTAAATCAATTACAATGAAATATGCATGCGGAAATGTGCACGTGGCTGCACAAATTTTACAAATCAGGAGTTTTAAAAATATCTTGGGATTGGGTTTGGCATGTAGTCATTAAACTAGAGGGAAACGGAGATTTTCTATTTTCCGACAGTTCGGTGCAATGTATTTTGCCTTCTTCTACACACTTAAAATAAATCGCCGAATTCGGTAAAATTTTACCGAAATCTCAACAGCAGAACTGTTCGGTAAATAATTTAACTGATTTTCGGTGATTTTGACAGTTGAGCAATGGAAAAAATTACAAAAAATCTGTAAAATAAATTACCGAACAGTTCTGCTGTTGAGATTTCGGTAAAATTTACCGAATACGGTGAAATGAGTTAAGTGTGTAGGGATAACAGAAGAAGGCAAAATGCATTGCGCCGAAACGTCGAAAAATAGAACATCTCTTTTTCCCTGTAATTTAATGACGGCATGTCAAACCAAATCCCGCAATAACACCGAACAGTCACTTGTTATAAGACGAGTTTGTACCATCCCATTTAATTCCACCACTTGATTGTACCTTGACAGATACGTATTTCGACCTCAATAGAAAGGTCGTCTACAGTGTCTCGTACTTGACTCGACTAATAATTTTCTTATCCGAACAGTCGATAAATCAAATTAAAAAATATGATTTTCAATTGATATTGACTTTCTGAAATACTTACCAGGAGCGGAGTCAGGTTTCAAAATGAGGAGAGTAGTGGCCATAACACCAATTACAATGAAACTGGATATGCGACTGCTCAAACTTCATGAAAAGTTATCAGCAGATCAAAGAACTCTGTTTGCAATTGAAATTGACCTTCTGAAATTTCGAACAGAGTTGGATTCAGAAGTCAAAATGGGGAGAGCAGGGCCTATAACACTAATTAAATGAAACTGGCCATGCGACTGCTCAATGTTCATGAAAATTCATCAGGAACACAAAGAATGCTTTCTGAAATTGAAATTTATCTGCAGAAACTTCGACCAGAGCCAGATTCAGGGGTCGAAATGAGAAGAGCAACAAAACACCAATTACAATCATATTGGACATGCGGCTGCTCAAACTATTAACACTAATTGACTTTGTAGCCCATACTCTACCATTGTGATCCCTGAATCCGGCCCTGAATTCAGTCAATCCTGCCCTACTCAAATGGTGAAACCATCGGAATCGACCAGAAATCTTTACAAATATATTTTTGAGATGGTTTGATGTAAGGGTATGCGATAACACACTTTTTTTTAAACGAAACGAAACAAAACGAAATTTAAAATGTCTATGTTGATTCGAAAGGGAACGAAACGAAATATAGATTTACTTTCGAGACTTCGAAACGATACGAAATCAAGGTCCATTTAATTCGAAATTTTACGAAACGAAACGAAATTTTAATTTTTTCCGCGGAATTTTATTGAATTGGTTTTACATTATAATCGCAATTCTGATTTCATTTTTTCAAAGTCAAATAACTGCTTTGACAACTAATAGCGTTATGATAACAGAAAAAGCAGTCCGTGATAATTGCCGCATTCCCTTTCATATACCATTGGCGATAGGGTGTATCATGCCGCTATATGTGCCGCTTTCAAAAAAATTCATGGTGATGTATGGGCTCTTGAATCTGATCAATTTTATATCAGTTCAGTTTTATATCAGTATGTATATAAAAATATAGAAATTGTACGATTTTTTGTGTTCGGATTCAAATTCTGTTAAAAACCTTATTTCACTTAAGAATTATATAATTATGCTAAAACATACTTCGTATTTTCTTATCAGCGTGGTTGTATGGTATTGAGCTAACTCAAAACTAGAAAATGAGTGCATAGATTTTATTTTTTATCTAGTTGCATACTCATCAATATCCACATCTGCTATGCGTACACGCCGATAGACATAGACCGTTCCGATAATAATAAATACACTTTGTTTATTGAATAATTCCATTTTTTCAAGTAATCTACTATTTTATGGTTACATATGGCCCAAAATTTTATTTACTTTCATATAGCATCGAGTATTCGAGAATATTTCGAATATTTGTCATGTTCTATGAATTTTTACTTCCCATTGTTTTGAGGATTTTACACAACATGTTTTTCAGCTATTACTTAAAAAACGATCTGGTTTTGGCACTTATTTAACAAGCATTATGTATTTTGAAAATTGAATAATTGCGATCGGACGAGAATTAGAATAATTTCAAATTAATGGCGACTAGCCTAAAAAACATCAAATATTATTTCCACCTCTCGTTTTCACTAATGCAATCAGTTTTTTACTTTTTGGAGAAATGTGGTCTGTGTCAGTTTTGAGTTAGCTCAATACCATAGAACCACGCTGATAAGAAAATACGAAGTATGTTTTAGCATAATTATATAATTCTTAAGTGAAATAAGGTTTTTAACAGAATTTGAATCCGAACACGAAAAATCGTCCAGATCAAACCCCAGGATAGACCGTACCAGAAAATCGTCTGATTCTAAAGCCATATCCGTATTCATGGGGGTTATTCCATTTTCGAAATATTTTTCCAGTTTTCTTTTTGTAATTTTCAGGTGCTTGAAATAATTTTTCAACCAGATCTCGTCGTTAATGCAACAAGACAGACATTTTTATGTATCTGTATTGAAAACTATATTGATTTAACAGTTATACGTTTTTCTCTAGGTAATTTACCAAAAAAACACGTTCCAAAAATAACCCATTTTGTGAAAAAAAATATGTTTGGTCGAAAATCGTACCTTCATATTTTTTTTCATTTTTAGATAAAAAACCAGAGCTAGTATATCCCTTGAAAAAGTATAATGTAATTTATAAGAGGAATCGACATTTTCGCGAAATATCAAGTGCCACTTCAATTGCAGACCATTTCTTAGTGTATTTATAATTATCGGAACGGTCTATAGTTTTTAATAGCATACATTTGCTCACTAGAAGAATCCTATGCACCTTTCTAAAATGCAAAAAGGCACGTGGGTTTTTCAAATTTTATTTCAGAAATGTGATTGCAAAGTTTTTACGGCAGCAGTTTGCAGATATGAAGAAATAATTTTTCCTTCCCCATTCAAAAAGTTGTTCCAAAAGGCTATCATTTCCTTCCAAATTCGATTTTTTTATAGGAGGCTTGGAGACCCACAGTCTTATATACAATCAGCTGCATCTTCGTGCGCGCCACGGGAAAGGAATCGATGGTTAGTTGAAAGGTAATTCAAGTGAGGCCACCTTGGTAAGCGACTAAATATTTATTGTAAACGAAGTTATTTTGAAAACTCAAAGACGAAAACCGTGTTTCAAATCAATCCAATGCAAAATCAATGTGCTTTGTTAAATACGCTCCTACAAGACGATCGATTCTGCACTAAATGATATTGTTCTCTTCGATGCAGACATTTTTTTTTTCACTTCGTGTTCTTCGCACCAGCTGGCGTAACCAGCATCAACACGATTGATCGCCTAGTTAAATAAATTTCTGCTGTGCGAGGCCGATTTTTTGTAACCAAGGTTTTCCCGGACTAGCTGCAGGAGCGTGACTAGCAGCAACACGATCAATATTGGGCAAATAGTAGAAAAATATCACATAGCCATATAGCCGTTTTGATCAACCCCCAGACTGAGAAAGCCATATCCTTTTAAGCAACAAAATTTAAATTTACATTTTGGGGGCTATATGTATATGTCGATGATTTACCGAAAATTGACTGGTGTGTGGAGTATCTTCAAACCTCTGAGCTTTTTATTCTTACTTCTAGGTAAGATTCAATTTGTTGTTTGTACGTAAAATGTTGCATTTTGTTTTCCTTAGGGCCTTTTTAATTCTTAAGCGATACTCACCCATGCGCTTAAACCTGATTTAAGGCCTAAGCGGAAGTGAAGAAATCGGCCTTTAATAAAAAAGAGGCGCTCTGAAAAGACTTCACAAGAGCTCTAGGAATCCGCATCACGATTTTGCCCTTTTTGTCAAAGTCATACTGATCTGATTTATTTCTTATTACATTTACAGTTTGAGCCTTGACGTCTAAAATGAAAAAAATAAGATAGAATAATTAAAGATATTTTCGTTTTCTTTTAGACTTTTCTAACACAACACTAAAGACGTTTTATAGAAGAAAATTGAATACGTATTGGACGACTCAGAATGAGATTATGTAGTAAGCGTTAATAGAAAAATTTATATGACATTACGTTTTGAAAATAGCTTTAAAATTTGGTTAAGCGGTGCAGCCAAAATTTTTGATAATACGCAACCGTACGAGGCAGTATGGTTTAAGTTTAAATTTGTTTCGAAATTCCGCGGAATTCCGTTAAATTTCGTTAAATTTCGTTTTTTTCTGGCGAAATTTTTGTAATTTTACGAAACGAAACAAATCAAAAAATCAGATTTCGCCATACCATTCATTAACTAGAATACTTCTACTTGCCATTGTAAAACAAATTGTTTATTCGACAAAACTTTTCGTACAATCTTTTCATTACAATCGCAATACCTCTCAATCCGCAACGATAACAATGTTCATTTGGCTCAGATTCTGACATCTCTCAATGCTCGATTGGCTCAAGATGGCCGCTTTCGCATATTTCTGAATGTAGGATCCCTAGGAAAACCCCCCAGCACACACTTAGTTTTAGCAATAATTTGGATTTGAATGAGAATTTCGGTCTGAAAATATATCAGGGCAAAAATGTAGCTTCTCCCAAATCAAACAGCGAGGAATTTCGACGATCAAGTGCTGAATGGGAGGCATTCGAAAATAATGTGTTTGTCATGGATCTTTGAGGGAAAACGGCTTAGTTATTAGCCCATACTTCCTGACCGCCATTCGTGATGGTCTCAAAATTTAATCTACAGAATGACCCTTATCTTCCCGGAAGACGTAATCCTGCGTCTAAAGAAAGACAGAAGAACACCCTCGGCGGACTACCATTCCGGCATAATGCCACCGCTGTCCTCTGCAGCCTACGTTACCGAACAAACCACGCACTCAGGAACCTGACGGCTCTAACCTTCACTCTTAAAAATAATGAAATTTACATAGAACTGAATCGTTATCGGACATAATTTTTTGGCGACTGAAACATTAATCTGACCTAGTTTTATGTTATTTGAGATGTACCCTGAAAATCAATTTTCCTACTTCGAGAAACCCCTAAATTTACGTCTCGTTCAGGAATTCACATGCCTTTAATTGCTTATAGCTGTGAAATTCTGTTCGATGACACCTTAATTTGGAGCAACCTCCATCAAGACGAGCATGATGTGATCAATCAATTTGACGCCGTGAACGCCACTTGCGTTAGACAAGTTTGAACCTTTTAGTTCGATAAAAACTGTTTTATGGAGAAGAATACATTGTTCGTGAACTGCACCGTCGGTTTTGAAGGTAAGTTTCTGATCAACGATATTTTCATTCCATCGCTCAAATTGTTTTATTTTCAAAGTGAATATATCCCCGGAAAGTACGTGCCAAATGGCGATGGCGTTTTTGGTTGATCGATACGAAGTCAAACCGGTAAATACTTTTCCTGGATTGTACTACATACTTGTTGAAATTAGAAAAAACAGTATGTATTATGTAGATAAATGATTACAAACAAGGATTTTACTGAACTGAGCGCGAAATTTCAATGATAATATCAGGGCTGTTTACTCATCATGAAAATAAATGTGACAACAGGACTGTTTTAGGAAAATGTCTATACCATAACTTGAAGTGTGGAAAATAGAAATAATGAAAATAATGAATTTAACTAGCAATGAATCATTGAACAAATGTAACAACCACAGAAATATATAATTCTAAATGTAAAAAATATGGCTCTTGGCATTAATTTATATTACGTTTCAATACTAACTCAACTGGATCAAAAGTTACAATCGACTATGATACTAAGTAAGAGCAATTCTTACATCTTGAAATGTTTAAAACCAAACACATCAAAATACCAAAATCTAAAAAATCAAAAACTTAAAAATTTAATTTAAATATTTACAAATTCAATAATCTGTCTATGCATCTATAAATTGAAAAATCAAAAAAATAAAAACTGAAAAAAACAAAAAGACTAGTTATCAATAAATAAAGAACCTTGAAACTAAAAAAAATGAGGAATACTGAAAATCTAAAAATTTGAAAATCTGGGAATCGAAAAGTTAAAAAAATATTTAAATGTAAATATGAATAAATATAAATATACAGTGAAACAGAAATTTTAAATATGCTTGAAAAAACTATCATTTCCCAAAAACTTAAGAATTTCAAAATTTCTTACATTCTCTTATGTTTTAATCCAAAGATGCATCATCAATTAAAATTAAAGAACAGTGAATTATGAAGACCAAAATGCTGATAAATTAAATGAAATGTAAAATTTTTAGTATATGCATTGTTGAACCAAATGTTTGAAAGGAAATTCCCTGATTTCCCAAAGCCCACTCCTATATTTCTCAATTGGTTTCAACTGAATTCGAATCGAGTAAAACATCATAAATCTTTTATCGTCACGTGACATTAAACTGAATATGATTTACACGTCATGACGTAAAAATAAGTGAAACGACCTTTACGTCTTGACGTGTAAATTTTTGGGTCCTTATGGTCATGTAATTTTAAGAACAGACGTCAAACGAATCGCTCCTTTCATGTGCATCTAATTAGTTGTAAATTCACATGGATTTTTCTAAGTGTGTTCTCTACCAACAAACATCTCGACAAATAGGTGATCGAAGCGGCCTCCGTCAGTAATGTTACCCTTATGTGGATCCCCAGCCACTACGGCATTTAGGGAAACGAGTACGAAAGTGCGCTGGCAAACATTGTACCGGATAGTGAGATCCTGAGGGGGAAGACCGCTAGTCAAAACACCACCCCTCCCGGGAGACGACCTGATGAACCGACGCGAGCAGGCTGTTTTGTCGAGGCACCGCAAGAAGCAAGGAATGAAAACTAAATTCTGACTTTTCAAATCTCATTTCTTACTTCTCACTTCTTTTCGTCACTTCTAACTACTCACTACTTTCTCACTTATCATTTCCCTCTTCTCATTTACCACTTCTTTTCAACTATCCAACTTTTTATTTCTTGTGTTCACTGAGAAGTGAGAAATTTCTCATTCCCAATTTTTCACTTGTCACTTTGCCAATGTGACGCAATCGGCGGAAACATTCTTCAATCATACGGCCAAACAGAATTCGGCTAAACGACACTCTGTCATATGGCCTAGCATCGTGTGTGGTTGATACTCTTCTAGTATGCTCGCCTAAACATTGACTAGCTTCCCCTTTGTATTATGCACTCGTAGTGAGTGCCATTTGAATATGCTTATCACAGTAGGCCACCAATGCAATTTGATTACGTATATCGCAGCAGGCCTTGAGCACCATCCAAAATACACTCATCGCTGTAGGGTGCGAGCTGGACCAGACTTTCGATTGCTGACCACCATCCAGGTAAGATGTGTGTATGACGTACTAAGCCATTCAAACAACGTTTTTTTGTAGGGATTCGGGAAACTTTCTCTTAGGAAGAATTGTCGAGGAGATTCGGAAGTATCTCGAACAATTTTCCGTGTGCATTCAAAACGGTTGCATGCGGAAATTTCGATAAGTTTCTCGTAGAAATTAAATAAAAAAAATCAGGATTTTCGGCTTTCAGTCACATGAAAATGTTGATAATTTCAAATCATTACCAACGTTTCCCACATTTCAATCGACAGGTTGATTAATCTCGAGCCCTGATATAGCTATAAGGTTATAAATTTTGAAGACTTTCTTGTTGACATTTTAAGAAATTTCATGTGGAATTAAAAAAAAACACCAATCGAAATTTGGAAGTATTTCCAATGGAAGTTAAAAATTTACTTTGGAAACTCGGAAAACAGTTTGTTTTTAAAATTGTCTTGGCAATTGGAAAAATATTTCCACACTATGCGACGCATCAGTGCAATATGTTAGTCGATTGATTCATCAATCATTTGCATCGGTCGTCGCGTATACTTTGGCCGGTACTTTAGCCAGTTTAAATTTCATCAATTGTATGACGCCCTTTTTCGGATGCAGTTCGTATAGCTTGATATAATACACATTTTCCCTAGCTCCATCCCTGCAGCATCGACTCTCCATGCACATTGAACTCGCCAAAGGTGTCGGGCGCCTTTTCTGTGAATAATCTAAAATTCATCAAAAAATCAGCAATGCCCGGAAGACTCGTTCCATGGTTATGGGAGAAAGAAAACCCACTCGGTATCCCAACCCGTTCCAGGCGGAGGCGGAAGTGCCGCAGATACGACAGACAAGGCAAACGCGCAAAATTTAACCCTACCCGTGAGGAATTTTCCAAGAGTTAATAAGACAGATGAGGGTTCGGTAGACGTCACTTGCCGCTACATGGCTCGCATCACTCTGCTTTCCTCTATGTCCTGAAGGAGCATTTTTACGATAAGAGTTTTCCGCACGTGGGTGGGGAACGCCGCGCTTTCGTGACCGAGGGGTGGGGTTTAAGAGATAATGAAAAATTCATCAAAAATCTGAATTTAATACACCCCGCGAGTTGCCTCGGCCCGGATCGTCATCATCCATCGTTTGCAATGCCTCTCTACATCGGCAACAACATGTGAGCATGGAATGGGACAGATGCTTGAAAGTGAAGTGAATGAAAAAAGGGTTAATTTTGAAAAATAAGAAAGCCCTCCAGAGTGTCTTGCTCTCGGATGTGGATTGAATCAAGTGCTCTCCGTTTCCGAAAGAAGCAGTTTGCGATAATCTCGGTAAGTGATCTTGGCTGCTAATGCGCCCGGTTTCTGTTTCATGCTCTGTCATCGCAGGAAGAGGGCTTTGTCTTTAATTAAATGTAAACAGTTGAGGCGAAATCCATTTGGCCGATCGCGTTGGAGGTTGATTTTTCTGTATAGGGAGGTGTCAATCTGAGAAGTAGAAAATATGCATTGCACGAATTTGCATCCTGTGAGGCTAATACAGTCACTGGACGCCAATCATTGGATTGGATAGGGTTTACTAGAAACAAGAACAATAAACTTTGAACTTTAAACACAACCAATAATGGTGTGATTACATCGTTTGATGCTCCACATTTATCTTCGCCGAGGGAGTCGAGAAAACACCTTCCTGGAGAAATACTTTACCAAAAAATAAAGATTCCAAGAAACGCATTAACTAAATGCATCCAATTAACTGATTACGATGGATAAACAACAATTATCGATACAATACGATTTTCTTGTTTCAGCTTTAACAATAAACTTTGGCTTGAAAGCTTATGAGAAAACCGCAATCTAATAGAGAGCGATTGGGAGGATGCTTCACATGCTACTCGAGAATGTAAGAATGGTTTTAGATATATTTAGTTGCATATATCTTTATCTGACACCTAACAGAAAAATCGTTATTCGTGTTACATCATTCATCGAAGAAAATTCTTCGAAATATTGTGGAAAAATTAGGATATTCCATACTCGACACGAAAAAATCGCTTTATTATGTTACCACTCTACTGCTCGTCTAGTTCGCAAAGAGCTGGAGGTTTTTCATCAGCCTTCCCAAATGAACGAATGGCACCCAGGGGGCCATCCGTTGTTGGTACGAAACAAATACGAGACATTAGAGGATAACATACGAGAGTCCGTTACGTTGAACATTGTACACAGTGACTGTAACCGCGACTCTTCCGTGTTATCATCGTACCACACACGGCCTCTCTCATCGGGTGATGCTGGCTTCGCCTGCCAGTGGTCGCGATGAAGTCGTCGGGGGACAAAAGGCAAACCACACATACCATCCATCTGCACCGAAGAATGACGTACATTGTACCATTGTATAGTCGACCTGGTGGTAGAAGGTAAATGATTAGGTTCTCACCTCCGAAAATAAAGAACTTCTGGTGGAAGCAAAAAAAAATGAAAAATAAAATACGTGGCTACAAGACCGATGGAATTCGGTTCCCTCTGGTACATCAAAATTTATGGCGTTCATTTTCAGTCTCTGTAAATATCGGTTGTACGATTTTGGACACACAAATTCCGATCTCCGTCCAACGGACGATGGCGATGCTTTCAATACCCAGCCAGCGCTATACGAGCAAGCAAATTGAATTTGAAATCATGTTTATGTTTACTCACCGTACACGATGCGGTAAATTGATTTTATTCTTTTTCTCAAATCTGGCAGGACCAGCAATGGCAATGCGATGGAAAGTAACGTCATCGAGGGATGTATGAGAAAAGGGTTCCTGCTGTGTGCGCTTTCTTTGAATGGAATGGTCATGACGACATCGATGATCATGATGGCTATAATTCTATTACACAATAAACTATCACTTTCGGAAGCAGCCGAATGATAGTTACTGTCTTCCTCATGAATTCACCGTCTTGAGGGTTAGATATTCGTGAGTACGAGCCCATTCATGTTTCCTAATACGATGAAATATTTTAAGATGTTGTATGGTTGGGTGAACTTAGAACAAAGGCGTTATCAGCACGAACACTAAGGAGCGGATACTGAAAAAAGCGCATGTGAAGAAATGTGTTCATGTCCCTCCTTACGATATCTCACAACCCGTAAAGAAGGAGCGATTGTGAATGTTGGATGGGTCATTTCATTTATTTCGCTTGCATCTAAACAGATAACACTGAATCAACAACACGACAATACACGGTTCGAGGCCACATCTCTCCACTCCATCCTCGATTGTGCCCCACGCTCGCCAAGCCGTTCTGTATCTGCTCAGCCTATTACACCCTTCCAGCTTCCAGGTTCCAGGTTCAACGGAATCCGGACAGGATTCTTCCGGAATCCGGACAGGATTCTTCCGGAATCCGGACAGGATTCTTCCGGAATCCGGACAGGATTCTTCCGGAATCCGGACAGGATTCTTCCGGAATCCGGACAGGATTCTTCCGGAATCCGGACAGGATTCGTTCCGGAATCCGGACAGGATTCGTTCCGGAATCCGGACAGGATTCGTTCCGGAATCCGGACAGGATTCGTTCCGGAATCCGGACAGGATTCGTTCCGGAATCCGGACAGGATTCGTTCCGGAATCCGGACAGGATTCGTTCCGGAATCCGGACAGGATTCTTCCGGAATCCGGACAGGATTCTTCCGGAATCCGGACAGGATTCTTCCGGAATCCGGACAGGATTCTTCCGGAATCCGGACAGGATTCTTCCGGAATCCGGACAGGATTCTTCCGGAATCCGGACAGGATTCTTCCGGAATCCGGACAGGATTCTTCCGGAATCCGGACAGGATTCTTCCGGAATCCGGACAGGATTCTTCCGGAATCCGGACAGGATTCTTCCGGAATCCGGACAGGATTCTTCCGGAATCCGGACAGGATTCTTCCGGAATCCGGACAGGATTCTTCCGGAATCCGGACAGGATTCTTCCGGAATCCGGACAGGATTCTTCCGGAATCCGGACAGGATTCTTCCGGAATCCGGACAGGATTCTTCCGGAATCCGGACAGGATTCTTCCGGAATCGGGACAGGATTCTTCCGGAATCCGGACAGGATTCTTCCGGACAGGATTCTTCCGGAATCCGGACAGGATTCTTCCGGAATCCGGACAGGATTCTTCCGGAATCCGGACAGGATTCTTCCGGAATCCGGACAGGATTCTTCCGGAATCCGGACAGGATTCTTCCGGAATCCGGACAGGATTCTTCCGGAATCCGGACAGGATTCTTCCGGAATCCGGACAGGATTCTTCCGGAATCCGGACAGGATTCTTCCGGAATCCGGACAGGATTCTTCCGGAATCCGGACAGGATTCTTCCGGAATCCGGACAGGATTCTTCCGGAATCCGGACAGGATTCTTCCGGAATCCGGACAGGATTCTTCCGGAATCCGGACAGGATTCTTCCGGAATCCGAACGGGATTCTACCGGAATCCGAACCGGATTCTTCCGGAATCCGAACCGGATTCTTCCGGAATCCGAACCGGATTCTTCCGGAATCCGAACCGGATTCTTCCGGAATCCGGACAGGATTCTTCCGGAATCCGGACAGGATTCTTCCGGATCCGGACAGGATTCTTCCGGAATCCGGACAGGATTCTTCCGGAATCCGGACAGGATTCTTCCGGAATCCGGACAGGATTCTTCCGGAATCCGGACAGGATTCTTCCGGAATCCGGACAGGATTCTTCCGGAATCCGGACAGGATTCTTCCGGAATCCGGACAGGATTCTTCCGGAATCCGGACAGGATTCTTCCGGAATCCGGACAGGATTCTTCCGGAATCCGGACAGGATTCTTCCGAATCCGGACAGGATTCTTCCGGAATCCGGACAGGATTCTTCCGGAATCCGGACAGGATTCTTCCGGAATCCGGACAGGATTCTTCCGGAATCCGGACAGGATTCTTCCGGAATCCGGACAGGATTCTTCCGGAATCCGGACAGGATTCTTCCGGAATCCGGACAGGATTCTTCCGGAATCCGGACAGGATTCTTCCGGAATCCGGACAGGATTCTTCCGGAATCCGGACAGGATTCTTCCGGAATCCGGACAGGATTCTTCCGGAATCCGGACAGGATTCTTCCGGAATCCGGACAGGATTCTTCCGGAATCCGGACAGGATTCTTCCGGAATCCGGACAGGATTCTTCCGGAATCCGGACAGGATTCTTCCGGAATCCGGACAGGATTCTTCCGGAATCCGGACAGGATTCTTCCGGAATCCGGACAGGATTCTTCCGGAATCCGGACAGGATTCTTCCGGAATCCGGACAGGATTCTTCCGGAATCCGGACAGGATTCTTCCGGAATCCGGACAGGATTCTTCCGGAATCCGGACAGGATTCTTCCGGAATCCGGACAGGATTCTTCCGGAATCCGGACAGGATTCTTCCGGAATCCGGACAGGATTCTTCCGGAATCCGGACAGGATTCTTCCGGAATCCGGACAGGATTCTTCCGGAATCCGGACAGGATTCTTCCGGAATCCGGACAGGATTCTTCCGGAATCCGGACAGGATTCTTCCGGAATCCGGACAGGATTCTTCCGGAATCCGGACAGGATTCTTCCGGAATCCGGACAGGATTCTTCCGGAATCCGGACAGGATTCTTCCGGAATCCGGAAGGATTCTTCCGGAATCCGGACAGGATTCTTCCGGAATCCGGACAGGATTCTTCCGGAATCCGGACAGGATTCTTCCGGAATCCGGACAGGATTCTTCCGGAATCCGGACAGGATTCTTCCGGAATCCGGACAGGATTCTTCCGGAATCCGGACAGGATTCTTCCGGAATCCGGACAGGATTCTTCCGGAATCCGGACAGGATTCTTCCGGAATCCGGACAGGATTCTTCCGGAATCCGGACAGGATTCTTCCGGAATCCGGACAGGATTCTTCCGGAATCCGGACAGGATTCTTCCGGAATCCGGACAGGATTCTTCCGGAATCCGGACAGGATTCTTCCGGAATCCGGACAGGATTCTTCCGGAATCCGGACAGGATTCTTCCGGAATCCGGACAGGATTCTTCCGGAATCCGGACAGGATTCTTCCGGAATCCGGACAGGATTCTTCCGGAATCCGGACAGGATTCTTCCGGAATCCGGACAGGATTCTTCCGGAATCCGGACAGGATTCTTCCGGAATCCGGACAGGATTCTTCCGGAATCCGGACAGGATTCTTCCGGAATCCGGACAGGATTCTTCCGGAATCCGGACAGGATTCTTCCGGAATCCGGACAGGATTCTTCCGGAATCCGGACAGGATTCTTCCGGAATCCGGACAGGATTCTTCCGGAATCCGGACAGGATTCTTCCGGAATCCGGACAGGATTCTTCCGGAATCCGGACAGGATTCTTCCGGAATCCGGACAGGATTCTTCCGGAATCCGGACAGGATTCTTCCGGAATCCGGACAGGATTCTTCCGGAATCCGGACAGGATTCTTCCGGAATCCGGACAGGATTCTTCCGGAATCCGGACAGGATTCTTCCGGAATCCGGACAGGATTCTTCCGGAATCCGGACAGGATTCTTCCGGAATCCGGACAGGATTCTTCCGGAATCCGGACAGGATTCTTCCGGAATCCGGACAGGATTCTTCCGGAATCCGGACAGGATTCTTCCGGAATCCGGACAGGATTCTTCCGGAATCCGGACAGGATTCTTCCGGAATCCGGACAGGATTCTTCCGGAATCCGGACAGGATTCTTCCGGAATCCGGACAGGATTCTTCCGGAATCCGGACAGGATTCTTCCGGAATCCGGACAGGATTCTTCCGGAATCCGGACAGGATTCTTCCGGAATCCGGACAGGATTCTTCCGGAATCCGGACAGGATTCTTCCGGAATCCGGACAGGATTCTTCCGGAATCCGGACAGGATTCTTCCGGAATCCGGACAGGATTCTTCCGGAATCCGGACAGGATTCTTCCGGAATCCGGACAGGATTCTTCCGGAATCCGGACAGGATTCTTCCGGAATCCGGACAGGATTCTTCCGGAATCCGGACAGGATTCTTCCGGAATCCGGACAGGATTCTTCCGGAATCCGGACAGGATTCTTCCGGAATCCGGACAGGATTCTTCCGAACTGGACAGGATTCTTCCGGAATCCGGACAGGATTCTTCCGGAATCCGGACAGGATTCTTCCGGAATCCGGACAGGATTCTTCCGGAATCCGGACAGGATTCTTCCGGAATCCGGACAGGATTCTTCCGGAATCCGGACAGGATTCTTCCGGAATCCGGACAGGATTCTTCCGGAATCCGGACAGGATTCTTCCGGAATCCGGACAGGATTCTTCCGGAATCCGGACAGGATTCTTCCGGAATCCGGACAGGATTCTTCCGGAATCCGGACAGGATTCTTCCGGAATCCGGACAGGATTCTTCCGGAATCCGGACAGGATTCTTCCGGAATCCGGACAGGATTCTTCCGGAATCCAGACAGGATTCTTCC
The DNA here is from genome assembly GCF_024139115.2 of Armigeres subalbatus. NCBI lineage: Eukaryota > Metazoa > Arthropoda > Insecta > Diptera > Culicidae > Armigeres > Armigeres subalbatus. The sequence continues at coordinate 192,721,438 of NC_085139.1, forward strand.
GGAATCCGGACAGGATTCTTCCGGAATCCGGACAGGATTCTTCCGGAATCCGGACAGGATTCTTCCGGAATCCGGACAGGATTCTTCCGGAATCTGGACAGGATTCTTCCGGAATCCGGACAGGATTCTTCCGGAATCCGGACAGGATTCTTCCGGAATCCGGACAGGATTCTTCCGGAATCCGGACAGGATTCTTCCGGAATCCGGACAGGATTCTTCCGGAATCTGGACAGGATTCTTCCGGAATCCGGACAGGATTCTTCCGGAATCCGGACAGGATTCTTCCGGAATCCGGACAGGATTCTTCCGGAATCCGGACAGGATTCTTCCGGAATCCGGACAGGATTCTTCCGGAATCCGGACAGGATTCTTCCGGAATCCGGACAGGATTCTTCCGGAATCCGGACAGGATTCTTCCGGAATCCGGACAGGATTCTTCCGGAATCCGGACAGGATTCTTCCGGAATCCGGACAGGATTCTTCCGGAATCCGGACAGGATTCTTCCGGAATGCGGACAGGATTCTTCCGGAATCCGGACAGGATTCTTCCGGAATCCAGACAGGATTCTTCCGGAATCCGGACAGGATTCTTCCGGAATCCGGACAGGATTCTTCCGGAATCCGGACAGGATTCTTCCGGAATCCGGACAGGATTCTTCCGGAATCCGGACAGGATTCTTCCGGAATCCGGACAGGATTCTTCCGGAATCCGGACAGGATTCTTCCGGAATCCGGACAGGATTCTTCCGGAATCCGACACAGGATTCTTCCGGAATCCGACACAGGATTCTTCCGGAATCCGACACAGGATTCTTCCGGAATCCGACGCAGGATTCTTCCGGAATCCGACACAGGATTCTTCCGGAATCCGACACAGGTTTCTTCCGGAATCCGACACAGGATTCTTCCGGAATCCGACACAGGATTCTTCCGGAATCCGACACAGGATTCTTCCGGCATCCGACACAGGATTCTTCCGGAATCCGACACAGGATTCTTCCGGAATCCGACACAGGATTCTTCCGGAATCCGACACAGGATTCTTCCGGAATCCGACACAGGATTCTTCCGGAATCCGACACAGGATTCTTCCGGAATCCGACACAGGATTCTTCCGGAATCCGACACAGGATTCTTCCGGAATCCGACATAGGATTCTTCCGGAGTCCGACACAGGATTCTTCCGGAATCCGACACAGGATTCTTCAGGAATCCGGACAGGATTCTTCGGGAATCCGACACAGGATTCTTCGGGAATCCGACACAGGATTCTTCCGGAATCCGACACAGGATTTATCCGGAATCCGACACAGGATTCTTCCGGAATCCGACACAGGATTCTTCCGGAATCCGACACAGGATTCTTCCGGAATCCGACACAGGATTCTTCCGGAATCCGACTCAGGATTCTTCCGGAATCCGACACAGGATTCTTCCGGAATCCAACACAGGATTCTTCCGGAATCCGACACAGGATTCTTTCGGAATCCGACACAAAGATTCTTCTGGAATCCGACACAGGATTCTTCCGGAATCCGACACAGCATTCTTTCGGAATCCGACACAGGATTCTTCCGGAATCCGACACAGGATTCTTCCGGAATCCGACACAGGATTCTTCCGGAATTCAGCACAGGATTCTTCCGGAATCCGGCACAGGATTCTTCCGGAATCCGGCACAGGATTCTTCCGGAATCCGACACAGAATTCTCCGGAATCCGACACAGGATTCTTCCGGAATCCGACACAGGATTCTTCCGGAATCCGACACAGGATTCTTCCAGAATCCAGCACAGGATTCTTCCGGAATCCGGCACAGGATTCTTCCGGAATCCGACACAGAATTCTTCCGGAATCCAACACAGGATTCTTCCGGAATCTAACACAGGATTCTTCCGGAATCCGACACAGCATTCTTCCGGAATCCGACACAGGATTCTTCCGGAATCCAACACAGGATTCTTCCGGAATCCGACACAGGATTCTTTCGGAATCCGACACAAAGATTCTTCTGGAATCCGACACAGGATTCTTCCGGAATCCGACACAGGATTCTTTCGGAATCCGACACAGGATTCTTCCGGAATCCGACACAGGATTCTTCCGGAATCCGACACAGGATTCTTCCGGAATCCGACACAGGATTCTTCCGGAATCCAGCACAGGATTCTTCCTGAATCCGGCACAGGATTCTTCCGGAATCCGGCACAGGATTCTTCCGGAATCCGGCACAGGATTCTTCCGGAATCCGACACAGAATTCTTCCGGAATCCGACACAGGATTCTTCCGGAATCCGACACAGGATTCTTCCGGAATCCGACACAGGATTCTTCCAGAATCCAGCACAGGATTCTTTCGGAATCCGGCACAGGATTCTTCCGGAATCCGACACAGAATTCTTCCGGAATCCAACACAGGATTCTTCCGGAATCTAACACAGGATTCTTCCGGAATCCGACACAGCATTCTTCCGGAATCCGACACAGGATTCTTCCGGATTCCAATACAGGATTCTTCCGGAATCCAACTCAGGATTTTTCCGGAATCCGACTCAGGATTCTTGCCGACCCAAAGTTCAGCATGCCTGGTCATGTTGACAAGCCACATCGCTACCACAGCAAGGTTTTGGGAGGTTGAAGAAATCCATGATGCCGACGAACCTAGTGATCAAGAATTTTTGAGAAGATCTTCCTGGTCACTCATCGAGGCGAGGATGGATGGTACGTTATTTCCTTGTCTTTTCGTGTTCTTCCTCCCCAGCTGAGCGACAACCGAGAACTAGTTCTTCGTCGAATCCTTCCACTCGAGCGACGAATGAAGAAGGATCCTGCAGATACAATACATCAAGTTCATTAATGACTACGATGCTCTTAGACATTGCTGTGAGGTCAAGGGGGAATTCGATCTACTTTTTCTGTTTTAGTATTTTAGATTTCTCGAAAAAGTCATCTTCGGGTGACTTGTAGAGCTCAAAAAAATGCAACTTTTGATGGGTAAATATGCTCAATATCTTTTTCCGATCAAAAGTTATAATCGTATTTCTGACAAAATTACATTTTTTCATAAGTTTATATCTCCGGTAAGAGCAGAGCAAAAAAAGTCATGTTTTTTTTCAAGTAAATACGTATTTTCGGTCTGCCCTAAGCGGAGATATCAACTTATGAAAAAAAATGTAATTTTGACAAAAAACGATTATAACTTTTGATCGGAAAAAGAAATTGAGCATAGGGTCATTTTTTTGAGCTCTAAAAGACTTTTCAAGAAATCAAAAACAAAAAAGTAGATACATTTTTTTAGGTGCACCCTAATCCAATTAGGTAAAATTGCTCTAAATCAGCCAACTTAAGAGCCACAGAAAAAGATTTTTCAGCTAAATTTATTTGAATAAGCTACGCTACTACTTTGTGGAACATAAATATTTTGTAATGTGTTTTATATGATGGGCCACTCTATTTTTTGATAGCACCATAATGACGGCCTTACTATTTTGAACAATTTTATAGAAAAACAGTTTTTTCTAAAAAATATAGTTTTGACGTAAAATGGATCTTTCCGTGTAAATCTGTATACTGGACCATAGTGCATTGTCCACCATGCTGTTCTGCGACCATCAAGTTCCAGCGCAAAACTCCGTGTGGTTTTTGATGCATCAGCGAAGGCCTCAGCATCCGACACAGCTCTCAACCAAGCCCTTCTAGTGGGGATCACTGTGCAGAACGACATTTTTGTCATCCTCGTTCGCTTCCGGAAGCACTTCGTTGTATTCACGACTGATGTATCGAAGGTGTATCGGCAAATAAAGGTCAGGAGTGTCAAACTCATCTTCTGCTGAGCTCCCTGTCCATAAGGGAGGAGTTGGTAAATCTGAGCGACGGATGCAATAAAGTGATTAAATCACTGGGACAGGGAGTTTAGTCCACAGCGGCATGAATTTTCATTCATCGCCAAACATCTCGTCAATGTGTTCACTGACCATTGGAACTGCGTGTTGTCCGAGATAAGCAGACTGTGCAACCTGATCGGCCTCCTTTCGCCGGTCATAATCATCGCCAAGCTCATCATGCATATTTGGTTGGCGGAACTTCCAGAAGATGACCTGCTGAAGGAGTGGCAACAGTTCCAAATGTCCCTGAAAAACCATGAACAACGTCGTCCAGATACATGGATTCTCGAACGCATCCAAACTCTCCTACCAAGCGGTGGTATATCTCCGCTGCATATTCTCCGACAAAACTGCCAAGTCTCCGTTTGCTTTGCTGCAAATCGAAGGTGGCTTGTTGTGGACTTGTTGGGAGCTTATCTTTATGCGAGACTGCATCTCTAAGGTCCTGGAATCATTCGATTTCAAGGTTAGCAGCACCATCCTCTGGCCTGGTAGCCTGGTAGTGCATCTCCTCAACAAAGGAGAACTCAGCCGACATTGTGTCAAGAGGTCTGTTGCCAGAAGTCTTGCGTACCAACGAGCTCTGGTGGGCAAGACCCACATTCCTCCACTGCGCAGACTACTACGTACACCCAAAAAACAAATCTGACAATTATTGTATAAGATCTGGGCATATACAATACTGTAAGTTTTTTATACAAATATTGTATTAAAATAATACAAATCTTTATTATTTCAATAGAACAATTCTCGCGCTTAGTTTTATAGGGGCGTAACTATATTGATCGATTTCTCTTCGTCGATGTTTTCCTTTTATTATTGTACCAAATTGCGCTAGTTTGTCGATGATTCAATAGTTTGGTGTGATAAAGGATGATTGTATCTTGCACCAGAATCAATAATCACGGTTGTAGCTTTTGAAACAATTGAGTTATAAACAAAATATAAAATCGATTAGGAGAAATCGATCAATACAGTTACGCCCCTATGAAACTAAGTGCGAGAATTGTATTAAAATCTTCCGAAATTGTATATGCCCAATTATTATACAGTTTCTGTAAGGTTCTTATGCAGAACTGTATTAAAATCTGCCATCCGCTGGTTGGGTGTAGAGATGCCTGAAGATCTGTCCGACAAAGTCATCCCGGAATTAGGAGTGATTTTCTCGATTTCCTAGGCAGAAGAATATCATCGTGTTAGTCTAGCCTTATTATTGATATCATTGAAATGTTTTGAAAGACTCTCAAACGGTATTTTAGCTAGAATGCAAATGGCCACGCCCTACTGATCTATCCTTATAGGAATCCTGATGGGATCTAAAAAAAGAAATTTAAGAAATGTAGCTCCCACTCCTGGATACACCTTTGAAACTGGAAGCTCATCCTCTATCGGTTACAATCGAATAAGAGCAAAGCGTATAAATAAACGATAAAAAATATATCATTTCCAGGAGACAACACCCTCGTTTGTTTTTCTGAGCCTAACGCCACTTGATGCCTTTTGCCAAACGAAGAAAGGTCAATTCGACCGAGCAGTGAGCCCGGCCCGCTACTTACTTAGCAGCACAAACAGCTCTCCACGGTCAGTCTCCGGAGCGCAAACAACTCTATCACCGATACGGTAGCAGCACTATCTCCTCACCCATGTATGCTTTATTGGCAGTCATCGAACGGAAATGGACACACACAGGCGACGGAAACGAACAGGGAATTGATTTTATTATTTATGAATTGGAACAAATATATTCCGAACGATACGTCGCCGTTGGTCGTACAAGTCCTTTTTCTTAATGCGACATGTATCCACTTTAGCTCCTTGAGCTGTGACCCTTTTCCCGTCTCCCTTCTCGCAGGGAGAAGTCTTCTGTATTTTTTATTATCCTTTCAGCGTTATCTTTCCTCCCTACCCCGTGGTCTCTAATGCATATGGCTATTCGGAACACACAATTCAACATGTACACTTGCGTCGCCATCCACACAGAACGTAGGAATTTGTTTGTCCGTTCCGTTCAACTGGATGTCGGTTTGGTGGGGGAGAATTCAGATAAGCTACGGTCAGTCAGGTCTTGGAGAAATTGGTCCAAATTAGACGCAACGAAGCGGGAGATATCGCTTCAGCGATAGTGAAAAAATGCCACCCCTCGAGCCTCGACCGACCGGCAGGAACCAGTTCGGTGGAGATTTTTATGAGTTGTCCATCGGTCGGCCGGCACTTCAGGAGCAGTGGATAGGATAGTAATGGCAGAACAGCGATGAACGATTATGATTACGAATGGTTTCAGTTGGTTGGCGTATGAGAGGATGCTGATTTATGGGTGGATTGCGTGTCCAGCAAGGGATATGGGTGTCGCAAATTGGTGGGCCTTCGAGGCTGAACTAAAGCAGCGGAGAGGGTCAAGAACGTATCATAAATAACAGTTATTTTTCGTATATCGTATCATCGGCCTCTGTTGTTATGATAATCGTTAGATGAGCAATAAATTTGTATTCGGCCAAATGAAGTGATGCGATTCAGCTATTTTGAAATACACACACACCCGATTTGTAGTGGCTGTCCTGGAAATTGTCTGTAGGACGGTTATTAAGTTGTTCGATTATTTGAATTACTCAAACGGTGTTTTGTTAAAAAAAAAAAAAAAAAAAATGGTAAGAGTTGTCAATAAATAAACAACGGATGGCCACAAGCCAGTGGAGATGGTAACATTCATCCGAACAGAATAAAACTTGAGAAAAGCCAATTTTTAGTGAAATTAGATTCAACACCAAATCATTACATTATAAAGAGCGTAAAAACCGACTAATTTTCCTACGCAAGATTATTCGTTGCTTTATATCTTCTTCTACTCCATCTTCTTCATTGGTATTATATCACCCACTGGGAAATGGCCATCTTGTAGCATAGTGTTCATTGAGCTTTTCCACATTTACTGCGTGGTTTCTAAGTCAAGTAACCATATTTGCAGTGGTATATCATGAGGCTAACACGATTATACTTTTATGCCCACCAAAGCAAGAGAATTTCCAACCCGGAAATTTTCTAGACTTGACCAGGAATCGAATCCAGCCAGCCTCAGCATGGTCTTGCTTTGTAGCCGCACATCTTACCGCACGGCTAAGGAGGGCCCTCGTTGTTCCCAACATTGATCAGAAAATAGCAGTCTATCAGCCATAATTCGCCAAATTTTTTTATTTCATTCAGGCATTTGTTTTCAAACATATTTATAATAATCGAGAGATCAAAAAACATTGATCTGGAATTGGGTGCATCTATATTAAAGGCTCGATTTGCATCTCATTCTTCTGAGCAAACTCCAGATCTCCTTATAAAATTATTAAGGAGACACATAACTTCGAAAGTGGTGCAATGCCCCCGCACTGAGCTTCAGTCAATTTCCCCGTTTGGCGCTTCGCGTCAACTTTTAGCGATAACTTTCCTTTACAACTTTTCCTACTTTTACCCTAACTTTGACCCACTTTTCCAAAGTGTTATAGGCAGGCAAGTGCATCGAAGGGTATGTACGAGATAGCGGGGCGGACGCGAAGCGAGGGTGAAGATTCGGAAAGTTTGTTTTTTGAACTGAAACCAAACTTCTCGCGTAGAAGTGGGTGATTTGGTGCGGGGGAGAGCAGAACAGTTTCCTCACTTAATTTTCTTCCACAATAATCGGAGTTTTTAATCAGTTTCCCAAGATTATGTGCCACGAATCAGCGTGAGAATCCCCTCCAGCCGCCGCGCCCCACGCCACGATTGCCGCGATTTTCTTCAGCCAGTTGTGACGTCACACATCCCAGCACGAGGACATTAGCGTCGACCTTCAACTCGGATGCAACCGGTGGGAGGTGATTATGAATTTTCGAAATTTATGAATGGGATTCGAGAAAAGTTGGACCAGCTCGGGTGAGGAGATACTGGCGGCAAAGTTTTACTCATTAAAGTTTCCGGCGACTTTGTTGCCAGTTTGTTTGGATTGTTTTGATGGCCCCGTTCTGCAGTGTTTGAGTTTATTAGCATTGTTTATTGGAAATGTTGTAGTTATCACGGATTTAAATGAATGTATTTTGTTTATTTTTCAAATTCATTTTTTTTTCAATTGCAACAAAATGCCAAAAACATAAACTTTGCACTCGGGAAGAGGATATTTCACGGCTACCCTCGCACGAAATGACTGAATGGCGAAAGTTTTCAAATTTAAGGTGGAAACTTTGTTCCGGTTCAATTTGGCAAAATATGACAAAAGTCTGCAAAGTTTGTTCACGTTTGTTCAAATGACGGACGACTGTACAGTAGAAAGTAGAACTGGGACATTATTAGTGACCCAGGCCTAAAAGCACCGAACGGAATGGGCATCGGCGAGTTTCCAAGCAACTTTTCCCAGAGTTTTGTAGATCAGCTGGGTTTGAGAGGAGTTTTGTATCGATTTTTGTTGGATGCGATTACACTCGTGGCCTGAGATACGGATAATAATCCCAGGGTGAACACAAAGTTTTAAACGTTATGCGTAGTTGGACCGTGGTCGAGGAAAGTTTCTGTTCGCAGTGTTTAGAGGTTGTATACGATGCCCGAGTACGGATTGAAATCCAGATAAATCAACTTTGCTGCGATAGGATATTTCACTTCACGAGCTTATTAGAAATATAAATGAACCAAATTTGCTATCGTGCCTCGCTCAATCATTTTAAAATGTAAATTAATGAAATGTATTTTGAAAATAAAACAAGAAATGGAAACATAGTTCCTTTTATTGATTTAGGACAGCGGTTCTCAATCTGAGGAATATGTACCCCGGGGGGTATTTTTGACGGGCCCAGGGGGTACCTCGAAGAAAAATGCGGAATGGCGGATTTATTATAATTTTAATCATTAGCATTAGCATTTAGCAGTTCGCACAAATTCGTAGGTGGTACAAGCCAAGACTATTGTGTGAGAGTAGTATCATTTTCATCCGTTACCACAGATATTGATTTGGGACTAATCAGTACCTCTTAGATGGAAGCAATGCACTCTCTAATAGTCGAGATCTGTCCTGGCCACGTCCTTGCGAATGCTGAGGAAGGGGAAGGATGGTTTGTTGGACACCTACTTGAGAAAGATGCAGAGAACTCTACAACCTCTCATAGGTGCCACGGGATGTTTTGGGATTGTGTGGAAGGTTATAACAGTAGGTATCGTTTTTGGTAGAACGTGACACACAGAAAGAACTAAGATAGGAATACAAAGTAGGAAAGGGACGAGCCTGGAATTGAACCCACGACCTCCTGCTTTAAGGCAGAAGCGATAGCCACTAGACCACCGAGCTCGTCTGTGATTTATTATTATTTTAATCTTAACCTGTTAATAAAGTTTTGATAATTGTGTAATTATTTTATTTCAAAATTTAGTCCCGTAAAACCAAGTAGCCACATTAACGTGGTGTTTTACCATGGTCACATCGCCAGCTTCAGGCAAATCCTGACCCAACGGATACCTCAATAGCCATCTCCGTGGTACTTATGAGGGTGTCGCTTTTGTTCACATTATAATTTAATGTTATTTCTCATTTTTGTTTGTTACAATATTATATGATTAAGTGATTTTTTATAGCAATTTCATCCTCTTTCCAAGTTTACTTTTACATAGGTGACATGTGGTTTTTGATTTGCCATCTGGCATATTCCATATTGAAATGCGTACATTTGGTAATTTTTAATTGTATAACCTACTTAACCTAACAAATTTGATAACCTATTTAACGAACTCTCTTATGAGATGAGTGCTTGGTTGGCACTGTCGATAAAATTGTTGATGCTATCATCTATATGTTCTCCAATCGTATTACATCCTGGGGCACGATGAAGGTCGCTGATACGAGTATCGTACGGGATGTCAAGGATGGTTCTGAGCAGTCGATTCTGGACCACTTGCAGTTTCTTTTTGTGCATTTCTGCACACGTGCCCCAAACTGGCATGACGTAGTTAATCACTGATGTTCTTGAATATAGCGAGTTTATTCTTCCGCGACAGTCGAGATCGACGGGAGATGAGCGGATATAAGCTTTCCAGCAGCCCGATGCATCTGTAATTTAATTTGTCGGTATGCGCACGGTAGGTCCTTTTGGTGTCAAGGGTGATTCCAAGGTAGTCGACTTCGTCGGACCAATCGACAGGACAGCCGTTTACCCGGATGAAACAATCCGGCGGTGGATGGCCGGTGTCGGAAATTAATTGCTTGACTCTTAGCTTCGTTGACTTTGGTTTTCCAACTTGACAAATATGCAAGCTGTTGAAACGAAGTGGAAATGTCCCGAGCGGAATATTAAGACGCTTCTACCACGATATATGAAGTGTTCTAAGCCGACGGCGCGGCACTGGTTTTTCGGGTTTTTAGTTCAAACACTCAATTACGGTTAGAATAAAACTTTATTATTTATGTATCACTTGTTTGTACATTTATAAACTTTTTTTACATTTATAAACTTTCATTACACTCATTACAATTAACACTTTCGTATAATTATAAACTCGAATATTTTCGTTTTTCAAACTTTTGCACTATTTCCCGTATGACAATGTCTTTCCCAGAGATACTAACACTTTTTATTTATCGATACTTATTCTGAGACTCTAACACCGATTCTCGATTTTACCGCGACGGACTATTTCACTTATATTTTTCAAAAAGTTAATTAATTTAAACTTAGATCTCGATTCGTGCACTAGTCACGAGTGTCGAGGTGTCTAACAACCCTGATTCAATTGGAGTGTTCGGTAGGCAGGCTAGGGAAACCTAGAAAGCGCCGAATTCCAATAAAGGTGCTGCTGAATATTTGGGACTGACCCTGAGCTTGGAAAAGCGCACGGTATTTAAAGTCAATCCGAGTTCTGAATTTCATAATGATTTCATGAATTGCATCAGACTGGACTTTGGACCCCACGAAAGGTCTGAGAATCCTTAAATAACGTAATCATTTTCTTCATCCCACATTTATCTGTTCAGACTATGTGGTTTTAATTTCAACTTCGTAAATATCCTCAATTTTTTAGCATCCATTGATTACTCAACTTTGCATTCTTTATGGATGCTCCTAAAGTTCTTTTTCACGAAATGCTTAATCAACTTATTTGAAAAATCCATAAATTCCGAAACATCTTCCTTTTATTCCAAATTTTTCAACAGTTATTTAATTTCTTGTCATAGATTAGCTAATTGAGCCTTCTTATTGGACTTAGATACTTTAAGAAAATTTGCCCCCTTTTTGGATGTTCCTTTGAAATTCTCTTGGAAAGATTCTAATCTCTTTTCACTCTCTAAAACTAGCTTATGTCGAGGACACAGTCAAGTGGCGACTTCAATTTACTAATGTATTAATTCATATAATTTTTTTGTATAAAATGAGTATCTCTAAGTCCTGCCCCTTTCTTTACACTTAAACTTGAACATTGCTGTCTCACAGAGTAATGTTCAACAAGTCCCAAATGTTTCATAATGCATGATACTACTAAACCAACGGAGTTGTGAAAACATTCACTTAAAAATCTGTATTCGAACCCAGCATGGGTTCTTTGTAAAACAGCGTACCATACCGCCGATCAATTAACAGCTACTGCTTGTATTACTCTTTGATTTTAAGTATGCTCTTAAAATCAATCAATCAATATTTTCTCTTTCTTTCAACTGGGCTTTGAATTAAATTCCCTTTCCCTAAAGAATCATTACCCCTTCGGGTCGGCTCTTCCTTTTCCTGAACCACTAAGACCCCAATATCAATATTTCTTTTCAAGTTTATATTGGTAAGAACAAAATCATGTTCTCTCTGTTTTTCATACTGGGCAACAAACCCCTTTAAATCAATACACCTGTATACGTGTATGTAGATTCAATGAAGACTCTTATTATCTCTATCATTTTGACTAAGTTATTATTCCGCGCTCCTCACCCAAACAAATTCTTTCCTTAGTGTCCTATACATATGCGCCAATGCATCATCATCAATGACGATCGCGGCTATGTACCGCTATATCGTACACTGTCCAATATGTGAGCATGTTTGAACATGTCAATCCACCGCGCTCCAGTTAAGTAAATCTGACTAAGCTACAATTAATTGCATATTATTCGGCAACTCGGCCGTACGAAAACCATTTTTTTGTTAAATATCTTGGCTGTGCATATGCACAGCATATGTTTCGAAATGGACAAATTGATATGAAATTTGCGAAAAAGAATCCACGTGTCTTGGAGGGACTCGAACCCTCAACCTCCTACTCTCTAGATAGGCGTGATAACCCCTACACAACAAGACCACTTAAAGGTCACGTTTGCGGAAAAGCCATCAGAATCCGAGTACCAACCTCCAACGCGGTTAGCTCTCTTTTTTGCAAATTGAATATCTTTCGGATGCTTGATTTGCCCAATCTCCACATTTGCTTTACTGTTGTATATCCACAGCCAAGCGAGTGCACATTGTTTATTAAACGAGAGGATCGCACTCCATGCCCCCCAGCAACGGACTGGGCGGGACGGTATAGAATGCGAATTCAATCGCACTCTGCTGTGCCAAAGGCTTGCTTGGCTAAAGCATTTGATGAGTTTGATTGCCTTTACGTAAACGGTCGCGTGTACTCAGACGACTAATGACGGTGAAAGACCGACACTTGATTACAATTAATTGCATATTATTCGGCAACTCGGCCGTACGAAAACCATTTTTTTGTTAAATATCTTGGCTGTGCATATGCACAGCATATGTTTCGAAATGGACAAATTGATATGAAATTTGCGAAAAAGAATCCACGTGTCTTGGAGGGACTCGAACCCTCAACCTCCTACTCTCTAGATAGGCGTGATAACCCCTAGGGGTCATTAGTCGTCTGAGTACACGCGACCGTTTACGTAAAGGCAATCAAACTCATCAAATGCTTTAGCCAAGCAAGCCTTTGGCACAGCAGAGTGCGATTGAATTCGCATTCTATACCGTCCCGCCCAGTCCGTTGCTGGGGGGCATGGAGTGCGATCCTCTCGTTTAATAAACAATGTGCACTCGCTTGAATGTGGATATACAACAGTAAACCATATGTGAAGATTGGACAAATCAAGCATCCGAAAGATATTCAATTTGCAAAAACAGAGCTAACCGTGGTGGAGGTTGGTACTCGAATTCTGATGGCTTTTCCGTAAACGTGACCTTAAGTGGTCTTGTTGTGTAGGGGTTATCACGCCTATCTAGAGAGTAAGAGGTTGAGGGTTCGAGTCCATCCATGACACGTGGATTCTTTTTCGGAAATTTCATATCAATTTGCAAACATATGCTGTGCAGTGCATATGCACAGCCAAGATATTTAACAAAAAATGGTTTTCGTACGGCCGAGTTGCCGAATAATATGCAATTAATTGTAATCAAGTGTCGGTCTTTCACCGTCATTAGTCGTCTGAGTACACGCGACCGTTTACGTAAAGGCAATCAAACTCATCAAATGCTTTAGCCAAGCAAGCCTTTGGCACAGCAGAGTGCGATTGAATTCGCATTCTATACCGTCCCGCCCAGTCCGTTGCTGGGGGGCATGGAGTGCGATCCTCTCGTTTAATAAACAATGTGCACTCGCTTGGCTGTGGATATACAACAGTAAAGCACATGTGGAGATTGGGCAAATCAAGCATCCGAAAGATATTCAATTTGCAAATAAGAGAGCTAACCGCGGTGGAGGTTGGTACTCGGATTCTGATGGCTTTTCCGCAAACGTGACCTTTAAGTGGTCTTGTTGTGTAGGGGTTATCACGCCTATCTAGAGAGTAGGAGGTTGAGGGTTCGAGTCCCTCCAAGACACGTGGATTCTTTTTCGCAAATTTCATATCAATTTGTCCATTTCGAAACATATGCTGTGCATATGCACTGCCAAGATATTTAACAAAAAAAAATGGTTTTCGTACGCCCGAGTTGCCGAATAATATGCAATTAATTGTAATCAAGTGTCGGTCTTTCACCGTCATTAGTCGTCTGAGTACACGCGACCGTTTACGTAAAGGCAATCAAACTCATCAAATGCTTTAGCCAAGCAAGCCTTTGGCACAGCAGAGTGCGATTGAATTCGCATTCTATACCGTCCCGCCCAGTCCGTTGCTGGGGGCATGGAGTGCGATCCTCTCGTTTAATAAACAATGTGCACTCGCTTGGCTGTGGATATACAACAGTAAAGCAAATGTGGAGATTGGGCAAATCAAGCATCCGAAAGATATTCAATTTGCAAAAAAGAGAGCTAACCGCGTTGGAGGTTGGTACTCGGATTCTGATGGCTTTTCCGCAAACGTGACCTTTAAGTGGTCTTGTTGTGTAGGGGTTATCACGCCTATCTAGAGAGTAGGAGGTTGAGGGTTCGAGTCCCTCCAAGACACGTGGATTCTTTTTCGCAAATTTCATATCAATTTGTCCATTTCGAAACATATGCTGTGCATATGCACTGACTAAGCTGTTTTCGCCGGTTTCGCCAAACCGTGATAAGGGTATGCGATATTTCACATAACTTTTAAATTAATGAAAAGTAAATTAACCCAACAATTCCTACATGCAACATTTTTAATTTATGTTGATTGCTTAAATTTCTTTGCGTTGAGTAATTGAATATATACGGCCTTGTTTTTATAATGCCATCAGTATATAAAATTGTTTTAGGAAGGTGTCGGCACATAAGGCTGTGCATATCCTTCCATCCCATCGAGTTGAGCATATATAGTAGATTATGCTCAATTGTTTGCGCCGAAAAATCCGAGTAAATATATCGACCATTTCAATTTAACGGTCGAAAGTAAAATGAATTATATTGTCAATAGTGATTTTATGCTACATTGACCCTTAATAACGTACTTGTCGTTCCATTACGTTGGGAAAGGTAATGAACGTTTCCTGCGTACAATAATTGCCACTAATAAAATTGAAATATGATGCTCCGTATGTGAATCGCAGGGCGTTGGTCCCTAACCAGTGGCAATGTTTCTGCCTTCTTGTATGTATATTATTTCGTATGCCCGATCGTTTATTTTAATTTGTTTTGGATCAGCTGATCGCATGAAAATAGGTCAGCTGAGTCTGTCTCTAAGTTTTACGCTTTCTTCTATGTTTGGCTTAAAGATTCCTACGATATATCCCGTGATCCGATATGAGGAGTGATGAAGGATCTCAAGGCCGTTCACTGTAACGCCTCGCTGCAGCCTGGATCGGTATATCTTCGGAGTTCTGCATTTGCCATGATCGCGCTATCCTCAGCGTATAGTGCAAGGATGCAGTCAGCAGGTAGTTGAGGGACATCTGATGTGTACAAATTGTAGAAGATTGGTCCCAGAAGGCTCCCCTGAGGTACACCAGCGGGGTTTTCCACCCGAACAAGTTGGTGGACGGTAGAGTGCCCTTCAAGGAAGCCGAAATGGACTGGTGTGATTGTGTCATTTTCATCAAGGTGGGTCATCAGCAGCCGTAAGATGAGTCGCTCGAATAGCTTGCTTACTGCCGACAGAAGCGTGATTGGTCGGTAACTCGCTGGTCATAATAGAGATGACTTTCCCTAGCTTCCATCTGGTCGGGAAGTATTGCAATTGAAAGCATCTGTTGAGAACTGTTGCCACAAATTTATACGCTTTGCAGGACATTTTTTTCAAAAGCAGGTTGAAGATACCGTCGTTACCGGGGGCCATAATGTTTTTAGCATATTTTATAGCTGTACGGACCTCATCTTCCGTCACGCGGCTGGGGAATGGGTAGGCTTCTATTGAGTTGAGTTGGTTGATAGTCTGCTGTGCCGCATGTTCATGAGAATTCACCATAGAAGCACCGAGGTTCCCGAGCAAAGGCAGATAACTGAAATGATATCAAATTGATAACACACTAAGTTATCCTTATTATCATTTTGATATTTAGTTATCAATGATGTGATTAACTGATAACTGATTAATAACACATTTAATTATCAGTACAAATTTGCCTTTTCTTTAAAATTTCGCGTCGTTCAGATATCGTGCTAAGCATTCTATTCTTTCAAATTGATGGGGTACTGTTTAGTGGGTTCTTCGACAGCTCGTTTACAGCACACCAACATCGAACCGCGGAACGAAAACCATTTTTGCTTAGCTGGAATCTGCTCAGCGACGGAATTCCTTCTTCTCGTCGTCGCTGGTCTTCGGAAAACGGGCAATTCACAAGTTCACGGATACATTACATATAAACTTTCAGTCCACTTCAATAAAACACTCAACTTAAACGAAAGACTAATCACTTTAATTGATAAGAAAATTATTTTGAGCTTTTTAGTGGAATGTTTTCACCTGTCATAAGACGAGTTTAAACAATCCCATTGAATTCCACCACTTAATTGTATCCTGACAGATACGTATTTCGACCTCAACAGTAAGGCCGTCTTCAGTGTCTTGTACTTGACTCGACTTTAATTGGCTAACATGTATTTACTTTAACAAATTTTGTTCTTAAAACTACGTGAATTTTGGAGGTATCGCGCGCGGTTTCCAGACCAACCGTTCTTGGCTGCAGGCCAATTGCAACTAACTCGTTGATCATCAGAGTGGTGGTCAGTCGAAGTATACCATCGGGTCGTGCGATGTTCTCCACAGCGATCGCCTAGTAGAGCGTTAGAGAGGAGATCTCCCTCATATCTCCAGTGATGACCATCGATGACCGTTGACTACTACGATGATTGGCGATCTCTCGTTTCATCCTCCATATTCGCCACGATGGTGCGACGGTCGAACACTCTTCTGGACAGTGAAACAAGGAGCAACGAGAGCGATGGTCGTCCAGGGATGTAGTCTGGGGGATCAAGCTCATCACTGAACATCCTCACCCACACAGAAATAGCAGCATTTCTGAAAATAAAAGAATGATCCTCTTCGACAAGGATGGGAAGGAAGGTTTGCGGGGTAACTATTGTTCGCTTGTTGTTGTTTGCTCTTCAAGATCGTTGAGTGGCAGCAAACAGATTTTCTCGACCGGACGTTTGATTGTTTTGGTAGCAGTTTTGAGTGTAACTACACGTACCACTCCATCATTGCCGGGGTGAACGTCAATAATTCTCGCAAGTTTCCAGCGCATTGGAGGCAAATTATCGTCGACAACTACTACCAATTTACCAACTTCAATTTGTACCGGTGAACGCCAGCGTTTGGTACGGCCTTGCAGTTGACACAGGTATTCCCGCCTCCACCGGTTCCAAAATAGTTGTTGTTTTTGTTGAAGCTGTTGATAATGGTTTAGACGTTTTACAGGTACATCGGATAAATCCTCCACCGGTAAGCCTTTCAGTGACGACCCAACTAAGAAATGTGCCGGTGTGAGTGGTTCTAGATCATTCGGATCATCCGACATTGCTGTAATTGGTCGTGAATTCAGGCAGCCTTCTACCTGAACGAGCAACGTATTCATATCCTCAATGGACACGGGTTCGTTCCCTAGAACACGCAGAATATGGTGTTTTGCAGAGCGTACAGCCGCCTCCCATAACCCTCCAAAATGTGGCCCACTTGGAGGGCTGAAAATCCAACGAATATCCTGGTTGACGCATTCCGTGGTAATTTTCTCTTGGTGATTCTTGTCTCGCAGCAAAATAAAGAGCTCTCGCAATTTGTTGCGAGCCCCAACAAAATTGGTCCCATTGTCGGACCAGAGCTCAGTAATAGGACCTCTGCGTGATACGAATCGTGTTAGTGCCTGAATAAACCGTTCCGTTGACAGGTCAGTCACGAGCTCAAGGTGAACTGCCTTGGTGCATAGACACACGAATAGGCAAACGTATGCCTTTACTGCTACTCGCCTTGGTCCTGGCCGTACGTATACAGGTCCAAAGTAATCTATGCCAGTTTTTGAGAAAGGACGGGCTACCGTGACCCGGGCTGCGGGTAAATCTCCCATGAATTGCTGGACAGGATGTGGTTTTGCCCGGAAACATCGTTGGCAATGATGTGTCTCGACACATTCCTTCCTCCTAAAGGCCAAAACCGAACACGAACAGTGCTCAGCAAAAGCTTCCGTCCAGCGTGCAACAAACGCGAATGGTAGTGAAGCAGAACTAAACGAGTGAACTGATGGCGTGCAGGTAGAACTGCTGGGTGTTTGGTGTCTCCAGACCCGTCTGAATGTTTCAACCGTCCCTCGACACGAAGTATTTCATCCTAGTTTAAATATGTGTTGAACCAACGCAATGGTGATTTTAAAGGTATAATTTTCTTTGCAGATAACGCTTTCAACTTATCAGCAAAAGTTTCCTTTTGAACTCAGCGAATTAAGATGTTTTCTTCCTCCTTTAGTTCAGCAGTGGTGAGGTAACCAGAAGTACGATCTTCACGACGAGTGCAAAGCGTCCTCGTCAGTCCCAACCAAATGGCGGTCAAAACCAGGTCCGAGTATGACGAGAATTTATAGAAATAAAGTTCGTTGAATTCCTGTACAGCAGAGACGTATTTTCTATCACCACACGACGACGCTCCGTATTTACCTTCTCGTTGGGTTGAACATTCACTGCATTCGGCCATTTTTCTGGACCCAACTCCAGCCAATTCGGTCCCGTCCACCAGAATCCTTTGTCAACGATGTCCTGCGGTAGAATTGCTCTTGATACAAGATCAGCTGGGTTTTGGATTCCAGGAACATGTTGCCATCGGAACCCTTCAGTAATGGCTTGAATTTTGATACTCTGTTTGCTACAAACACATTCCACGTCGACGGAATCGATCCGAGCCAGCACAGTACGCACGTGGAATCGGACCAAAATATGCATCTGCTGAAATGTTTAGCGCTTCCCGCAAAACCTTGAACAACTGAGTGACTAGAAGCGCTCCACAGAGCTCTAATCTCGGTATCGTCTGTATTTTGATTGGAGCCACTCGTGACTTTGAGCTAAGAAGGCGAACCATTACTTCTCCCTTTGCGTTTTGGCTTCGAATATATACACATCCGCCGTATGCCTTATTGGATGCGTCCGCAAAGCAGTGCAATTCAACGGATGTTGCATTGGAAACAACGACACATCTTGCAAGTCGAACCGAACAGAGAACTGGCAACTGCTCCTCAAATTTTCTCCATCTCTCACCCACCATCGATGATATTTTCTGGTCCCAATCTATCGGTTTTCCGTCGTTGCCTGGGAGCGTCCATAACTGCTGCATAATCACTTTTGCTGTTGTTATTGTAGCACCAAACCACCCATGTGGATCGAAAATTGACGCAATCTTCGATAGAACATTCCGCTTGGTTAATTGTTCTCCAGGATCCGTCTGAGTAACATTTAACTTCAGCATAAACTCGTCTGTTGATGGTAACCAGATCAATCCAAGTGTCTTCACTGAAGGATCTCGATCCAGGTTGATTCCACAAGCGCTTGGAATTGCTAAATTGTCCTCCGAAACATCCTGCAAAACCTCCGCACGGTTGCATGCCCATTTCCTAAGCCGAAATCCACAACTGGACATCATGTTGTCCATCTGGTTTCGCAGTTCAATAGCTGAGTCCACATCGTCCGTTCCGGTAATTACATCGTCCATGTAGACGTCTTCGCAGACAACCTTTGCCGCAAATGGAAACCGTTCCTTCTCGTCAATTGCCAGCTGCTTCAACGTTCGTGTAGCCAAGAATGGAGCCGGTTTGGTTCCGTACGTAACAGTGTTGAGTTCGTACGTTGAAATCTCTGCAGCAGTTGTAGGACGCCAGAGAACACATTGTAATGCCCTGTCCTCCGGGCAGACTCCAATCTGACGAAACATTTTTTCTACGTCCGCTACCAACATAATTTGCTTTACTCGACATCGAAAGATCAGTGATCGCAAATCCTGCTGTATTATTGGTCCACACAGCAGAACATCGTTCAGTGAAACGCCTGATGATGTTTTGCAACTCGCGTCGAACACCACACGTACCTTGGTGGTGGTGCTATCCTCCTTGACCACTGGGTGATGTGGCAAGTAACACCGTTTGACCGAATCCGGATCATCAATCTTGCGCATATGTCCTAGCTGTTCATACTCCTTCATGAACGCGCTGTATTGTGTTCGGAGGTTGGAGTCCCTTGCCAACCTTCGTTCTGTGCCGAGGAATCGTCTAACAGCGATATCCCTTGACTCGCCTAGTCGTGATATACCGTCTTCTATTTTTGGTAGCGTAACCGAATATCGTCCATCTGCCTGACGATGAACCGTTCGTACGAACAGAGCTTCGCATTTTGCTTCCTCCGGCGAGTAACTGCTAGCTGGCATATCAACCTCTTCACAGGACCAAAATCGAGCAACTAAGGCGTCCAGCCCTTCTCGCGCTGACGCGTTGCAACTAATAAGAGGAGATGACTTCATGTTGGAGCAACCACCGCAAACTACCCAACCGAAAACAGATTCGTTCAGGGTTGGTAGATGATTTCCCAGTGAGAACCTCTGACCGCTCCCGAAAAAATCGAAAAAATGTTCTATTCCAAGCACCATATCCACGTCCTTGGACATTGCGAATGTCGGATCTGCCAAAATTACGCCATCTGGAATAGTCCATCCAGTTATGTTTATGGGCGACGATGGTAGGTTGACCGTAACCTTCGGGAGAACTAGGAACCGCATTTTCTTTGAAAATTCAGATATTCTAGAGCAAACCTTTGCCAGAATTTGCTGCTTCACTCTTGACGCTGACTGACCGATACCGGAAATTGAGATATCCACCTTGCTTCTCGCTACCCGAAGTCGCTGACTTAAACGTTCAGAGATAAAGTTACTCTCCGAGCCCGAGTCCAGCAGAGCACGCGCTGGCAACCGATTCCCGCTATCATCCTCCACAACAATAACAGCTGTTGCTAATAACACTTGTGTCGTGAACTGCTGAGCTGCACTAACGACCACTGTTTCAGATGCTTCCTTGGTCTGACTTGAGTTCGAACCTGCTGTAGCTTGATAATCTGTTCGAGAAGCATTGTCTCGTTTGGCTGACACAGAGACTTTCGCATTGTCCTTTCCAGATTTGAAACAGAGTAGAGTATGGTGTCGTTTTTTGCAATTTTTACAGGAAAACTTCGATTGGCAATCCTTAGCTAAATGCCCAGCCTTGAGACAGTTTCTGCACAATGAACTCGTCCGCAACAAAGATTCTCGGTCCGAGACCGTCAACTTTTGAAACACTGAACACAAATGTAGCAAATGAATACCAGAGCATGCTGCACAACGTCCCTCTGATGTTTGCGCCGTATTGGAACTAGTCTTGAGCACTGCTGATCTTGGTTTCTGCTGTTGTTGACTGGCACCCCGTGTTGGCAATGATTCGAGAACGTGAGTGCGTCGCTGAAGAAACTCTAGCATGTCCTTCACAGAATCCTGTTCCTTGTTGGCTGAGTATTCCTCCCAGCCTCGGCGGGTTACTGGATCGAGACGTACCGATATAATGTTTACTAGAAGCAAATCCTTATAATTGGCCGGTTGCACTATTTGGTCCAAAGTCTGCACGACTCTCTCGAAGCCCTCAACGAATCGGCGGCGGATTCCTTCGTCAAAGTTGGCAGTTTGAAAAGATCTGAATCTGGCGTTTCTTTAACTGTTTGCTATTATTGTGTCGCCTTAATAGCAAGTCCCATGCCACCTGGTAGTCTGCCTAGTTTGCCGAAGAGGGTCGATGAGAGTTTTTGGCTCACCCTGCAAACATCCTTTCAAATAATGCAGTATTTCTACCTTCGGGAGATCCTTCCTCCAATGAATCAGAGATGTGAACAAATCTCGAAAACTGAGCCAGTCATCCACATCCCCCGTAAATGTTTGCAGCTTAATTTGCGGTAAACGCACATGGTCGACGAACTCGCCTTGAATTGTCGTATTCTCCGGACGGAGAGATTGGTCCAATGGTTCCTGACGTTGCTTGAGCTTCTCCATTAAAAACGATTTTGCGGCGTAGTAACGATCGCTGAATTCTACCCGTTCTTTTTCGTACGATTCGTCCCCCTCAATGAAATCGTCATGAGATTTGATGTCGATGAGGGTCTCACTAAAAGTCTCATACAAACCATCGAGCATATCCAGCCGAACTTCAATTTCACTGGACAAGGCTTGGTCCTCGAAACCATCAATAAAACGCTGGATGTCCATTAAAGAAGATTGTGCGTCTTTCAGTTGAGTTTTGAGCCGCTTCAGTGACGGTGACTTCTTGTCCGTTGTGGTGGCTTTCGGCATCGTGTCTCGTTGTAGAGTTGTAATAAGAGAAGAAATGCGAGGATGTAGTTTTCTGCGGTGGGGCCTAGCTTCGCTAGACATATACCAGCTTTTACCTGTGGAAACAGGAAGCCGCGCCTTCTAAACCGCACAGCCGTATAGGAACAAAACGCAATTCGTCTCAAAGCAGCTCCAAATTTACACCAGCGTATGAAGGTAGTGAAGAGGGTAGAACGAGTATGTAGTATCGAGAGTGAACGCTTCGGCTAGACATATACCGTGGTATCTTACCTTAAGAAACCAACCGGCGAGCTGGCTAGCACAGCGATCAACCAAAAATCCAAAATCAAATTTACACGGGCTTTCACAACAGCGTCTCAATCAATGCAGATGGAAGTGAGGCGAAGAGGTACAAAAACACAATGGTGTAGTATCAACAGAGAGTTGGCCTCGGCAGGCCATATCCTGTTAAGTTTCCCTGGACAAACTAACAGCGATTTTAAAACAGAAAACCAGCCGAAACGCGTAATGCGTATAGTGAATGTGTGGTAAAAGGTAAAAGAGGATTATAAAGACATTTAATAGGTCTATTATGTGTAATGCTTCGGCAGACATATACTGCCTGTCACTCACCCAAGAAAACATTAATCAATGCGGCCTCTTCCTCGTCCTTTCTCTTCTTGCGATGGTGGATAACGAATGCTTCAAGTCTATCACGCGTCCGTTATGCTACAGTCCGTAGCGATGCAAATTTAAGTCCAATATCGAATGAGTAAGCTTCCGAAACCCCGCAGTGCCGTTAATGGTCCAAAACGGTACTTGTATGCTCTCACCGAATCACACCTATCACCGCCTATTGATGGTCCTATCGGTAGCTTCGATGAACCGATGTCCTGATCAGTTCTGCGGGTTACCAGTGAACTGGTGCCTCTGGCCAATCCGTGCCTAACCAGAATAGTGTGGTCCAATAGGGAAAACCTCGTCGTTTGAACTCGTCGTGGGTAACCAAAGAAAAACGAAATGGTGGTGTTAGTGGATTGTAATCCACGCCTCGGCAGGACATATACTGCACTTTATTATTTACCTGGGAAAATGTGTCCCTCGCTGGTCAGTATATGCTGCAGGGTTCCCTTCCAACTCGCAGTCCTAGATCCGAGATCCCTTATCTCGTCGATCCTTACACGCGGCCAATCCAATCGCCAACCAATTTGGCGCACTGCAGCAACAAAGGTCCAATTGTGCTGTTGTTCGCGAGGATAATTAACCGTGAGCTTAATTGTTCCACCTGAGCAATGGCGCGAATTGCTTTGATAATCTCTGAATATTGTTCCGTCAACACGATGGCGACACCTTGGCGCCAAGTCCTATGGTCTTCAGTCCGAATCACCGAAATCCTTGGTCCACGGATCCGGCTCGAAAGGACCAAAATGATGGGGTACTGTTTAGTGGGTTCTTCGACAGCTCGTTTACAGCACACCAACATCGAACCGCGGAACGAAAACTACTTTTCCTAGCTGGAATCTGCTCAGCGACGGAATTCCTTCTTCTCGTCGTCGCTCGTCTTAGGAAATCGGGAAATTCACAAGTTCACGGAGACATTACATACAAACTTTCAGTCCACTTCAATAAAACACTCAACATAAACGAAAGACTAATCACTTTAATTGGCTAACATGTATTTACTTTAACAAATTTTGTTCTTAAAACTACGTGAATTTTGGAGGTATCGCGCGCGGTTTCCAGACCAACCGTTCTTGGCTGCAGGCCAATTGCAACTAACTCGTTGATCATCAGAGTGGTGGTCAGTCGAAGTATACCATCGGGTCGTGCGATGTTCTCCACAGCGATCGCCTAGTAGAGCGTTAGAGAGGAGATCTCCCTCATATCTCCAGTGATGACCATCGATGACCGTTGACTACTACGATGATTGGCGATCTCTCGTTTCATCCTCCATATTCGCCACGATGGTGCGACGGTCGAACACTCTTCTGGACAGTGAAACAAGGAGCAACGAGAGCGATGGTCGTCCAGGGATGTAGTCTGGGGGATCAAGCTCATCACTGAACACAAATAAACTAAATTATGGAAACATCTTCTCTAGGCATGGTGAATGTTCATTCCCATATGTTCAACACGTGGTAAAATTCTACCAAATAAAAACTGCGATTCTTTCTTTAATCAGATTTACCATACAGATTAGGATTAATATTAATCCAGCTTTCCATTCTCACCATAATGGCGGATGCTATAAAAAGTGTGACAAGAACTGTTTCTAAACACTGAACTGAAATTTTTGTCTGGGCAGACGATAATTTTCCCCGTTACCAACGATATCTATTGATTTGTTCATTTAGCTCTGTCAACTAAGAAATTTACGCGAGAGTTCAAGTTTTCTTATTTGTTTTATACTATGCTTATCAACTTTACTTTTATTTCAGGTGTCGTTTAATAATGAAATATGTATATATCTGAGAACCATACGTTGTTATTGAGTTAGTACTCAACATATGGCCTTGCAACTCCCGGAACATATGATCCAAGTACATGTGCTCATTCAGGATTGAGGAATACTCTTGAGTAACCACCTACTTTGCAGGACAACGTCTAGATATATAAAAATGCGTTTGCATTTGCTTTGAGGCAATATAATTCGTCTTATGATCTGCAATGTTCATATACATGGAGAATCGCAAAATTCAACTGGGAATGTCAAATAATCAAGAAATTGCAACGATCTGGTGTGATTTGGAGAAAACAATCATGCTCGCACTGAAGTCGATTTAGAGTGCGGCGCTGCAATACGCTCAATTATTGCAACTATTGTATGTTTAGACCAAGATTTGAATGCAAAATACAAAAACGGGCAAAACGATCTGCAGTCAAACCTCCATGAGTCGATAATTAAGGGAAGGTCTTCTCATGGAAATATCGAGATGTGGAATAGAAAATCATTAGGAAGGTGTACCATCACAGGCCCTCCTTAGCCGTGCGGTAAGAGGCGCGGCTACAAAGCAAGACCATGCTGAGGGTGGCTGGGTTCGATTCCCGGTGCCGGTCTAGGCAATTTTCGGATTGGAAATTGTCTCGACTTCCCTGGGCATAAATGTATCATCGTGTTAGCCTCATGATATACGAATGCAAAAATGGTAACCTGGCTTAGAAACCTCGCAGTTAATAACTGTGGAAGTGCTTAATGAACACTAAGCTGCGAGGCGGCTCTGTCCCAGTGTGGGGATGTAATGCCAATAAGAAGAAGAAGAAAAAGAATCATCACAGTAACCCAAAAAACAATTTTTATTATGGAAACATTTGATTCCATGAGTTGATATCAAGTCATAGAACATCAACTCCTGGAGGTTCGGCGGTATGATTAAGAAAAGTCGAGTCAAGTACGAGACACTGAAGACGACCTTACTGTTGAGGTCGAAATACGTATCTGTCAAGGTACAATCAAGTGGTGGAATTCAATGGGATGGTTCAAACTCATCTTATGACAAGGGAGATAAAAATGAGTTGAGGTTTCTGTTGTCTAGATTTGTTTAGCGAAAGGATTCTCCAAATAGCAACATTTTTCATGGATTAATTCTTTTTGGGATCAGTTTATATATGCATATGAAAACATGGAACGTTTCACTTCAAAATACAAGGTTGTGGTTTTGTTTTAATAAATCCTAGCACTGAAATCGATTTACAGTGTGGCGCTGCTAGCAACCTAATGGTAGACAATTAGTGAGAAAAAATAAACTGAGCAAGGTCGAGAACTATTGCCTAGTATTTATATATTTATTTAATTAGTCACAACTAAAAAAAAGTATTCAATAAAAGGACGATGAACTGTATTTATCCTAAATGAATGCCGATTCGCTATTTGTCGGTGAACTATAGTCTGTTATCATTTTTGTTATGTTAATTGGTAATTCAACCAAAATGATAACATTTCTAGTCATCAATATAACTGGATAATTAAGTTTGTTTTTAATAAGTTATTCTGATTTGCTCTCTGTCCAGCCGACTGATATTTACATAAAATGGTCATGGCATCATTATTTGATTATAAATAGTCTTCAGTAAATACAAGATTGTAGAAAGCGTAGTGCTCTTCTCTTCTGCTTCTCAAGGAAGCGTAATTGGGTGAGTGCCTAGAGACGACGCCGTACAATCACACGATTCGAGTTCGAATCTCAGTGAATACCAACATTTTTGTCAATGCGTAACGAAGTCGGCAAAGAAGATTTAACTATTTTGGTCGATAAAACAGTGATGACTGATAACTAAATGATAACTAAATTAGTTATTTGAGTATATAACATGTATAATAGAATGTGTTATCAACTTGGTATCAGTGATAACTTAATTTATTTTCATTTAGTTATTTCAGGAACAAAATTCTGGTATCATTTTTGTTATGTTGGCTGTTAATTCCAGGGGGGTAATATACGGTGCATCGCGCCTCCTCTGCATGTAGTATGAAGCAAATGTAAATAAACAATCCCACAATTTTTTCGTTAGTCAGCAGTAGTGTAGGTTAACCAATATCCTACAAGATTCCAGTTAAAAAAATGTTACACTTGCCAAGCGGGGTGGCCCAGGGTGGCCCGCCTTTCCCAAGCGGCGAGGCCCGGATAATACATGTTAGGTAGGCTTGATTTGTTCGTGGATGACAGGCTTACTCCCCCCTGGTTAATTCAGCCAAAATGATAACAAGTTCGGTTATCAAAATGTCCGATAACCGGATAATAAAATTTGTTATCAATTAGTTATTCATTTTTGCTCGGGTTGTGTGCTTCGATAAGCTTGCGCGCGATGGCGTTGGCTTTCTCTGGAGGGGAAACAAGGATTTCTCCAGTGTCTCCCTTCAAGGGTGGGGTGGCCTGGGGCTTCTTTTTCAGTACTTTAGCTTCTTTCCAGAATGGCTTCGAGTAGTCTTTTATTTGCTTGATGTCGATGGAGAATTGTTTGTTACGAATATCAGTCATCCGATCCCCGATCAACTTGTTGAGGTGCGATAATTCTTGCTTCTTCAGTGGGCAACCAGTTCTCTGGAACTGTCTCCCAAAGGTATTCCTTTGTTGAATGATTTGCTGGATGGGCGTGTCAAACACTGCTAATTTTCGTTTCACCAGTACCCACCGAATACATGCAATTTCTGGGGAATGCAGGGCTTCTTCGAAATCATTCAGGTGTTGGTCGATGGCTTCGACGGAAGGCGAGTGGGTTTTCCGGAAGACTAGTCGACTGAAAGCAACCCAGTTGACTAGATGATAATCCCGCCTCATCCTTGGGACTGCTGGACTGCCGTAATCTGAGAAAGTGACGTAAGCGCCAAATTACAACATGCATGTTTTCCATTTTTCTGTTAAAGAGCTCGATGAGTACTACTCGTTAACACCATTTTTGGAAAATGGCGTATACGTCACTTTTTCAGATTACGGCAGTGGAGTAGGGGAGCAATCGAACTCGCAGACCACCGGGTAGTGGTCAGAGCTCAATTCCTGAAGAGTTGTTGGTTTCGAAAAAGCCATATCCGATAGAAAAATGTCGAAAGTCGAGGTTTTTCCGGTCGGAGAGAATCTTCACACCGATTGCTTCGACGAGTTTTGTTTTAGGATGCGGCAGGATCTCGTAGCGGATGCCGTGTCTGATTAGAATAGCCACACCTCCACCGTTTGAATTGGGACGGTCGAGGCGGACTACAGTATGATTGGCGAGTGAGAAATTCATTCTCGGGCTGAGCCGGGTCTCAGTAATTACTCCTAAGTCACTAGTTTGTTGGGCTAGGAAAAGAGCCAACTCAAGCTTTTTCGCTCTTATAGAGCGAGCGTTCCAATTGGCGATGCGAATTTTGCGGGGCTCAATTGACCCCATATTGGCACACCATATTTCCTAGGACCTTCACTTAGTCCGATCGGGTCTTGCAGTCTTTTAGCCTGCTGCAAAATTCTGTGAAAATACTTCACAACTCTGCTGAACTGTACAACGCCTCGTTACTTCCCGCTGGTTGCCAGGTATTTTGGCAGGAGCCTGGGTTTTCGGCAATGCAGGGACATTTTTTGCGCTCAGAGCAGGAACAGTTTGAGCCTTTGTCGCATGACGACCGGGTTGATAGGTAGTTGCTTATTTCCGAAGCCATAGGTACTCGGCGCGCTTTTGGCAAATACGATCTGTAGCCGGATGTGGGCCGCCGCAATTAGCACACCGCTTGGCTGACGCTTCTTTCTAGGGACCGGCCTCAGTGACGTGGGGGCCTGCCACAGTTGTTGCATCTCCCTTTTAGGTGGCAATTTATTTTGCCGTGGCCGTGGTACAGGCAGTTGGTACACTGCGTAACATCTGTACGCTTGTTTCGATAGACCACCCAGCGAACGAGGATTTGACCGATGGGTTTGACGTCTCGCTTCTTGAGGTTTGTGAGGCCTTTGGGGAAATGGATCAGGTAGTAAGGCTCCTCTTGAGCAGCACCTTGGCTGCACCTCCTTTCAAGAGGCCCGGAAGCCTCCTTTCAAGAGGCCCGGAAGCCTCCTTTCAAGAGGCCCGGAAGCCTCCTTTCAAGAGGCCCGGAAGCCTCCTTTCAAGAGGCCCGGAAGCCTCCTTTCAAGAGGCCCGGAAGCCTCCTTTCAAGAGGCCCGGAAGCCTCCTTTCAAGAGGCCCGGAAACCTCCTTTCAAGAAGCCCGGATGCCTCCTTTCAAGAGGCCCGGAAGCCTCCTTTCAAGAGGCCCGGAAGCCTCCTTTCAAGAGGCCCGGAAGCCTCGTTGAAGAGGCCCGAAAGCCTCGTTGAAGAGGCCCGGAAGCCTGCTTTCAAGAGGCCCGGAAGCCTCCTTTCAAGAGGCCCGGAAGCCTCGTTGAAGAGGCCCGAAAGCCTCGTTGAAGAGGCCCGGAAGCCTCCTTTCAAGAGGACCGGAAGCCTCCTTTCAAGAGGCCCGGAAGCCTCCTTTCAAGAGGCCCGGAAGCCTCGTTGAAGAGGCCCGAAAGCCTCGTTGAAGAGGCCCGGAAGCCTCCTTTCAAGAGGCCCGGAAGCGTCCTTTCAAGAGGCCCGGAAGCCTCCTTTCAAGAGGCCCGGAAGCCTCCTTTCAAGAGGCCCGGAAGCCTCCTTTCAAGAGGCCCGGAAGCCTCCTTTCAAGAGGCCCGGAAGCCTCCTTTCAAGAGGCCCGGAAGCCTCCTTTCAAGAGGCCAGGAAGCCTCCTTTCAAGAGGCCCAGGAAGCCTCCTTTCAAGAGGCCCGGAAGCCTCCTTTCAAGAGGCCCCAGCCTCCTTTCAAGAGGCCCAGGAAGCCTCCTTTCAAGAGGCCAGAAACCTCCTTTCAAGAAGCCCGGATGCCTCCTCTCATGAGGCCCGGGGGCCTCCTTCAAGAGGCCCGGAAGCCTCCTTTCAAGAGGCCGGAAGCCTCCTTTTCAAGAGGCCCGGAAGCCTCCTTTCAAGAGGCCCAGAAGCCTCCTTTCAAGAGGCCAGAAGCCTCCTTTCAAGAGGCCCAGAAGCCTCCTTTCAAGAGGCCCAGGCCTCCTTTCAAGAGGCCCAGGCCTCCTTTCAAGAGGCCCAGAAGCCTCCTTTCAAGAGGCCCGGAAGCCTCCTTTCAAGAGGCCCTGGAAGCCTCCTTTCAAGAGGCCGGAAGCCTCCTTTCAAGAGGCCCAGAAGCCTCCTTTCAAGAGGCCAGCCCTCCTTTCAAGAGGCCAGGAAGCCTCCTTTCAAGAGGCCCGAAGCCTCCTTTCAAGAGGCCCAGAAGCCTCCTTTCAAGAGGCCCTGGAAGCCTCCTTTCAAGAGGCCAGGCCTCCTTTCAAGAGGCCCAGGCCTCCTTTCAAGAGGCCAGAAGCCTCCTTTCAAGAGGCCAGAAGCCTCCTTTCAAGAGGCCAGGCCTCCTTTCAAGAGGCCAGGCCTCCTTTCAAGAGGCCCAGGCCTCCTTTCAGAGGCCCGGAAGCCTCCTTTCAAGAGGCCCAGGCCTCCTTTCAAGAGGCCAGGCCTCCTTTCAAGAGGCCCTGAAGCCTCCTTTCAAGAGGCCCGGAAGCCTCCTTTCAAGAGGCCCTGGAAGCCTCCTTTCAAGAGGCCCGAAGCCTCCTTTCAAGAGGCCCAGAAGCCTCCTTTCAAGAGGCCCAGGAAGCCTCCTTTCAAGAGGCCCAGAAGCCTCCTTTCAAGAGGCCCAGAAGCCT
This sequence comes from Armigeres subalbatus, assembly GCF_024139115.2. Classification (NCBI taxonomy): domain Eukaryota; kingdom Metazoa; phylum Arthropoda; class Insecta; order Diptera; family Culicidae; genus Armigeres; species Armigeres subalbatus. The sequence goes on from NC_085139.1 coordinate 192,751,596, forward strand.
CCTTTCAAGAGGCCCGGAAGCCTCCTTTCAAGAGGCCCGGAAGCCTCCTTTCAAGAGGCCCGAAGCTCCTTTCAAGAGGCCCGGAAGCCTCCTTTCAAGAGGCCCAGGCCTCCTTTCAAGAGGCCCGGAAGCCTCCTTTCAAGAGGCCCGGAAGCCTCCTTTCAAGAGGCCCGGAAGCCTCCTTTCAAGAGGCCCAGAAGCCTCCTTTCAAGAGGCCAGAAGCCTCCTTTCAAGAGGCCCGGAAGCCTCCTTTCAAGAGGCCCAGGAAGCCTCCTTTCAAGAGGCCCAGAAGCCTCCTTTCAAGAGGCCCGGAAGCCTCCTTTCAAGAGGCCCCGAAGCCCTCCTTTCAAGAGGCCCGAAGCCTCCTTTCAAGAGGCCAGGAAGCCTCCTTTCAAGAGGCCCGAAGCCTCCTTTCAAGAGGCCCAGGCCTCCTTTCAAAAGGCTGAAGCCTCCCTTTCAAGAGGCCCGGAAGCCTCCTTTCAAGAGGCCCCAGCCTCCTTTCAAGAGGCCCAGGCCTCCTTTCAGAGGCCTGAAGCCTCCTTCAAGAGGCCCGGAAGCCTCCTTTCAAGAGGCCCAGGCCTCCTTTCAAGAGGCCCGGAAGCCTCCTTTCAAGAGGCCCGAAAGCCTCCTTTCAAGAGGCCGGAAGCCTCCTTTCAAGAGGCCTGAAGCCTCCTTTCAAGAGGCCTGGAAGCCTCCTTTCAGAGGCCAGAAGCCTCCTTTCAAGAGGCCCAAGCCTCCTTTCAAGAGGCCCTGAAGCCTCCTTTCAAGAGGCCCGGAAGCCTCCTTTCAAGAGGCCTGAAGCCTCCTTCAAGAGGCCCGGAAGCCTCCTTTCAAGAGGCCAGGCCTCCTTTCAAGAGGGCCAGAGCCTCCTTTCAAGAGGCCCGGAAGCCTCCTTTCAAGAGGCCCGGAAGCCTCCCTTTCAAGAGGCCTGAAGCCTCCTTTCAAGAGGCCAGAAGCCTCCTTTCAAGAGGCCTGAAGCCTCCTTTCAAGAGGCCCGAAGCCTCCTTTCAAGAGGCCCGAAGCCTCCTTTCAAGAGGCCCGGAAGCCTCCTTTCAAGAGGCCCGGAAGCCTCCTTTCAGAGGCCCGGAAGCCTCCTTTCAAGAGGCCGGAAGCCTCCTTTCAAGAGGCCTGGAAGCCTCCTTTCAAGAGGCCGAAGCCTCCTTTCAAGAGGCCCGGAAGCGAAGCCTCCTTTCAAGAGGCCCGGAAGCGAAGCCTCCTTTCAAGAGGCCCGGAAGCCTCCTTTCAAGAGGCCCGGAAGCCCCTTTCAAGAGGCCCAGAAGCCTCCTTTCAAGAGGCCTGAAGCCTCCTTTCAAGAGGCCAGAAGCCTCCTTTCAAGAGGCCCGGAAGCCTCCTTTCAAGAGGCCCGAAGCCCTCCTTTCAAGAGGCCCAGGCCTCCTTTCAAGAGGCCAGAAGCCTCCTTTCAAGAGGCCCGAAAGCCTCGTTGAAGAGGCCCTGGAAGCCTCCTTTCAAGAGGCCCGAAGCCTCCTTTCAAGAGGCCCGGAAGCCTCCTTTCAAGAGGCCCGGAAGCCTCCTTTCAAGAGGCCCGGAAGCCTCCTTCAAGAGGCCAGAAGCCTCCTTTCAAGAGGCCAGAAGCCTCCTTTCAAGAGGCCCGAAAGCCTCGTTGAAGAGGCCAGAAGCCTCCTTTCAAGAGGCCTGGAAGCCTCCTTTCAAGAGGCAGGCCTCCTTTCAAGTAGGGCCCGGAAGCCTCCTTTCAAGAGGCCCTGAAGCCTCCTTTCAAGAGGCCCAGAAGCCTCCTTTCAAGAGGCCCGGAAGCCTCCTTTCAAGAGGCCGGAAGCCTCCTTTCAAGAGGCCCGGAAGCCTCCTTTCAAGAGGCCAGGAAGCCTCCTTTCAAGAGGCCAGAAGCCTCCTTTCAAGAGGCCCGGAAGCCTCCTTTCAAGAGGGCAGAAGCCTCCTTTCCAAGAGGCCCGGAAGCCTCCTTTCAAGAGGGCCCAGGCCTCCTTTCAAGAGGCCCGGAAGCCTCCTTTCAAGAGGCCAGAGCCTCCTTTCAAGAGGCCAGAAGCCTCCTTTCAAGAGGCCAGAAGCCTCCTTTCAAGAGGCCTGAAGCCTCCTTTCAAGAGGCCCGGCCAAGCCTCCTTTCAAGAGGCCCGAAGCCTCCTTTCAAGAGGCCCGGAAGCCTCCTTTCAAGAGGCCAGAGCCTCCTTTCAAGAGGCCCAGAAGCCTCCTTTCAAGAGGCCCGGAAGCCTCCTTTCAAGAGGCCAGAGCCTCCTTTCAAGAGGCCCAGAAGCCTCCTTTCAAGAGGCCAGGAAGCCTCCTTTCAAGAGGCCCAGGCCTCCTTTCAAGAGGCCCGGAAGCCTCCTTTCAAGAGGCCCGGAAGCCTCCTTTCAAGAGGCCCGAAGCCTCCTTTCAAGAGGCCTGGAAGCCTCCTTTCAAGAGGCAGGCCCGAAGCCTCCTTTCAAGAGGCCAGGAAGCCTCCTTTCAAGAGGCCCAGGCCTCCTTTCAAGAGGCCAGAAGCCTCCTTTCAAGAGGCCAGAAGCCTCCTTTCAAGAGGCCAGAAGCCTCCTTTGAAGAGGCCTGAAGCCTCCTTTCAAGAGGCCTGAAGCCTCCTTTCAAGAGGACCCAAGCCTCCTTTCAAGAGGCCCAGGCCTCGGAAGCCTCCTTTCAAGAGGCCGAGAAGCCTCCTTTCAAGAGGCCCTGGAAGCCTCCTTTCAAAGAGGCCTGAAGCCTCCTTTCAAGAGGCCCGGAAGCCTCCTTTCAAGAGGCCCGGAAGCCTCCTTTCAAGAGGCCCAGGAAGCCTCCTTTCAAGAGGCCCGGAAGCCTCCTTTCAAGAGGCCAGGAAGCCTCCTTTCAAGAGGCCCAGAGCCTCCTTTCAAGGGCCCGGAAGCCTCCTTTCAAGAGGCCCGGAAGCCTCCTTTCAAGAGGCCCAGAAGCCTCCTTTCAAGAGGCCTGAAGCCTCCTTTCAAGAGAGGCCAGAGCCTCCTTTCAAGAGGCCCCAGCCTCCTTTCAAGAGGCCCGGAGCCTCCTTTCAAGAGGCCCGAAGCCTCCTTTCAAGAGGCCCGGAAGCCTCCTTTCAAGAGGCCGGAAGCCTCCTTTCAAGAGGCCAGAAGCCTCCTTTCAAGAGGCCCGAAGCCTCCTTTCAAGAGGCCCGAAGCCTCCTTTCAAGAGGCCAGAAGCCTCCTTTCAAGAGGCCCGGAAGCCTCCTTTCAAGAGGCCCAGGAAGCCTCCTTTCAAGAGGCCCGGAAGCCTCCTTTCAAGAGGGCCCGGAAGCCTCCTTTCAAGAGGCCCAGGCCTCCTTTCAAGAGGCCGGAAGCCTCCTTTCAAGAGGCCAGAAGCCTCCTTTCAATAGGCCCGGAAGCCTCCTTTCAAGAGGCCCGGAAGCCTCCTTTCAAGAGGCCCGGAAGCCCTCCTTTCAAGAGGGCCAGAAGCCTCCTTTCAAGAGGCCCGGAAGCCTCCCTTTCAAGAGGCCCGAAGCCTCCTTTCACGAGGGCCGGAAGCCTCCTTTCAAGAGGCCCGGAAGCCTCCTTTCAAGAGGCCCGGAAGCCTCCTTTCAAGAGGCCCGGAAGCCCTCCTTTCAAGAGGGCCCAGAAGCCTCCTTTCAAGAGGCCGGAAGCCTCCTTTCAAGAGGGCCAGGAAGCCTCCTTTCAAGAGGCCCAGAAGCCTCCTTTCAAGAGGCCAGAGCCTCCTTTCAAGAGGCCCAGAAGCCTCCCTTTCAAGAGCCCAGGCCTCCTTTCAAGAGGCCCAGAGCCTCCTTTCAAGAGGCCTGGAAGCCTCCTTTCAAGAGGCCTGGAAGCCTCCTTTCAAGAGGCCAGGCAGCCTCCTTTCAAGAGGCCGGAAGCCTCCTTTCAAGAGGCCCTGAAGCCTCCTTTCAAGAGGCCAGGCCTCCTTCAAGAGGCCAGGCCTCCTTTCAAGAGGCCCGGAAGCCTCCTTTCAAGAGGCGTGGAAGCCTCCTGTGAAGGGGCCGGGAAGCCGCCTTTCAAGAGGCCCAGAAGCCTCCCTTTCAAGAGGCCAGGCCTCCTTTCAAGAGGCCAGGAAGCCTCCTTTCAAGAGGCCAGAAGCCTCCTTTCAAGAGGCCCGGAAGCCTCCTTTCAAGAGGCCGGAAGCCTCCTTTCAAGAGGCCAGGAAGCCTCCTTTCAAGAGGCCCAGAAGCCTCCTTTCAAGAGGCCTGAAGCCTCCTTTCAAGAGGCCAGGCCTCCTTTCAAGAGGCCCAGAAGCCTCCTTTCAAGAGGGCCCAGGAAGCCTCCTTTCAAGAGGGCCTGGAAGCCTCCTTTCAAGAGGCCCGGAAGCCTCCTTTCAAGAGGCCCAGAAGCCTCCTTTCAAGAGGCCCAGGCCTCCTTTCAAGAGGCCCGGAAGCCTCCTTTCAAGAGGCCAGAGCCTCCTTTCAAGAGGCCCGGAAGCCTCCTTTCAAGAGGCCCGAAGCCTCCTTTCAAGAGGCCAGGCCTCCTTTCAAGAGGCCCAGGAAGCCTCCTTTCAAGAGGCCCAGAAGCCTCCTTTCAAGAGGCCAGAAGCCTCCTTTCAAGAGGCCAGAAGCCTCCTTTCAAGAGGGCCAGGCCTCCTTTCAAGAGGGCCAGAGCCTCCTTTCAAGAGGCCCGAAGCCTCCTTTCAAGAGGCCAGGCCTCCTTTCAAGAGGCCAGAAGCCTCCTTTCAAGAGGCCCAGGAAGCCTCCTTTCAAGAGGGCCCGAAGCCTCCTTTCAAAGAGGCCCGGAAGCCTCCTTTCAAGAGGCCCGAGCCTCCTTTCAAGAGGCCAGAAGCCTCCTTTCAAGAGGGCCCCTGAAGCCTCCTTTCAAGAGACCCGGAAGCCTCCTTTCAAGAGGCAGAAGCCTCCTTTCAAGAGACCAGGAAGCCTCCTTTCAAGAGAGACCCAAGCGTCCTTTCAAGAGACCCAGAAGCCTCCTTTCAAGAGGCCCAGGAAGCCTCCTTTCAAGAGGGGCCCAGAAGCCTCCTTTCAAGTGGGCCCGGAAGCCTCCTTTCAAGAGGCCCGAAGCCTCCTTTCTTTCAAGAGGCCCGAAGCCTCCTTTCAAGAGGCCCGGAAGCCTCCTTTCAAGAGGGCCCAGAGCCTCCTTTCAAGAGGCCCGGAAGCCTCCTTTCAAGAGGCCAGAAGCCTCCTTTCAAGAGGCCAAGCCTCCTTTCAAGAGGCCCAGAAGCCTCCTTTCAAGAGGCCCAGGAAGCCTCCTTTCAAGAGGCCAGAGCCTCCTTTCAAGAGGCCCGAAGCCTCCTTTCAAGAGGCCCGGAAGCCTCATTTCAAGAGGCCCAGAAGTCTCCTTTCAAGAGGTCCGGAAGCCTCCTTTCAAGAGGCCCAGGAAGCCTCCTTTCAAGAGGCCAGGAAGCCTCCTTTCAAGAGGCCCAGAAGCCTCCTTTCAAGAGGCCCGAAGCCTCCTTTCAAGAGGCCCGGAAGCCTCCTTTCAAGAGGCCCAAGCCTCCTTTCAAGAGGCCCGGAAGCCTCCTTTCAAGAGGCCCGGAAGCCTCCTTTCAAGAGGGCCCAGAGCCTCCTTTCAAGAGGCCCGGAAGCCTCCTTTCAAGAGGCCCGGAAGCCTCCTTTCAAGAGGCCCGGAAGCCTCCTTTCAAGAGGCCCGGTAGCCTCCTTTCAAGAGGCCGGAAGCCTCCTTTTAAGAGGCCGGAAGCCTTCTCACAAGAGGCCGGAAGCCTCCCTACAAGAGGCTCGGAAGCCTCGTAGAAACGTGAGTAGAGTATTTTCAATCTACGTATTTATATCCCATCCCATAAATCGCATTGCCTACCGAAGTGAATCCAGATAGAATATTTTTGATAACTAATACAATATCTTATCCCAAGACAATCGTGAAGATGCTGAGGTATTCTCGGTTTCTAGTAGCAATGAAAGTCGGACTAGCAATCCTTCCCTTCCTATGTGACCGTAAGCACACTGCCGGTGTAGTTATTGACTAAAAATATTCGAACTTCCGAAACGTGTATATTGATAACCGACAACTGAGCCCCAAAACCCCCTTCGTGGCATCGCTACTGGGCTAAACAATGTTTGGCAAAATATATTTTTTGTACGTAAAACCCGTGCAAAAAACTCACTTTTTCGGCATTTATCCTTAACCGATTTACTCGAAACAATGTGGAATTCGACGCAGAATCTTGTCCCATTGTTTCTTATTGAAGATTAACCTGTATTGACTATGGGATCGGATGTTATGGCTAAAATACCAATTTTAAAACCCGTATAGGGAAAATCATCTTTTTGGCACTCGTGATCATCCGATTTCTTGGAATAAGCTTTTGCAATATAATTTGTTTATAAGCCCATGAGTGTTATTTTAGACTTTTCTTATGTAATTCTAAGCTAGCGTTTAGAAAGCATATTGCGTACGCGACTTGTAAAGCCTCTCGCACCCTTGGCTTTACAATCCGTATTGCAAAGTATTTAAATAACATTTATTGTCTCAAAGTGCTCAACTGTTCTTCAGTCAGATCAACCTTAGAATATTTATCCGTAATGTGGGCTCCATACTAAGCTTATAGTTTATAGATATAGAGCTGTTAACAGTTCGTCGCAATACTTTTCGGGCGATATTTCTTGCATATCTCTTGAAATCGCAAATAAACTGTTCCCCACTACTTTTTATGCCAAATTCTAATGTTAGCCGTAGGAACCTTTGCTCTTGTTCTTTCTTTTTGCTTCATGGTGTACGAACTAATTATGGTCACAATTAACCATTCACCATCATGTGTCGTATATTCAATATCTGCTCCCTCCAGTGGGCTCGATTTTCATTCATCCCGTAACATTCTCCGTGAAAACTTGTTTGACCTTGTTTGTTTGGAATAATGGAATGTACTTCTTAATCCTTTTGAAAGCCGACATCACCGCTAGGTGGATTATTCATCATTTTTGAAAATGTTTTTTTTTTTCAATTCAATAGTGAATGTGCACCAAGCTGCCAACGAGAAAGAGAAAAATTCGTTATATTTTGTTTTGGAAAACCAAACATCGACATTTTGCCCCGAATGGAGCACGTTATAGCTTCTTACCCAAGACACTGTTCAACGTTAGTAAGAAGAAAATGCAAGTTTGGAAAATGAAGCGTGAAAAAACGGTGCATGAGCGGATAGTTATGCACAATCAGCTTCCTATTCGTCTGGGTAGAGGATTTGGGAATTCACGTCGCGCTGGTGCTGCTGGTCCCAGTGAATATGGCCAGCAAGCGCAAAAAAACCGTTTTCCAGGCGCTCGGAAACTGCTTCCACCCTGGTGCTACTCTCTGTCAGCTTCTTTTGTCGGATTCGGTCGGTGTGTAATCATCCTTGCCCAGGGCTGATTGGAGGCAGAAGTACAAGTTGGCTGAATGAGCAAAAAAAATCGAACACCGCTTACCGAGCTCCGTTGGGTCCCGGCTGGGACGGGATGCAGAAAATGTAAAATGGCGAACGAAAATAAATTGAAATATTTCATTTGCAGATACGCTAAATGCATTTAACATTCTTCGCTTTTTGCAAAACATTCGCCTTTTTTTGCTCTCGCCAGCAAAGTCTTATCACCGCCAGCCATTCCAGAGATGTTTTTCAGACGATGGGAATGGCAGGAACTATACTTCACAACGGGGGGATGAGAACTCATGCTCAGTTTTCATTGATTGGTGTGGGAGCTTTTTTTTCTCGCGAACTCGCCAGGGAACATCGACGACGGGAAAAAGCGAGAGAGCTTCATGAAAGGACCAGCAACGATTTTACTACAATCAGCCAAGCCTTTCCACGAACATGGCTATAAAAGTATTGAACTGCAACGATCTTCTTCCTTTGGACCACACGCGCGGGCTCTCCGTTGGCTACGAAAGAGCGGGACAGACATGAAAGCTGCTGTTTTTCCCTTTCCACTCATATCCCGTGTGGGGTCTTTCTCTCAGCAACCATCACGTTGTAGAGCGATCTGTACGACGGTGAAAGACGAGAAAATGCTTTTTTTCTTCTTTCTGTTTTACGTGATAGAGCTTTCTTCCCATTCCTTCAACACATTGGAATTGATGCACGGTGTTCCTTGACAGCTTTGAAAATAAAAATGTGCTTCAAAAATATATTCGGTTCTTTATTTTTTTATTTCTTTATTTCAACGAGAGGCAAAGAAGACGCAGGAGACAAAGAAAACAAAGAAGACAAAGAAGACAAAGAAGACAAGAAAGACAAAGAAGACAAAGAAGGCAAAGAAGACTAAGGAGACAAATAAGATAAATAAGACAAAGAAGACAAACAAGACAAACAAGACAAAGAAGGCAAAGTAGGCAAAGAAGACAAGGAGGACAAAGAAGACAAAGAAGACAAAAAGGTAAAGAAAACAAAGAAGACAACTAAGGTAAAGAAAACAAATTTTACAAGAATAACGTATGTTGATTTTTTATACATGGAAGGCACACCGCGCTGACGTCCGCTGCTGTGGCTCTGTGTGGGTCTCCATGGGTGGAGGGCGGATCTCTCTCACGATTCCCCGACTGGCTAAACTTTGAAGCATGCCCACTGGCACACACAGGCGGCTGTCGTTTCTGGCTTTGCTTCTGCTGTTGGTTTGCTGGTTCGAAAGCTGAATTTCACGTTTCCAGCTCGCCGGACGTTGAAGACTGGGATGCATGGCAAAAAAGTGGTCGGTTATCAGCGAAGAAGTGCAGTTTTGCTTTACTATGGCGTGTCTACATCGAATGAATAATACATGTTCGCTCGTCTTCAAGCTCGCTGCCTGCTGTAGACTGACTCTGATTGCAACGTCGCACATAAGATGAATGGATTTATGAAGAAGCTTAGATTCGGGATTTGAGTGTGAAAATTAAATGGTTCTCGGGCGAATGACAAAATGGTAGCTGTATTGTATTGCTGCAAATGGCATTCTTCAATATTTACATCGGTTTTGGTCTTTTGTAATCTTGGTGCCCAATTGATTCATTGTTTAAAGATCTAATGAAATTTTGTTTTCAATCTAGTAAGAATTATTCATTAACTTATTTATTTTATATTGTGCGGAATTCAAACATATTTGATAAATAGAATTTTTGATTGATTCATTATAGCAACTATTGATATCCTTGATCTGAATATTGTCTTTATACTGTTCCATGTTTTTGTAAAAGTAATTTAGACCTTCCAACGAAACAACGCTGCGTTCATAATTCTTATAAAAAAAAGCAAAACTGCTTGTTCGCAGTAGGTCACCCTCCGTTGCAACTCTACTACCACATTCGGTGGCCGCTACTCCAGCTATTATCATCAACGCGTGTCTCGAAAAACTTTTCCTCGCATACTGTATCGATTAAACTTTACACTTCTCTTGGTTTGCATGCTGCCTTTCCAGCCCTCTGTCTAGTCACTCAAGAATTACCAATAACGACTTATCTGTGTCCTTAAGTTGCCAGGACTCCAAAACAAATCGAATAATTTATCACACACCGATACCCTTCAAAAATTCTTTATTTTTTTGGAGAATTTCAACAGAATTGTTGTTCTTCTTGGCTTTGAATGGCAAACAGTCAAAAAAATATTTCAATGAAGGATGTTTCGATCTGAACTGGTCAATCTAAAAATCTTTACTGAAGAATAGAATAAGATGTCACCACTTTTGTGGTCGAAATACGTATTTGTGAAGTGACAATCCAGTGATTAAATCAAATAAAATAGATTCAACTCATCTGACGACAATTGAGCTTTATCCAATTTTCGGTCAGCATTTTGGTCTGAAATAATGCTCTCTATGCCTTTGTGGAAATCCTCGGAACAAAAGGCCCAGAACAACACTGAATAGAAAATTGCTTCCACCGACCGGCAGCACGTACACTCGCATCCCGTTGGAATGAGGCGCGCACCACCAAGGCGCGAAAAGCAATATGCAGGCTGTTTTCGGCAGCCGCGCCAACCGTGTTGGAAAAGTAATTTTCGTTTCTTTCAGATTCAGCACGGAATCACGCCTTTGCCACCACCACCGCCTTTGCTGCGCCTCGCTACCACGGTGGACTTCCTCACGCTCAAAACACCAAGCATCAATATGACGATGATGATGACGATGACGAGGGTAATGGTGGTGGCGGTGATCAATTAACAACGCAATGCGCTTCGGGACAGCTAAAGAAACGCAACGCAACGGTTCGTGATTTCCGCCAAATGAAGGCAAAAACAATAATAATGCCGAAGAAAATGGTGGCGGGGAGGAACCAGGGTGCGTACATGTGTAAACGCTCCGGCGTTCTGGCCACAGGAAACCATTGATTAATTGAATTAATTAAAATCACTCGAGCTTAAAGGACTGATGTGCTGCTGACAGATTTCTAAGCCCGGTGGCAGTGCTAACAATGATTATGGCATTTTGCTTTCGCGTCGTTTGATTCTTGCAGGGACTTTCAGTAGGGGTTATACCTGAAGCATGGTTGCAGTGGATTCAGATCTGCTTTACTTTTCAATAATATAGGTCGAGTGTTCGCTAAAAAATATAACTCGTGCGGTTCATTTATTTATTGAAGATAGAAGAAAAAAAAAGATGAGAAACAGGAAGAAGAACGAAAAAGGAACGACTATTAAGTTTCTAGTGGATTAGAAATTGTTTCACATTTATTACATATGCATCAGCTCTTTATGAACTGATAAACAATGGTAGTTCGAGAAACATCCGAACTAGCTGCAAGTGTGTAGACTCTACACTGTAGAGAGTAGTGAAAAATGAGAAGGTAGTACACTGGGGTCTCTTTTTACGCGGGTCGCTTTTTACGTGACTTTTTTTACGCGGATTTTGGGATTCACGCGGTTTTAATTTTTTACGCGATTTTTCGAAAAAGTCTTGGAATTACGTGAAAATTGTAGAAAGTTGATTTTTTAACGACTTTTGCAAAGTCGTTATGGTTCTTTTTCGTTGTGGTTCTTTTTCGTTGTGGTTCTTTTTCGTTGTGGTTGTTTTTCGTGGTATTGCGCATAAGCCCCAAAATTTTATTCCCACCTTTGGGTTTCCGCGCCGAGCACTCAGCGCCAGACTCGGCGACAAGGAGATAGTGGTCAAGTTGGTACTCCTGATTTTTTGACAACTGATGTCGATTGGTTGTGTGAGTGCACCGGTGTAAAAAAATAGAGCTTTTAGCTGAAAATTTAGTTTTCAAATGCACATTTTGACAGCAATATAGATGTATGAGTAAATGAAATGTGCAAATACTCTATCGCGGAAGCAGTCGCTGAAGACAAGTGTCAATGTTTTCAGTGACGAAACGAAAAGTTTCAATGCAAAAAGCAATATTATCCAACGGAATTTCAATGCCTTCAGACGAGAGCGGCCAGTGGTGCATCAATCCTTTACTTAGGCCTCAATCCGAATCCGCACAGGTATTTCAAGTGCTTCAGCACAGATCTTCTAACACAGAACTTTGAACAGCAATTCAATTATTTTGTACGCTGAATTTTATATTCGTTCAATTAATTTATTGCAAACCGACGATTTCACATAACTAGTAATTTATTACTTTCACCTTAATGACACATGGAAAAACTAATCTAATTGGAAGAGGTGCTTTCTCACTTGGTGTCTGCGAACGAATGAGTGGGGTGTCAGGTCAGGAGGATTTGTTGGTTCGGTGTCGACGTCGCCGTCGTTAGTTGTGTTGCCAGAAAGGTCCAAAAGTTCTACATATTCGGTGCCCGGTAGCACCATTCGTGGCATATTCTCACACAGTGCGGCCAAATCAAATAAATAAACCAACAGTCGTTTTTGACGCGGTTTTCAAAAAAATATTCTAAGTTAGAAATATTTAATGGAGGTACGATGCTTCACTGATGAAAATGGACGTATGATTTTCAATCAAACGCCTTATGAAAATTTGCCACAAGGAATCGGTATGAATTTCAATATGTTGCCTTATGAACGATGATTTTCAATTTAAAAAAAAAGTTGAGTGCGGCAGACTGGGTTCGAACCATGGACGTCGGGGTCGGGAGGCCGGTATGTAGACCACACGCTCATCGACGCTTGAATACTCGGGAAGGTAACTGCGTATAAGAAGCACTGTAGGTGGAGCAATCTGTCGAAGATTCATAAGGCGCCAGTTATGAATTTCGATAGTCCAGTTCGCTGAGTGTGGGTCATTAGAGCGAAGGCCGTCAGTCCCGAAGGTCATTTGGCCACAGCCGTTAGGCCGAATGAGAAGTGAGAAGTGAGAAGTGAGAAATGAGAAAAAAGGTGTAATATGTGAGATGTGAGAAGTGAGTAGCAAGAAGGGAGAAGTGAGAAAGGAGAAGTAAGAAGTAAAAAGCAAGAAGTGTGAAGTGAGAAGCGAGAAGTGAGAAAGTGAGAAGTGAGAAGTGAGAAGCGAGAAGTGAATAGTGAGAAGTGAGATGAGAGTGGTGACAAGTGAGAATTAAGAAGTGATATGTGAGGAATGAGAAGTGAGAAATAATGTTTGAGATGTGAGAAGTGATAAGTGAGAAATGAGAAATAATTTGTGAGAAGTGAGAAGCAAGAAGGGAGAAGTGAGGAGAGTGAAGTGAGAAATGAGAAGTGACAAGTGAGAGCCGAGAAGTGAATAGTGAAAAGTAAGAGCCGAGAAGTGAATAGTGAAAATTGAGTAATGAGATAAACTTGTGAGATGTGAGAAGGGAAAATTGAGAAGTTATAAGCGGTAAGTAAAAAGAGGAAAGTGATAAGTGAGAAGTGACAAATAAGAGATTAGATAGAAAAATGAGATTTAAGATAGAAAAAGTTAGAAGCGAGAAGAGAAAAGTAGGAAGTACGTATTTAAAAATGAGAAGTGTTAAGTAAGTAGTGTAAAGTGTGAAGTGAGGAGTAAGAAGTGAATAGTGAGAAGTAAGAACTGAGAAGTAAGAAACGAGTGGTGTGACCCGAGAAGCAAGAAAGAAGAATTAAAAAGTGGATGAGAAGTGAGATGTGCGAAGTGAGAAGTGAGAAATAGAAAGGGAGAAATGAGAAGTAAGAAAACGGTAGCGAGAAGTGAAATGTGAGATTTGGGAAGTGTAAAGTAAGGAATGATATGCGAGTAGTGAGAAGTAAAAGATGAGCAGTGATGTGATTTTTGAAAAGTGAAAAGTGAGAGATAAATAGTGAGAAGTAAGATGTGGGAAATCAGAAGTGAGAAGTAATATATAAGATGTGAGAAGTGAGAAACAAGAAGGGAGAAGTGGTAAGGCAGAAATGAGAAATTAGAAGTGAGAAGTAAGAAGTGGGGAGCGAGAAGTGAGAAGTGAGAAGTGGGGAGCGAGAAGTGAGAAGTGAGAAATGAAAAGTGAGACGCGGGAATTCAGAAGTGAGAGACGAGAAGTGAATAGTTTGAAGTGAGAAATTAGGTAAATATGTGAAATTTGAAAAATGAGAAGTGCGAAACGAGAAGTGATAAGTGAGAGACAAGAAATGAGGAGCTATAAGTGAGAAGTGAGAAACTCGATACGAGAAGTGAGGTGTAAGATGTGAGAAGCGATAAGTGAGAGCCGAGGAATGGGTTGGAAGCGACAAATGAGAAGTGAAATTGAAAAGTTCAATATCAGAAGTGAGATGTAAGATGTGAGAAGTGAGAAACGAGAAGTGAGAGCCGAGAAATAGGTTGGAGGCGACAAATTAGAAATGAGAAATTCAATACGAGAAGTAAGATGTGAGAAGTGAGAAGTAAGAAGCCAGAATTCAATGGAGAGAACTGGGTTGTGAGAAGTGAGATGGGAGAAGTGAGGAGCGAGCAATGAAAAGTAGTAAGATGTGAGAAGGGAAGGCAAGAAGGGTGAAGCTCGAAGATAGAAGTGGGGAGTGGGAAGTAAGAAGTGAGAAGTGAGAATTGAGGAGCGAGAGGTGTAAAGTAAGAGGTGAGAAGTGAATAATGAGAAGTGAAAAATGAGATAAAGATATGATATGAAAAATGAGAAGTTATAAGTGAGAGCCGAGAAATGAGTAGCTACAAGTGAGAAGTGAGATTTAGAAGTGATAAGTGAGACATTTGATACGAGAAGTGAGATGTAAGATGTGAGAAGTGAGAAACAAGAAGTGATAAGTGGAAGCCAAGAAGCGAATGGAGAGAAGTGAGTTATGAGAAGTGAAGAGTGAGAAATAAAAAGCAATTTGTAAGATGTGAGAAGTGAGAAGGGCCAAACAGAAGTTAGAAGGGAGAAGTGAGGTGTGTGATGTATGATGTGAGAGGTGAGAAGCAAAAAGTTGAGAAGTGAGAAGTGAGAATCGAGAAGTGAGAGGCGAGAAATGAAAAGTGAGAAGTGAGATGTAAAATGTGAAAAAATGAGATAAAGATGGGAGATGTGAGAAGTGAGAAGGGAGAAGTGTACCACGCGAATTTGACGTCACACGTTTCATTGCTTGGATTGCAATCGTGGCGTCATGCTCGTTTAGCTACACTAGTTGAGAGTTCGTTTGGCTACCCTCGTCTTCGCCTCAGCTCGTCTATAGAACCTACAGTGTCTATAATCTAGACTTTCCGATTTGGGTACAATATTTAGACCACTACCCGGGATGTGGGTGGTCGTCAAAGCCAAGCAGTAGGCGACAGTAGGCCAAACGTCGTCTTGACGGAGCAGATCGGGATGTAGTGATGCATGAAGGGCGTTGACCCGAGAAGGCAACTTCTCGGCCAAAAGAAGCGAAAGGCACCAATCAAACACAAGTCACCGGGCCACAAAAGGGTACCTGCCGGCCAGTGCCAATGGCACAAGGGACGAAAATCCTTGGCAGCTGGTCAGTAGCTCAAAGCGGAAGTCGAGCGCATCTCTACCCGCAAGGAAAGTTAAGGACAGAGGCCTTGCTGCCAAAAACCGATAAGCATAAGTACGCCGACGTCGATGGAGGCGACCGAAAAGCTTTCGGCGCTGGAACAGGACGCACGAAGCGTCAGACGCACCAAGACTGCTGAAATAATCTTGGTGCTGAAACGTGGAGCTAGCGGGACGACTGGCCCAACCCTAGCACACATGTTTCACATAGGTTACTGCAACTCATATGTGACCAGATTTAGTCACAATCAAGTTGCTGTAACCATTTTGTCTGACTTGTGCTTGTGAGATCTTGGGTGACGGCCCCGAGGTGAGGTCGTTGCGGACGGAAGTGACCTTCCAGTGCAAGCAACTGGACGAGGTCACGAACGCGGACGACGTCGTCTCTGCCGTCAGAGAGCAGTGTGGTACAAAGGTCGTCTATTTGGTTAATGGAGCGAGAGATGTTGAAATCGGCTGGTCAGTAAGCCCAATAAGCAAACTGGACTGGTACTATTGGTGCTTGGAGTCGGGACAAGTCCTACGACTTTAAGGGCCCGAACCGTAGCAACCTGCGTCGTCATTGTGGTTGGAAAGGGCACAAGGCGCAGGAATGCGATAAGCTACCAAAGTGCCCATCTGCGCCAGCAAAAAGCAAGCATGTAATCACGTTAGGGGTGGACCTCCGTGTCCCATCGGAGAGGAAAACAAGAAGAAGCCACGCAAGCAATACAGTTGAATCTCAACCACTGTCCATCTGTCCAGCAACTGCTGTGGCAGTCAGTCTCGGAGTCGAGGACCGATGTTGCTCTCCTGTCCGACCCGTACAACGTCCCTGTCTTGGGTCGTTATTTACGTGACTATTTTCACTCGGAATTTATTCCATGTACCACAAGGAGCAAGAAATTTATTTGAATCAGGTCGACAGACCTTTTGTTGCGATGGGATTTTCCTAGGTTGATTGAAACCGTTTTGACAGCAGTGTCCATTTCACACAGCTTCAAAGCTGAAATTTATTTTCAAGTAATCAATTATTATTGAACTCATCATTTATATGAAGTAACTTACAAACTAGTTTCAGCACAATTCGCCACTCTAAACTGTTCTAATCAAATACTAGTTTTTCAGTTCAGTTATTTATTTGCCAGTGCTGTAAGTTTCACAAAATTCATCAAAGTTCACGCAACACCTTTGTTTACGCGTGTAGATAGAAAGGCCTTGCTGCAAGAATTTCTTGGAGAGACAAGAGACTATGCTGTGTACACATTATATTCTATCTACAATAAGGAACATGTACCATATATGAAACAGGTCGACAGACCTTTGGTTATGCGTGTAGATCAAAAGGCCTTACTGCAGGAATTTCTTGAATGGCCAAGAAGTTATTTTTTATTCACATTCTATTCTATGCACAACAAAGAGCATGCACCAAATTTGAAACAGGTCGATAGACCTCTGGCTATGCGTGAGAATAGCGAAAACTGTTTTTTTTAATTAAAAGTCGTTTTTTACGCGGTTTTCGGGATTTATTATTTATATATTTTTTACGCGGTTTTTAATAAAGGTTCGGAAACACGCGAAAACCACAAAAAAACGATTTTTAGTGAAGTCGTTTTTTACGCGGTTTTTGGGATTTACGCGGAACGTATCCCCCGTGTAAAAACCGACTCCAGTGTACAGTAAGATTAGATGTGAGCAGTGAGTAGTGAGATGTGAGCAGCAATATTTGAAGAAATAAGATGTTGAAGTAAGTAGGAAGTAAAAAAAGATAGTGGAGATATAAGATATGAGGTATGAGGAAGAAGGTAGAAATAAGCAAGAAAAAGGATGCAGAAATAAGGAAAAATGAGGCAGAAAAAGAAAAGGGGGAAAATAAGAAGAAAACAGTAGGAAGTAAGAAAATTTATGAACAAGGAAGAAGGAAAAGGAAGAAGAAAGAAGAAAGGAGGAAGTAGGCAAAAGGGAGAAAGAAGGCGAGAAAAGGAAGAAGAAAGAAAGAGAAGGAAGAAGAAAGAAAAAAATGGAAAAAGAAAATAGGAAGAAGGAAAGAAGGAAAAACAAAGAAAAATGAATGAAGAAGGAAAAAGAAAACGGAAGCAGCAATAAGGATGAGCGAAGAAGGAAGAAAGAATCAGGGAGAAGGAATAATGAAGAAAGAGAAGGAAAAAAGAAGAAGGATAAAGAAACAAGGAAGAAAGAGGAAGAGGTATGAAGGAAGTAGGAAGAGGGAAAATAGAAAAAAAAACAAAAGTAATAAGGAAAAAAGAGAAAGAAGAAAAAAGATGGAAGGAGAAGGAAAAGAAAAGAACACTTTTCACTTCCCACTTCTCATTAATTTACTTCCTGCCCTTACTCTTCAATTTAGTTCCTGCTTCTCGCATTTTATTTTCTCATGTGCAATGAGAAGTGTCATGGCGTTCCAGCCTGTCAACGTTCTACACAGTCTAGTTGAATAAAACGGATCAATTAAGTTGCAATCTAGTACATATCTCAGAAGTATTTCCGGACTGAGCCTTTTATTCGATCAGATGAAATTAAGGGTTCGTTTAGCGACTTTTGGGGTATTGTCCTCGCCTTTAGCCAATTTTAATGTCTCTGCCTATGATTGCATATTCGTAGTCATGGGATAAATAAAAGGATAAAGTTGGTGATTTGCATAAGTATGGAAATGTAAATAATTTCCTAAAAAATTCGTGTTTTTTTAAATTACTTGAAAGATTTTTTTTTTCCAAGTTCGTTTATTTGGTAGGCTCAGGCGTGTATAACACTTTACGGAGCCATGGTTCTTTGTGATATATACAATCAATATCATTTTATTATACAGTTAATAAGAGAGGGAAGCCAGCGTACTCGTGGTGACTCGAGGTTAGTTTACAATGTTTAAGGATGGACGGGGCATAGGATTCGGTATAAGGGAATTTCAGCTTCTCATCCGGCCATTTGGCGTCAGGGACGATGTGGCGTGTCGTTGTGCTCGAGGAATGGTTCGACTGGGAGCATCTTCCAGATGGCAAGAGCTATGGAGCACTACGGAACAAAAAGGCATAGACTAAACAAAAAAAAAACTTTGAAGAAAGAAAGAAAAAAAACCAAGTATTAGATTTTGATGTCAGAAGTACAAAGAAATCTATAAATGGCCTCCATATAGACAAAATCACGATCCCCCAAAACACCTCGAACTTCCCTGAAGGGTTGTTTACCTCGGGCCACAAGGGTATCCAATAATTTCTCTCTGGGGGCGTCAGGACCAAGCAGGACCAGGTCCGAGCAGGACCAAACTACGTGATCGATGTCATCATAACCGGCTCCGCACCTACATAAGTTGCTATCGACAAGGTTTATTCTGTACAAATGTGCGTTTAGTGAATAGTGATTGGACATAAGTCTCGACATCACGCGAATGAAGCCTCGACTTAAGTCCTCACCTCTGAACCACGCTCGCCCAGAAACTTTTGGAACTATAGAAAATAGCCACCGTCCAAGTTCGTTGTGTGTCCAATTTCTTTGCCAACTTTGAAGAGTACTCTGACGGACTAATGGGAAAAACTCGTTGCTCGAGAATTGTCTATCATAAACCTCACCTTCCTGTGCGCCCACCTTTGCCAGCGAGTCTGCCTTCTCATTGCCGTAGATTGAGCAGTGAGATGGGACCCAAACAAAGGTAATCTTGAATGATCTTTTCGATTCAAAACACGCATCTGCTCTCTTATGTTTGAAAGAAAGTAAGATGCGTAGCTTAACAGGTTTCATCGACTGGAGTGCCTCGATAGAACTAAGACTATCCGAGAAGATGAAATAATGGTCTACGGGCTGATTGGAAATTATCCCCAAAGCGAAGTTAATTGCTGCCAGCTCAGCAACATAAACCGAACACGGTTCCTGAAGTTTTGGAAGGTGGTTGAAGTTACATTGAAAACACCGAAGCCAGTGGATCCGTTGATGCGAGAACCATCAGTGAAATATCTGTTGTTGCAATTGACATGTTCATATTTTTCAGAAAAAAGTGAGGGAATAGATATTTGTCGAAGATGATCTGGTATTCCTTGAATAGCATGTTTCATGGACAGATCGTATACAATTGAAGAACTGTCGTTGGTGAAGTGAACTCGAGGGGGATTATAACACGGAAGACAAAGATCTGACGATATGTAGTTGAGATAAACTCTTAGGAATCTTGAACGACAAGTTAGTTCAAGCATATTATCGAAGTTATCTAGAACAAGTGTGTTACTTGTTCCACATTTGATGAGTATTCTAAGTGAGAGCTCCCAGTAACGGTGCTTTAAAGGAGTGACTCCAGCAAGCACCTCCAGGCTCATGTTATGCGTTGAATGCATACAACCAAGGGCAATACGCAAACAACGATACTGAATTCGTTCCAATTTGATCAGGTGGCAATCAGCTGCTGAGAGGAAGCAGAAGGAGCCATACTCTAAAACAGAGAGAATAGTCGTTCTATAGAGTTTGATGAGGTCTTCCGGGTGAGCACCCACCATGTTCCGGAGATAGAACGTAGAAAATGGATCCTTTTCCGGCATTTTTGTATCAAATACTCAATGTGGAGTTTCCAGGTACATTTGGAATCAAACACGACCCCAAGGTATTTAGAAGATAAAGATTGGTTGATGTCATCATTCAACAGCTTGAGTTTCAGTTGAGCAGGATACCGCTTCCTAGTAAACACAACCAACTGAGTTTTTTGCGGTGAAAACTCGATCCCTAAATGTCTGGCCCAAACAGTCAGATTATCCAGGGTACTTTGCAATGGTCCTGTAAGACAGCTGCACATGGACCTCTTAGAGAGACCACGGCATCATCTGCAAGTTGTCTGAGCGTGCATTGTCCTTCCAAACAATTGTCACTATCTTTAACATAGAAATTATAAAGCAAGGGACTTAAACACGAACCTTGGGGAAGGCCCATGTAGCTATTTCTGGAAGTTGTCAGAGTGTTGAGTGTGAAATTCATTTGTTTTTTTGACAACAAATTGTACAAGAAATTATTCAAAATAACGGGTAATCCACTACTGTGCAGATTGCCTGACAGTACTTCTATGGAAACTGAATCAAAAGCGCCCTTAATGTCCAAGAATACTGAAGCCAATTGCTCCTTGTGCGCAAAGGCCAGTTGTATATCTGAAGAAAGCAACGCTAGACAATCGTTTGTTCCTTTCCTTTCTAAATCCAAACTGAGTATTTGAAAGCAATGCATTTTCTTCGACCCAATGGTCGACTCTTGAAAGGATCATTTTCTCCAATAATTTTCTCATGCATGATAGCATGGCAATCGGTCGGTATGAATTGTGATTAGACGCTGGTTTTCCAGGCTTTTGAATAGCTATTACTTTGACCTGTCGCCATTCAGGTGGCACAATGTTGTACTCCATGAAACAGTTGTACAGGTCAAGTAATCGTCTTTTTGCGATATCTGGGAGGTTTTTAAGAAGATTGAATTTGATGTTATCGCATCCCGGAGCAGAGTTATTCGATGAAAGAAGAGACATAGAAAGTTCCAGCATTGAGAATGGTCCACCCAAAGAACCGGGATCAGTGACTGATTCTCGAAATAGCGGTTCTGCTGGTACGGAATCTGGACAGACCTTTTGCGAAGTTGAATATCCATCGATTGGAGTATTCTTCACTCTCGTTGGTGGAAATGCGGTTCCGCATGTTGCGGGCCGTTTTCCAAAGTGTTGTCATTGAGGTTTCTCGCGATAGTCCTCGACAAAACGTCGCCAGTAGCTACGTTTTTTGCCTTGAGAAGATTTTTGAGCTTTTTTCGAGCCTCAAATACTCTTCAAAGCTCGACCTTCCGTGTTTACGGAAGGCCTTGAAGGCATCAGATTTCTCAGAATACAACTTAGTACATTCATCATCCCATCCAGGAGTGGCTGGTCTTCTTATGACAGATGTACTTGGAACGCGTCGTTTCTGAGCTTCTAGTGCGCTTTTTGAATCAACTCAGTAAGGAATCGATATTCATCCAAAGGTGGAAGAGTATCAGTTGATTCAATACCAATTTTTACCGCCGATGCAAATTTTGGCCAGTCAATGTTTTTCGTGAGGTCGAAAGGAACATTAACTGGCTCAAATTGTTGATAGCTACTTTTAATTGTGGTAACTATCGGCATATGATCACTACCATGGGGATCTTGAATTACCTTCCACGTGCAATCTAATGATAGTGAATTTGAACATAAAGACAGATCAATACGGCTTTGTTGACCATTTGGTCCTATTCGAGTTACTTCACCAGTGTTCAAAATATTCAAATTGAAATCGTCACACAAATCATAGAAAATAGGCGCTCTATAATCGTCATACGTTTCGCCCCATCCAATACCATGTGCGTTCATATCACCCAATATCAATACTGGAGATGATAGGAGGGAGACTGCGCTCCAAAAATGTCTACGATTAATAGAGGCATTTGGAGGAATGTACACTGAAGCTATGCAAAGATCTTTATTCTTCACATTTACTTGGCATGCGACGATTTCTAAGCCGGGAACAGTCGGAATGGGAATTCTGTAGAAGGAGTAGCAAAAAGAACGCCACCATAATGATCATCCCGATCTTGGCGAATAATGTTAAAATCGTGGAAGTTGATTTCATCTTCAGAAGAAAGCCATGTTTCACAGAGTGTAAATATATCGCAATCGGAATTGCGAATCAAAACTTGAACACGTCTAATTTATTTTTCAGACTGTGACAGTTCCACTGCAGCACAGTGATTGTATCTTCGGTGTTGGCCGTATTATCCATCGAAAGATACAATTTCTGCAAGAAGGGCCATGAAACAGTCAATTGCTTCAGATAACTTTCAACTGTTGGAATAAAGAGGTCAATGATTGGCCTCAATGAATTCGGAATATTGAACAAGTTCAAAAACGGTCCACAAGGTCCTTAAAGGAGATCAATCCTCGCTTGGACGGAATACTTTTTCTAGAAGTGTGAATTTGTTTTTCTTTCGTTGATTCTTCCTAGCCGGATGTTTCTTCGAAACATCGGATTTGGCAATGGCGGAATGCCTTTACCGCAACTAGGATCAAAAGAAGCAGTAGGGACAGGTTGCTTCGGAATTTTAAATAAACCCCATTACCTTCAGATTTTGCCAAGCTTTATGGATGATTTTTGTTCTCTTGCGGCGCGATCCCGGGGAAGACGGTTGCTTCCTCTTTTCGGGCACGTGTACCTCCGCAGGATCATCCATATCGGCTGCGTCAGAGTCCAATTCATCAATGGATATGGAATCATAATAATCACTCACACGAACGGTGGCTGAAATAGCAGTCGATGCAGTGGCTGTGGCGGATGTGTCTTGCGACTTAACCATTTCCGCATACGACTGCTTGGAGCGCTGTACCAACGAGCGCTTCACTTTTTGGGTGCGCTTTTTGTACACCGGGCATTCCTGCAAACCATGGGGAGGATTCAAACCACAATAAGCACATTTTGTTGCTTGTTGCTGGCAGAACTCCTCCCGATGTCTTTCTGAGCATTTGCCACAACGTGGTTTGTTGTCACAAACTCGGCAGTGTGACCAAGTTGTTTGCAGTTGGTACAATTAAATACCCTTGGCACAAAAAAGACGCACCGGAAACAACATATTTTCTATATCTACATACTTTGGAAGCATCGAACCGGCGAATGTCACCCGAAGCGAGCCCGACTTGAATAAACCTTTTTGCCATCTACCGTGGCTGCTGAATGCAATTCCTGCAGACCAGAATATCCACGGTAGATTGCGGGGCGTTCTTTAGGCGACCTTTCCCTGCAAGCACATCCTTGCAAGTCAAGCTCGCTGCGTTGATTACGCCTTCTATCTCGACCTCCCGCGAGGGCACATAAACTAAATATTCAACATTGTACGCCCTGTCGCCAGCAATTTCATTCGCCACCTGGTATGTAGGTGCGGTGATGCGTAGTTTGTTCCTGTTGATTTGGCTGAATTCAAGCTTCGTAAAACGACGCGTCAAATCTCGTTTTATGCCCAGAAAATCTAGGCTCTTCACTTTCTGCCGAAAAGTAAACAACCCAAGGCCCAGGCGAAGCCGCATGGTACAATCGTGTGCGCCCTGAATCTTTTGGAGGCCCATTGCCTTCCACAGTCTCTGTCTCCATTCTCACCCCGCAAGGTGGAAGGATGATTTTGCTTATGTTAACTTAAGAC
This sequence comes from Armigeres subalbatus, assembly GCF_024139115.2. Classification (NCBI taxonomy): domain Eukaryota; kingdom Metazoa; phylum Arthropoda; class Insecta; order Diptera; family Culicidae; genus Armigeres; species Armigeres subalbatus. Next base: position 192,774,399 of record NC_085139.1, read on the forward strand.
TAATAGCTAATCAGAAAAAAAACTTAAAAAAAACTAATTTTATTTATTCTATCAGTCCCACTCCGAATCAAGCAGATGGGAGAACAATAAAAACGTTTCTATTTATCTGCCCCTGCTGCTGTAGGTAGCAGCAGTAACAATAGCCTGCTTCACTGGCGTCGCCAGAAGCAGCTACTTCACTCGCCGACAGCGATCGCCTTGGATCCGTAGGTAGGCACCACACAATAGACTCGCACTACCGAACACAATCCGCGATGAGACACAGCACACACGTCTGGCTCGTTCGAACTATCGGCACGGAATGAACTTGAAAGATTCTGGCTGATTGTATTAAAGAGACGCGGGATTCAAAGTCTGGCAGAATCCAAGCTGAATCAAATCCATACCCAGTATCAGATGATGAACCATTCGGAATTGCTTCATTGAGCGCAATCAAGAGAACACCAATCCCCCCCCACCTCCTGGTCATTTGGTCGAACAGGTCCTTTAGCCGAATAGGTCAATTGGCCGAATAATTTATTTGACCCAACATCATTTGGCCGAATAGGTCATTTGGCTGATTAGGTCATTTAGCCGAATAGGTCATTTGGAAGAATAGGTCATTTGGACGAACAGGTCATTTGACCGAATAGGTTATTTGGCTGAATAGACCATTTGGCCGAATATTTCATTAGGCCGAATAGGTCAGTTGGCCGAAAAGGTTATTCAGCCGAAAAGGTCAGTTGGCCGAAAAGGTCATTTGGCTGAACAGGTTATTTGACCACCTTAGTAACATTTTACGTTTTATAACGCTCTTGAAGACCATAATTCACTCTACAAGAGTGTTATAAAACCAGTTTAAAACTAAAAAGTTACTTGGGAAAATAGAACATTTGTCCTAACAATTCATTAGGTTGTACAAGTCATCGAACAAGGTAATTTCACCGAACAGATCATTTGTCCGAATAGGTCAATTGGCTGAACAGGCCATTTGGCCGAATAGGTCGTGTTGCCGAATAGGTCACAAATAAATATCGAAATGGAACGCATCTACCCCTGTATCTACTCTGTACAAAAGAGGGCTAATAAATCGGGTATTTTTCTTACACCAAGACCGGACCAAATTAGTTTAATTTCGCTACATAATAAGCAGTTATTTGACGTCTCGCTTCTCACTTCTAGATCATCATTTCTCACTTCTCACTGCAAAAAGTGAGAAATTAGAATTTAGAAATGATGAGTAAGAAGATAGACGCCTCCTTTCATTCTTTGCTTTTTCCACTGTTCACAGTGAGAATTGATAGGGAGAAGTGATAAGTGAAACAGATCACTTCCCACTTCTAACTCTTTTTTTCTCACTTTTCACTTTCACTGTGAAAAGTAATTATTGCACAGTGAGAAGTGAGATGTTTTACCACTCTCTTCGCACCTCTCATTTTATACACTGAGAAGTGAGAAATAAGTATTGCGAAGTGAGAAGTGAGACGTCTCACTACTTACTTTGCAATTCTCATTTTTCACTGTGAAAAGTGAGAATTTGATAGAGCAAGAAAAGAAGCGTCACACTTCTCACTCCTCATTACTCTTTTTACACTGTAAAAAGTTAGAAGGGCGAAGCTAGTAGTGAGACGTTCAAATTCTCATGTCGCACTACTCATTTTTTACGATGAGAAGTGAAAAGTTGAGAGTAAGAAGTGAGAATTTTGACGTCTCACATCTCACTCCTAATTTCTCACTTTTAACTTCGCACTGTGAAAGTTGGAAAAGTGAAGTAAAAAGAGAGACGCCACTCTTCTCACTCATCAGAAATTATTATCGAGAAGTGAGAAGTGAGATGTCAAATGACATTGTTGGTCAAATGATCTATTCGGCCGATTGACCAATTCAACCAAATGACCTATTCGATTGTCTTACATTGTAACAATAAAAGTTAGAAGTTATTCATTATAAAGGAGAAAATATTTTACTTGCGATTTCTACTGCTTGTTTACATTCGGAAGGAGGGCTAGGTTTTAGAATCCTATTTGCATGTGGCGTTACTACCAAGATGGGCAGTAAAATAAATCCTCCGGTGGATGGATTTTGGTAGCCGATGGGATGACAAATCACGGATGCGATGGATGGCGGAGGAAACATGGAGGAAAACGGATCGATCTACAGGGTTCACGCGAAAAACGAGAGAAAAGAGGCCTTCGATCATAGACTGTACGCCCGCTACGCCTCCTAAAAAGTGTTTCTGAAAAAATCAAGTAATTGAGTCAAGCGAATAAGCTAACAGCCATACGATACTGGACCGATAACATGGGAGTCAGAAAAATATTTTAAGCTTTTTAACTGGAATGTATTCAACCTTCTAAGACGACTTGTCGAGTCAAGTACGAGACACTGAAGACGACCACACAGTTGTGGTGAAATACGTATCTGCAAAGATATCGAAAATAATTGGTGGAATTAAATGGAGAGTACTTAACTCGTCTTAGACGGTTGGACATGGTAGTGCCGAGATAGTGCAGCAGTATTTGTACGAGGAAGGCTCCGGCTCTAGTCTCAGGACCAAGTCGGCTACCGAAGCCGCAACGGCGACGGTCGCCGTTGCCGCCATTACGATTGTACCCGCTCAGTCATCCCCCTACCAAGTAGCAGTGCAGCCTACTCTGTCCTCCGCTCTCGAGCGGCCATTGCTGGCACGAACCAGCTAGTCGTTTAGAGAGGCGATCTTCCGTAAGTGGCCATTGAATCTCGTCAACCAGTTTTGGGTTCCCGTTTCGAGCGGCCACTGTAAGCCCAAACTAGCTACTCGATGAGGAACGCCCTTCAATAACCTGCCAACGAACCTCGTTTACCAGCTGTAGTTCCCGTTTCGAGCGAGTGCCGGAAACCATTTTGTTTGACCAGCTTATCGCCATTCCATGTGAACACATTCCACGCGAGGCCCTTCATTGGTGAATGATTATCCCTCCCTACAAGACGCGATTGAGTGTTACTTCCGCCACCTGCCTGCCACTTATTCATCGTCGTTAATGACGCAGTGACCCGCTTCAACCGGTTTGTCGCATCGCACCACCCCACGTCGTCGCCGACATGCAGTCCTACCCGAGCCCTACCCGGGCCCAACCGAACGACTGCGCGAATGGTGCTGATCATCCTTCTCCATTTGCCCTCTCGCCTTTTCAGGAGAAGAAACGCCGCCTGAATGAAACGGAGTGCGAGGAGATGGAACAGCTGTGCCGTTCTCAAGAGACACGCAAGTTCTACCAGAAGCTCAACGCATCCCGCAAAGGCTTCGTGCGGCGATCCGAAATATGCCGGGATAAGGATGGGACATCTTGACGAACGAACGTATGGTAATCTAAAGGTGGAAGCTGCACTACGAGGAACATTTGAATGGGGCTGAGAGTACTGGCAGTGAAAGTCAAGGCAGCGGAGGAGATGACTACGTCAGTTCAGCGGACGATGGAAGCCAACCAGCCCCCACCTTGAGGGAAGTTAAGGATGCCATCCAACAGCTAAAGACTAATAAAGCAGCTGGTAAGGATGGTATCGGAGCTAAGCTCATCAAGATGGGCCCGGAAAAGCTACCTACTTGCCTGCACAAATTGATAGTCAGAATCTGGGAAACTGAACAGCTCACGAAGGAGTGGAAGAAAGGGGTTATATGCCCCATCTACAAGAAAGGCGACAAACTGGAGTGTGAGAACTTTATTTGCTTCGCGGATGACATGGACATTGTCGGCCGAACATTTGCAAAGGTGGCAGAACTGTACACCCGCCTGAAACGTGAAGCAACAAATGTTGGACTGGTGGTGAATGCGTCAAAGACAAAGTACATGCTTGTGGGCGGAACCGAGCGCGACAGGGCCCGCCTGGGAAGCAGTGTTACGATAGACAGGGGATACCTTCGAGGTGGTCGAGGAATTCGTCTACCTCGGATCCTTGCTAACAGCTGACAACAACGTTAGTCGTGAAATACGAAGGCGCATCATCTGTGGAAGTCGGGCCTACTACGGGCTCCAGAAGAAACTGCGGTCGAAAAGATTCGCCACCGCACCAAATGTGTCATGTACAAGACGCTTATAAGACCGGTTGTCCTCTACGGACATGAAACATGGACAATGCTCGAGGAGGACTTGCAAGCACTCGGAGTATTCGAGAGACGGGTGCTTAGGACCATCTTTGGCGGAGTGCAAGAAGACGGCGTGTGGCGCGAAGAATGAGCCATGAACTCGCCTAACTCTACGGCGAACCCAGTATCCAGAAGGTAGCTAAAGCCGGAAGGGTACGATGGGCAGGAAATGTTGCAAGAATGCCGGACAGCAACCCTGCAAAGATGGTGTTCGCTTCCGATCTGGCAGGTACGTGACGGCGTGTAGCGCAGCGAGCGAGATGGGCAGACCAGGTGCAAAACGACTTGGCGAGCGTGGGGCGTATCCGAGGATGGAGAGATGCGGCCTCGAACCGTGCATTGTGGCGTCAAATTGTTGATTCAGTGTTATCTGTTTAGATGTTAACTAAATAAATGAAATGAATGACGACCGGCTTACGACCCACTAGGTCAGACGATAGCCTATCTATCATCTGGTTGAACTGTTCTAATGGCCACCTTGGTGGGGCACAGCAGCTACAATAGAACACACCATTGATCTTAGCTATCGCGACACCCTCAGCAGAGGAGTGTATCACCTCTTGGATTGGGTACTGTCCCGTCGTGCAAATAGTAGCCATCCTAGACCCGTCCGCCACCCAATTGCCGTTATCGACAGGGACGTTGTACGGGTCGGACAGGAGGGCGACATCAGTCCTCGACTCCGAGACCGACTGCCACAACAGCTACTGGGCAGTTGCACAGTGGTTAAAATTCAGCTGTGTTACTTGCACGGCTTATTCTTATTTTTCTCTCCGATGGGACACGAAGACCCACCCATAACGTGGTTACAGGCTTCCTTTTTGCTGGCGCAGATAAGGCTTTTTGGTGCCTTATCACATTCATGCGCTGTGTGCACTTCCTCACCACAACAACGACACAGGTTGCTACGGTCTGGGCCCTTACAGTTGTAAGACTTGTGTCCCAACTCTAAGCCGCCCACATCGATTTAAGGACTTCAGCATACTTTGCCTTATCAGTTTTCACCAACAAGGCCTCGCCTTTGTCCTTAGCTTTCTTGGCGGGTCGAGATGCGTTCGACTGCCAGGGATTTTCGGTCCCTTGTGCCGATGGCACAGACTGGCTGGTACCCTCTTGCGGCCCGGCGACTTGCGCCTGGTCGGTGCCTTTCGTCTTTTTGGGCCGAGAAGTCACCTTCTCGGGTCGACGCCCTTCGGGCTCCTTTGCACCCCGATCTGCTCCTCAGACGACGTTTGGCCTTTATGATTACACGTTGTTTGGTTTTGCTCTGAACGCCTTCGCCGGATTGCTGCCTGAGCCATTTCGGGTTGGACGAAGTTTTTTCATCATTGGCCGTCAAGGCGAAATCAATTGCCCTTTTGAGTCATGGTTGCTCCTTCAAGGAAAGAGGAGGCATCGGTTTGAGCACCTTTGTCGGCCATCTCTTCCCATCATCCGCCTGATAAACGCATACCGTTCTTGTCTTTGCGACTCGAACAGCCTGGCGAAGCATCCGAAGGTTCTGTTTTAGCTCCTTACTGATGTACCGTGGAGGAATGGATATAAAACTTATTTTGAGAATAGAAATTTTGTCTACAAGCAGCGATGTTTGCATACGTGAGAGAGATTTTGAGAAATTTTAATTCAATGCAGTCCTCGCTACTCGGTAAGGAGCAGGAGGAGCAACATTTTTTCGTGGATTGTGGTGGGCATAACTGATTACGGATCAGTGTTGGGAAATGTACAGTAAAACACTTTGATTATGCTGACTGACACTGAGAAGTACTGTTTAAATTAAAATAACTTCGGAGAGTATTAAAAACTTCAGAAAAAAAACCAACCGGACAACGCAAAAGTACAATGCGGTCTGAAATAAAGATTTAATCTCTATTTTAAAGAATTAGTAGCACATCGAATCGGTAATTTGAACAACGATGAATGTGACGACAAATACATATCAAATATATATTTTTAACTGTTTGTAACTAATATTTGTAACTTTTTCAAGTACGGTAAATGATTACATGGGGTGACCATTCTCGAATTTGAAGGTGATGCCTCTTCTCACTCTCATGGCAAAAACACATTGCTATCTCGGGGCTACTTTGCGATTTGGACGTAGCGACCACAGTGTATATTCGATGTGTAGTATCGAAAGCTCCCTCACAGGTACATAACAGCCGTTCGAAGCGTAATGTTTCGAATAATCTTAATAATGTTAGAAAGGGAAAGTGCTTTAGGTTGAATTACCAGCTAATCACTTCATTTCATTTCTGTGTCGTGTGTTGAACCAGGTGAAAATAATTTGCATTGTCTGCAACATCTGAGACAGGAGTGCTCTCTGATTTGTGTAGAAATGCGTGCCTACGTATTACATCGCGCGATTCCTTAAAATTTCAACACAAAAGTCAAAGAAATGGTGTAATTCTCGGTGAACAAAAGCCGAAACGGTGATTTTTTTTGCTTCTTCCTTCCATGGCACCGTCAATTGAGCAAGAACCCTATCACAATTCATGCACTCCCCAGTTATCAAAATTTGAGCCAAACCGTAAAACACCTTTTCCTGCAGTGAATCGGTGGAAAATAGGCGAAAAGAAAGTCATCCTGATACGAACCTTTTCCGACGACGAGGACGAGCGGCGATGGACTTCCGACACGGCAAGCAGACAATTCCGTTGGCTGCCATTCCATCGCAGTACAATCGTGTGCACCTGAGGCATCAATGAACCAAAAAAAAACGACTCATCGCGTGGCCAACAGGACTTTCCACGGGAAACATCATCCCGTGTTTCGTTGCGTTGGTAGGGGGTGGCTAACGGCGGCAGTGGCATCACCATGTGCAAACAGTAAACCGGAGGGGGAGCTTTGTTTCTTTTATTTTTCCGGCATTCATCAGAGCCATTGGAATCGCGCACAAAAAAGTGCATTTGTTTGAATTGGCCATCACGTCGTCATCCATCGCATCGTTTGTTTGCTTGGTTGATTTCTCCCTTTCGGGTCTGCGACTTGGATGAGTCCTCGTGCAGTAGGGCCGAGCCCTACATCATAGTCTGTTGCACATCCTCAATGAAGTAGATATAGGAAAACTGACTGGCTGACTGCTGCCGTGGCGAAGGTGCCGGTGGTGGTTTTTGTGGTCGCGTCGAATGACACAGCCTGTCTTCTGGTGGCGGTTTTAGTTGTTTGGTTTTCCACGGTGCGCGATTCTGTCGTTCCGGCTTTCAACTATACTGTAGTAGGTACATTGTATTTAGTCAGGTTGCCATCGAATGTGACTGCAATGACTGCGGGGACACAACCTGGCACGAATGGAAGTCCTCCCCGTTTGAAGAGTATTAGAGTTAATTGGTAAGTACAACATGTTTGTTTGGAGTGATGATATTGGTGCTGTCAGGTGGGACAATGCAACAGATACCTTCCGACCAGTATTCAATGGGGGATGAACATGTGAAGCGTAACATGTTGATTGGTAATCGTTCGGATGAGGGACGAGGTGATTTATGGGAAATGGGTAGCTGCCGTTCGTACCAAAGGAATATTTACTTGTACGTACGATGATAAACGGTATGACCAATGGATGAACCATGACTCGATGTTTTGGAAGGGATTTTTGAAGCATGTATCATCTGTGAATTGTTGTTTAATTGGGAAGTACTTTATTAGATCGCCAAATCGAATGATTCTTGAAGCTGGTAATATAAGTAATAAAAACTAAAACTTGATTGGAATGGGCCAAGTATTATTAATTCAAAATTATAATATTTTGAACTATTAGGATATTTTGAAAACTGTACATAAATATAACCTCCCTACAAAAATTTGAAGCTAATAAAGGGCTTATTTCGTTAATAATAGTCTTCTTCGACTATTCTCGCGTGAGACGGTTGTGTATTTCATAGGGGAGGTATCGACCAGTGGCGTAGCCACGGGGGTGGTTTTGGACATAACCCCCCCTCCCCAGAGACAACATTTTTAGAAGAAATTTCTTTGCGAAATTGTTGAGGCCGGAATAGCCGGCACAGCGACTCCAGTCTAACTGTGCGGCCAGGAATCTCGCCGGAATAGCGAGGCGAGCCGACACGATTCTCGTCCGTCGGGACCAGCGGTCGTTGCTGAACGATGGTGGGCAGGCGTCTTGGCCGTGGCTTAGCCACCTTGGACGGCTGAGAGGGGAAATACTCCTTACGATTAAGGCCCACAGCCTGAGGATTCGTCCGATGATGGACGATAAAATCCTTTGCTGTTTAGCCGCGGAAGCCTGACGGCTTCGCGGACCGAGCTGTAGGCTGAACAAAAAGGCAGTTGGAGTAATAGAAAAAGAGGTCCTGAACACTTTCCCCAATGTGTAATCTAGCTCCGCTAGGAAAGGGGGGGCAGTTGGTCACTGTTCTCACTGCACTTAAAACACGTCCACAGCACACGGACGCTTGATATTAAAGAGGCCGAAATTTGGCAATGGCTTCTCTTTTAAAAGAAGTCCCTTAATCATTTTCCCGCTAATTTGCATTTTTCATCCAACATGACATTTGCAGAATCATGATGCCATGTTGGATATTTGGTAGCACCCTCATGTATAGACAACGGTACAACCCTAACGCTTCTGTGGTAGCTCTGCTGCTTTTACACGAGAAACGTGACGGTTCCAATACAAACAACAATAAACATAAACAAAAATCTATAATTTGTAACCAAACGTTCACAACAGAACTAAAAAAAAAATCAGGTTTCAATTTCACAACTTAGTACGGTCCAGTGATTTCAGGATTTTCGAGCAAAAAGTGCTGCGTATGATACTCAGAAGGAATCTGCACAGTGAAAAACAAAAAGTAATGTCACATCAGATTAGATGCACATCATCGCCGCCATAGATCCGATGTGTTATTACATCAATATTAAATGACAAAAAAGTAACATACTTCATATTTTACCTTCCGAATAGTGCGATGAAATAAATTTACAACGTAATATTTGCGATGTAATAGACCAAGCGACGTAAAAACCGGCCAGCAGATGCCTCATTTTCGGGGCGGGATTAAGGGGATCGGGATTTCGGATTCATTTGAGCTCGGGAATCGGATTCATTTGAGCTCTTTTGTATTAAAATACATTTTGTAGCTATTTTGAATTCTTTTTTATTTTCCATATATCTTTTTCTTTGATAAACATTTTTGAATAGTTCTAGAACACTAATGTTTGATAATGTCTTATGGATAATGGACTTTTAATTTTTACCATTTTTTAAATTTCAAATATTTGGATTTTTGATTTTGTCAAAAAAGATTTTATGCGAAATTTTTGACTTTTAGTAGACTTAAGCCTCGACTTGAGCACTAACGCGCCACGGCATCGCTGCCTTATCCTGTGACGAAAATTGTGTACGCCGCAGAATATTTTCATACCACGCCGATGACTTTGAGAAGACCAGAAGCACTACAAGTTTGAGTTGTTCTTAGAGTATTCATAATAAGCACAAAGAAGTTCCTCCAGGAATTCCGCCGGAAGTTACTCCAGGAATTTCTTCGGAAGATCCTGTACGGATTCCTTCGGAAGTTTCTCAAATAATTCCTCCAAAGTTCCTCTTAGACATCCTCCGGAAGTTCCACCAACAATTCTTCCGGAAGTTCATTCAGGAGTTCTTCCGGAAGTCCCTTCACGAACTCCTCCGGAAGTTCCCTTACGAACTCCTCCGGAATTTCGTATACGATTTCCTCCGGAAGTTCCACCAAGAATTTTTTCGGAAGATTCTCCAGGGATCTCTTCGAGAGATCCTCCTTTGTTTCCTCCATAAGATCTTTCAAACACGCTTCCGAAAGTTCTCCAGGAATTCCTCCAAGAGAACTTCCAGGAATTCCTACAGAAGTTCCTCCAGGACGCCCTTAGGAAATTTCTGCAGGAATACCTCAGAAAGCTCCTTCGAGTATTTCCCTGGAAGATTCTTCAGGGATTCGTTCGAAAATCCTCCAGGACTTCCGGAGGAATTCCTGGAGGAACTTCCGGATGAATTCCTGGAGGAACTTCCGGAGGAATTCCTGGAGGAACTTCCGGAGGAATTCCTGGAGGAACTTCCGGAGGAATTCCTGGAGGAACTTCCGGAGGAATTCCTGGAGGAACTTCCGGAGGAATTCTTGGAGGAACTTCCGGAGGAATTCCTGGAGGAACTTCCGGAGGAATTCCTGGAGGAACTTCCGGAGGAATTCCTGGAGGAACTTCCGGAGGAATTCTTGGAGGAACTTTCGGAGGAACTTCGAGGGCAATTTCTGGAGGAATTTCTGAGGGAACTTTAGGAATAATTCTTGGTGGAATTTTCCGAAGAATTTCAAGAGGTACTTCAGAAAATATTATTGTAGAAATTTTTCGGAGGCAATTTCGAAGGAGTCTTTGAAAGATCTTTCGGAGGAATAAATGGAGGATCTTCCCTAGAAATCCCTGGAGAATCCTCCGAAAAAAATGCCTGGAGGAACTTCCGGAGGAAATCGTAAACTAAATTCCGGAGGAGTTCGTAAAGGAACTTCCGGAGGAGTTCGTGAAGGGACTTCCTTAGGAACTCCCGAAAGATTTTTTGTTGGATATTCCGAAGAATTCCTGGATGTTCTTCCGGAGGATGTCCTAGAGGAACTTCCGTTGGAATTGGTAAGGAATTCCTGGATAAACTACCGGAGGAATTGGTGGTGGAGCTTCCGGAGGAGCTCGTGAAGGGACTTGTGGTTGAACTCCTGAAGGAACTTCCGGAAGAATTGTTGGTGGAACTTCCGGAGGAATTCCTGGGAGTAATTCTGGAGGATGTCTTAAAGGAACTTAGGGAGGAATTTCAGAAAGAATTGCTGGAGGACTCCTTCGAAAATTCCTCCGAAAAATTTCTACAATAATTCCTCCTTCGGAAATTCCACCAAAAATTATTCCTAAAGTTCCTTCGGGAATTCCTCCAGAAATTCCTCTCGAAGTTCCTTCAAGATTTCCTCCGGATGTTCCTCCAGGAATTCCTCCGGAAGTTCTTCCACGAATTCCTCCGGAAGTTCTTCCGGGAATTCCTCCGGAATTTCTTCCATGAATTCCTCTGGAAGTTCCTCCAGAAGTTCCTTCAGGCATTCCCCCTTAAGTTCCTCCAGGAATTCCTCCGAAAGTTCCTCCAGGAATTCCTCCGAAAGATCCTCCAGGAATTTCTCCGAAAGTTCCGCCAGGAATTCTTCCGGAAGTTCCTCCAGGAATTTCAGGAATACCTGGAACCAATGACAACAACAAGAACTACTTGAAATACAAACATATAGCAAGAGAGGTCACAAATCTTGTTTATTTTTCAATAACTGCCTCCATTGCGGAGGTTGATCCTTAGACCTAGATTTCTCAAGAAACTTGTACAAGAGTTACTCTGGAAAATCTGCTCGGGGTTCTTCCGAAAATTCCTCTCGATATGCAGGAGCTCCCCTGGAAAGTTCCCTTAAAAGTTCCTCCGGAAATTACTCTAAGAACTGCCTCGGAAATACCTCCTCAAATTCCTCCAGGAGGTTTTTCTGAAATTCTTTCAGGAGTTCCTCCGCAAACTCCTCCGAAAGCTCCTTCGGAAATTTCTCCAAGAGCTCCTTCGGAAATTATTTCGAAAAGTCCGCCAGGAGCTCTTCCAGAAATTTCTCAAGAAATTCCTCCAGCAGTTCTTCCGGAAATTCATCCAAGAGTTCCTTCGAAAATTGAAACAGGAATTCCACTAGCAGCTTCCAATAATTTCTCACGAAATTCCTAAAGAAGTTCTTCCGGAAATTCCTTAGAAGTTCATTCGGAAACTCATCCCGTAATTTCTTCAAAAATTCTTCCAGGAATTCTTCCAGAACTAACTCCAGAAACTCTTTCGCAAATACAAATTCTTCCAGTATTTCCTCCGTGAGTTTCTTCCAAAATTCCCCTACGAGTTCCTCCGGAAATTTCTCCAAGAGTTTTTCCCGGACTCCTCCCCCAATTCCCCAACTATAAATTCTGCTCTAGAAACTCTAAAAACTGCCTCAGAAATACCTCCGCGAATTCATCCAGATATTGCTCCAGGAGTTTCTTCGCAAATTCCTCTGGAAAGCCTATTGCAGTTCATCCGGAAAACCGTATAATTCGTGCCGAAATTCTTCTGAGGTGATCCTTCGGAAATTCCTGCACAAGTTCCTTCAACGGTTCTATTAAAGTTTCTCCAGAAATTCATCCGAAAATTATTTCGGAAAAAATGTTCTATAGATTCTGTTCTATTCATCAAGCAAATTACTCCGTAGGTTTCTACGGAAAGTCCGTCAGGAGCTGCTAAAGAATTTTCTCCAGGATGTCCTTCGAAAAGTCCTCCAGAAGTTTATCTGCAAATTACCCCAAAAAAATTGATCTGAAATTCCTCCAGGACTTCCGTATAAAAATTCCTCCGAGAATTTAAATTTAAAATACATTCAAAAATTAAAATCAAAAATATAAAAATTTAAACGTTTCAAAATTATAAAATTTAAATGTTTAAAAACTATAAAATTTTGAAAATTGAAAAAAATATAAACTAAAAAAATCAAGAATTGAGAATCTAAAAATTCAAAGATCAAAAATTTAAAAAAAATAGACAAGAAAAATTTAAAAAATTTAAGACCTTACAATTTTTAATAATTTAAATTTTCAAAACTTTAATGTTTAAAAGTTTTGTTTCACTTGAAAATCTGAAAAATTGCCTTGAAATTTAAAAATGCTTTTAAAACCCAATAAATTGAAATTTTTTAATTCAAATTTCTTCTTTTTTATTTTTAAATTTTCATTTTGATATTTTATTTCTGTTTTTTTTAATATTCATTTATTAATATAAGCCATTGTGCTTCATATACGCGAGCCTGGAAAAGCGCTTAACTGGCTTTGCCAAGATGATGTTGAATTTTGACTTTCTCTCATAGCAAATCATCTATGTTTAGGTACACACTATTTTTGCAACTATGATTTCACAGAATAATTCATCAACCACAAAACTAAAAGAACATTAGAGAAACAAAGTATACCTAGCAAACATTATTTTTTTTATTTTTTTATTTTTGTACCCTGATGGTGTTACCTGTTCTCTATGGTTGACGCTGGTTGACTTGACATTGCCGATTATCCGCTTTAGCTTCTCATTCTCACTGCGCTTCGCAAGGCCTACACCGGTGTTGCCAAACTTGCACTGGAATCGTTCATTTTTAAAAACGGCGCAGTTCCGTTCTTGCACCATTTGCCGGTGCAGGAAAATCCACGAACCCGACATATCGCAAATGATTCCGCCGGATTTGTTCTGCAACAGAAAAGGAACAATATAGATTGAAAATGTGTCGGAACTTTCGTGTATCGGAGATCTTACCTGCTGGATTCCTTTGCTCCGGATGTATTCTGATGCTTGACAAAAATCGAGTTCTGTCGATCGAAGGTCCGTGAGATAATTTCAGGTCAAACAGTCATTAAAAACCACAAAACCACAAAATATCTTCGTTACTCGGAACGAAACACAAACAATCAAAATTGAAACTCATTGCTTGACTGAGATGACAGATTTGGTTTCGTAATATTACATAGATTTGGCGCAATATATCACATTCCAATGTAATATTTTGTCTGTTTCTGAGCTATAATGATGTGCAGCATTATGAATGTAAATAAATACATAAGTAAAGAGGCAATTTTATGCTGGTTTAGCGCAGACATAAAAATAATTTAGCCAATTAGGTTTTACGTTGAGCGATGTACAAACCCATCGATTTTTACGTAAAAATACGTCAAATCTGTTTTTGCATAGAATTATTGGGTACGTCTTAAGAAATTCCGTCGCGGCATATTAATATATTTTTTGCTGTGTGGAAAATGGCGTGTGGCACAGAAGAAAGAAAAAAAAATATGGCGTAGGAAACAGTTGGCCTTTCCTAGGCATCCAAGTCTTCTGGTAATGTAAAATAATGATTTGGCTTAGAAACCTCACAGGTCATAACTGTGGAAGTGGAATTGATACTAAACTGCGATGTTGCAATCATGCACTGGATGATGTACTGCCATCAACAAAAATAGAAAAAGGTTTTGCAACAGAATTTCCCTCGAAACTCCACAGTTATGTCCCAAACTGCTGGAATTTACGGAATTTGGCGAATACTAATACGCGACACCCTCCTTAGGGCCTTAGGGCTCTCCTTAGCCGTGCGGTAAGACGCGCGGCTACAAAGCAAGACCATGCTGAGGGTGGCTGGGTTCGATTCTCGGTGCCGGTCTAGGCAATTTTCGGATTGGAAATTGTCTCGACTTCTCTGGGTATAAAAGTATCATCGTGTTAGCCTCATGATATACGAATGTAAAATGGTAGCCTGGCTTAGAAACCTCGCAGTTAATAACTGTGGAAGTGCTTAATGAAGACTAAGCTGCGAGGCCGAAAAGGTCGTTTAGCCGAAAATGTCGTTTGGCCGAATGGGTCATTTGGCCGAATGGGTCAGTTGGCCGAAAGGATCGTTTGGCCGAAAGGGTCTGTTTAAGAATGCACCAATAAATTCCTCACCCCCTTTTTGAGGTCGGTCACTGGCTAGGTAACTGGCAAAGGAACGAAAAAGCAGCACGAACACATTACCCGGAAAACCCACCATCATTGGAAAAAATGGATCGCCGTACCGAATAGCACAAACCTAAATGTCTATAGACATTAGTCTTACAGACTATAGTCTGTAAGATTAAATAAATGTTAAGAGTTAAATGTCTAAAATGTGTAGGGTAATGTAAATTAATAAATGTTGCGTATTGTGAGTGAATAAAATGTATTTGGCAGTGTAAAAGGCGTACATATCATTTTGCAAGGCAAGAAACCCGAAGAAGGAACCCCAAACCATCCAAGGAACCCAAAACCCCGCCAACCGAAACCCAAAAATCAACCGGAACCAGTGCCAATCGAATGTAACGGCCCAACATCCCTACAGGCCGAATGGGTCATTTGGCCGAAAGGGTCATTAAGCCGAATGGTCATTTGACCGAAAGGGTCGTTTAGCCGAATGAGTCATTTGGCCAAGAGGGTCGTTTGGTCGAAAGGGTCATTAGGCCGAAAGGGTCATTTAGCCGAATGGGTCATTCGACCGAAAGGGTCGTTTGGCCGAATGAGTCATTTGGCCGAAAGGGTCGTTTGGCCGAAAGGGTCATTAGGCAGAAAGAGTCATTTAGCCGAAAAGGTCGTTTGGCCGAATGGGTCGTGTGGCCGAAAGGGTCGTTTGGCCGAAAGGGTCATTTGGATGAAAGGGTCATTTAGCCGAAAAGGTCGTTGGGCCGAATGGGTCATTTGGCCGAATGGAAGGTATGGCCGAAAGGGTCGTTTGGCCGAATAGGTCATTTGGCCGAAAGGGTCATTTAGCTGAATGGGTCATTTGTGTGACATTTCACTGTCAAAAGTGAGAAGCGCGAAGTGAGTAGTGATACGTCTCACTACTCATTTCGCACTTCTTACTGTGTAAAGTGAGTAGTGCGAAGTGGGTAGTTAAACGTCTCACTTCGCACTACTCACTTTTTACAGCGAGAAGTGAGAAATGAGGAGTGAAGAGTGAGACGTCTCACTTCTCATTCCTAATTTCTCACTTTTCAAATGACATATTCGGCCTAATGACCTTTTCGGCCAAAGGACCCTTTCGGCCAAATGACCCTCTCGGAGAAATGACCCTTTCGGCCAAACGACCATTTCGGCCAAACGACTCTTTCGGCCAAACGACTCTTTCGGCCAAACGACCCTCTCGGCCAAACGACCCTTTCGACCAAATGACTTTCTGGCTAATGGTCTGTTCGGCCAAATGGTATATTCGGCCGAACTTTCGTCCTAGTGGCATTCGGCCAAATGGCTTTCGTCCGAATGGGTTTCGGCCAAACGACCCTTCCTCCTATCACTGCGAATTACTCAAACTTAATGTGACCAGCAAGCGTCCTGCGAAACGCGGGACGCCTATCTGGATTGCGTCACTGGCTTGAAAATGGATCCTCCAAATATGCATTTCGCATAGATTTTGGCCCAAAAAAAATTGGAAAAATATTTGTAAGGCTGTATGAATTGTAATAAATTTGTAAAACGAAGTTGAAAAATGCAGCGTCCCGCGAAACGCGGGACGTCTGGTCACATTACTCAAACTCAATAAACTGAAATTTAAAAACATAATTGATTTCATGAAATTCGAAGTGGCCTAGACTGGGTGATCTGAAATATCCAGAACGGGGATGTGTCTTTTGGCCGAAAGTCATTCGGCTGAAAACCATTTAGTCCAACGCCAATTGGCAGAATAGGGCGATATGTCAAAGCTCATCTAGCTGAATGTCATTTGGCCGAAACGATTAATAGGCCGAAATAGGTTTGGCCGAAAATGTCATTTAGCCGAAAGCGATATGATGGAAAATGCCGTTTAGATGAATCGGTAATTTGGTCAAAATGCCATTTGGTTAATCGAGTCGTCTTCTGCTTCTTCTTCTTCTTCTCCTTCTTCTTCTTCTCCAGTACATTCCAACGAAAACTTCGCCTGCTTTTTAACATTGTATACTATAAGCATTTCCTTAGTTATTAATTTATAGCTTTCTCGCAATTTGCTCGCAAGGATAACTAGATACCCAATTGATCGAGTCATACGGCCCAAAATGTTGTTTGGACGTAATAGTCTTTTAGCAACAAGGTTCATTTGGACGAACAGGTCATTTCTAGACCAACATTTGAAAAGGGTGTAACAGCCAACATTTACTCATTCTGATTCTTCGTCTACATATATAGCGATATATGTGGACAAAGAATCCGAAGGAATAAATTTTGGCTGTTACGCCCTTTTTAAATGTTGGTCTAGATTTATCCGAAACTGTCGTTTGGTCGAAAAAGTCGATTCTATTTTCGCACTTTTTACTTCTCACTATGAAACATGGAAAGTGAAAAATGAAAAATGGGGAGAAAGAAATAAGCAGTGAAAGTGAGACGTCTTACTTACCACTTCTCCCTCTTTATTTTTCACTTCCCAGTGTCAAAAGTAGATCGAAAATGTGAAAGGAGAAGTGTACAGTAAGATTTAAGAAAGTTCTCATTTCTTACTATGAAAAGTGATACTTGATACTTGATGGGCTACAGCTCTTCGATGAACCTACGCCGAATGGAGTATCCTTCTCCACTGGACTCGATCCTGGGCCAATCGCTTCCAGTCGCCCTGAACATTGAGCGCCCTCAGGTCCTCTTCAACTGCAAAAAGCCATCGTGTACGCGGCCTTCCACGAAGCCTGCGGCCTCTTCCGGGTTCTCTACTAAATATTATCTTCGCTTGACGTTCTTCCGGCATACGAACAACGTGACCAGCCCACCGTAGTCTGCCGTGTTGTAAAAGCTTAATAATATCCAGCCCTTTATACACCTGGTACAATTCGTGATTCATGCGACGCCGCCAGATACCGTTCTCCTGTTTACCGCCGAGTATTGTCCGCAGCACCTTACGCTCAAACACTCCGAGAGCTCTTCGATCAGCCTCCTTTAACGTCCATGTCTCATGGCCGTATAAAGCCACCGAAAGAATCACAGTAGTATACGCGGCGAGTTTTGTTTTCATTTGCAGACTGCGGGACTTAAGCTGGTTACGAAATCCGTAATAAGCCCTATTTGCAGCTGCAATACGCCTTTCCACCTCGCGGGTAACATTATTATCGCACGTCACTAATGTTCCAAGATACACAAATTCTTCTACCACTTCAGGTTTTTCACCATCCAGCACCATTTCGCTACCACCACCACTAATGAACCCACGTTGATTGCCAGCGACCATGTACTCCGTTTTGCTGGTATTGATCGTGAGTCCAATCCTCGCTGTCTCCCTTTTAAAAGGCACAAAAGCCTCTTCCACGGCACGGCGATCAATTCCGATAATATCGATATCGTCCGCAAATCCCAGGAGCATATGCGATCTTGTGATAATGGTACCGCTTTTTTGCACACCAGCTCTCCTAATCGCTCCCTCGAGCGCTATATTGAACAGTAGGTTCGAGAGTGCATCACCCTGCTTTAATCCATCTAAGGTAACAAATGACGTCGATATTTCATCCGCAACCCTTACACTTGATTTCGATCCATCCAACGTTATACGAATCAGCCGTATCAGTTTCGCCGGAAAACCATGTTCAAGCATAATTTGCCATAATTCATTCCGTTTCACTGAATCGTACGCCGCCTTGAAATCAATAAACAGATGATGTGTCTGCAAGTTGTACTCCCGGAATTTATCAAGGATTTGTCTCAGGGTAAACATTTGATCCGTCGTTGATCGGCCCTCACGAAAACCTGCTTGGTATTCGCCGACGAAGGACTCTTCAAGCGGTCTCAATCTGTTGAACAGAATACGGGACATAATTTTGTACGCCGAATTAAGGAAGGTTATTCCTCGGTAATTGGCGCACTCCAGTCTGTGCCCTTTCTTAAAGAGAGGGCAAATGAGGCCGTCCAATCAGCTAGCAGGCATTTCCTCGTCTTCCCATATTTTCGACATAATATGGTGCAGAACTTCATAAAGCTGCTCACTGCCATGTTTGAGAAGTTCAGCCGGGAGCTGGTCCCCGCAGCCTTATTGTTTTCAGCTCTTTAACAACTTTTTTAACCTCATCTAGTGTAGGTGACTCCACAGCTTGTCCATCGTCGCTAATATTTATTCTGTTCACCGATGCACCGTCACTTCCTCCATTCAACAAAGTCTCGAAGTGTTGCTTCCACCTGGCGGCCACTTCAGTTTTATCTGTCAGCAAATTCCCTTGTTGGTCATTGCACATGACGGGAGATGGCGCTGTCTTTCTCCACACGCCATTGACAGACTCGTAAAACCTCCGCATATCGTTCTGCTCCATTTTTTCCTGCGCCTCACTAATAACTTGTTCCTCGCACTCTTTTTTTTTTTTTCCTGCGGTGGGTTCGTTTTTCGGCTGCTCTTGCTTCCTTGTACCGATCTCTATTCGATCGGGTACCCGACACCAACATCCGGCTTCTGGCAACGTTCTTCTCGTCTGTTACTCTCTGACACTCCACATCGAACCAACCCGTCCTGGGTCGCCTCTGTGCAGTGCCTACCACTTCTCGTGCTGTTGTGCTCACCGCTTCATGGATCGACTCCCATAGATCGTTGATGTTGTCGCTAACGTTGATTGCACTTATCCGTTCGTCGAGCTTCTGGCGGTACTCAGCCGATACTCCTTCCGCCGACAATCGCTGGATATTGTAACGCATCGTTCGCTGTGATCTTTCGTTCAATACAGTTGACAACCGTGATCGAATTTTACTGACAACGAGGTAGTGATCAGAGTCAATGTTCGGACCTCTGAATGTCCGCACATCGATAACATCCGAGAAATGGCGCCCATCCACCAGAACATGGTCTATCTGGCTGCAAGTTTCGCCATTTGGGTGTCTCCAGGTGTGCTTTCGGATGTTCTTTCGTGCAAAGTAGGTGCTACTGATGGCCATCCCTCTGGCAGCAGCAAAATTTACTAGCCGTAGGCCGTTGTCATTGGTAGCGGAGTGAAGGCTCTCCCTACCGATTACGGGGCGGAAAAAGTCCTCTCTACCGACCTGAGCTTTAGCGTCTCCGTTAACAATTTTCACGTCATGTTTTGGGCACTCTCCGTAGCCTTTATCAGGACATTCATAAAGTGTCCTTCACGTCGTCGGATTTATCGTTTGTCGGTGCGTAAACGTTTATTAGGCTGTAATTGAAAAATTTGCCCCGTATCCTCAACACACAGATTCGTTCGCTGATGGGTTTCCACCGCATCACTCGCTTCATCTGCTTGCCCATCACTACGAAACCACCTGTTCGACCAAACAACATTTTTGGTCGTGGTTCATCCAAATGACATTTTGAGCCAAATGGCCTATTATGTCAAATGATTTTTTTCTCAAATGACATGAATATATGAGAAAATAAATTCCATCCACTCTCTCACCTGTAAGTGGCACTGCAGTTATTTAATACCACTCGTCAATGTCATTTATATTATAAGTACATTATGTAATTTTGTTAAAAAGTAACAAAAAATGAAAAAAAATGAAAAAAATTAAATCCCCTGGGGTAAAACGGGGACTAGTTAGCTCGGATCAGCTCGTATACAAAATCAATCATAGAAAAATTATCAAACAAAAAAGTCCGATCGGCTTATGTGCAATAGTTTGACGACGCGTTTCAACGCTGCGGAAAAAAATAACTTTTACCCTTCATATCATAGTTCTTTTGATTTTTGACAAAATCACTCGTAATAATGTTGGCATTGAATGAATGCAGTGCCACCTAGATGTGGAATAATGGATGAAATCACGAAAAACTTCAAACTAAGTAGGAGCCACTTGACGGATCGTGCTGAAATTTTTTTACAGTAAGTTCTGGAAGCAAGATATTTTACTTTCAGGGGGTATCAGCATTAAAAAAAAACAATGATTTTGTTCGTTAGTGTAGTCCACCAATGAGAATAGATAATTCAATGACCAGCACTTTCATATTTTATTTATTTATTACAATATTTTGATTGCAAAACTAGGAAATTAAAAAAAAATCACCGCTGCCCAGATTTGATTAACGTGCCATCGCTTGAAAGCCCTACATCTTACCATGACTCTATCTAACATTTCGAATATAGGTATTTGTAAAGAAAGCAGAACAGTAACCGGTGCCAGCGAAAGTGGTACATGTCACATGGAGTAAATTTTACAGGAGACGCATTTTTCCAAAAACTCTGCAACTCAACTGTCCCACTAATTACACTAATAACGTAAGCATTTAGGGGGTGAGGGGAGGTCTGCCATTTTCTTACGCTCCATATAAGTAAAAAATATTTGTATGGGAAAAATCTTACATGGAAACATCTTACAAAATGCAACATAAACCGAAAATCGTTGCCACTAAAAGTGGTACATGTACCGTTTTGCTTCGAATTGCCGGACGCTTCGAAATCCGGACACTTCTGATGTTATTCGATTTTATTTACCATCTCGACAAGTTTTTCTTGGGTTATCAATGCAGGGAACGATTTTTAGACTTGAAACCAATTTAACAAATGTAAGTAATACGTGATCTGTGGTAAAAACTTGAAAATTAGACGTAAAAATTGAAGGCATGTCATAATCAACGGTACATTTCGTTTTTCTTAGGATGCAGCTGAAGACTCAACATTAGAAAAACTAAGCTCATAATTTGTATAGTCTATCATTTGCAAGGGGTATTAGTGATTTATTAACACAGTATGATAGCAATCTTTGTCATGAATTAGAGAAATTGTTTGGGAATTCATTGCTTTATAATTTTTATTACATTTTCTGTATGTCCGGACTTCGAGGCAAGTTTTTAGAATTGCTTCGATTTCCGGACATGCTGAAATGACGTTGAATAACTGTTTATCAATTAAACTAATTGAATTGAAATGATTCGTAATGAGCAAACATAGTTACAATTTTATTAGATTTGAGTTGCTGCACCTCAAACGGAACATTGCTTACTCTCAGCTTATCGATACATACTTATACACATATTGCTAGTGGAATCCGTTTTTTGATTACTTTACACAAGTAGCAAAACTTGCTTTCAGTTTCTAGTGGAAGGTTGTCTTCAAAAGTATTTTTTAAATCATTCACATTTTTGTAAAAAAAATAAGTTCGTAAGATTTGCTTTTTTAAAAGAATTGTATCAGTTTTACAGACACGTTGTGAACGACACTAGTCAAATAAAAAATTCAACATTGCTCGGACGCGCCCGGATTTATCAATCTACATGAATTATTTATTTCAATCGTTTCCCGTTCCCCCTAATCATAATTATTTCTGACATGATTCATTAGAAGAGAATTTTGGTCATCTAATCCTTCCTATTATCTATTGCAAATTATCCACGTTAGTTTGAGGACTCATTGTCCAGTTTTGAAAATATTTCACCCGTCAAATGTCCAAAAAGGGTTCTACCTTAAGGGGGGAGGAGTGGTGTGAAACTATTAGATTCCCAATGTTGTGTATTGCAGTTGAATGCTCCCGCTTTGTTTCAATTACTGTTTTTTGGTAGTCCTGGTTAATCACGGACCAAAAACTTCGAATGGTACATACAACGGCGGGATGCCAGATTTCCATACAAATCTGTATAAAAACCTTACATTACGGATTTATATTAATCGAGAAATATGAATGCTTTATGCTAGACGTATTTGAATCAATTGGTTATTTGAGAATTCATATAGCCAAACTCGAAGTGTCCGGAAATTCGAAGCAAAATTGTCCGGTATTTGAAGCATCCCTCATACTGTGTCCGGATTTCGAAGCAAGCGATGTTCAATGTTTTCGATTATATTGTCTATTTCGTGCTTACAAAATGTCATTTTCAGTACACTACAGCAAATTTGATAAGTTAATCTTGACAGGGTGTGGTATCACTCAGTGTCAAGTACTTAATTCCGTTTGAAATATTAAACTGAAAATTCAGCTGTGCTTAGGTGTCCGGACTTCGAGTCAAAACGGTACATTTATAAAATCACTTTAAAAGGGAGCATCCACGTTGTAAAATTTTCTTATAAATAAGCTGATTTTAGTGGATGGAGCTGTACATGTACCACTTTTTCTGGCAACGAAATGGCCATTGTGATATATACCAGAAATTAAAATGTGCATATCTCCAGATTCAGTTGTCAAAAAACACTTTTTCGTTCTTCCCTTACTAGATCTTTGCAAACAGAAGCCGTTGGAGTAAAAAACACAAAATTGACAAAAGTGGTTTATCTACCACTTTCGCTGGTTCCTATCTATCTATCTATCTATCTATCTATATAAAAATGAGTTTATATTTCCGTTGAGGCAATATAACTCACGAACGGATAGACCGATTTTCAAGATTTCTTCACCAATCGATTCGTCTTGGGATCAGCTGTGTTTGTGCATACTAGGGATTGATCGACTTGACGAGAAAAGTTGGAAAATTGTCAACCCACCCTAATATGATCGATAAGGATCCAGACATAAATCAAATTATTACTTATTCGTGACCACACATAAAGTTTATTTTTATATATGTTTTATAAGTGGTTTGCTTGAAGAATGGTTGTGTGTGGGCTTATATAAATCATAACTTGAATCTATGGATTTTTGCCTAAATGTGTGGATTTTTGGTAGTGTAGTATTTCTTGTTGGAGTTATCGGGCAACCAACCAATCACAAACTCAAACCTTGTCGGCTTACAATATTGTGTATCTGGTACAAAGTTAGACGACATTTTCTACCGAAGAAGAATTTTCTTGAAATACAGGCAAGTTACCCAGCTTCGGAAATAGTGTGCTGGATACACATAAGGATTCGCCAAATAACTCATCATTTAATTTAATAGATAAAACTTCGGAAGAAAGTTCGGTTCGCAAGTCCCTACTTCCAAATTCAAACTTGGTGCTACGGCGACAATAATGCCCAAAACATGGAGTTGATTGTTTACACTGTCAATGACAATTGACAACCCATGTTTTCGGAGAAAATTAACTTTAATTTTAAAAATAATAAAGATCGGGTCTGCCTGTTTTGATAAGAAGGAAATAGTGTACTACACAAACTACCTTAAAGACTGAGAGATGATGAGAAGAAACAACACACGCAGTGGATGAGTTAGCGCCGGGAACATTTAATTTAAATAATTCATGCCTAATGCCTTCGGCTCCGCAGAGGTTTTTGTTAAGCATTTGAGCCAATTAAATAAACGAACTGGAAAAAACACTTTCAAATCTTCAATTCTAAGAACTTAACCAACAAAATATTTTTTTCATTTATTCATACTTACCCTTGTCATCGTGTCTACAATAAGATCTTTTTATTTAAGTTTTCCGGTTCCCCAAAGCTAAAATTAGTGTAAAAGAATAATGAAAAACTGTATTGAAAAACATAATTCCGGATCCGTAATGCTCCACGGCAAATGAACCTTCCAAATAAACTTTACATAAAAACGAAAAGCGAATCAAAAATCGGTATAATAATTACGGAACAGATTTTCATGATTTTTTTTTATTCCTACCCCTTCCCCATCGTAGTAATAATGGTGTTTTTTATTTGTATGAAAATCATAAATCCCTTCCCGTCCCTCCACAAACCATTATGCTATAACCGTATACGGCTCTGCAACAACTTCAAATCAAGGACATCTTTCCAGAAAATAACTACAGCCGAACCACCAATGAATGTTAGTATCACAAATATGTAATATTTATTATCGTTATTAAAATTCATAACTGGGTTACATACAATAATGACTTTTTACAATTTCGCTAATGTGTCTTTTGCTTCGGATTTTGGTTGAGAACTACCTTCCTTTACAATTTGCCTTACACTTTACTAACTTCCACGATTTTAGTTTCCAATCTACGACGGTACTTAAAATTGTAGCATTCCAATAATTTCCGATAATAGTTTGATGCTCGTCGCTTCAATGCTATGCCTGCTCCGCTTCAAATATTTATAATTAAAATGAGTTCGTATAGCACATTTCAACTAGGTTCACTTATTTTTCATTGTGTCTGTGAGTGTGTTCTAGTGATTCAAGATTCAATCGTAATAACTTCATCTGAATTTCAAACCGAACTTTCGCACTTTGTGTAACTACTTCTCAATCGATATCGCTGTTCGGTCGTTCACTCTACCTATTCAGTATACAGTGCAAATCGTTTACATTTGCCATTCACCTTCATCACACGCACCGTTTCCCACACATTCACAGTCCCATTCATCCGGAAACTTAAAAGCTCTAACAGGTCAGGAAATTTCATGTGATCCCCCGAGTCCCGATCTCGAGCAGCTTCGGCTCGTTGTTGTTCAGCTGGGATTCCATCGCGTTGATGTTCGATTTGAGCCGCAACATTTGCAGCTCGACGCGGGCATTTTCTCGCTTGAGCTCGCTGATCTCCTCGTCCAAGGTGAGCATGTCTTCGGTACCGCCGGGTCCGGCATTGGTTTGCGACTGAGACTGTGTCGGCGCTCCGCCAACTGATCCCGGAAGAGAGCCTATTCCACCGGAACCAGGCACCGATACCGGATCCGACGAGTGACTGTTCTTCGAATGGAGGTCATCCGAAGTGACGCTTCCGAGGACACCACCAAGGGACGGTCCCGTGGAAATGGCCGATCCTCCGCTAGTGCCAAGCAGGCCATTCTTTGTCGGGTTATAATTCGTTGCCAGGTCTGTCGAAGCAATAGAGATCCAGATCTTTAGGACACACCTACACAATGGGTCAATCTTCGATCAGCTTACCGTTGAAAGATTTCGCTGCCGCCGAGGTCGAGTTCATGAGGACCTCGTCGCTATAGCGTGGCTTCTTATTGGCCTGCTGGCCGGCAGCAGCCTGGGCCGTTGGGCAGCTGGCCGTCGTGCGATGGGTACTGAAGGTGCCATCGATGTGCCCGTTGCCATCGCAACCCGGTGTCTGGCACTGGAACGGTTCGAACTTACCGGCTGCGGCTTGGGCCATCGCTGCCTTGGCCTGCTCGATGGTTCCCCCACTCTCCAGGATATGCATCTTGTTGCGCAACGCTATCGGGCAGCCGGACGCACTGTTGAAGAAACCGACAGACATTGGTAAGGTTTTGAGCATTTGGTTTGGTTTAGCTTTTGGTGACTACCTTCGGTGTGAGAGGAACTTGCCCGTGGAGTGACCGGATCCATCGCAGCCCGGAATGGGGCATCTGCTTAGAGAAAAGTAAATCGAAAGAGAAGAAACACACGGCAAAAATGAATCGATGGAAGTGCGATGAGGCCGATGGTGGGAATTACCTTAACGGTTCCGACTCCTGGCCGTCGCGTGGTTTGCTTTTCGGTTTCGATGCTCGTGGACAGCCGGAAAGGCTTCGGTGTGAGCTGTAGTTGCCGGTCGCGTGACCAGAGCCGTCGCATCCGGGCGTTGGACATTTCAGTTCTTGGGATTGCGATGGGAACTGGGGCCGTTCCAGTCGTTGATACCCGGTTAGTCTGTCGATGAAGGAATAAGAGTGATTTTCTTCGTTATTGACAAGATGATGGTAAGGATTAATAAGCAGCAGGGTATTTATATTGAATAGAGTGACTTAAGAATATCAAAAAGATATATTTTTGCGAATTGTTGCGAGATTCGAAGGCCAAGTGAACTATAAAAAAAATACCCAAAATAACCAAACGTGTGTTGTTACTTTTTTAAAGTGCGACTCAAATGTCGCATAATAATCAAACAAAAAAAACAAACTTGAGGAATTTTGCTCTCTTTCATATAGAGAATGAAGTCTCTCAGTTGTTGTTTTGCACTCGTCACGCTCGGACGTTTATTTAAAAACACAGAAAACTTCGATTTTCGGTTTAAAAACTAAAGTACCGCAAATGTCAATTTGTAGTTCGCACTAAAACAAATTATCAGAACGATCATAGTAGTCTGGTTTCAGATATTGATAACATACATAATTCGGGTTTTGACAACTAACTGTTTTTGCTGTGTTTTCGAAGTTTTCGAAAAGTTTTCGAAAATGGAATATTTGATCGAAGACTACCATTCGTCGGGAATACGGTCCATAGACCTAGGCAATAATATCTCATATGACTTTAGCAGCGATTCAGATTGGGATCAAGCTCGTAACAAAGATATTTTTCAATAGCATTTCACCCGTCTTAAACTACATTACTTTATAATACAGGAAATACAATCGAAATTGAAGCGAAGAAGGAGAAAATGGTCTTATTTTATCCAAAAGCAATTTAAAATTTAATTTGAAGGCTAGTTTCTGTGCCAAAAACTTTAAAGGTCAAAGGAATGGAGATAAAGTCGGATCGATCAGCATCGAAATTTGGTCGTTTGATGTCAAATTTTTCAACTATGAGGCTATTTTGTCAAGTTGCTGTAACCAGATTCGATAGAAATGTGCTACTTGGGTTTCGTCAACTCCGTCCAACTTTCAATTATTCCCACCCTTGGAATTTAATGGCGGCCCAGGTTATTATTTTGGAACGATACAACTGCTGCGATACTGGGAAACACAAACATGGTGAGCCAGTTCCAGTTCCCACTCTGTCTTTTTAACCCTTTTGTTACCGACAGGGTACCCGGGTACCTTTTTCGTTTTCAAGTGACTTTTTTTTAGGGTTCTAAACATCGCAGGAAATTGAAATTCCGTGACATATTCAAACTCGGCAAAATTAAGGTTTAGGTGGTATGAAAATGAAAATCCAGTAAGGGAGGGCTTAGGGAGGGGCTTCTGAATATTTTTACCCCATAACGTACCGACAGGGTACCCGGGTACCCACGTTTTGGTATAACCATAACTTCGTTAGTTTTCAACCGATTTGGACGATTCCGTTTGCTATTCATCCTCTATCCGAACCGTGTCACATAGGACCGATCTGAATTACCTGGTTACCGGAGTTCCGGATTTGCTAGACCATGTCTCAAAAATGGAGAAGTTGGTCTTATAGAATCCAAATGATGATTTCTTGTATCCTGAGTTACCAGTATCGCAGAAAACTCGAGGATTATGACTTCCCAACGTATTAGGACCACGTGATCATATGGACTCGGAACGGACATCCCGGAATAGGTTCCCGTGGGCCCTATAGTGGCCGCTAATTCATTCTGAAGGAACCCTGACAATATGGGTATCAAAATTCTTGAAATTGTTTCGGAAACATATTTTCCATGTAGTTGAGACCATAGGATGGATATCAACTGGAACGGTCATCCTGGAATAGGTTCCCGGAGGGTCCGTAGGGGCCAAACACTATTTTAGAATAAACCCTGGCAATATGGGTATCAAAATTCCTGGAATTGTTCCTGAAGCATGTTTTCCATGTAGTTGAGACCATAGGATGGATATGAACCGGAATGATAATTCTGGAACAGGTTCTCGGAGGGCCCGTAGTGGCCAAAAACTCATTTAGAATAAACCCTAGCAATATGGGTATCAAAATTTTTGGAATTGTTCCGGAAACATATTGTCCATGTAGTTGAAACCATAGGATGGATATCAACCGGAACGGTCATCCTGGAATAGGTTCAAAAAGGGTCTAAAGTGACCATAAATTCATTTGGAAGAATCCCTGGCAATATGGGTATCAAAATTCTTGGAATTGTTCCGGAAACATGTTTTCCATGTAGTTGAGACCATAGGATGAATATGAACCGGAACGGTCATTCTGGAACAGGTTCCCGGAGGGCTCGTAGGGGCCAAAAACTCATTTAGAAGACACCCTGGCATCAAAATTCTTGGAATATTTTCGGAAACATGTTTTCCAAGAAGATGGGACTGATGTTGGGTCATCAGGCTGAATGGCCGTTAGGCCGAATGGTTATTGGGTCGAATGACAAGTGAGGAGTGAATAGTGAGAAGTGAGCAGTGAGAAGTGGAAAGAGAAAAGTGAAAAGTGAAATGAAATAAATGAGAAGAGAGAAGTGAAAAGTGACACAGTGTTGACCCGATTTTGTCACTCCCCGATTTTATCTTCCTCCGACTTTATCACATTTTCGACCCGATTTTATCACGTCCCGCTTTTGTCACGTTTTTGACCCATTTTGTCACCATAAAAAATTTTGAAAATTTTAGTCTTCCTTTTTATTTTTGTAAATTATTCAGCAAACACCAATGATACTTACAGCGCCTGTGGATCATTATAAAGCATTTCTGAGTACCTGTCAAGAATTTTTAAGTCTTTTTGTCATAAAGGAAAAAGAAGATAGCAAGAGCTATCGCTTTAACCAGGATAGATTTCGGTCGACTTTTTTCATTTCTTTATTGAGGCTTCGTCGCCATGAGCCTTTAGGTTTGCCTTGTTTACAGATTACTTCCGCCCAATGTAAACTGTGGACACAGCCCCACTTCCGTTCTCGAATTTCTTTTGCTAACGGCCTCTAGTGACAATGACGATGGACCTCATTGTTTCAGATCCATTTGTGAGGCCACTCGGCACGAATTATGTATCGCAGGCATCTGTTGATAAACACCTGCATCCGTTGAGTGTTCTCCACTGATACACACCATGTTTCGCTAGCGTATAACAACACAGATTTCACGTTAAAGTTGAAAATTCGGATTTTGGTGCGTTTACTTATCTGCCTGTTTCCAGATATTTCTTGAACTCGCTAAGGCAGCCCTTCCCTAGTAACATTTTGTTTTATGGTGGTTTTATAACACTGTTGTAGAGCAAATTATGGTCTTCAAGAGCGTTATAAAACTTAAAATGTTACTTGGGTTGCTTTCTTGATCGGTGCGCCTATGTCGATCTTGGTACCGCCATCTGGCGACATTTGACTACCAAGATATTGGAAGCTTTCAACATGTTCCACTAATTGTCCGACTGCTGTGAAACTGGAAGAGGTCATCGTGTTTACATCCAACGAATTGGTTTTGTTGACGTTTATGACTAAACCTGCCGAAGAGGAGCGCTCGGCAAGCTTACTGAGCTTACTCTGTATATCAGAGCACCATGGAGCGAGGAGTGCAACGTCATCAGCCAATTCTAAATCGTTTAGGTGCTCCATGGTTAAGGCAGCCCGCTGTTTGGTTCACGGTCAATCGCACCTACCAGAATCTCCTCGATTACCATCAGGAACAGTAACTGAGATAGAATACATCCTTGCCTCAAACTAGCTACGACCCGGCCTCGTACTGTACCTCGATGAGGCCGATGACTTTCTCAGGAGCCCCCTTGCGCCTTAGGGCGCCCACATATTCTCGTGAATGAGACGGTCGAAAGCTTTTTCGTAGTCAATGAATACCAAGTAAAGGGACTCTTGGAATTCGTTGACCTGCTCCAGATTGATACGGAGCGTGACAATATGGTCCACACAGGATCTTCCGGCACGAAATCTGGCCTGCTGCCGTCGGAGAGTCGCATCGATCTTCTCCTGAATCCGGGCTAGGATAACTTTGCATAGAACTTTGAGAACGGTACACAGCAACATAATGCCTCGCCAGTTATCGCATTCAGTCAGGTCACCTTTTTGGGGCACCTTCACTAAGATACCTTGCATCCAGTCGACCGGGAAAGCTGCGTCCCAGATATTACGAAATAAACGATGCAGTAGTTGAGCGGATGTCATGGGGTTAGCTTTGAGCATCTCGGCTGATATACGACCTTTATATATACCAGATATACTCCCGAGGAAGGTAGCTTCATGAGAGAACAGTTTCAAAGTGCTTAGTGAAGAATGCTTCCTCGCTCCATATCATGCTTCCGAGACAATTTCATGAATTTTGATACCCATATTGCCAGGGTTTCTTCAAAATGAGTTTGTGGCCACTTTCGGCCCCAAGGGAACCTGTTCCAGGATGACCGGTTCGTTGTCAAACCATCCTATGGTCCAATAGCTTATCAGATCATACTTCCGAAACAATTTCGTGAATTTTGATACCCATATTGCCAGTGTTTCATCAGCATGAGTTTGTGGCCAGTTTAGACCCGACGGGAACCTGTTTCCGGAATACCTGTTCCGGGATTTAATCATAAGACGGTCCTGTAACATAGTTAAGTTATATTCTTTAAATTTCCACCGAAGTTTATAAGTCATGACGCAATAAATCTTTATTTGGTTGAATATATATATCTTTAATTTATACATACTTTGGGACTTGGCCCAGTTAATCCGGAATTCCAGTAACCAGTCGAATCGGTTCTATGTAACATGTATCGAATAGCAGGTAAGTTCCTGCATCCGTAGCAACCAAAATCGTCAAAATCGGTGAAAAACTGACAATGTTATGATCATTTTAAGCCCGTGGGTATCCGGGTACCCTGTCGGTAACGTAAGGGTGTTTTTTTTTGTCGGTAACAAAAGGATTAAGAATATTCCTGTCTGTTCTTTCAATGTTATTCAATGCAATATACAAAATTTATGTATTAATGAAACCTCCCTCCATGTTCTCAAACTTGTTTGTTATTAATAATGTCGTCGGCAAATCCAAATGGCTAGAATGACTTTCTACACGTGTCAATATTTTATCTTTATATTGCTTCCTCGGGAATGATATTGAATAACAGACATTATGCAACCTGAAAGAACTTTTTGACATAATTATCTGCGCATTTAAAAAAATCAAAAACGATTATGAAACTTAAACTTTGCACACCCGAGAGGTATTGTAGTCATAATCAACTTGGTAGGGCTGTTTGCCTGAATGCCACTAGGCCGAAAGTCATTTGGCCGAAAGGGTTCTTCTTCTTCTTCTTATTGGCATTAGATCCCCACACTGGGACAGAGCCGCCTCGCAGCTTAGTGTTCATTAAGCACTTCCACAGTTATTAACTGCGAGGTTTCTAAGCCAGGTTACCATTTTTGCATTCGTATATAATGAGGCTAGCACGATGATACTTTTATGCCCAGGGAAGTGGAGACAATTTCCAATCCGAAAATTGCCTAGACCGGCACCGGGAATCGAACCCAGCCACCCTCAGCATGGTCTTGCTTTGTAGCCGCACGTCTTACCGCACGGCTAAGGAGGGCCCCAAGGATCATATAGCCGAATAGGACATTTGGCCGAATAGGAAAATTGGCCGAATAGGACATTTGGCCAGAAAGGGCATTTGGCCGAATAGGACAGACGTCTTACTTGCCACTTCTGATTTTGCACAGTGAGGAGTGAGAAGTGAAACGTCTCTATTCTCACAACACATTACAAAAAGATGTCTATTAAGGAGTGCACTGTGTTACTGCATACATCGATGGCAGTGATGTTAAACAAGTCACTGTTTGAACGGACAATCATCTTACATCAAGGACGTTTTGAAGGAGCTAGAAGGTCTGAAGTAGCTTGAAAAGATGAGAATTGAATTTTGATGCCTATCGGTTCAAGAATATAACTTTCAAAACTAGATTGTGGAGCTAGAACGTTCGACTAAACATGAAAAAGCAGTGCGAGAAATCATGTCTACTCATCGGATTACTGAGATATTTATAGGTTTAAGAATAGGCCTTTCGAGACTTGGTTATATACACGGAAGCGGTAAAATAAGTATTGCACCAGCTCCTTCAAATATTTAAACTGCGTTGGTCACCTAGTGGACATCATATTTATCGTATTCGAAATTTGACAAAAAAAAATCAATGCTTCGGAACATCCGCAAATGTGGTCAATTCTTAAAATTCGATCTAAAATGTTGCGACCTTTTCTAAACCGATGGTAGCAATATTGGAGCAAAACCATTGCTAGAGTCGTTCGTTGGCCACGGGTGGCTACTGAGTGATCCTTTGGGAGCTCCGGAACATCCGTACACCGAACCAGAGATTGCAGCATTTTATTGCAATCTTGCATTAGTTTCGCGTATAGTTTGCCATAATTTGCAACATATGCACAGATTGCATTAAGTAAACGGCAGCCATTTGCATTAGGCTGGTCACGAGAAAATAAGAACTTGTTAGGAGCTGTCCGTATGCCACGTGGACAGGTTTTGATCAGTTTCAGATAAATCAGCTTGGATAATTCTCCATATAAATTTTTGAAAGTTTGTGTGAACCGTTTACAGTCGACATATCAAAAACGGGTTTTACTTTTCTATCCGACGTTTCGTTTACATATATTGTACCTTTATCAAGGAGTTAACTAAATCCCATTTTATTGTTACTTGTTATTTGTTGTTGATAAAGATACAATATATGTAATCGAAACGTCGTATAAAAACATAAAACCCGTTTTTGAGCAAAAGAAGCTCAAATATCACCATCACAGTCGATCTCTTCTAGATGATGCAATGAGCTGGCATAACAAGTATAACATTCTCTGATCAGTTTGCATGCGAGATTTGATACAAAACGCCTAATACAAAGAATGTCACACAAAATTGTTTTGGGTGTAGAAGAGGTTAATTATTTGAAATCGCCCTACAAAAGGATCTAAGTAACATTTTTTTCATGATTTTTTTTTTTAGTTTGCAATCAAAAACATTCATATTGGTCTGTTCATTGCAATATTCAAATTAGTTCACAAAAAATGTTACTTTGGACCTTTTGAAAAGTCGGAAGCTCCGAAACATCCAGAAAAGTGACCAATTCTTAAAATTCAACCTAAATAGCTGTGACTTTTTTTCTGAACCGTTTGCTGTAGCGATGTGAGAGTAAAATCATTGCAAGCATAATTAGTTGGCCACGGATTGCCTATAAATAGTCCTTCGGACGTTACGGAACATCTGCAGAAGTAGTCAATTTATGGAATTCGCCCTAGAGAGCAATAACTTGATCATAGATCGCTTGTTTTAACAATCCGAGGGAAATGATTTCTTCGAAAATTTCGGAACTTCAAAAGGTCCACTTCAACATGGAAAACGAGTGGTACTAGCAGTGATATTGCTTTAACTTTACTGAAATAAACGATTTGTCCACTTTTGCAGCTGTTTCGGAACTTCCGGAAATTTTTACGGGGTAAAATAGTGGTTCTTGAAATAATATTGTTCTCAAATTGCTACAACAAGTGATTTAAAAATAAGTCTCATATTTCAAGGGCGAATTCCGAAAATTGATTGCTTGGTTACGATGTTTTTCAATGACTTTAATATCAAATTGCAATAAAAAGAGGTTTAAAAAATATAGCAGCTTTTAAGGGAAATTTGTCCATTGAGATATTGCGGAAGTACCGGAGCAACTCGTAGTGCACTCCTTCGGCCGATGAAAGATCCTTGCGGTGATACTGCTCTTCCATCGCTATAGCAATCGATTTAAAAAAAAAGGCACAGCTTTCTTTGACGAATAAAAAATGGTCACTTCTCCGAATATGCCGGAATTTCCGAGGGACCTCACAGTGACCACTTAGAAATGATGAGTAGTTCTTGCAATGAATTTTTTTACGATTGCTACAACATACGGTTAAGAAAACGTCAACAGATGTTCCGAAATCCAGATGCCCACCTACGGAGTCTAATAAAGAAATTCGTCAGGCTGTAAAACCCAGCACTCCTCTGGGAACCGGATTTACGCGTTATCGTCCTTAATGATGGCACTTCAAATCTCGGAAAATTTCAAGTCAATCCAGATCTACCATGAACAAAGAGGAAAACTATATCCATCTTAATAAAAGCTCAGCCAAACACTGAACTGATTATTTTCTTATTTTCTATCCTGGTCGGTCCACTACCTTGTTCAATGCAAGCTCAACATATTACGCAACATGATTTCTACAGCTATAATAAATGATCAAAACATATTTCTTTTAGCTTATTAAGGCGACGATCGAAAGTATTACAGACGATTTGTTTATTTCAATAAGTACTCAACAGCGTTTGTAGAAATTGCTCTTATTAGATAACGAGCAACGATAAAAGAGAGGCAAAAACTATTTCGAATTATTACCAGTACTAAAGTTTATCGAACATAATATGTACATATTATGTACAAGTGCGAAAAAAACAGAATCGAATAGGAAGCTCCCACTAAGAAGTGATGATAAAACGCTCATTTTATTTTGGGAGCCTTTTTTTCGCATAGCTGTGTAATACTAGTTGAAATGCATAATCAAAACCAGTGTTCCCCGAGTTTAGAGCCTTAGAAAAGAAAATTATCATATGGCTTAGCCCCCCCGAATCAGTTCTTCATCATGACATCATGCTACATATCGTAAATGTATACAGAGATGATAAGTGAGAGATTTTTTCATTCTCTTTTAGATTCAATCCCTGGTATTCAAGATTGCAAGCTCCGAACAAATAGTATGAGCTGATCGCCTGGATGTTTCTCAATCCTTCTTTGCTACGCCATGGTCCACCGTGTTAAATACTTTATTTCATAGTAAAATCTATGGCGATTTACTAGCATATAAACATGATTTGTATCAGCGGAGAACACTCAACAACTGAAGGTGCAGACATTTATCAATAGAATGCCAGTGGAATATAATTATTAGAGTGGGGCGCAGTTGTATGGAAAAACGCAAACTTCGTCCGATCAAGTGAGATCAAAGTTTTTCTGAATCGTTTTGGGACCCCAATCAACTGTGCAAAATATGGGCTCGATTAGTCGCAACCTCGCATGCCGCATCGCGTTTTAAATTTACATGGAGATTAGTATGGGAAATCGTACTTTTTTTACATTTTTGCTCTTAGTGGATTCAATTTATCATCAATCACGTGACTCAATACGTTAGCATAGGAGTATTATATCTACCTCCAGACCGGCGTAGCGACATAAATTGTATTCGGGATCACATGAACTCTTTTAGCTCTATTAGTTCCAACCTGGACTTCAATGACTTCGTCTTGCAACTAGGAGACTATAATCAACCGAACTTGGAATGGGTTGCATCGGAAGACGGGTTTATGCATGTGAACCCTCAATCTGTTTTGTCCACCAGTAGCTCCGCATTGGTCGATGGTTTTTCGTTCAATTGCTTGACTCAGCTTAATGGAGTGGCTAACAGAAATGGTCGGTTTCTGGATCTCGTCCTCGCCAACGATGCAGCTAAATCTACTTGCACCGTTTCCGAAGCCATCGAACCTCTCATCTACCTGGATGCTGACCATCCCGCTCTGGACATAGTCGTCAACCTTCCGGGCCTGTTTACGTTTGACGATGCTTCTGACGTGCACCAAATGTACGACTACCGCCGAGCTGATTATGATAGTATTTGTGATGCTATCTCATGTATTGACTGGTCACCCATCGAGATTGACGTCTGTGTAGATGATGCTGTTAATTATTTCACTCGCCAAATTCAACGTATAATTGCGGAGCACGTGCCCCTGTGTCGCCCGAAGCTAAACCTCCTGGTCAAACAGTCGTCTGCGTCGGCTAAAGCGAAGTAGGGCAAAAGCATTGCGACAGTACTGCAAGAATCGCACGCTGATTACGAAGCAGGAGTTCAACCGTTCCAGTACTGCATATCGTGTATACAATCGATTCCTTTATCGTCGTTACGTGCTTCGAACACAATCATCACTCCGTAGAAACCCCAAAAGTTTTTGGTCGTTTGTTAACTCCAAACGAAAGGAAGTTGGTCTGCCTTCGTGCTTGCATCTGGGAGAAGAAATCGCCAGTTCAGAGCTGGAAAAGTGTAATTTGTTCGTTCGACATTTCCTAAGTACCTTCAATGCCACCAGGGCCACCGCCGATCAAATAGCTGTTGCAAATCAGTTCACGCCTAGAAATGTTTTAGATTTACATGCGTTTATAATCGATGAGCAGACCGTTCTGTCAGCCATCAGAAAATTGAAAAGCTCGTACACTGCCGGCCCGGATGGTATTCCGTCTTCTGTGCTCAAGAATTGTTCGAACTCGCTGGCTACCCACTTAGCTAGGATTTTCACACTGTCGCTCCAGGAGGGAAAGTTTCCTGATGAATGGAAGATGTCGCACATGTTTCCGTTTATAAATAAGGCGACAAAGGAATGTACAAAATTACCGAGGCATCACATCCTTATGTTCTTGCTCCAAAGTATTCGAGATAATCATGAATGACGTTTTATTCAGTGCCAGTAAAGCGTACATCTCTACTGCACAGCACGGCTTCTATCCAAAGCGATCTGTAGAAACGAATTTAATAGAGTTTGTTTCGCTGTGTGTTCGCACCATGGACTCCGGTGGTCAAGTTGATGCAGTTTATACGGATTTGAAAGCAGCGTTCGACCGCGTCGACCATGGAATATTGCTTGCAAAGTTAGAACAACTTGGAGTTAGTCGCCATCTAGTGTGCTGGTTCAAATCATATCTGTCGAACCGGTTGCTTTCTGTGAAAATCGGTTCTTCACAGTCTGAATACTTCTCCAATACTTCTGGTGTACCACAAGGAAGTAATCTGGGGCCTCTCTTGTTCACGCTGTTTATCAACGAACTCTCCCGACTTCTACCTCCTGGTTGTCGTTTGCTTGATGCGGATGATATTAAAATATTTATGATTGTCAACAACATCGAGGATTGTGAAGAACTGCAATCGCATGTGGATAGAATGGCGAACTGGTGCTTTGCTAATCTCCTGAGGCTTAGTATTCCTTTTATCGGAAACACAAGCCGATAGTTTTTGACTATTGTATCTCTGGTACTACCCTTGAGAGAGTGAATAGGATTAAGAATTTAGGAGTCACAGTGGATCAAGGCATGACATTCAAGCCGCACTATAACGACATCATCACAAAAGCTAATCGGCAACTCGGATTCATTTTCAAACTATCTGAAGACTTGCGGGACCCTCATTGCCTAAAATCTCTGTACTGCTCTTTAGTTCGTTCTATCCTTAAATTTTTGTTCTGTAGTTTGGAGCCCTTATCATAGCGTCTGGATCTCAAGGCTAGACGCCGTGCAGCGTAGATTCGTGCGTTATGCACTTCGGCACCTTCCATGGAGGGATCCCGTTCATCTTCCCGCATATGAGGATCGATGTAGACTACTTGGTATTGACACTCTTCAAATGAGAAGGAATAGATCGCAGGTTGCCTTCGTGGCCAAAATCGTGACTGGTGAAATTGACTCTCCGGAACTTCTCATGAGGTTAAATCTTTATGCTCCGGAACGAACAATGCGTCAACGAGATTTCCTGCACCTTTCTCCGCGTAATCAAATGTATGGCATGAATGAACCTTTCCGTGCTGCTGCGGCTGCGTTTAACAACATTTATATTTGATTTTAACTTACCATTGACCACTTTTTAAGAAGATTGTAATCGTTTAATGTATATTTGTTTAAATTTACTATATTCATTAAGACTACCAAATGTCAGATGAATCAATACAATAAACATAAACATAAACATATGGTCTGGAAGATGCCGAAAGACTTTGCCGAAGAAGGTACGTATCTGGAAGGTCTACAAAAAATGTTATTACGTTTCGAAAACTGATTGTTCAAACCATATGCAAGAAATCTATTTTTCTGCCAGCACTACCGGACAACCTATGGTTATCGAAGGGCAAAACCCATCTTGCTTCTGGTCGGATTTTTTTCTTCGTGAAATGTTTCCGGATAACTCCCATTCGCTTCAAAGTCCTAAAAGATTAATTATTATGAAATAACACTCAGTTAAATTATTGGTCTACGTAGTTCGGCAGTGTTAGCAGAATAAACGATTTTTTGCGTATGGTTTGAACACTCAATCTTCGAAGCGTTATAACTTGTTTCGTGGACGTTCCAGAAACGTGCCTTCTTCAGCAAAATTTTTCGGCATACTTTGGGTTATACACAAACGTATTGTGCCACTTGATTTACGATGAACTGAAATCTCTAGAACTAAAAATGTGAAAATATGCATTCTCCCATACTAATTTTCATACAAACTTCAAACGCGATGCGGAAAGCGCGGAAGCAACCAATCGGGCCCCAATTCTGCACAGTTGTTAAGGACCCAGAATTGCTTCGAAAAACCGTTGATTTGAAAAAATGACCATGACGCCCCACTCTAATAATTCTAGTCAGGCGAAGCCTCAATAAAGAAATAAAAGAATGCGACCGAAATCGAACCTGACAACAGGTTTAAGCGATAGCTGAACATTTATCAGGATGGATATCTTTCAAGTCGGCTTTTTGCACCACCACCGGTGCACCGGGTTGTACAGGATCCATAAGCAAGTAAGCAAGTAAGAGTCTACAATTGAATATAATGCCTCACAATGATCGAAATGTATTAGGGATGGAAACGACATCAAGTATTAAATTGGATTCCAGCAGGATATCACAGAAGTGGCAGACCAAAATGCTTATAGCGACGAAATATGAAAACCTGACAAACGCTTAGGATGAAGATCTTTTTAGATGAGCCTTCGTACCACTCAGGGTACGCAGGTCGAGGAAGGGCCGTTTGGCCATTTGGCAGAAGGCTACTATGCAGAAAGTTATTTGGCCGAACAAAACATTAAGCCGAAACCCATCTGATCGAAATTCATTTGGCTAAAATGAAAATACGGTCGAAAATGTTTGGCCAAAAACATCGAAAGGGCTAATAATTTAGCTTAACTTGACTGACTGTACACTTTCTAGTTACGATTGCGTGATAGGCCAAGAAAAACAAATATTCACAGCCAACCAATTGAATATGTAGTCTTTTGGATTTGAACGCTGTTCCCACTGTTCATCTGTACATGGAGCACCATGAGTTTAAGAACAATAACGATAGCGACCATGTGTCCTCACAGTTAATTAAGCATCAGAAGACTAAAATTAGTTCGATACTCATTGTTCCAAGAGACCGATGAACTTTCTGCATCACCGTGAGCACAAAGAGAAAGATAACATTGGTAGGTTGGGATGGGCAACTAAATATTCTATTTGTATGATTTGATTTTAAAGGCACTCTTACACAGTTATTTTGAACTTGTTTGGTTGAACAGAAATGTCTTTTGGCCGAACGACTATGACCATACATGTCGTTTGGCCAATAGTGAGTGTGAAAACTGGGAAGTGACTAATGATAATTGAGAAGCGACAAATGAGAAGTGAGAAATGAGATGTCTTACTTCATCGTGGAAACTAAGGAGCGCAAATTAAGAGATAAGGAATGAGATGCTAAAAATAACACATCTCACCCCTCATGCCTCATTTTTCAATTCTTACTTGTTACTTCTTACTTGTTATTCTCGTTTCTCACTCTGAAATGAGAATTGAAAAGTAATAAGTGAGAAAAAATAAGTGAGAGGATATAAGTGAGAAACGGGATGTGAAAAGTGAGACATTTTATTTCTTATTTCTCACTTTTTTCACGATACTACATAAGTGAGACATCTCACTTCATTCTTCTTACTCCTCATTTCTCACGTCTTACTTCGCAC
Organism: Armigeres subalbatus; assembly: GCF_024139115.2. NCBI lineage: Eukaryota > Metazoa > Arthropoda > Insecta > Diptera > Culicidae > Armigeres > Armigeres subalbatus. The sequence goes on from NC_085139.1 coordinate 192,814,143, forward strand.
TTTTTTTAAAGAAAATTATTTTGAACTTTGTTTTTCACAGTGAGAAGTGAGAAATTTTGAGTGAGACGTGAGAAGACGTCTAAGATGCTTCCCGAGCAGCACAAGTCAGACAAAAATGGTTGCAGCAACTTGATTGTGACTAAATCTGGTCACATATGAGTTGCAGCAACCTATGTGAAGCATGTGTGCTGCTAGGGTTAGTTCTCGTTTCTCATTTCTCGCTTCACATTTCTCATTCCCAATTCTCATTTAATAATAATTACTGATTGATTATAGTTCGACTGCGATATTTGTTCTTGTCTTCTGGCTTTTTCAGTTTGAAAGATATTCAAGCAGATTCACATATGCATTGGGGGTCGTTCAACTATGATGTCACAGCTAGAGGTGTGCGCCGCCGCCGCCGACAGTTTTTGGCACGCCTCCGCCGCCACCGACATTTTTGCATCGGCCGCTATTGTATTATTTTCCACGCCTATTCAAATTTGAAGAAATCCAGTGGAAAAAATTTCAGTGGAAATTCCGGAGATTCATTTTGGATATTTTCAAGACATTAACGGGAGATTTTTTTGAATTTCACCTTAAAAAATTTGATGAACTTCCCCAGAAAATTCTTCAAGTTTTTTCAGAATATTCATTTGGAAATTATATTCAGATTTTCCACGGGAACTACTTTCAAGTTTCGAGAACTCTTCGGAATTACCAGAGGAGCTCTTTGGATTCACCAGAGAACATTGTTTGGAATTCACATGAGAATCTCTTCTGAGTTTCCACGGGAAGCTGTTCTAAATTTCTACAGGAAAGTTTCTATAGAATTTCTGTTGAGTACTCTTTGAAATTTACACAGGAAATCGTGATTGGTGAAAGGGCTGCTTTAACGTTGACTTCCTCGATCTAGATTGATTAAGACGGCTAGTTTTTTTATCCATTATTAGAGTCATTTTTTTCGCAGGGATAAGTTCACAAAAAAACGGCTAGTTTGGCTAATGGATTCTAGTCGGGAATGCAAATATGAACCCGTTTGAATAATTTTCAAACTGAAAAAGCCAGAAGATTAGACACTATTAATTACTTCATACTTTTCATTTTCACTATTATTTGGTCAAATGACGTTTTCGATCAAATGGCATTTTTTCTAAACAACTATTTCGGCCAAAAGGTATTTTCGGCTAAAAGACTTTTTGCCTTAATGATCAATAATGCCCTTAATCGGCACAGGAGCCTATCTGCTTTTATTAAGAAATCCTCTTGAAAATCAACAAAACTGTATAAATTTTATGAGAAATATGCAATCCAGTATTAGGGGCTGCCCATATACCTCGTGGACAGCTTAGGGAGGGGGGAGTATGGTAGAATTCCATGGTTCATACAAATTTTTGAAATTTTATATGAGCGATTATCCACGCTGGGAAAGGGGCGACAGCCCCTTACTAGAAATCCGTATAGTGAATATCAGAGTATCATTTCCGTTTCAATTCGTTGACAGATATTTCAAAATCTATCCCAAGCAGCACGTGCAACATCTTTCAAATATCTGCTTGTTCCTAATATATTGCTTTGGAGATTCTTACTATCAAGTCTCATTAGAGCCACTTTCCAGTTTCAGAAACTCACAATGTTTCATTTCCGTTCCACTGTTTGGGTTGGGTTGGGAGGATTGGTAGGATTAGTTGCACATACAATAACATTTCGGTACACTGCGGTAGCCACAATGTTTCTGATATGTTGCAAAACACTTTGTGCTCAGCTGAGCAGCAGTTTTATTTTCATCAGACCCGCGTGTTTTCTTAAAGGTACAATGAAGTTACGTATAACTTTGATATTAATATAGTGCACTTGTTGGCAGAATCTTGAAATAGAATTAGTAGTGTGATGGCTAGAGTGAATGGTTTCAAATCACAAGGGTTTATGGTTCGATTCTCAGTTGGATATCATATTTCTATTTTGTGTTGTAGAAGAGTTCCCCATACGAGGCACTGCGCATAATTCAGACCTTTAAGTAGTCACACCACAGTTATTGTTACTCACGCTGAGAAACAAGTGGTGCTGCTTGGGATTATACATATTGCAAATTTAAACGACTGAAAGCTTCATTGACTAGATTTACAGTCGGCGTCGTCGACAAAAAAAATGATAAATTGTGCAATTCAAATGTCTTAAGTAGTATAAATATATAAATAATATAATAATATCAATATTGCAGTAACAAACCCTCATAAGTAGAAAGATTAAAGAATGATAAATCGATACATAGATGCATCCGAATTTGCTAAAAAGTTCTTATTTCAGCATAAGAATTATGATTCTGGGCTGACCGGTTGAATTTATGATACTCTTCGAAAACATGAAGAGGTGTGATAACGTACCAACGATATTAGCATAATGCCGCAAAGCTCTATAAGCTTTTGTTTTGATTTTGTTTCAATTTTAAACAAAATTTCAACAACACTTACCCAGCCTTCAGCAGGTTGTCGTGCGGTGAGATGTGCTGCCCTAACGCCGGCGGTGTCACGAAGCTGCTACCCGAACTTGGTGGATAACCGGAAGCAACCGAGGGCGGGTACACTCCCGACCCGAGCGAACTGGCGTAGGGACCGCTGTACTGGTAAGCGTTCGGTGCGTATCCCGGATAGCCGTTGGTGTAGTCCGGCTGGACGACCATCCCGTAGCTGGCGTGCGGACTGTAGCCTGCAGAATACGGAGAAAGATTCTCGCTTGAGAAGAAGCTCTGGCTGCGATCGGTTGCCGCCGCTGCCGACGAGGAGGAAGATGGTGGCACGTTGCACTCACCGCTGGCGTCACGGTACGTGTCCGCGTAGTACGAACCGCCGCTGTCCGGCGTGGATTCGCGGCTGTACGATGCAGAGGGGGGCTGGGGTCGCGCGAAACCGATTCCCAGCGGTCGGTCACTGTTGCCGCCGGTGAACTCGGTCTGGCTGACGTCCGATGTGCTGCGAGATTCGGGAATTTCGTTCGTATACACTGGATTGTTGTTGTTGGTGGTGTTTGCGTTGTTGTTGTTGTTGTTGTTAATGGCGGTTGGATTCGTCGACGGGTTGCTTCCATTGGAAGCACCGGTGGTGGAATTTCGGGCGAAGTGTGGACTCGTTCCACCGCTGCATGGGATGAGGAAGTTAGTTTGCATTAAGAGGTCGGTGAATCGTTCTTGGAGCGCACTTACCTATTATTGGAACTCAGATCAAGAGTGGCGTGCGGACTGCTGCGTTGTTGAGGACTGGCACCAGGCTCAGGGCTAGATGAGGAAATCTTATTTGTTCTATGATCGTCAGGTTTTCGACTGATAGGATTCGGAGAAGGGGTACCACTGGTTTTGTAAGGGATTGGGGGGCTGGCTTCTTTGACACTCAAATTGATGGCAGAGAAACCGGGAGGCATTGTTCCACACGTTGGATCGTAGTGGTACATGGGTCTGGGATAGATGGGACCGGCACTTTCGTCCATTTCCACTTTCATCATGGGATGATGCCGATCGGTAGGGCCAGTAGGTAAGCCTAGATGGTGTTGACTTGATTGGAGCTCCGGGGGAGCTGGAGGTTCTGACGAAATGTATTTCTGTTCTTCATCGAGGATGGACTGTGAGTACCCATAGGAGGAGTAAAGATTACTTCGCTGCGGTGGATAACTGTCGTACCGTTCGAATGCCGTCTGAGGAGCAGGTTCGTATGGTCGATGGTTGGTCAAATGTGATGCCGTCGTATCATATTCGCCAAGTCGGTTGCCCATCGAGGGCGGGGATGAAAGAGTGCTCATCTGAGCGTATGAGCGCCCATCGTTGAGATCAGTGTAGCGCAGGTTATCCCGCGTGACGTACGAGTAACTATTATCAATCATTTTGACTTATCTAGCACTGAACGGAGTAACACTTAGAAATACACACTAACGATAACACTCCTACAATTAATTGATGATTTAATTAGAGATCGTATAGATATTGCACTTGAAGTATTGTGTATGGTTGTGGTTTCTTCTAACACTAACAGCTGTCGTTGAACTCGTGAACTCTTGAGCAAAATCTGTAATAAAGAAAAGAAAATAACTAAATTAGTTGAAAAGGCTTAGCCTGAACTTTAACATTTTCGCATCAGCTTTAATTATTGACCGCCTGCGGTTGCTGAAACCCCAACCCAAGTTGAAAAGCATGTTTCCATTCAACATTTGATTCGCTTCCAGCGTTTCGCCTAAAAACCCCCCAATCTAGAGAAGAGAACAAGCGCTCATTGAACGTCAAATTTGCTTACATTAAAAATCGGGCCAGACTACCCTACTTTCAAAGAACCATCTCGCATAGTCGTAAAAAGATAATGAGCAACTAGAGGCTTGCACCCCTTTCGCATTACCTCCATCCTCCTGGACCAGCATCCTAACCGGCATACATGTCCTTGGTGGGGAACACTTGCTTTCGAATCCGGAATTCGCCGTCGGCAGGACCATCTTCCTACCGTCGTCCAACCGAAACCAAGAGATAATAGCGAACCATCATATTTATCTCTGCGACGGAAATAAAATCGTGTTCCTCCGGCTCCATTGCCGTGTCGCTGTCGTGGCGCCGACACAGTGGCGGACGGTTTTGAAACGATTCGTCAAAGTAAAAAAATAATCCGTAAAATAGGCTTTGATATGCTGAGCTGACTTAAATGGTTTGCGGTAAATAACTCTAGGACCGAAACTCAAGGCAATTAATAGATAACCTAAAACTTTTCTATGTCGTTCATCTACCAACAAACTTGATTGGCACATCGAAACATCGTTATAGGAAATTTATAATTTGCCGTACTTGTATTTTCAAGCCCGCCACTGCGCTCCGTGAAATGGCAAGCGGCGGCATCGGCAGCAGAGGCATGTGTCCTAGAGGAATTGCCAAAGACATGAAGGATATGATTTATCGTTCTGCCTTCTGCTGCCAGCCACCCTCCCGCACGACAACCGGAGATGACAATTCTTTATTCCTATCCGCTCTCCCTCCGTTGCGTTGATGGTTCCGATGGACGGAGGTGGCTTGCGAGTTACGAACCCCTTTAGGTTGCGAACGCAGCGCGCCGCCTTTGATGCAGAGGGGTTCTTCTGAGATACGGTTTTGCAGCAAAGCAACCTACCGATAACGTAACGGGGAGGGGAGATGTCGGAAGGAAAAATAGTGACGATGACAGTAAAGAGCACTTGTGACATTCATAATTTTTATTGATTGTACGGACGATAAAGTAGACGGCGACGAGTGTGACTGCGAGTAGGAGAATCTCACGCCGGTGATGGAGGACTTCGGTTCATGTATGTGGGACTGACTGCAGGTATGGGCCGTCTGAATCGGGATGGCTTCATTGATGCAGCGGAAAATCATCGGCGAACAAGTGTGTTTTTTTCCTGTTTTCCCTCTTTTCAGTCATGGTAAGGTGGATTTCGCGTGTTTCCTGCCTAGAAACATTTTTCTCGGTATGTAATCGCTTTGTTATACATTTATTCATGACTGCATGTTGTGAAGTGGATTCCGATAAAGAGTTTTGTGAATAAAAATGATTTACTTGAAAATATTTTGGTGGCTATACGAAAGTGGCTTGCAATTTACTTGGAATGATTTATTGCTTCGAAAAAATGATCAATAATGCTTCATTTTTTTAGATTTTGTAAGGGTTTAGGGAATAAGTTTGATCATTGAACCGGTATCTTACGAATGGTATAGAGATCTAAAGTACTGTGAAAATAGATAGAAGAACTAATGATCAACTAGTTAATCCGCTACTTTTATTTTTTGTCAGAAGGTATGGTGATAGAACCCTAGAAGTTATGCCTACCTCCGTTCTGCTCATGATCTCAACCTTCGGGGACTCGCACCGTTGTAAAAAGTACAACAGGTTCGAAAAAAGCACGCTTCTCGTTCACAACACAGGCGGGACTGCGTGAGCGGTCCAGGATGAAGCGAGTCCCGGAAGGTTAAGTATCTTGAGTTCAATTAATTGCATATTATTTGGCAACTCGGCCGTACGAAAACCATTTTTTTGTTAAAAATCTTGGCTGTGCATATGCACAGCACATGTTTCGAAAATGGACAAATTAATATGAAATTGACGAAAAAGAATCCAGGTGTCTTGGAGGGACTCGAACCCTCAACCTCCTACCCTCTAGATAGGCGTGATAACCCCTACACAACAAGACCACTTAAAAGTCACGTTTGCGGAAAAGCCATCAGAATCCGAGTACCAACCTCCACCGCAGTTAGCTCTTTTTTGCTAACTGCGATGGAGGTTGGTAATAAGGTGGAGGTGACGAATAAGACGATGGACTCGAAGCTGTACAAGGTGGAATGTCTCAAAAACCGCGGTCTACCTTCCATAAAGCCCATAAAGCCGTCCAATGATACCGCGATAATAACGAAGATTTCTTTTCTTCGACAAAAACATAAATCCACGCAACTGCCCACAGCTCCGGCCCATCGAGAATTTTGGGCAATAATGAAACGGAAGCTTAAGAAAAGTGGAAAAACAGCTCGGGACGCGACTCAGATGACCAAAATATGGAGCAAATGTGCCAAGGAAGTTGACTCTGGAGGTGTGCAACTTTTGATGAGAGGAATAAAGAAGAAGGTGCGAATTTTTACTATAAACAAGAAGACATGATTTGTATTGATATTTTTTCCTTAAAGTACCGTGAATTACCCTTGTTTTGATGTATCGACCTTATTTGTACGTCATTCCGTTACCGAGATACAGATGGTTTTATTATTCCGGATTCTAAATGGACATAGCTTTACATGTAAATGTTTTAAAAAAGTTCGAAAAAAATAATGTCCAGAAGAATATGTTAACAAGCATTATTTTAAACTTTGGTTTTTATTTTCTGAGAAATTATATAATTAAACTTGACTTAGACTAAGAGTTTGGGGCCACAACATAATAGTAGTTTGTGCAACTAGTTGCAAAAAGATGATTTTTTCAGCACGAGTTGTACGTTTATCCAACGAGGCTTGCCGAGTTGGATAAATACTACGAGTGCTGAAAAAATCGAGTTTTGCAACGAGTTGCACACGCTATTTTTTGCAATGACGAAAAATGGGCTTTAATATGATAAATCTATACCAAAATTGTACAATCGAGTTTACTCCACATGATCATTCATGTCAATAAATTATGTTGCGGCAGAGAACAATAAGATTCCATCTTATCGTGCCAAATTGCATAGCTTGAAAAGCTATGAAGCGATGGATGCAATTGCCTTTGGAAAATTGTGATGTTGTGTCCAACAAACCATTTCATTTATTACGAGACGCTTAGAGTACACTATTTAAACACTCACCCAAACTAATTCAGCTAAATGTAGTCAAGTAACTACTGTCCCAATGTACGTTTTTCATTATAGCACCCAAATGAGTGCTATAATGAATATTATGCAAACCATTTGAGTTGCATAATGGTCATTAAAGCACCCATTCTGTTGGTATGGAAAAGTAGGCCGTTTTATCACTCAAATGACAACTGTAAACCAGGTATTATGATCAGGAATTGCAAAAAATAATTTTTCGTTGACGTATTACCAGAACCTCCTCTATTTTAGTAGGCTGACTGCTCCCTGACTTATTTCTTATTTTGTGATGTTTTCAGCAGTAAGCACACATGTCTGCAATAAGAAGCAACGAAAGTGGTGCTGTTTTTTTTTGTTTGGCGATAAGATGAATATTATATTCAATAAAATGGAAATCGTGATAGTTCCCTTGAAATAGCACCTCTTGCCTAAGTCTAAAAAAATGATTATTATTAGAATTGAGATATGTGAATGATTTTAGCAACACTGATCGAAAACTTCTATGTATGTTGCCAAATAATATGCAATTAGTACAATCATTGCTGATCGACGACATCATTGCAGATTGCGAGTGGTATCGGTCTAAGAAGCGTGATATGATGCAGTGCACTGACTGCCCCGCATTTGTCCATGGATCACAGAACTGCCACATGAAGTCTTGTTAACACTTATGATTGACGTTTTTTAATTTCGACGTTATAGAAAAATGAAACTGAACACTGAACAAAAAGTGTGTTTGTTGTAAGGATGATTTATGAAAATATACGGCAAAAAAAACACTGCCCACCGGTAAGAATCGTACTCACACCTTTCAGTACGCTCAACGGATGCTCTATCACAATGCTACGGTAAACTAGATGGGGGAAGAGTCGTTTGACCGAAAGCCATTTGGCCTAATGCAACTAGGCCGAACAAACCAATAGGCCGAAACCCATCTGGCCGAAAGTCATTTGGCCGAAAAGGTCATTTGGCCGAAAAGGTCATTTGACCGAATAGGACATTTGGCCGAACATGTAATTTGGCCGAATAGGTTATTTGAAAAGTGAGAAATGAAGTGTGAAAAGTGAGTCGTCTCACTTCTCTCTACTTACTCCCCAAAGTGCGTAGAGTGAAGTGAGAGGTCTCACTACTCACTTCTCATTTTCCACAGTAAGAAGTGCGAAATAAGGAGTGAGAAGTGAGACGTCTCACCTCTCACTCCTCATTACTCACTTCTTACTGTGAAAAGTTAGAAGCGCAAAGTGGGTAGTGAGAAGTAAGAAGTGAGAAATGAGGAAAGCGAAGTGAAACGCCTCACTTTTTATTTCTCATTTCTCACTGTCAAAAGTGTGCAGTGTGAAGTTAGAAGTGAGACGTATAACTACTCACTTTTCACAGTAAGAAGTTCTAACTTCTCAGTTTGAATAAAAGAGTAGTACGAAGTGAGAAGTCTCACTACTCACTTCTCACTTTTGGCAATGAGCAGTGAGAAATGAAATTAAGTAGTGAGACGTCTCATTCCACACTCCTTATTCTCACTTCTCACTGTGAAAAATGAAAATTGAGAAGTGAGTAGTGAGACATCGAACAAACTCCCTCCGACGTGCGCTTGTAATTGTGCTACCGAAGGGCAACTTTCTGTCGCCGCCAAACGATTAAATTTTGCACTTTGAAGAAAAGTCATCTCGGATCAACCTTCTTATGTATAAAATAGTGACCCGGATAAAAATCGAGTTCATTTCCGATGACTAACAGAAACAAAACCCAAGAAGCTTCCCAGAAAATTTTACTTCCCGCAAACGACAGCCAAGTCGATGGGAAGTTTCGTTTAACAACTTTAGTGTTTGAAATAGCGCATTATTGAAATTAAAAAATCTTTTTGGGATACTCATCGTCGTTTAAGGTGACTCGGGGAAGCACTAAACACCGTGTTATTTATCCTATCTTTTGTCTCTTTCTAGCATTATAACCTTGTAACTTTAGAGCGGTGTATTTCGGTTTCCAGTTGTTTGATGTTACTGTAAATGGATCAGCATGTCGATTGCTGTAGAGAAAAAAATCAATGATGAAAATGGTGACGATTTGATGATTGTTTGTGCTTCCCGTATCCCCTTAAGCCGAATAGCCTGTTTGTCTATGTATGATTTCTCTCAACAATCAATACCTTTTCTTAGATAAATAGCTTTAGTCCTATGTGTAATTAATTCTTGAAGTGCCTCTCACTTTGCCACCGGCCCCACAAAAAACCATACACGTGCGCCAGTTCCATCGCGAGCGGAAACCAAACGTTGCCAATAAATATATTTGCTTTAGGGTTCGCGCCACATCCAATTCTGCTTATTTTTCCTTTATTTCCGACATTTTTGAAAATGGTGTCTTCTAGGATTGTGATGTCCTCCACTGAAAACCAGACGAGTGGCTTCAGCTTCGATGCGGCCAATGTGTCGTATTAATCCCTTTTCCACGGTTGGAGACTCAAAGTCCATCCAACTGGGCGCTACTATTCGGCTTCTCAATACAGTTGACCTCCAAGCAGTTTGCTCAATAATAATAAAAAGACACAAATTATTATGACAAATACCATCCATTTCGTATGGCTTCGTGGTCCTACGGCACCTGTTCGTTCAACCCGATTGGGCTGTATCTTTGAGTTTTTTTTTTAACAATTTATCGCCAAACCCGGAGTGTGGAATTATTGTTGTGACCCACACACGGACCATTTTTGGTTACCGGGTGGTCCGGTGGAAGATCCGGAACATCCGCAGAAATAGTCAACTCGAAAATTTCATCTTAGACCGCCGATATTTGATTGGAACAATTTCATGTCGAACACTGAGTGTGGAAATGGAATTAACGTTTTTTTAAACCATTTGTTGTCAAACTTTGAGTATAGAATTGATGCTGTGACACAGACATGAACCATTGTAACCTTCAGGTGTTCCACAAATGGAACATCCGTAAAAATGTCCAATCCGTAAATTTCATCGTAGGGATGGAATTGATGTTGTGATAAACACACCGATTTTGGTAACCACCGGGTGGTTCCCGGAAAGATTCGAAATATTCGTAACAATTGTCATTTTGTTCTATTTATTGAACGACTACTCAGTCTTTCAATTTTCACAACGAGTTTATTATTTACTCGACGTTTCAACACGGGAATTGTGTATTTTTTCAGCTAAAAAACTCAAAGGTGCAGCCCAATCGGGTTGTACGCAAAGGTGACGTAGGACTACGTGGCTATACGAAATGGAGGGTATTTATCATCATAATTTGTATCAATTTATTAGCATTGTGCAAACTGCTCGGAGGTCAACCGAATTAAGGTCACTGCTGACAGAATCCAAGTTTCAAAGTGCTCGCGTTTTCGGGGGCACACCACTCGATACGGAGACGGCGGACAATTGTCATTTTTGTTGATTCAGCTTTGCTGCGTCGCAGCATGCATGAAAAAATAAAAATGACAGTTGTGCGTTGCTTCCGTATCGAGTGGTGTACCCCCGAAAACGCGAGCACTTTGAAACTTGGATTCTGTCAGCAGTGACCTTAAGAAACTGAAAGTAGCTCCCAGTTGGATGAACCAGCCGTGGAAAAGGAACGACTCATCGGCCGCATCGCCACTGAAGCCACTTGTTTATCTTTCAGTGGATATCATCAGAATCCTAGAAGAGATTATGCTCAAAAATGTCCGGAATAAAGAAAAAAAGGAGGATCGGAGGTGGCGCGAAACCAAACACAAATATATTAATTTGCAACGTTCGACTTCCGCCGGCGAAGGAAGCGTACATGCATCGTTTTCTATAGCGCTGGTGGCAAAGTGAGCGGGACTTGAAGAATACATTACAAACAGTGCTGTTCAGGACTTAAACTATTTATCCAAGAAGATGTTTTGACCGTTGGGAAAATTGTTTACCCAGAAAAACAGACTGTTCGGATGTTTAAACGACAATGACGATTTTGGAAAGATTTATTGTTTTTAATAATGCGCCATTTGAAAAACTAAGGCAGCTAAACTTAATTTTTCACTAAGGTGGCGACATCATAGATTTGGTTGTCGTCGGCGGAAAGTTAAATTTTCTGGCAAGATTCTCTGGTTTTGTTTCGTTAGTCATTAGAAATCAAGACTAAATTTTCAAAACGACTTATCTGCTTTTGTAAACAAAGATTCAAACGACGATTTGACGAATCTGCGAGCTCTCCCACGCAAACCAACACCACCAATAGGTAGGTGAAGGTTTCCGCTACCTGTTGATGATGTTGGTTTGCGTGGGAGAGCTATCAGATTCGTCAAATCGTCGTTTGAATCTTTGTTTACAAAAGCAGATAAGTCGTTTTGAAAATTTTGTCTTGAAATGATATCGATTTTTTTTCCGGGTTACCATCGTTTAACGACAGAAAGTTGCCCTTTGGTAGCACAACCACAAGCGCGCGTCCGAGGGAGATGATGCAATGAGTTTGTTCAAATGGATGGCGTCAGTAGCAGTCAAATGGAATTTCCTCACAAGATTTTGATTTGTTGTTGAAGTTGTATGATGACCACCAACGCAGACGTCCACCACCAATTCGATGATTTTCCTTTGAAAATGCTACCAGAGGCTCGCTGTGTTCGCTCCGCTGCGTTCGCTCTGCGTAAATAGGAATGGGCGATACCGATACGATATATCGGGAATCGATATTTTCTCTCCAATTGATCTATATTTTGTATGGATTTTTTTTTAAGTTCGATATTTGACCGTATCGATTTGTTGATGTGTGATTCGATGATCTAAAATGGGAAATCTAAGGTTTTCTATTTATTTTTTTTTTTAATCGTGCTTTTAATTTTATCGGAATATCGATGTTTCAACGCCGCATCGATATTTCGATAATAAATACGAGAAAGGCAAAAAGATCGATTCGGCAGTATCGATATTTTTCCGAAAAACGCACATTCCTAGCGTAAAATCTTGCTCAATCGCTCTCTGCGAAATCCCGATCAAATTGGCTCGCGCGCGCCGAACAGCAGCTTTCTTTTATTTAATAAATTAAGCCCGTCAGCCCCGCCCCTTTATGATCTGATATGGTGTAAATATAATGTGCACTCATAACGATTAATGAAGGGGCGGGGCTAATGGAATTACTTCATTAGATATAAAAAAGCTGCTTTTCGACGCGCGCGAGCTTTTGACCGAGATTCCGCAAACAACGGACCGTTCGGGGGATGACAAATTCTAAGAATCCTATGAAATTTTCTCTCAAGATTCTGAATTTGGCTATGAGATGCTATTTATCTTAGATACGCATTGTTGCGAGAAATAACATCACAAATTTGATTCAAGACGAAGTTTCTTCATATTACCAAACATTACCTCTTGGCATTACTAAATCTTGGCATCTGTCTGTCCGAGCGACGTTCGCCGATGGGTGGTTGCTGTAGAAAGTTTCCACTGAGGTGGCGTCTTCATTGATTTTATACAAAAGCCACCATTTTATACAAAAGAAGGATGATCCGACTATCCGAAATAAACTTTCTTCAAAGTGCAAAACACAATCGTAAATAGCGAATTTGATAGCACATCGGAAGGAGATCACTAACAGTAACCAAGCTACCACGCCAAAGTCCTGAGAAGAACCAATTTTTCTTTTCCCAATGCTCCTTTCTAACTAACTGACACCACAATTTGTAATAAATTTTTAGCATCGGCGCTGGCGGTGCGGGATCGCCACAGTGCTATTTTTATGGTCAACCCTTTCTTCATATGAAATGCTGGTTCAATGAGGTTGAATGATCTGCAGCAACACATCGAGCACCACCACCAATGCGATGGATTTCTTTTGAAAATGTTATAAGCGCCTCCGTGATGCTGTGTCCGCTCCGCTGCGATCACTTTGATGCGTCTGCTCTGCGTGGAACCTTGTTTAAACTGAGAATTAGATCCAAACCCGCAAGTGATTGATTTTTGATGTCTGTGCTAGTGATGCATGTACGTGATTGGTTGGTTGACCTATTTCTAAACTTTTTATCAATTATCGATAATAAATAGTTAAAAATCAGTATTTTCAAACAAATACAAAGAAGCGTTGACTTATCCTTGATCGAATGGTCCAAAAAAATTTAAAATCCATCGAGAAACGGCTTAGATATTAAAGTTCAAAGTTTATCATATTTTCGTGACGGTCCCCAATTTTCGCCATCTTAAAGTGTACCCAGAGCTGGCATTTCCTCACACACTGTGCACAATGAGGAGATTTTAATACACACCACAGAGAGTGACGCTGATCCTCATCGTGTAACATAGCCAACACGATGAGTGAGGACGAAGACGAAGAGTGAGCGAATTATTCTGGTGAGAGTTGGGCCAACACAAAGTTGTGCCACTTGGTGCAATATTCTCTAAAATGATATTGTTTTCCATGATGCTCGCAAAAATACTTTGGAACACAAACATATTTCGGCGGGGTTTCAAGCGTTCCATGCTAAAAAGTATAACATTGGCAAGCAAGGAATGTAATTGTCGCTGAAAAATGCAAAAAACAAGCGACAAAAGAGAATAGCGATAACTCTTTGTCCTCAGCTGCAGAGGATAAAGACATTGTTGCGCTCTATTTTATTTGCAACAAACATGGAGAGGTAATTGTTGTGAACTTTTCAAACTGCGATAACTTGTATATTTTAAAAGTAAAACACAAATCATGACAACAGATGGTTAAATTTATGTCTAAACTATGATAACTGATATTTATTTAACCAAAAACATCATCGAAAACCGACTATGTACTTCTCAAAATGCACGGCAAGCGATCATTGTCCTATTCTGTTGCAGTTTGGGACAAACGCTTATTGCGAGTTGAGTTTGTCCCAACATTTACAAGAGAGGACAATGTTATTGTCATTGACAATGTTGTTATTTTACATTCCTTGTTGGCAAGTAAGGGTTGCACAAAGAAGAAGAAGAAGCCAAAATATGATATTCGAAAGGAATGGCACGGGAAAGCAAACGGTGAAATTTTGAAAACGCTTCTCAATAATTCTAGAAGCAATTTAGATAAAAGCGGTTAGGGGTCGTTCACCTAAGGTGACGTTCAAATAATAAGGGTGAATCAATATTTCGACGGCAAACACACAAAAACCCGTTATCAGAGCAGGAGTATTAAGGACATAATGCATCAAGAAAAAATATAGCACTGAAATGAAATAATGGGACTTAATATATATTCCATGTTTTCTGTTTTTGTTTCGATTTCATTACCTGAGATTACCTGACGGAAATTGTATTTAGAAATTGTCAGTACTACATTTTAAAGCGACGTAAAGTGGCGTAATAATGTTGGCAATACAAAGACTTCTGAATAGTTTTGCCCACAGACATCCCAAAAGCAAGCAAAAACAAAAACATCTTATTACGCATGAAAAGTATTAACAGCTTCGTTAAACTTTAGCAATGTTTACTTTCATTCTGTTCGATTCACCGTTATATCAAAACTCATTGAGGAACACGGTGTGTTTATTTCATCATTTATCCTCAACTCTTCGTGTCTGACAAATGCATTCGCTGCAGAGTAAAAACACAAAGAGGCCTCACTGCGTTGAGGAAGAGAAAAAATGAGCGATAATCGAAACACACTCTCTCCGGTCTTTTTGAGGAGTGCAAAAGACACGCACATTTCGACTACTCTGAGGAGTATGCCAGCCCTGAGTGTACCCCAATATAGAAAACACAGACGTAGTCGTAGACGTAGACGTCAAAAGTACAACACGTTCGAAAAAAGCACGCTTGTCGTTCACAAGAGCGGCAGGACTGCGTGAGTGATCCAGCACCATGCGAATTCCGGAAGGTTAACATGATCTGTATCTAACAAGGAATCTTTGTTACCTTTACCCAAACATGTTTTCAAATAATTTCATTAGTTTCAGGAATAACAATTAGGTATGTAACAATTACAATGAAGTTTTTGTCCTATACTTATTGATTTCCATCAAGACCATCAAGATTTTTAAGCAGAAGTGCTTAAGACACGAACCTTTATTTAAATCGATATTATGAACTGTACTGATATCTGCAGTTTTCAACATGAACTTAGATCAGTGAATTACGATTTTGCAGGAAGAAATGTGACAAGAAATTCCATATTTTATATACAGACTGCTCGACATGCTGATTTTTCTTTTAGTAAGCAAAAATTAATTCGTGGCTTCGGTGATTTTCGTGTCAAACAACGATTAATGTTTTATTTTGCTGCTCAACGCGTTTTACCTCCCGAACGTAAACGGCAACTATCAGTGCCAAAACACATGTTTCCCGCTACACAGCGCCATGTCTTAATAAGCAGTTTCGTGCACAGTAATTTCCCACGGATTGTGTCATTGTTGACGACCGTAAAATGCAGAAACCGGTATACCCCTGAAACGTTGGAGAACGCCGTCGTCAACTGTCACCCGGTGGAGTAGCGGTTCACCCGAGACTAATACGAGTGACGTTTGATGGGTAGACATCAGTGTTGCAATGTCACGACAAAAACAGGCCGCACCGTGGCACGCACAAGGTCCTACAAATTTCACTTGTCCAACCGTTGACGGACGGGTGGCAGTCCTGGTGAAATGTGGTTCTGAGCTTTCTGGGTGATCCCCGACTACCGAAATATTCGGTGTAGTAGGCACAATGAAACTTATTTCAAAGTGACTTTGTTTCCATGGTAGGGGAGACTGGCTAAATACAATTTTCAAGCATTTACTATTCGGATATTAGAATCTCTTACAGTTGATTACAAAAGCCAAAAAAACTTGTTAAGAGGCATGTTTCTACGAATTTCTACCTATTTTCAAAAAAATTAAATCGTTTGATAATTTTGTAGAACAAGTGCAGTTATCAAGAATAGCAAAGGAAATGATTTTATGGTAGTTGAATAGTAACGCTGATGTTCACATAAATGAGTTTACGCACGATGATATAACAGTTTTTCCCCACTTGTCAAAACTCGAGTCAACTATTGAAAGTAAAATTGACCTAATAATCGTGATTAAACTTGTAATCAAGACTATTTTATGATACTTACAAATGTTAAACAAAATAGAACTGTCTGGTTCAAGTTCACCCTAGCATAAAGTGTTTCCATGTACACTTTCATAGAAGTTATTGTAATGTCACAGGGACAACAATACCTGTGCAGAACCATAGTATTAGCTATGAAAATATACTTCCAGCCAAATTGATGAAAAACACAAAAAAGAACAAAACAGGGGCTTTAGTCCACGATTGTAACGATTAGCACCGAGAGCAAGTGTGCCCACCAGGCAAAGGCAACGCGCCGTCTCTCCCCTTCCTCATCATCGGAAGTCAACCAGTCGAGTCGGGGTTTACGTGATGACATGCAAGGCTTTGGCGCTGTGGAGACTAAACCGGCCGGGAAAGAGGCCAACGTGGCGGAAAATTTCTTGTTCTCTAATTCACTGCTTCCAGTCGGTTGGGTTTTGTTCGGCCGGGGCGAAACGGATGGCTGTCTCAAAGCAGTCAGCAAGCAGCAGCAGCAGCAGCAGTTGATTGAGCTTGATGAAGAAATTGAACCGCTTATACCGATTTCCGGAAGGAAATTGGAATTTGAGCCCCGGTTGGTGTGTGCATATGAATGGCAATCCGGAAGCGATACCCGGCGCACAGGAAGCTTCAATCAATTTCGAATGTTCGATTTGTACGTAGAGCCGGGCTGCAATTTCTTTGGAAGCATGCTGAGACATAGAACACGCAAATGGAGCGTGGAGAAATTATTGTTGTGAGGAATATAATAGCTCCAGGACGACAGTTGATTAGTATTTATTGTAGTTAGAATTTGGCATTAGGGAGCATTTTTATTTAAAAGTAACCTTGAGTTATATTTGAATCGGAAATTGTCCAGTACATCAAAATTGTAGAACAAAGCTTTCGTCATTTATTCTTCAAAGGAAATCATCAAAGGAAAACTTCAGAATTGAACATTTGCTACTCCATGGGTGCATTATGCACATTGATCACTTTTCATTGATACATTTCTAGCTACACATCATTATTTATTATAGGGTATAAGACTCAAACCTTAGCCGATTATGCTGTGGTTGAGAACATTTAAATATCGATTTAAATATTCATATATTGAAGATCCAAGCGAAATTATGCCACCCAACGGCTTTCTTACTTTTAGTTATTACGCTAATTATTCAAAGACAACAATAATGGTTCAAAATCTATTATTGAATCCATCAAAAGTTTCTTGCGGAATGAACTTTATGTTCGACCAATCTGAGCCATTGTTGTTGCTGAAAAGGCAACAATTTAAAACGTCATATAACCCGAATAATAATATTACAGAAAAACAATACAATTTATTGATATATCAGTATCAAAAACTATAAATTGAACATATTGTAGATGAAATAATAAAAATACATTAGAATGTATTGTTATGTACCATTTAATGAATTGTAAATGATTTTTTCGCATTAGAATGTATGGGTTGTTAAGCATCGTAACTATACAAAATCTGAGATTTTTTCACAGACTTTTTGTCAAACAATAGAGTGTATCGTTAAAATATTGTTGAAATAACCAAAGAAAACCGTTCAAATTACATTAGATTGAATTGTATTTTTATAGTAAAACAATACGATATTGAATTTCTTAATTATAACGATTATGACGGTAACGTCCAACAATGAAATTAAAAAAAAAATGCTTATTTGGCGCAGTTACTAACGGTCGCATTAGGCGACAACCGATCAACGTACTTTCGTGTAACATCGGGTATATTACAAGGCAACCACTTTGGACCGTTGATTTTTATCATGTACTTCAATGGTGTCCATCATGCTACTAAGGGTCTGCAATTATCCTTTGCTGATGATCTCAAGATATTCCTACGTATCTTCTCGGTTTCTGATTGCCATACTCTCCAAGGTCAAATCAATGGTATCGCCGATTGGTACACTGCAGATCGGATGATTGTTAATCCAACAAAATGTTTCGTTATAACATTTTCACGCAAAAATTTCACGATTATCACCAATTACAATTTGCTAGGAACCTTCAGTCGATCGGGTGAATCACGTGAAGGATTTGGGGTGTGGTTTTAGATTCACAACGTTGTCGACAAAGCGTTTAGAACCCTGGACTTAGCCATGAAAACAGAAAAAAAAACTCTACGAACGTCTATTGTATGAAATCGCTCTACTGTTCTCTGGTGCGCTCTACATTAGAGTATTGTTTGTCAGTATATGGATGGAGGCCGTATTACAACAATGGCGTAGATCGTATTGAATCTATTCAACGGCGTTTAATGCGATTTGCGCTTCGAAGACTAAATTGGAGAAACCCGTTGCATCTTCCTAGTTACGAGGATCGCTATCGCTTGATTGCCTTAGAGCCATTGCCTATCCGCCGGGATGTGTATTCAAGGAAGAATAGATTTCGAAAGAATTTTACAACCAGTCAATATTAACGTTCAACTAAGACCGCTACGGAACAATTTGATGCTAAGGCTTTCCTTCGTCGTACTAGCTAAGGGTGCAGAAACTGTAATCCACTGCATCCATAGAGTTCCAGAGGGTTTCTTCCTCATTCGACTTCAACTTGACGCGAAACGTTCTTCGCCGTAGATTTTTCGAATTTTTTCATTGATTGTATGTGATAAGTCTGCATTTTATTTGTTTTGATTTTTATGTTGGCAATGCTTATGTTATATTTTCTTGACTATGTGCGTTTATGTAATTAGTATTAATTATTATTTACATACATCATTAAGGCCAATTTTAGTCTGTTGATGAAATCACACAATAAGCAATACAAATGGGATAAATATTATTATATTGTTAATATGCAATTTGAACAAAGTTTTCAAAGGTTATCAATGATTAAAACTTATTACTGAAATGTTCCAAATACAATTGCAAGTATTTTTACTATGTTGACGTATTATATCCATCCACGGTATGGAGTCTTGACACAATATGTGCGACCATCAAGAAACAATATATCCTATTGTATATTGTAGAGCATATGGTAATTTTATTGTTTACACTATTGAGTCTGAGGTACTTTTTTATACGGGCAGTACTAAAAAAGGGCGTGATCACACTCAAAATAATTGTCACTTTAATTCCACTATAAAAAGTCATGTAGACTTTAAAAATCGAAACTTTCATCGGCCTTACTGGAATCAAATGAAACTTACTCAAATCACAAGTGCATGATAATAAGAAATGTAGTGGAATTCATTAGAAAACATTGAAAATAATATCTATATACTCTTCTAGTGAATTCTACTCAAAATGAATGTATGAAAAATATATGAGTGGGGTTCTCAGAGCGAAATGTATGTTTATCAACTATCGCTAATGAAACATTTTGCGAAAGCATTATGAGAATGATTTGCAAAGCAAAATATTTGAGTATGAAATAGTATTTTACTCCTATTTTTGCCCTCGTCCGCTTCTAGTGGACGGGATACACATCACTAATAGCGATACTATAGAAAAAAATTTTCAAAGTTTCACGTAAAATTTAAGTACATGGCCAAACAAAAATTCACTTAAATTTTATTTTATTCTCTAGTGAATTGAGAATAATGAGTGCCATCACTAATAAATTATTTAAGTTTCACACACGAAACTACATGGAAAATATCTGCATATGGTTTCAAGTAGCTTTAAAGTGAAAATTATGTTGAGTGCATCATAAGACAGAGATCAAAGCGTATTTTTCTATCTCAAGGCAACCAAATGAAAGAATCGTGGTTTCTTTGATCAATTTCGCATGAAAAGCAGCCATGAAAAGATGTTGTGTTTGGTTTAAAATTTCATATTTATTTTAATAAATATATGTTAAGAACAATGACTAGTCGATAAATTAATCATATTCCATCGAGTTGAAGGCGGTAATAAACACAATAAAAAAAACAGATATGACAGTCTACGATGTCCTGTCACGGAATAAAAATTGGTGAGATTTTTGTAGCATGTCTTTCATTCTTCGCGTTTCTAAGGAGAATGAAAGATGCAGATATGTAAAAATTGCATGACATCTATCATTGAAATTTAGAAGTTGCAGTTCTGCGTCAGACCCATATATCAACTATCGAACGTTGAGTCAAGTGCACTGCGTTGTTTTACTAGTGTGTTTGAAACCATATTATACCACTTTTTCTGCACCAAACAAGACCGAAAATGTCGAGGAAGCGAGCAGGGTTGTAAATTTTCGGCAGCACTGGATGAAGGTGATGTTTTTTTATATCATGTTTTTATTTTCTTCCTGCTTTGAAATCAACCTCACGTTCCCGGAGAGGCAGAAAAGTAAACAACAGAACTCACGTCACCCACTGCGCCGCGAAGATGAAATTTACCACAGCAAAATTTACACATTCACCAAGCAAATTGAAAAAAATCACCACGCGTTTAAATGGGCCACTCACAGTCATACGGTAAAGCCCCAAACGCAATACAACGGAACGGCGACGGAAACGGCAAATTTGACAGAAAATATATGGGCTAACTGTCAAATTTTCCGTTTCCGTCACCGTTCCGTTGTATTGCATTTGGGGCTTAAGGCGCGAACTGAGCAGCCTGTCAGAGCGACTTGTGAGTGGCTGAATGCGAAATTGAACGGTCGGTGTTGGAAATGATTTTTCGGCTGCACCCAGTCACACTCACCACGGCGGCGATGAAAGAGACTGCAGATTATACTGAGATCCATATTTTTCACTGCATTGACTGTGAAATATTTCTACCCTGGAAGCGAGTAACCAAAACGATCAGCCGGTCATCGAAATTTTGATCTGCTTTGTGCGGGTGAATAAATTAATCAGAAAGTGAAAAATTTGTGTCGAGTCCGGTCGTGTTTTCTTTAGCAAACAGAACGATCGGTCGGTCATCGAATTTTTGTTCTCCTTAGTGAGGTCGATAATTATAATAATTGGTGTTCGTACGAGTATGTTTATTTAAAATCAATCAAACTACACGCTATACACGGCATCAGGGTTTGTAGAAATCGCTCACAATAGATAACGAACAACGATAAAACAGAGACAAAATCTGTTCCGAATCATAACAAGCCATGATAACAAATTTATCAAACTTGTATACAAGTGCGAAAAAACAAAAACGGATAGGCAGCCTGTCATAAGTTACGCTAGTTTTCTCTACCTTTGTTAAATACCTTGAGACAGCTGTCAGTAGTCCCCGTGAAATGTCAAGATTTGCCAGTTGAGATCAAACAATAAAAACGACTAGACACGTTTCCGCGAAGTGAATCGTTTACTTAATGAATGGCGTCCCTCCTCCTAGAACCCGTTATCAAGTACCGTTACAACAAGTAAATTGGCGACGAGGAGTGTGTTTGGACGCTTTGCAAGCTGCTTTAAATTATGAACGCGGATCCGAATGCACAACAGGCAAATGCTCCTGCTGCTTTGCCGCCGCCGGTAATTGTTCCAGCTGCTGTGCCGCCATCTTTTTCAATAGACCCGTTCGACCGACACAAGATGAAGTGGTCGAGATGGGTAGAGCGGCTGGAAGGTGCATTTGTATTGTTCGGCGTGCAGAACCAGGTTAGGTTGTACATGCTTCTCCACTACATGGGGGGAGAAACCTATGACATCGTATGCGACAAACTTGCACCCGACCGACCTCAACAAAAGACATACAACGAGATTGTTACCCTACTGGAAGCGCACTTCAACCCGGAGCCGTTGGAGATTCTGGAGAATTTTCGCTTTAAGTGCAGAAAGCAAGGTGATGACCGACCGGAAGAAACGATCGACGACTATCTGATCGCTCTTCGGAAGCTTGCAATTACCTGTAATTTCGGTGCATATCTTAGCACCGCCCTTCGGAATCAGTTCGTGTTTGGGTTAAAAGATAGAGCGATTCAATCTCGATTGCTGGAGGTGCGAAACCTGACACTGGATCGAGCTCGAGAGGTTGCAGTTTCGATGGAGCTCTCGAATAAAGGCGGACGAGAAATTCAGTCAAGGCAAGGAAAAACGGAAGTGAATTTAGTTCAAAATTCTCGAGAAAGTGCTACTAAATACCAGGTACCGCGTACGAATGCAAACAAAACGAAAAGTGCTAAAAGTGAACAACAGAAGAAAAAAGGCAATTGTTTTCGTTGTGGCAGTGATGCACACTTTGCCGATAAGTGTATTGACATTCGCACTCAGTGTAATTATTGCAAAATTGCTGGACATCTGGAAAAAGTGTGCCTAAAGAAAAAGAATTGTCAAGGAAAAGTGAAGAAATCTGAGGCTCATTTGCTGGAAGAGCCTGACGACGAGGGAAGTGCTTCGGAAGTTATTTCCTTTGACGAAGTGTGCAAGCTGGAGGAAGCGGCCCGGCCGCCGTCCTCGAAGTTCTGGTTGGATGTGCCAGTAAACGGTGCTGTGATCCGTTTCGAAGTCGACACGGGTGCACCGGTTTCGATAATTAGTGCCGAAGATAAGAGAAGGTTTTTGCTGACGATGGTCTGCTGCCGTCGGACAAACAGTTGGTGAGTTTCTGTGACACGAAGATTCAAATCGATGGAATGCTGAAAGTGAATGTTGCTTACGGTGGAAAATCAGTGCTTCTCCCACTGTACGTTTCGAATGTGAAGAAACATCCGCTGCTGGGCCGGCAGTGGATGCAAGCGATACGAGTGGATCTGAATAGAATCGCCTATGCTGACGTGAACAAACTGGATGCTGCTGCTGCGGTCGCGTCTTTGAGGACGACGCCTGCTGATGTCAAACTGCTTATTGAGAAGTATGCTGTTCTCTACGACGAGTCGATTGGTCGAATCAAAGGATTATCTGCAAAACTGTGCCTAAAACCCAATGCGAATCCAGTCTACATTAAAGCCAGACCCGTTCCGTTCTCACTGCGAGCAAATGTCGAAGCGGAGCTCGACAAGTTGGTCGAAAACGGAGTGCTTGTCAAAGTCAACCACAGTGCGTGGGCTACGCCCATTGTGCCTGTTCCTAAGGCCAACAGCAAGGTGCGACTGTGCGGAGACTATAAGGTTACGGTCAATCCTAACCTGGTTGTCGACGATCACCCATTGCCGACGATCGAAGAGCTTTTTGCCAACGTCGCTGGAGGAGAAAATTCACCAAGATTGACTTGACACAAGCATATTTGCAATTGGAGGTTGAGGAGGGTGATCAAGAGGTGCTAACCTGAACACACACAAGGGGCTCTACAGACCTACACGTTTAATGTACGGCATTGCGTCTGCACCTGCTATCTGGCAGAGATTAATGGAGCAAATACTAAATGGGATACCTGGCGTTACCGTTTTCATAGACGACATTCGGATTACTGGCCCGAACGACCGGGTGCACATGGAACGACTTGAAGAAGTACTGAAGCGTCTCAGTGCATACAATATGCGTATAAATCTGGAAAAATGTCAATTCTTCGTAGACGAAATTGAATACTGCGGGTATTTGATCACCAAGACAGGTATTCATAAGGTCCAGAAGAAAATAACTGCGATCCAAAACATGCCTGTACCAGTGAACAAGGATCAAGTTCGCTCTTTCGTAGGACTTGTGAACTACTACGGTAGGTTCTTTCCAAACCTGAGTTCGACATTGTATCCTCTCAATAATCTCCTGAAAAATGACGTTCGTTTTGTGTGGTCGAAACTATGTGACGAGGCGTTCAACAAGGTCAAGCTGGAAATGCAGTCGAGTAAGTTCCTGGTACACTACGATCCTACACAACCGTTGGCCCTTGCCACCGATGCGTCGCCATACGGAGTCGGCGCGGTACTGAGTCATGTCTACCCCGATGGCTCAGAGAGACCGATACAGTACGCATCTCAGACGCTCAATGCTACACAACAAGCTTACAAACAAGTAGACCGAGAAGCATACGCAATCATTTTCGGAGTTCGCCGGTTCTACCAATACCTGTACGGGAGAAAATTTATACTGCTGACCGACAACAAGCCGCTGAAGCAAATCTTCTCCGATACAAAGGGTCTTCCCAAGATGAGTGCTCTTAGGATGCAACATTATGCCACGTTTCTGGCGTCTTTCAATTACGATATTCAGTTCAGACCAACTAGCCAACACTGTAACGCGGACGCTTTTTCGCGTTTACCACTGAAGGAGAAGATAGCAGAAAACCAGATTGAGGAAGCAGATTACCTGGAGATCAACATTATCGAAACGCTGCCGGTGACCGTCAACGAGCTCGCAAAGGCGACTGCTGCGGACCACACTGTGAAGGTGCTTATACAGGGACTACGGAATGGAAAGGAAGTGGATGCAAAAGAACGATTTGGTGTCGACCAACTGGAATTCACGTTGCAGATGCGTGGTATCCGAGTACATGTTCCTCCAAACTTACGGTCCAAAGTTCTAACCGAATTGCACTCAACCCATTTCGGTACAAACCGACTAACGTCGCTCGCTCGAGGATACGTTTGGTGGGGAAATAATCGATAAGGACATCGAGGAAATGGTACGCAACTGTAGCAACTGTCAATCAACAAGAGCTGCACCCGCCAAGGCACCGACGCACTGCTGGGAGGCACCAACGAAACCGTTTGAACGTGTACGTGGATTTCGCAGGGCCGTTTAAGAACACTTTCTTCATTGTGTTGGTGGACGCCTACACCAAATGGCCAGAGGTGCGCATTATGAACAACATTACAACCAATTCCACGATTCGAATTTGCCGCGAGTATTTCGCTACGTATGGAATTCCGTCTGTACTGGTGAGTGACCACGGGGTGCAGTTCACTTCTGAAGAGTTCCAGAGATTTTTGAAAATGAACGGTGTTTACCACAAAATGGGGGCTCCGTATCATCCAGCAACGAATGGACAAGCGGAGAGATTTGTTCAGACGTTTAAAGCGAAGTTGAAGAGCTTACAGTGTGACGTGAGCTCGATGCATGCAGAGTTGTGCAACATACTACTTGCATATCGAAAAACCATTCACCCTGCAACGGGTAAATCACCATCCATGATGTTGTACAACAGGCAAATACGTTCCCGATTGGATTTGTTGATACCGGACAATGCTGCTGTAAGCAAGGAAGTCGTTGGCAAGGTGCGTAGCATTCCTGAAGGGGCAAGAGTTGCGGCGCGAGATTATCTCGATAAAGACAAGTGGAAGTACGGCGTGATTTCCGAGAAGCTCGGAAAGCTGCATTATCACATTCAACTAGACGATGGAAGAACTTGGAAGCGACACATAGATCAGCTTAGGGAAGTTGGTCCAAAACTGCTTAGTGGTCGTGATCATACACCTGTTATAACCGAGGATGTACCTGCCGAAGCTGAACTTTCGGATATTCCTGAACCTATCACACCAGCCAGACCCACTGTGACAACTGAGGTACCGATGTCAAATCCGATGATTTCCGTCGACCCGTTAGTGCAAGCCGACGGAGTTTCAAGGAACGGAATTATCGCAGCTGTTCCGGATCCAAGACCGCCAATCGTCAACAGAGAACAGGTGAACCAGAGACCCAATAGAGAATCGCCGAGGAGATCTGGTAGGGTCATCCGACCGCCCAACAGACTGAATCTTTAATATTTCTCAGACAATTTTATTAACTATGGAACTACTTTATATTGAATTCGAATTTCATGTGTTAGGGGGGAAGAGCTGTCATAAGTTACGCTAGTTTTCTCTACCTTTGTTAAATACCTTGAGACAGCTGTCAGTAGTCCCCGTGAAATGTCAAGATTTGCCAGTTGAGATCAAACAATAAAAACGACTAGACACGTTTCCGCGAAGTGAATCGTTTACTTAATGAATGGCGTCCCTCCTCCTAGAACCCGTTATCAAGTACCGTTACAACACAGCCCCCACAGAAAAATGGTGATTCTCGCTTTGTTTTCGCTCATTTCGTGTTGGTTATTGCACAGCTGTGTAGAACAAGTTGAAATGCATCATCAGAGCCTATGCTCCCCAAATTTGGAGCTTTCTAAAAGAAATTTATCATGGGGTACAGCCTCCCGAATCAGGTCTCTATCATGACAGCTTGCGAAAAAAGTCACTCGCGGTATGCTACATATCGCATATGTGTACAGAGATGATAAGTGAGAGACTTGTTCATTCTCTTTAGGATTCAATCCCTGCATGGCATACCGTTTACTAAAACGAACCCTGTCACACTTCCTCCTCATATATCCAACATCCCAGTGATTTCTCGTGGAAGTGCAGATGATTCGTCGGCTTCTATCAAAGCGAGTATTTGTAAAACACGAAAACTTTACAAGTCCTATGTACTCACACTATCACGGATGTGGTGATCTACCACTACATTGTCTCAAAGCATCTACCCGTCAAGGTAGATCAGGACAATAAAAACCAGGCAGCTCATCGATAGGTAAATAATTATGAATATTTACCTCTCGATAGTTACCTGATCATGTATATATATAGTATGTAAGTAGATAATAAAATTAGAGTTAAGGTAGAACCAAAGGCGTTTGGTAACTCTCCCAAATATCACATTCCCAGAGGACGACGGCTCACTTCACGGACAAGCCCAAGAATTCCAAACTAAACTGATTTTGATTTTCTAATCCAGCGGTTCTCAACCTGGGGTACATGAGCCCCTGGGGGTATCTTCGCTACTCCTTTCAAGAAGCCTCCTTTCAAGAGGCCCGGAAGCCTCCGTTCAAGAAGCTCGGAAGCCTCCTTTCAAGAGGCCCAGAAGTCTGCTCAGAAGAGGCCCAGAAGTCTGCTCAGAAGAGGCCCGGAAGTCGGCTTAGAAGAGGCCCGGAAGTCTCCTATCAAAGGCTTCAGTGCCCTTCTTTTAAGAGGCCCAGAAGCCTCCTTTTAAGAGGCCCAGAAGCCTCCTTTTAAGAGGCCCGGAAGCCTCCTTCTAAGAGGCCCGGAAACCTCCTTTCAAGAGGCCCGGAAGCCTCCTTTCAAGAGGCCCAGAAGTCTGCTCAGAAGAGGCCCGGAAGTCGGCTTAGAAGAGGCCCGGAAGTCTCCTATCAAAGGCTTCAGTGCCCTTCTTTTAAGAGGCCCAGAAGCCTCCTTTTAAGAGGCCCGGAAGCCTCCTTCTAAGAGGCCCGGAAGCCTTCTTTCAAAAGGCCCGGAAAGGAGGGAAACCTCCTTTCAAGGGGCTCGGAATCCTCCCTTCAAGAGACGCGGAACTCTTCTTCCAAGAGGCGCGGAATTCTTCTTTCAAGGGGCTTGGAAGTCCTTTTTAAATATACACAGAGGCCTCCGTTTAAGAGGAAGCTTTCTTTCAACATGCTCGGAAACCTCTTTTTAAGATGCTCGGAAGCCTTATTTCAAAACGCTCGGAGTGTTATTTTAGGAGGCTTGGAAGCTTCCTTTCAAGAGACTGAGAAGACTCCTTTCAAGATGCTCAGAAGCCTTCCTTGAAGATGTTTGAAACCATTTTTTCAAGAGGCTAAGAAGTCTCCAAAAGTTCTAAAGTCGTGTATGAAAGTTCCACGGGATAAAGATCATTTCAGACAATTTTTTAAAGAGTAATATATCCCGTTAATTTTCACATCTATTTTTGTTGAGAGTTACGCTTATCTTAATTTACAGCGAAAAAATAGGGGGTACCTCAATAAATGCAAAAGTTCGACGGGGTTGAGAACCGCTGTTCTAATCCATTATGGCCTTTCAAAATCCCAAAGGTTTTGAGATAATCAACCAACTGGAAATCTTATGAGCACTAGTGCTGACAAAAGAATGAATTCCAAACTAAACTGATCTTTAACGTTAGTTTCTAAGTCATTGTTTTGCCATTGGTTCACGAATTCTTTGTAATTTAATGTTTTTCCCGTGTCAGCTATTTTTTTTCTTTTCCATTGTTTGTTATTTTTACCTGAAATTCTATAACCTTAGTTATTTATTATTTCATTATCAAACCGTTGCTTTTACATTTTCGATCGCTGTTCAGGTATAACTTCCAGATAAAACTAAACATTACTTTGATTATTCCGTATTTAATATTGCATTTGTAACTATTATATTTTATTATACCTTCCAATTTTTAATTTTATTATGGTTTAATCTAGTATTTGAATATGGTTCGAAACTTGGTAACTGGATTTTGTTTCAGAATTATCTAAATACTATTTTTACATTCAAAAGTTTAATACTATGTTCGCACTAGGGCCTTGTAACATGTTATTCGGCTATATTGATGAGCTTTCTTTTGTCGATCATTTGAATAACATGTTATTCAGGCCGTAGTGCGAAAATAGTATGAATGAATATTTGAACCATTTGTTTGAGAAACTGCATATGTAACATATTTGTCCAAAATGAGATATTTATATATTCTGTATCCTCGTCCAAAAATAGTGTATCAGTTCTATTATTAATGACATGCTCCTATATCAATAACATTCGCAAAACAGACAATTTAGGCTCAATTTGTGTCGTGTTTTGTAGTTATGCGGTGTGCTCACTGCTGAAAAAATTACAAAAAATGAGAAATAAACCAATTTGCGCACCAATTCTTTGGATTCGAATGGTATTGATTTTGGTACATGGTATGAATTCAAGTAGCGGTATGACGAGTTCGGTGGTCTAGTGGCTACCGCTTCTGCCTTATAAGCAGGAGGTCGTGGGTTCAATTCCAGTTCAATTCATTCTTTGTATTTCTATCCTAGTTCTTTCTGTGCTTCACAATCTACCAAAACGATTCCTACTGTTATAATCTTCCACACTAACAATTCCAAAACCTCCCGTGGCACCTATGAGAGGTCATAGAGTTCTCTGCATCTTTCTTAAATTAGGTGTCCAACTAACCATCCTTCCCCTTCCTCAGCATTCCTCTTGGCTTGTACCACCTACGAATTTGTGCGAATTGCTCAATGCTAATGCTAATGCTAATGGTATGAATTCAAGGAGCTGTAACCCTACGTATTCCGAGCATGAGCATGAGCATTATTGACCGCCCACGGTTGCTACTCCGTTATTGCCAGGTCAGCTTGTTAGTTTATTTTAGAACCAACAGATGGCGTTTGGGACTAACATCAACCACAATATGCAAGAACTGGTGACCCAAAATTAAGCAATACCAGCACCGGCCGTGTCCGAATGCAGGTCAATTAGGGAATAGGTAGGATAATGTTGACGTGAACCTTGCTTCGATAGAAGCCGACGAGTCATCTGCACTTTCACGAGAAATCACTGGGATGTTGGATATATGGGGTATGGATTGTAGCAGGGTTCGTTTTGATAAACGTTATGTCGTGTGTAGCGTGTAGTTTTATTGAGATTACACAAAAACACAATCGAATGCGCACTAATTAATTGGCTGCTCGAACGCACAAAGCAGAACAAAATATTTTGAGGATCGCGCGATCCTGAACGCTGGGGTTGAGGGATTGAATGCATCATGGTTCGGAAGTTTGGGGATGGCTTTGACAGCTTATGATTTTTTATTCATGCGAATTTCCATTTTAGACACAGGTTGTCTTTGCGCCACCCTTGAAACGCCATCAGAATGCAGATGCTGATAGACGGTCGAGGGGAAAATTTCGAGAGCATTTTTCGGCATCACTACGATAACATTGAACCAGGAAGCGGAGATGTCTCAGGAAAGCAATTGGTAGGCCAAAATACAGAAAAAAATATTTTTGACCAAATAAAAAAAAAATGATCGAAAACTATGCCGAATGAAAATGACGACAAATACTAGAAAATCAAATATTTTCAGAATAAAAATTTTAAATGTTTATCCAATGATGCTGACAATTCGAAATGAAGGAGTAGTTAATGGTTAAAGGATTAAACTAACAATCAGTGAACTTCCTAGAACTTCCTTAAAATTTAGACTGACGTTGTCTTTGTCATCACCATAATCGATTTTTTTTCAAACTAATCGATTGCAGTATGTGATTATAAGGCATTATGACTGATTTCTATAAAAGAAAAGGCACAGACTCTATAAGCATTCTAAACTGAAATTAGCACATATAATATGGAAATTCCAAAAATATTGATAATAGTTTAGATGGCGCTATTTTTATTTCGCCCAGTATATTATGAGTCATGACCATTGCTTAAAGTGCGGTATATTGGGGAATCTAACTAGACAAACAAATGGTTTTTTGACTTTGCTGCGCAGTACGAATGTACTGGATACGTAACTCGGAACATGTGAAAATTATCTGTAACTCTGTAATTGTAACTGTAAGTAACTCCGAACATCACACATATGGATTTTCTGGATTTTATAACTGAATCTTCGAAGTCGCGCGTTACAATAAAATTTTCATGTTTATTGACAGTGTAAATCACCTGTCATAAGACGAGTTTAAACAATCCCATTGAATTCCACCACTTAATTGTATCCTGACAGATACGTATTTCGACCTCAACAGTAAGGCCGTCTTCAGTGTCTTGTACTTGACTCGACTTGACTCGACTTCGACTAGTCGAGTCAAGTACAAGACACTGAAGACGGCCTTACTGTTGAGGTCGAAATACGTATCTGTCAGGATACAATTAAGTGGTGGAATTCAATGGGATTGTTTAAACTCGTCTTATGACAGGTGAAAACATTCCACTAAAAAGCTCAAAATAATTTTCTTATCAGTGTAAATCATTTAAATCAACTCAAACACAATGGGCTATCTGTGTGTCAATATGTGTGTCAATATGTGTGTCAAAATATCGTTCTTTGCAACACTTCGATCGGATCTTTTCGTTTCACTCCAGTTTCTCGCATAAAATTCTACATGTTATAAACGCGATTAAATTGTGAAGTTGATTTGTGTGTCTTCGTGTATTAGCAATAAAGTAAATCGTGATCAATTGACTTGTTACGATTCGTCAAAACGTTAATATTCCGCGAAAAATCCATCGCAATATTTAGTGTTCTATCATTTCAAAATGGCAAACAACTGTGGGAAATGTTCTCTCTTTATCAGCCCAGATACTCCCTACACAGTGTGTGAAGGGAATTGCGCGAAACTGTTTCATGGTAGCTGTGTTGGAGTGACTGAAGATGATCTATGCGTGCTATCCAAAAATATTATTTGGATTTGCGATACATGCATGGTATTGTTTTGCAAACTGCGAGAACGAACACACGTTGATGCCGCCACTAGCACTGATGCATGCCGTTCTGTTGAGGAAGAAATCGAGGATCTAAAGAAAACGGTTGCAGCTATCGCACGCTAACAGATGTTATGCGAAACCTACTCGAATAACAACACCGCAACGTCACTCTACTCCTATTGCTTCGATTAATAGTTTTGAATCACCTGTTGAGGACGCTGGATGTTCGTTACTACCAAGCGAAGTGGAATGTGAAAAGTTTTCGCTGTATTTGATCAACATTGACAAAAGTGCCACTGTGAGCGATGTTAGCCTCTTAATATCGAGCTGTCTAAGCGCTCCATTGTCGACATGCAAAGATGTAGTTAGGCTTGTTCCGATATGGAGAGATGTTAATTCATTAGACTACGTTTCATTCAAAGTTAAGTTGAATATTGATCGAAAGGCGTTAGCACTGACAAAAACAACTTGGCCTAAAGGGGTAAGATTTCGAGAATTCGTTAATCGTTCAAGTGAAACCTGGAAACCTTGCTATTGAGAACAACAAATTCATGTATAAATAGGAAATGTTTAGGTAGAATGATAAATTATGTTTGTGTTTTGTTTGCAATCATGCAGTATTGTAATATCGTTTTCTTTGCTTATTGTTTATTGTTATATCATATGTTTGAGATGTTTAATTGTGAATTAATATTGATCATTGATTGTATTGTACAATGCTTATTAATGTTTGTATTTATAGTTATAATTTGATGTATGTAAATTAGTAGTTCAATAAGACCACAATAGGTCGGTTGAATATTTTAAATAAACAAACAAACAAACAAATCTGTTATTTCTGCCCACTCAGACTCTTCGGTGGCTAGGATTGTACATCCGAACTCATCACGGTCCCGACAAATATAGAAGGACCCAAACAGATCCTGAATTCTACACAATTTTCCACATAAACACACATTGTTCAACACGTTGCAAGGATTACCAAATAATCAAAAAAAGCTAACTGACATATGGGGGCTAAAACCTCGACCCTACTTTAAATTTAAATGGCTTTAAACTTTGAAAATGCTCAATTTACTTCAGAATACTTCTAGAATAAAACTGGCTCCCACATATTACCACCTCAACATCTCGCGATTCCTGATCTTCATACTTGTGCCAAAAAATTAAAGTACTTACCGAACGATTCGTTTAGAATTGGTTACCTTAAGATCTTACAACTCAAATCCAACATCGACGGACTAGTTGTTCTACTGGAGCTGTCTAACTAACTCGACGGAGAATTCTGATCTGGGTTAGACATGTCGGGGAGAGCTCTGTTTCCGGTTGTAGCGCCAGTATCTTGAATAAAATTATGGACGAATGGACAAAGGTTTTTTGTGTTTCATCTTAGTCCAACAAACTTGATAAAAACCCGAAATTATCCTTTCTTTACTTCAAAATTTTCGCTCTGAAAATAGAGATAGAAAATCTGTCAAGCGTAAAATCACGTCCTTCCTGCTTGAGGCCTACTCAGATCCCTTCAGGAGCGGTAGCCCTACGCATTCTGGCAAAAAACACGAAAAAAAAATTCGTTCGGGACAGCTGTCGTTTTTGTTTAACGTTTTTAAAGCATTTTCAAAATGTTTTTCAATTCTTGCTTTTCATATGAACTTTCACCTGGATTCTATGTGGCAATTGACAAGCTCGATGTCTCTTGGGAAAGTTTGGATCTTCCGATGACCTCCAAATATCATATCACAAAGTTTCATATAAAACAATTTTTTAATACATTCGACCATGCGCAGGTATGGTACAACGAGCATAATCGGTTTCCGTCCACATCAACTTTAACGCCACATGTAGAGCCATAACTTTGAACATCAGAACATCCAACTCTTGCAAGCTGAAATGTATTGCAGAAAAAAGGACATGTGTACATTTAATATTGTCCATTTATTATTTAAACGTAAAGGGATAATCATACTTAGTAGTTGGCTATAGAATTGAATGTAGAAAAAGATTAAACTAATCTTAATTTTTAAATGTTCTTTGATAAATCTCATTTTACTTATCGTTGTAGTCAACATTTTTGTATAAAACTCTATTGGTTGTAACTAGTGATGAACTTAATTTTCAAATTAAAAAATATGTGTTTGACGAGATGTTATACACAGAATTCTGTTTTTACACGATTTTGTTTCGGTTGTATTTTTAATCGTGTAGCTTGAATTTACGACCAAAATCCATGCAACATGTTCCTAAAACCCCAAAATAATCCAGAGAAAAATCAGATGGTTATTCATATACGATAAACATTTTAGATGGTGGCAAAACTGAAAAAATGTAAATCGTGTTGAAACAGAATCTTGTGCATTTCTTTGATATATGTCAGTTACGGCTTAAAAAGGGCGTAACTCCAAAACGGGCCCTACGATTTTTTTAAAACTTCGTCCAGAGATGCAGTATAGCCCCAGAATTCAGCTACAGGTAATAGTTTTGATAGAGATTTTCTTTGTTAATAACGGTCAGGGGAGCACCGTG
Organism: Armigeres subalbatus; assembly: GCF_024139115.2. NCBI lineage: Eukaryota > Metazoa > Arthropoda > Insecta > Diptera > Culicidae > Armigeres > Armigeres subalbatus. The sequence goes on from NC_085139.1 coordinate 192,847,937, forward strand.
CAATCCTTATGTTCTCCCTTCTTTATTACCTACAATTACATGCATCACAGTAACCTATGAGAAATAGCTCTGTTGGTAGACAATTTGGCTGTGAGAGCTTTTTAAATATTTCCCAGAGCCTTACTTCAAGAATTCCATAAATACAAGATTCAGAGTTGAATTCTAATATAGATCAGTAAATCGTATGCGTCTCAAATCGCATGTGTTAGGGTCTCCAGTTAGCATTGCCAGCAAAGGCGTAGGATTGCCAGATGGCTGATATGGCGAGATCGATTCTCGGTCTTCGGGTGGAAAACATTCTCGACTCCCTGGGCATAGTGTATTTATTGTATTTGCCACACATTTTCAATAAGCTTTAAAAAAATCTGCACAATACTATATATGAGTACGGGAGGTATATAGCGTAAAACATATTTTCGTGAATGATTTGCCATCCCAAGTAACATTTTGAGTTTTATCATATTCTATTAGCAGTTTTGGAGAGCAAATTTTCAAGACAAGCAATAAAATTAAAATCTACATGACAACCTCTTGATGACCGCTACAAGATTATGTTATGACTAAGTAGACCACTCTTGAGATCGTCTTCAAAGCAAGTTTAAGGTCATTCATAAGAAAACTGCTGTCAAAAAAGGGAATTTGTTTTCCGTGCAGCTTTTTGTTATTGTTTTGTAGAAAAAGGATAATCGTAGAAATGGAAGAATGAAATAAAAAACAACATTACGGACATGGATGCAAAATAATATTCAATTATTGGAAATTTGATGCCCAGAATTCGTACGCATGCTGCCTTTTTTTCTGGTGGCATTCCGATTTGCAAGGAATTAAACATTTGCAAGGAAGCATTTTGAAAATCATCTTGAAATGCAGCGAACCATTATAAACCTAATTGAAACTACTAAGTTATGCGTAAGACAAGTCTTTGACCAATATTTTCGGCTTAATGACAGTTTTCAAAATTGGTTTTATTAGTGTCCTCAAGATAATCATTAGGGACCTAATAAGCTCATAAAGCATTTGATATTTGTGGTTCTATTGAACGTTTTATTACGATTTTGAAGATAGCTAAAAGTCTTCCAATAAGGCTAATCTCGCGGCATTGAGCAAAGCAGCGATAAAGCCGTTAAAAAACATAAATAAATCTATGAAGCCTTGAAATTGTTACTTGGGATGGCATCTCATGAGGAAAACTAAATTTGAAAAAGTTCCTAGAATGTTATGTATGTATTTTGGTTGTGTGGGCTGCATGGAAATCATCACCTGGAACAATTTTAACTGCTCGGTGATTGTTTCATAGTTGGCAAAGCGATTTATGAATCATCCTCCATCTCAAGTTGTGTCCACTAATGATTTAATATTTATTATTGTAAACGATTGTTTCAACAAATGGCGCTTGTGAACTACATATTAGATATGAGCACTTGCTCGTACGGTATTATGCGACAATTGCGTATAGGCTGTGGTGGCACTTTTAGAAATCTTTCGTTTGGTTGGAATAACTGGTTCGGCAGAAAACACGTTATTCAATTTTTGCAATTTGAAATATGCGTAAAAAAAACTATAAGGGGAGGGGACAGCCCTATGATCGGCTGTACGAATCTTGACTATATGTAGATGAGTAAAACCCGTCACTCTTAAAAATGTAGTCAACAACAAAATTAACTAGATTGACTACATACCTATATTGATCTTCTACTTATAACAGCTAATGACTGTCTTATATGGGCAGTAATTTGGTAATTTTTCTTTTGCGTTTTGAACCTTAAGACCGAGCTAGAAGAACGGTCAATCGGACAATTATAGTGAAAATCAAGAAATAGTTCAATTTTTTCGTTACAGCTTTGATACTCATTTTAAATTGTAATTGAGATATTCGCTAACGATTTTATAATATTATGGTTGGATCGGTGTAAACTGATAGAGAGGATTAAAAATATGCAATAATTGACTGGTTCTTTGATTCACAAATCAACTATTGATTGACTATTGAAAATTATTACATTTCAAAAGTGATTTTGAATCCTAGATAAATTTGTAATCGATTGATCAAAATCTTAGCAATCCGTTTAGAAATGATCGACTTATAAGCCTCCAAAACCTATTATTTTGTCGAGTCGGTTCCATTTTTCCATATTTTGAAATGTACCCCCCTAACCGTATCGATATCAACGACTTCCTAAGTCAAAAGAAGATAAAATATTGGTGGAACCTATACAATATTTTTATGATTTATTTTCCCTTCAGTCCGTATCGTTCACCAACTCAACCGTACAGACTGACCTCTCACAAAAGTTTCAAACACAATTTTCCCATCGTTTATTATATTTCAAAGTACATACAAAGGTACTTACCTCAAATTCAATCTGCCCTAAACTACAACGTATCCACTATCTTCACTTTTTCTAACACTAATATTGCCACTATCCCAAGCTCGTGGTTTCCGGACTACATTCAGTGGCAGACCTAATCGTCGACAACATAAACCACTTGGTCAAACACTATCGCTGCCGGAAGCCGTATTGCTTGCTTAACTCTATGTGTTCCCGTCAAGTACTTCACAAAACGCTTACTGGAGTTACTTTGAACTTGTCCGCTATGCGTATACGTCCTTCACATTCGTTTGTACCGATTTATTTCCACTTGCAAATCGTTCAGCAATATCGTTGCTTGGGGCGACCTGCAGCCGTAGTTTGGTGGAAACTTTCGCGTTCGTGTAATTCGTTACCCAAAACAACTCCTGGCAAGATTATCAAGTCTTGAGACTTCAATGCCGCTGTCGATGGCGGGCAGCCAAAAATAATTGTCTTTTTTGCTTTGCCGCTGCCGGAACCTCACTCACTCTTGCACTGTACCGACGACGACAACGATTGCGGCAACTGGCACAAAACTTTTCCCCATTCACTCGGAAACTGTGGCGCTGTATTCGTCAAACTTTTACTCGCGGAACCTGGCAAAAGTTTGAGCGAGTTTTTGAAAACTTTTCGGTTGTGTGCAGTTTTGCCACCCAAAGTCAAAAGTTTTTCACTTCTCGAAGGAAACTTTGCCGCTGAAAACTTTGTTGGAGGAAAACTTTTGCTCACCCAGCCTGGGAACGGCCACACTCACTCACTGCAGGAGGACCGAAGTAGAACCTCCAACGGCGGGACCGTGGTGAAAACTCATCTTTACCTTCACCGAGTTTACAACGTACTGACGACGGAATTTCCTCCGTACCGGTGGAACACGGGTGCGATTGTGCACTCGGTTTGTGGGCATGTGTTGGTGCGCGCACTCACACCGGGACAGGACCTGTAAAGGGACACCGCTTCGATCCGTGCCATTACACCAGCTGCGCCCGAATGTAGGCTCGCGGCGGGTGTGTTGGTGGATGAATTCCGCTTGCAAGGAAAATAGGTGCTGCACCGACCGAACCGGAGAGTGCAACCACCTCACTACAGCTGGCGAACAAGCGAGATGGCTTGCTGTTCCGCTTTTCCACGTGGGAGGGTTGGAAGGACGCGTGCGCTTTGGCGCTTTTCCGGCACCGATCCGTCGACGGGGCCGTGGCGGTGGAATTCATCCAAGGGATCCGCCTCATGACTGAAGTGGTGTGTGAAGGATTGCATCACGTCACAAGGCGAACGCAGAGGTGGATTTCGTTTCGTTTTTGTTGTTACGTTTTTCCGTGGGGAGTAAGCCTGTCATCCACGAACAAATCAAGCCTACCAAGATGTAATATCCGGCCTCGCTGCTTGGGAAAGCGCGGCCACCCTGGGCCACCCCGCTTGGCAAGTGTAACATTTTTCGAGCTGGAATCTTGTAGGATATTGGCTAACCTGCACCTGGTTTTTTCCCGGGGGGAGTAAGCCTGTCATCCACGAACAAATTAAGCCTACCTAAGATGTATTATCACAGGCCTCGCCGCCGCTTGGAAAACCCAGGCCACCTAGGTATTACCGCTTGGCAGAGTGTAACATTTTCGAGCTTCTGGAATCTTGGCAGGATATTGGTTTAACCTGCACTAGTGCTGACTAACGAAAATTGTGGGATTGTTTATTTACATTTGCTTCCTTTACATGCAGAGGAGGCGCGATGCACCGCAATTACCCCCTGGTTTTCCACCTGCGAACCAGTAGGTAGTGCGGCCACTGCCGTGGAGCTGTTGCGGTTCGTTTCGTTGCACTGTGGGGGCCAGCACAACGACACAGCGTAATTCTGCCACAGGAAAAATGATTTTGTTTATAACAAATTACAAACAGTTTTTCATTTGGTTTCTAGAGCTTTCTCGGAGTATTGTGGACTGTCATTGCGTCCTGATCCGGTTGGATGGAGAGTGTAATTTAATCACATTATTTTGCGAAATGAAATCTTTCGTACAGGCCTTTGTGACCGCGAAATCACTTCGGTAACTAACTCTTGAGATAATTGATGTCGAATCTCACGTATAAATGAAATCCAATCGTCAAGCTCACTCTTTTTCGCTATATGCGCTATACTCTACCACATGTTCACAATCCGATTTTCAAAAGGTCGATTTGTTTAGCTATACCTAAACAGTTTTAAATTGTGTTCGCCATAGAAAAACGTTACTTTAAGAAAGAATTTAGCAATCCTACCATTTACAGTCGTGGTTATATACTGGTTTGTAATCAAACGAATTCTCTGCTGATTTGACACACATTGTAGAACTTTCTGGGGAATCGTGCAAATGTGACTAAGTTCACTGCACGAAACTGAAAGATCTCGTTTTACCCTAATGTTTCTTATTTGTTATTCTTTCCGGAAGACCCTGGCATTTTGGGTAATAGTTAGAAAATAATTGAACGTGGGGTAAAATGAGCAATATTTTAGCTTCTTTAGTCGTGCGGTAGACAAAAATAACTGCACTCGATTCCCTGGAAAATTATAGATCAGACTAGTAATGTGAGGTTATTAGTTAGCAATTTGAGCAACATGAGAACGTGAGGTAAGATAAGGAAGATCTCAATTCCTAACATTGTACAGTAGACAAAGCTCGCATAACAAGACTATTGGCAAACTTTAAGGTCAAATGTGTTATGTTTTGTCGATTATTTGTAACTTCGAACTTGACGAATTACATAACAAATAAGGGGCATTGTGGTAAAACGAGGCCTTGCAGCTTCGTGCAGTGAACTTAGCCACATCTTAGTATCTCCACTAAATTTGCATCATGGTTGAGCTCTTACCTAACTGGAAGAAAACTACGAGTGAAAATTGATTCCTGCGTTTCATCGTCCTTCTGCAGTGGTTCTGGTGTGCCCCAGGGAAGCAACTTGGGGCCCTTGTTGTTCACGTTGTACTTCAACGATGTCGCTGCAAAACTAGGACTTGATTGCAAAATCATCTATGCAGACGATCTGAAATTTTTTTTTGGTGATACGATCGGCTGATGATTGTCACCGATTACAGAGTTTGCTGGATCTGTTCGTTGCCTGGTGCCATCGGAACCGACTTATTATCAGTGTTCCGAAATGTTCCGTGATGACGTTCCATCGATTGAAGGAGCCAATATTGTTCGATTATCGGATAGACGACACGATACTTGAAAGAGTTGAGATGGTTTCCGATCTAGGAGTCATGTTGGATCCAAAGCTGACATTCAATTCTCATTATACAGCGATAATCTCCAAAGCAAATCGTCAGCTGGGCTTTATTGCTAAAATTGCCAAAGACTTTACCGATCCATATTGCTTGAAGTCTCTGTATTGTGCGCTTGTACGACCTATCCTTGAGAACGCTTCTGTTATCTGGACGCCAAATGATGTATCATGGTCCCTAAGGATTGAACGTGTTCAGCGGAGGTTCATTCGGTTGGCATTACGTAGTTTGCCCTGGCGTGACCCATTGAATCTTCCAGCTTACCCTGATCGCTGTAAACTGCTTGGTATGGACACCCTTGAAAGAAGAAGAAAAATTCAGCAGGCAACATTCGTTGCCAAGGTGCTGAACAACGAAATTGATTCTCCGCAGCTGCTTGCGCTTCTGGACTTCCGCGCAATTCAACGTCCTCTCCGGCAACGATCACTGCTACAGGACAGGTTCCATCGAACGGCGTTCGGCTACAATGAGCCACTATCGTCGATGATCCGGACGTTCACGGTAGTTGAGGATCTTTTCGATTTTAACCAAACAAGCACACGCTTCAAAAAGAAGATTTATCGTTCGTCATTGCTGTAGGTGTAATTATCGTGTGTTATGACTAGTTATGTAGAGTATTTTATTCATTAAGACATTGTAGTCAGATGGATCAGCATTAAATAAATAAATAAATAAATTTGCACGATTCCCCAGAAAGTTCTACAATTTGGGTCAAAATTTCAGCGCAATCCACCCATACCGAATTAAAATATTCAATTTATTCACGTTATGGACAATTTCTTTTCCTATTATGCAATGGTAAAAACGTGCATTATGAGGAACCAGTGAAGATCGTACCGCCAGTAAAAAGAACTGACATAAGGATGAATTTCACCTCATACAAAACCGGGAAGGATGCCAAGCTATGCGATACCGCTCTTATATCGTATATATGAGCAAAAGGCATTCTGTTCTGCGAATTATGGGATCCCATCGTGCGTTGTAATATCGTCTACATCAGGCCTCTCTCAATTTTCAACCCCAACTTCCGAACTGGACCAAAATTGTTAACACCGAGAATAATGCTGCACAGTACTACTAATATGGCTCTGAAGGCTGCAATGTTTCACATCATGATTTCTAGTTCATATTTTTATTAAAACACACTTCGAGTACCCTCTTCTCGGCAGCCGGGACGCACCCCTGCCCTAAGCATTATGGAGGTCTCTGAGCTAACCATCACAATCAAGATATTCCAGTGGGCGTCCTGCAGTAGGGCGGTTCACAATTCAAAATTGTTCGAAAATTTTAGTTCCCATATGCCTATCACCTTATTTTTGATGATTAAGGAGAGAAAAATTGCAGGCAATTTGGAGGGGATTTAGGGGTGGTGCAAAGACAATTTGTTAAGGCGAGTGAAAAAACGGGTATTTCAGGACGCCTTCCTAGCAAACTCGCTTTTGAGGTAGAGAATGCTTTAACCGATTCAATACGGATGGGTCATATATGACCTAAGACGAAAATCAGCTGTCAAAAATCAGTTTTAAGAGATAGAGCCTTGCTTTCTACATCAAAAATGTTCAAAATTACTGTTCCATCAAGGACAAATATTGCACATGTCAGGTTACGGGCACTACGATGATCTGGAGCATCCAAACTATCCTTGAGTTGGACTTTTGATGTTCTTAGTAATCAACACCATACTTTACCATATTCTTGTTAAATAATTGAAATTCTGCCCAGCGGTATAACAAATCTTTTTCAATATCTACGATACTCCAAACCTTCCTTGAATTCAGATCTTAATATTCAAATCGGTCAACAAGACGATTATTACATTATTTTTATTAGTTTGAAAAGCTCCATATTACCTCGTAACACCATTACAGACATCAATCGACATCTACGACTCTCCAAACTATCCTTGAGTACAGATCCTAATATTTAAATCGATCAACATGAAGATGCTCGAGGTCCTCACTAGTTTTATGAGTTGGAATAGCTCCAAGGTACCTCGTAACACCATTACAAACACACCGCAGAATTCGTTCAGTATCTACGACACTCGACAGTTTGGAGTACAGATCTTAACATTCAAAACAATCAACATGAAGATCTTCGATATCTCAACTATTTTTATGAATTGGAATAGCTCCGTGGGACTTTATTATTTCATCATAGACACATTAAAAAATTCGTTGAACTTCTATGGACACTTCAAACTGTCTTTGAGCTCAGATGCTAATATTCGAATCGATCAGCAAGAATATCTTTGATGTCCCAACTAGTTTTATGAGTTGGAATAGCTCCAAGGAACTTCGTTACCCCATTGCTGACAAACTATAGAATCCCTAGTAGCACAGCTCAGATAGATTTAGTTGCAGCAACTCTAATGTGACTGAATTTAGTCTCATAAGAGTTACAGTGTCTGATATGTGACCAGTGTGTTACTCGGGATCCGTTCGACATCTACGACACTCCAAACTATCCTTGAGTACAGATCTTAATATTCAAAACGATCAACATAAAGATCTTCGATGTCCTTACTGGTTTCATGAGTTGGAATAGGTCCTTGGTACCTCGTAACACCATTACAGACACACCACAGAATTCGTTTAACATCTACGACACTCCAAACCGTCCTTGAGTACAGATCTTAATATTCAAATCGATCCTGTGTGGTGATGGTGGATTCTGCGTGGTGATGGTGGACATCATAGTTTGTTTGCCTCTGTGCGGAAAGAAAAGTTAATTTTTACGTGTGAAAGTGAACTTGTGCCGCGGGAAAAATATTTCTATCGTATGCCCTTTTCGTGATTATAACAAGATAAGTAGGACGCATTAAGCCTCCGTGCCAAATTTTCATTTAATTTAACATTTATTACTCAACACAGCATCCCGTGAAGCCATAGTTCTACCTATAGCTTCGCGCGGCAAGCTGTTGTTGTTCATTTGCTTGCCCCATTTCTTTTATTCTCTGTGGATAGTGTAGTGTGTTGTTGCATGTTTGAGTCCACTGCTGTGTAGAGGATGGAGTGCGAAAAGTGTAAAGTGGGGATCGCAATCAACGATTTCCCACTGTGTTGTTTTCAATGTGGGAAATATTTTCATGCCCGCTGCTCTCCTATTGAAGCGAAGGCAGCGGCTAGATTGATTACGGAGAATGCAAATGTTTTTTTCAAGTGTTGTGACTGTCTATCTAGTCGATCTTGCGACGGACAGAATGTACAGGTTCCGAATACCATTCGTTTCGATGAAGAGATGAAGAAACTTTCTTCTCTTTCTGATTCGATCGGTGATATTCGGAATCACATTACTGCCCAAATAGACAGCGCGTTGTTAATCGGTATTGAGAAATTGCAGAAAAATGTATCTGAGGTTTTGAACGAGGCTGTTAATGGTCTCAAAGATTCGATCAGCAAAGAAATGGAAAATATGAAATGTTCATTTTTTCAATTTAACCCGAGTAGAAATGTAGCTGTAATGAATGAAATGCAAGGTACATCGCGAAAGGCTACGGGGCCTAATTTGACTCCCAAAACGAAAAAGCGTAAGGTACAAGATGTTGACGACACATCTGATATTGCAATGCCAGAAAATGTTAGTTTCGCGGATATTGTTAAAAGTAATGTTGGGAAAAATAACGTTAAAGTAATGAAAAAAGTCACTGCGCCTAAGGAAGTAAAGGTCCCTCGTAAGGCTCGTCCGGTCATTGTGATAAAACCGAAAGAGTCCAACCAGAGTGGCGATGATACTCGTATATTATTGAATAGTAAACTGGATCCGAAAACACACAGGATCAGTAACATTAGAAACGGGAAAAATGGCTCTATTATTGCTGAGTGTGCAACAGGATTTAATGTTGATGTTGTGAAAAATGGCATTCAAAGCGATCTGGGTGAAAACTATAATGCTGTTGTTCCCTCATCGGTGCCAAGACTAAAGTGATGGGAATGTGCGATAAGTTTTCTTCCGATGAATTCATTCAGATTTTGAAAGATCAGAATGAAAACATCGCAATAAATGATGTTAAAGTAATAAGAATGTATGAAAATCCACGTTTTAAGTATAACAAGAACAATGTTGTTATTGAAGTCGATAAAGAGACTTATAGTTGTTTGTTGACCGCGAGAAAAGTTAACATAAGGTTTGATCGGTGCTTTGTTGTTCCCGAAATTAGTGTTTTGAGATGTTTTCAATGTGGAGAATTTGGGCACATGAGTACGGATTGCAAAAACAGCATTGCGTGCTCAAAGTGCAGCGATCGTCACAAGACATCCGAATGCACGTCAACTGTATTGAAATGTGTCAATTGTATAAAATGAATTCCGAACGTAAAATGAAATTGGACGTGAACCACAGTGCCTTCAGTACTGAGTGTAGTGTTTATAAGCGATTAGTTGAACGGAAAAAGAGCAGCTTACGTTTCAATGAATAGCAACCAAGTTCTAGTAGAAATGTGAGCAGATTCGATATTTTGTATTTGAATATTGCGGGTTTGTCTACTAACTACGTTGCATTACGTAAGATTGTAGAAGATAAACGTCCATTTTTAGTGTTTTTATCTGAAACTCATATAGTCGACATTGAAGCATTTGATCAGTATAGCATTCCGGGTTATAGTGTAGCTGCTTGTTTATCACATTCTAGACACACTGGAGGTGTTGCTATTTATGTCAAAGAATCAGTTCAGTTCAAGCTTCAATTAAACGAAGTTTGTGATGGAAACTGGTTCTTAGGCATTGCAGTTGTACGTGGCATGAAGATGGGTAATTATGGTGTTTTATATCACTCTCCCAGTGCAAGTGACCAGCGTTTTATTGAAATTTTGGAAAACTGGTTTGAGTCATTTATAGATCCTAGTAAATTAAATGTAATTGCTGGTGATTTTAATATCAATTGGTGTGACGATTCCAATTCGAATCATTTGAAACATTTAGCGGATTTTTTAATTTGAAACAAAAGTAAATTCTTATACGCGTATTTCCCAGCACAGTAGAACTTTGATTGATCATGTGTATACAAATTTTGATTCTGTAACTAGCGAAACGAGTAATGATTTAAAAGTAACTGATCATGAAACGCTAGTCATTAACGTTACCGACAATAATAGTAATGATAGTAATTTAATTAAAATGAAGTGCTGGAGAAAATATTCTAAACAAGCAATTTCGGGTCTTGTCGAAAGAAACGTGGATTTTCAAGAAAATTCCGGTAATATAGATGAAAGATCAGCTGTTCTTACAAACGTTTTGAAATCCTGTACCAATCGATTAGTAGAACAGAAGTTAGTAACTTTGCATAATTCTAACAGCTGGTATAATTTAGATCTTTTGCGCCTGAAACGTAAAAGAGATAAATTGTATAAAAAGTTTCGTAGAACTAGTAATGAAAATCATTGGAATAGGTATCAGGTAGCGCGGAACAAATATTCGCAATCTTTGACACGTACACGTTGCGAGTATATTCAGAGGAAAATTTATCAGCATCAAAACAACAGCAAAGAGTTATGGAAAATATTGAAATCATTATTAAAGCCTAGTAGTTGCAAGCCGCGGTCCATAACTTTCAATGGCACATTAGAACAGTCAGAACAAGAAATTGCATCTAAATTCAACGATTATTTCGTCAATAGTGTCTTATCCATTAACCGATCTATCGAGTTAGTGGATGAGCCTGATGAAATAAAACAGCCGATAAATATTAACTGTAGATTTGATTGTTTTCACCCGATTACTTTTGAAGAGGTAAAAGGGCAGGAGTTGATAATGTTAATGCTCGAGTGATTCAGGATTGCTTTCATGTCTTTGGACGCAACTTGCTGGACCTTATAAATGAATCGTTACAAACTGGGCCCTAGCCGCATGTTTGGAAGGAATCACTAGTGATTCAATACAAAAAGTTGCTGGAACGATTAAAGCCGAAGAGTTTCGTCCCATCAACATGTTGCACACATTAGAGAAAATTTTAGAACTTGTAGTTAAAGGCCAGCTAATTAAATATTTAAATAGTAATAACTTGTTGATACCGGAACAATCAGGTTACAGGGAAGGCCATTCCTGTGAAACTGCATTGAACTTGGTATTATCTAAATGGAAGGAAAATATGGAGCGTAAAGATACTATTCTAGCTGTGTTTTTGGATCTCAAACGCGCTTTTGAGACAATTTCTCGGCCCTTATTGTTGAAAACTGTTAAGCGCTTTGGAATTTCGGGTTCTGCATACAAATGGTTTGAAAGCTATTTGTCTGACAGATCCCAACGGACTGCTTTCAATGATTATGTGTCGTGTCCCGTGGAGAATGACCTTGGTGTACCACAGGGAAGTGTATTAGGCCCCTTTTGTTCATTATGTACATTAATGACATGCGACGGGTCTTACGTTATTGTGACATTAATTTGTTTGCTGATGATACTGTAATATTCATTGCAGCTCAAAATCTGGAGGAAGCGATTGAACACTTGAATGAAGATTTGCATTCTTTAAGTAGATGGTTGAAGTACAAACAGTTAAAATTGAATATTAGTAAAACAAAGTATATGGTTATTTCATGAAATCGTTCAATTGATAATGTCTCTGTGAAAATTGATGACGAGACTCTTGATCGCGTACGGGAAATTAAATATCTTGGCGTGATTATTGATGATAAATTGAAATTTTACCAACATATTGACAATGTCATCAAGAAAATAGCCAAGAAGTATGGAATCATATGTCGACTGAAAAACGAATTAAATACAGCTAGCAAAATACAGTTGTACAAATCAATCATCTCTCCTCACTTGGACTTTTGTCCTTCCATTTTGTTTTTAGCAAATCAGACACAAATATCGAGATTGCAGCGCTTGCAGAATAAGATTATGCGTTTGATTTTAAGATGTAACAGATTCACTTCCTCAACTTTTTTGTTGGATGCATTGCAGTGGCTCTCGGTGAAGCAAAGAATTGTGTATTTAACAATGGTGTTCATTTTCAAAGTAGTAAATGGTTTGCTGCCTCGATATTTGTGTGATCGAATTGAAAGAGGAAGTGACATTCATAGATATAACACTAGAAACGCGGAGGATGTAAGAACATCCAACTTTTTGCATGGAGCTTCACAAAATTCTTTGTTTTTTAAAGGTATCAATGATTTCAATTCGATGCCTACACATATCAAACGTGCAACGACATTATCACAATTCAAGAGACTTTGTGTTTCACACGTAAAAGCTGTATTTTAAGCAGCTACTTAGTTGACTTTTTAAAAATCATTAATAATTGTATCTTGACGAAGTTTGACCTACGGATATTTTGTTTGGGCAATTGTGTTTTTCAATTATTGAGGCACTAATAAACTATTTTGTTCGCCTCGATGATGATGATGGATTTTATATTTATTATTTTTTATTATTTATTCAGACTAAGGCCGAAGTGGCCTGTGCGGTATATAAGAGTCTTCTCCATTCGGCTCGGTCCATGGCTACACGTCGCCAACCACGCAGTCTACGGAGGGTCCGCAAGTCATCTTCCACCTGATCGATCCACCTTGCTCGCTGCGCACCTCGCCTTCTTGTGCCCGTCGGATCGTTGTCGAGAACCATTTTCACCGGGTTACTGTCCGACATTCTGGCTACGTGCCCGGCCCATCGCAGTCGTCCGATTTTCGCGGTGTGAACGATGGATGGTTCTCCCAACAGCTGATGCAATTCGTGGTTCATTCGCCTCCTCCACGTACCGTCCGCCATCTGCACCCCACCATAGATGGTACGCAGCACTTTCCTTTCGAAAACTCCAAGTGCGCGTTGGTCCTCCACGAGCATCGTCCAGGTCTCGTGTCCGTATAGGACTACCGGTCTAATTAGCGTTTTGTAGATTGTCAGTTTGGTACGGCGGCGAACTCTATTCGATGGGAGCGTTTTGCGGAGTCCAAAGTACGTACGATTTCCAGCCACTATGCGTCTCCGAATTTCTCTGCTGGTGTCATTTTCGGCAGTCACCAGTGAGCCCAAGTACACAAATTCTTCTACCACCTCGATTTCGTCACCACCGATGCAAACTCGCGGTGGGTGGCTCACATTGTCTTCTCTTGAACCTCTTCCTATCATGTACTTCGTCTTCGACGTGTTGATGACTAGTCCGATCCGCTTAGCTTCCCTCTTCAGTCTGATGTAGGCTTCCTCCATCTTCTGAAAGTTACGTGCCATAATATCTATGTCGTCGGCGAAACCAAATAGCTGGACGGACTTATGGAAAATTGTACCACTCGTGTTAATCCCTGCTCTTCGTATTACCCCTTCCAAAGCGATGTTGAATAGCAAACACGAAAGACCATCACCTTGCCGTAACCCTCTGCGGGTTTCGAAGGGACTCGAGAATGCCCCTGAAACTCGAACTACGCACATCACCCGATCCATCGTCGCTTTGATCAACCGTGTCAGTTTATCCGGAAAACCGTGTTCGTGCATTAGCTGCCATAGCTGGTCCCGATCGATTGTATCATATGCGGCTTTGAAGTCGATGAATAGATGATGTGTGGGCACGTTGTATTCGCGGCATTTCTGCAGTACTTGGCGAATGGCGAACACCTGGTCCGTGGTGGAGCGTTCGCCCATAAAACCCGCCTGGTACTGCCCCACGAACTCCCTTGCAGTTGGTGCTAGTCGACGGCATAAAATTTGGGAGAGTACCTTGTAGGCGGCGTTCAGCAATGTGATTGCGCGGTAGTTGCTACAATCCAGCTTATCGCCCTTTTTGTAGATGGGACACACGACACCTTCCATCCACTCCTGCGGCAAAACTTCCTCCTCCCAAATCTTGGTAATGACCCAGTGCAGCGCTCTAGCCAGTGCCTCACCACCGTGTTTAAATAGCTCTCCTGGTAGTTGGTCAACCCCAGGGGCTTTGTTGTTCTTCAGCCGGCCAATCTCCTCCTGGATTTCCTGGAGATCCGGAGCCGGTAGAATTCTGTCCTGCGCGCGTTCTCCCAGGTCCATCACCATACCGCCATCTTCGTCTGCCACATCGCCATTCAGGTGTTCTTCGTAGTGCTGCCGCCACCTTTGGATCACCTCACGCTCGTTCGTAAGAAGGTTCCCGTTTATGTCCTTACACATATCAGGCTGTGGCACGTGGCCTTTACGTGAACGGTTTAACTTCTCATAGAACTTTCGTGTGTTATTAGCGCGGTACAGTTGCTCCGTTTCTTCACGGTCTCGATCTTCCTGCTGGCGCTTTTCCTCCGGAAAATCGAGTTTTGTCTGTTCCGCGCCTGTTTATATCGTGCCTCGTTCGCCCTCGTGCGGTGTTGCAGCAATCTCGCCCATGCTGCATTCTTCTCTTCCACTAACTGCTCACATTCGCCGTCATACCAGTCGTTTCTCTGATCCGGGGGCACCGTGCCTAGTGCAGCGGTTGCGGTGCTACCAATGGCGGATCGAATATCTCTCCAGCCATCTTCAAGAGATGCTGCGCCTAGCTGCTCTTCCGTTGGAAGTGCCACTTCCAGCTGCTGCGCGTTTTCTGGGGCTAGTCTACCATCTTGTAGCCGCCCAATGTTAAGCCGCGGCGTCCGACTTCGACGCGTGTTGTACACCGTCGAGAGTTTTGAGCGCAGGCATACTGCAACGAGGTAGTGGTCGGATTCAATATTCGCACTGCGGTAAGTGCGGACATTCGTGATGTCGGAGAAGAATTTACCGTCGATTAGAACGTGATCGATTTGGTTTTCTGTTTCTTGGTTAGGTGATCTCCATGTGGCCTTGTGGATATTTTTGCGGGGAAAGAAGGTGCTTCGGACTACCATTCCGCGGGAGGCTGCGAAGTTTATGCATCGTTGGCCGTTGTCATTCGATACGGTGTGCAGACTATCCGGTCCGATGACCGGTCTATACATTTCCTCCCTTCCTACCTGTGCGTTCATGTCACCGATGACGATTTTAACGTCCCGCAGTGGGCATCCATCGTATGTCTGCTCCAGCTGTGCGTAGAACGCTTCTTTCTCGTCGTCGGGTCTCCCTTCGTGTGGGCAGTGCACGTTGATGATGCTATAGTTGAGGAAACGGCCTTTAATCCTCAGCTTGCACATCCTTGCGTTGATTGGCTGCCACCCAATCACGCGTTGGCGCATCTTACCCAGCACTATGAAGCCGGTTCCCAGCTCGTTGGTGGTGCCACAGCTTTGGTAGAAGGTAGCCGCTCGATGCCCGCTTTTCCACACTTTCTGTCCTGTCCAGCAAATCTCCTGCAGCGCCACGACGTCGAAGTTGCGGGGATGTAATTCATCGTAGATCATCCTGTCGCAACCTGCGAAACCTAGCGACTTGCAATTCCATGTTCCAAGCTTCCAATCGTGATCCTGTATTCGTCGCCTAGGTCTTTGCCGATTATACCGAGTCGCATTATCTCTATTGACGCATTATATTTATTGACGTAATTGTAATTTGACCTTTTTCTTGTGTAGTCTACAAAAGTTTGAGTCTCGCGCGCGTAAAGCAGATATGAATGATTTTTAAATTTATGTACAGACTTGCGCTTTTTCAGCTGTTTCAATGATTCTGCGGATTAGTAATAGGCTATCTAGTAGAGTTTTGTTTCCGCGGTTGATAACAAAACTTTTGATATCGACGGAGCGGTAACACAAGTTTTGATTTTGTTGACAACGACATAGTTTATTAGATTATTATTGATGCTTTCGAGTGGCTAACGTTACTTGTAATAACATGAAACGCGATTCTTGGTGGAACTTTTGAAATCTGTGCGAGAGGTATCACAAGTTTTGCATTTTTATGAACTCGAAGCATCACTACTGATACTTATGAGAATCTGTAGATGAATTAAACAGTTTTTACATTTATTATTTTTGCTGGATAGTATTGGAAAGTTATGAAATTTATATCTGTGATGGTAATCAGATCGTTTTTGTTTTGTTTTGCAAATCTGATTAAATTGTTGAAAAATTAAATTCAATCAATTATCTTAAAGATAAATCGTCTAGCTCAAACCTTTGTAGGGGTATGTGGCGGGACCATCATCATCATCATCATCATCATCATCATCATCATCAACATCTTCGATGTACTTACTGGTTTTATAAGTTGGAATATCTATAAGGTACCTCATAACACCATTACAGATAAACCACAGAATTCGTTCAAAATCTACGACACTCCAAACTGTCCTGGAGTACAGTTCTTAATATTCAAATCGATCAACATGAAGATCTTCGATGACCCAACTAGTTTTATGAGTTGGAATAGCTCCATGGAACTTCGTTACACCATCACAGACAAACTACAGAATTCGTTCGACATCTACGACACTCCAAACTATAAATATTCTGGGAAAATTGTATTTTGTATATACTGGTGTAATAATGTCCCATGGGACTTCACCAACTAACAAAAAAGCTCGGAAGCCTATGAATCACTCCGTTGGTGTTGTAGACCTTCAATATCTGAACTCAAGAATGGTTAGAAGTACAGTAGATATTCTAAGAATGTTGATTTTTTTATAAACTGATGTAATGACGTCCCATGGGGCTTCACCAACTAACACACAAGCTCGGAAACCTATGAATCACTCTGTTGGTCTTGTAGACCTCCAATATCTGAACTCAAGAATGATTTGGAGTACCGCAGGAACTCTGAGAATGTTGTGATTTCTGTATACTGGTGTAATGATGCTCCATTTAACAAGCTTAGGACCATATGAATCACTCTGTTGGTGTTGTAAACCTTCAATATCTGAACTCAAGTTTGGAGTACCGTAGCTATTCTGGAAATGTTGAATTTCTTATATACTGATGTAGTGATGTCCCGTGGGGCTTCTCCAACTAACACACAAGCTTGGGAACCTTTTAAATTACTCTGTTGATCTCGTAGACCTCCAATATCTGAACTCAAGAATGATTTGGAGTACCGCAGGTCCTCTGGAAATGTTGTGATTTGTATATAGTGGTGAAATGTTGTCCCATGGGGTTGCTCCAACTAACACACAAGCTCACGACCCTATGAATCATTCTGTTGGTGTTGTAGACCTTCAATATCTGTATTCAAGAATGGTTTGGAGTACCGTAGATATTCTGGGAATGTTGTATTTCTTCTTTACTGATGTAATGAAATCCCATGAGGCTTCTCCAACTAACACACAAGCTCGAGAACCTATGAATAACTCTGTTGATCTTACAGACCTCCAAGATCCGAACTCAAGAATAGTTTGGAATACCGTTGATGTTCTGGTAACACTGCGATTTGATAAAAATAGTTTAATTATGTCTCAGGTACCATTTCCAACTTTATATTAGGATGGAGGCCCGTAAAACGTTGTATGGTTTGAAAGCCTTAAAAGATCTAAAAAAAATTTCAGCCCATATTTCTACTTTTTCATGGTTTGCATCCGTTTATGAAGCAGTATGTCCAAAATTTATGTAGAAATACGCCGAAAAAAAATCCGTATTAACTCGGTTAAGCTGCGGGATTTATTTAGGTTAATATAACAAAGAGTTACAATTGATTTTGAACTTACGTATTCAGTCCTTCTACTTTCGTGTATGTGCACTGTCCGCAACTGTGTCCAATAAATTAATGTGTTTCTGTTGATGTAACTTAGTTTAGGACAATTTGGTTTAGTCTATTTCAGTATAGTGTGCTTGAAAGTCAATCAATATAGTAATTATAAACGTTTAAGATATGTTTTAGCTTCAAGGAAACATAAATTCAACCACTTTTTAATCTGTACAATAGTCTGTTTGTGATTTTCTGTTTTGTTCTGCTTCAATCCCCACCAGTGACAGCTTAACCGATCTTGATACGGTATCAAAGGTAGTACGCTTTATCAACCGTGATAGTGGTAGTACGCACGGATAGCCTACTCAGCAGCATATGCAGCGTACTCAGCATACCCTCATCGACAATAAATACTAGGTCTCCAACTTTAACTGATTTGGGGTCGTCAAACCGCTTCGTGCGACGGCAGCTTGTAGGCAAGTATCCTATGGTCCAAAATTGATCCAGAAAACGCCGTATTTGGTCTCAGTTATTCCGAAGTGTTCGCCCACTGTCTTTCGTTGATAATTGTGGTGGTTGACAAACACCATTAGAGCTCAGCATCAGGAAATAGTTGGGCGTGAGCGCTTAATCACCTTCATCTCCTAGTGGCACGAATGTCAATGGTCTGGAGTTGACGATTCCTTCGACTTCGATAAGGAGGGTCGTTCGTACTAGACGTTCCCATATGTGCCTCTCCTAGCAATAAATCTCCTGATCGCCATCTTGCACGACTCGCTGGACATGCTGGCGATTTCCAAATGCACGACCGTATGGTGAGACAGGTGGTGAGCATGATTGTTAATTCCAATGAATGTGAATGGCCGGATATACGGTGTTACTCTTACAGCTGGCAAGGGTGCCATTCGAGGTGCTTTTGGTGTAGCACGATAGACGACACACCATGAACAAGCTAGTAGCTCCCTAGCTACTTTCCGGACAACGGTTCTCAGACTGGGGATGTGGAAGATCTGTGGAAGTTCATTTGTTACTGTTTCTTCATACCCGTGTGCGGAACGCTGATGAAATAATTCAACGATTAACTCGGTAAGGCGATGTTTCTTCAGAAGAATTACGGGAAACTTGGGGTTGTACGGAACCCCCTTTTCATCCAGGAACACCGACAGTTTGCGCAGCGGACTGCTCTTCTCTAGCCGTTTGCCTTGCTCAGGAGGCAACTGCTGGTTTTTTTCACTTCGGCTTGAACTAACCGCCAAAGTAGAATTTCTGCAGTCAAAAGTTCTTCTTTTCATATTACCCTGGCATCCCGGCGTTCGGGATCAACTTCTCTGCGGCAACGATCGATACAGCGAAAAACATAAGCTACAGTTCGCAACAGCCGTTGGTATTTGGAGAAGCGATTGTATTGAATCAGAGGATCCGAAGTAACTCGATGGTGAGCGTATGCCGTTCGCATTTTTTCCGGTGTATCTGATGGTGGGTATTCTTGAATTGGCCATTCAGATTCGTTCCTGTAAAGAAATTCAGGCATAATAAACCACCGGCTGCCAGTTTGGAAGCAAGGTCCTTTGCTCCATTTCGTAGCCTCCTCTGCAACGTTGAGCCAGGTCGGAACCCATCGCGGACTTGTTTCGTTAAGAATTTCGCTGACTCTAAATGCCACAAACTGTCGATATTTTCGCTGGCCTTAACGAATCCAGGACTGCACTGCTCTAGAATCACCCTAGATCACACGTCGGGTTATTGACAAAGTGTGATTTTCCTGTACCGACTTTATCAACCGCATTTCGATAACCGCGGCCTGCAGTTCTAGTCGGGGCACCTGCATTGGTTTTAGAACCAGTGAAGTCTTTGGGGTTCATGCTCAGGAAAGTAGCAGCGTGAAGCTTTCACTTGGTTGAGATTTCGGTGAACTTCTACATTGCGCCACCATTGATTGACCAGTTCCACTGGATTATACTCATCCCAGTCCACGCATGCTCTCCAATTATCCCATGAATAACAAACGCTGCCACGAGCCCAAGGAGGTCAAAGATACTCATCAAGGCTATAAGTTGTTGGACATCGGGTCGAAACTAAACGGTGAACTTAAGGTCGTCACTTTCTGGAAACCATGTTATATTCAGAACTCGTTCCGCATCGTCCGACTTTCCTGCAGAGAAATTTTTCGCGGGTTCCAGACTTTGATCCCCGAGCCGTCGAAGAACTAGTTCGGGATTCGAGAGCCAGTTCCGAATTTCAAATCCCGCGCTTGCATGAATTTCTTTCACCTCGTGTGATACACGAGCTGCTTCTTCAATCGTGTCCGAACTGTTCGCGTAATCATTCACGTAGCTATTCCCCACCATGGCTGCTGCTGCTTCGGGATATAATACTTCCATTCCTCAGCGTTTTTATTTTTTTTATTTTTCACGAACTGGGCAAATCATGGTGAATGTGTTGATCCAAACGTTGCAACGTTCATCACGTATTCCTGCACTGGTTCTTTTGGATGGTTCCGCCACAAAAAAGCGCCGAGTTTGCCGGTCTTCTGCCCGAATAACAATCTGGTGGAACATTTCTTTTATGTCGAATGGCATTTATGGCGAATTCTCGCTGACGAAACCGAAACAACACGGATGATAGCGAAGTGAGAAGGTCTGGGCCCGCCATACATTGGAACAACTCAGAGAAAAGACGGTCAAAACCTCATTGTGGCATTTAATACAGATTTAGATCCATGACTTTTTCATAGAATGTGTTCAAAAAGCTGCCCGACAAAATCTAGAGCGTGAAATCCACTATTATGTTTTAATGCGACACCTGAGCAAAAAAAAATTTTTTTCTATAAATGTTTTTTTGTTCGGGTTTTTGACAATTTTTTAGAATACTGTGTTTTGAGAAACTTTACTAAAGATACTGTATGTTTTCTTCCTAATTTTAAAGGTTGAATCGTTGTTTTTCGATATTGCTGTCCAAAACTCATAAAAAAATCGATTTTCAGTATTTTTTAAAATAAATATCCCAAGCAACACCTTTTGTTTCTCAGTGAGTAACAACAACTGTGGTGTGACTTACTAAAGGTCTGACTTATGCACAACGCGTCGTATTTGGAACTCCTTTGTGACACAAAAAGCGCAAGAGGTGGAGCCTATTTGCAACATCTTGCGGCTACAATGAAAATAAAAACACAAAAACCAACCGGGAATCGAACCATGGACCTTGAACTTTGCAACTTTCTACTATAACCATCACACCAACAATTCTATTTGGAGACTCCGCTACAAGTGCACTACATAAACAACAAAGTCATTTGTAACTTCATTGTACCTTATACGGAACATGCAAGGGACTGTCAAAAATAAAATACTGCTCTGCTGGGCTTAAAGTGTTTTGCAACATATTAAAAACAATGTCGTAACAGCAATGAACCGAAGTGTTATTAATTCTGCAACTTATCTGTTTTGTTTCTGATATGAAACACATCGAATTGAAAACAATCCAAGAAGTGAAATGGGTAGAATATTGCGACGCCACTTAAACGGAAATGAAACATTGTGATTTTCTGAAACTGGGAAGTGGCTTTAGTGTGACTCGATGTATTGCCAGTGTCTTCAATGCAATTTGAAAGATGTTGCGCGTGCTGCTTGGGATACAACATATCAACACGTTTTATATCACAAAATAAAAAATGGCACTAATATACGATCGTTTTTAGATAATATGGTCTTTCTGATTGGAATTTTAGTCAAATAGAACGGTTTTATTGAAAAAAATAGGTTGATTTCTTGATTAAATATCAACCTTATAGGCACATTTTGGCAGCTAGATTTCCGTTATTCTAAAAGCTGATTTTGTAAAAAAGAAGCTAGTAGCTCAAGCTCAGTTGGGTCTGATGAGGCTCACTGATTTTTGTTCCAATGTTTAATGTTTATAGTGTAGATTTCGATAAATATTTCTCTTTCTCATCATATACTCATTTCATCGGCCTTATTGTGGATCTATTTATTATTTCTATAAGTAGGGTGAACGTACCTTTTGCTTATAATTCAGTGCCTAATTTAGCCAACTTTTGAAAAACATTGTTTTCAAACAAAATCGATTGGTTTTAGAAGTAAATTTGGCTAAATAATAAGTGTATCTTTATGAGAGCTAAAACATCGCCAAAGCTTCTAAAATATTTTTAATAAATGCTCGAATATGGAGATATGGCCAAAAATCGGTACTGTACCCGTATAATACCATATTGGTTAAGATACTTGCACCTTACCGTTAATCGATAATGCGGAAATAACTGCTTAATAATCAATTGAAGGCTAATTAAATTGAAACAAGAAAATCAGTATTTTTATATTTTACTTACTTATCATGTTTGAGCGCATATTTCTATCTTCCATATCTTCAGGAAAGGAAAATGCTCTTTGTGAGCGGGAGCTACAGCATTTTTAGTACAAACTGGATACAGGTGAAACAAAACCTTTTTTTTTCTAAAATAACACTTTGAAAAATTGGTACAAAAATCAATGAGCCTCATCAGACCCAACTGAGCTTTAGCCACTGGCTTCTTCTATATAAAATTAGCTTTCTGAATAACGTAAATCTAGCTGCCAAAATGTGCCAATAAGGGTGATATTTTTTCATGAAATTGACCTATTTTTCTGATAAATGTGTTCCATTTAATAGAAATGTCAATAAAAAAGGCCATATTATTAACAGATTAGCGTATGTCAGTGCTATTCAATATTTTGTAATACAAAACGGGTCAAAACGTATATTTAGTTTCGAAATATTGAAAATAGATTTTTATATTAGTTTAAGACTGCAATATCGAAAAATAACGATTCAACACTTAAAATTAGGAGAAAAACATACAGTATCTTCAGGAAAATTTCTCAAAACACAATATTCTAAAACATTGTCAAAAACCCGAACAAAAACAATTGTAGAAAATTTTTTTTTTTTGCTCGGGTATCGCATTAAAACATAATAGTGGATTTCACGGTCTAGATTTTGTCGTGCAGCTTTTTGAACACATTCTATGAACAAATCATGGATCTAAATCTATATTAAACGCCACAATGAGGTTTTGACCGTCTTTTTCTGAGTTATTCCACTGTGGCCAGGAGCATTGAATTCAAGGAACCACCATCGGTTTTAGCAGCAGCGTCCCATACGACCTGAACTTTTCCAGGTATATTAGGATTCTGCACGACTTCTTAAGGCAAATACCACAATTTCCTTGGATCGCTGCTGATAGTTTCTTCATCGGTTAGCTTGTGCACGTAACTTTCGCTTGATAGTCAAGCATCAACTGACGAACGTTCGCGGTTTCTTGGATAAGCTGCGTTCAATTGTCTCGCCACCATGGATCGGTTTTCAGGAAATTCAACACAGTCAAATTTCCCCAACAGACCTGTTTGAAATCGCCCAGTTACTGTGCGAACGGTTGTTTTTTTTTCAGAATTTCGCGTGCCGTGCGATTTTCTTCAGCTTCAACTTGCGGAACCAAAACTACGCCCACACTTTCAGTTGAAAAGAAACTCTTCACAGCATCATGCAGTTGTTGATCGGACGGCCGGGCACAAATATGGAGGAGACGATGTTCAGATAAGTCGGTAAGATCTTCTGCTTTGCCGTAGACGGTCCAACATAGTCTCGTTTTTGCCGCAACTGGTTCGCAATATTTCCCTTCTCGCTTCTTCAGAGTCAACAACAGTTTAGCATTGTCGGCGCCGATCAAGATACGAAGTGCTGCGCTAGGATAACTGACCACAGGAAGTCCCTTGAGGTAGTCGAATATGCGCGTCATTTCGTCGTAATGCAACGACTGCGGAGGTCGATCCACGTTGTCGACCGTACGCACATAGTCCAATGAATGCTTCTCTTCCTTCCCTTCCCTTCGCCGATACTTCAAGCTGAACGTTCTGGGAATCTATTTCTGTTCGTCTGATATTTCCGGTCTATTGTAGACACAAGGGCTCCACAAGCTCGTCGGCCAAGTCCTTCTCGATCAACGTGTGCGAAGAACCAGCGTCAACAAATGCTAATATGTTGACTGACGAATCTTTTCCATAGAGTGTTACGGGAAGTATCCGGAAGAGCACTGGACACGGAAGCAGTTGATGGATATTTACGGTAGCTGATAATGTGGGCTGCCTATTATTATCTATCTTGAAGCGAATGATTAGATGCCTTAGTGTCGAACGGTTTAACTTCTCATAGAACTTTCGTGCGTTATTAGCGCGGTACAGTTGCTCCGCCTGAGGCCCTCCTTAGCCGTGCGGTAAGACGCGTGGCTACAAAGCAAGACCATGCTGAGGGTGACTGAGTTCGATTCCCGGTGTCGGTCTAGGCAATTTTCGGATTGGAAATTGTCTCGACCTCCCTGGGCATTAAGGTATCATCGTGTTAGCCTCATGATATACAAATGCAAAAATGGTACCCTGGCTTAGAAACCTCGCAGTTAGTAACTGTGGAAGTGCTTAATGGACACTAAGCTGCGAGGCGGCTCTATCCCAGTGTGGGGATGTAATGCCAATAAGAAGAAGAAGAAGGTGCTCCGCCTCTTCACGTTTTCGATCTCCCTGCTGGTGCCTTTTCCTCCAAAAAATCGAGTTTTGTCTGTTCCGCGCCCGTTTGTTTCGTGCCTCGTTCGCCATCGTGCGATGTTGTAGCAATCTCGCCCATACTGCATTTTTCTCCTCAACTAACTGCTCACATTCGCCGTCATACCAGTCGTTTCTTTGATACAGGGGCACCGTGCCTCTCCAGCTATTTTCAAGACATGCTGCGCCTAGCTGCTCTTCCGTTGGGAGTGCCACTTCCAGCTGCAGCGCGTAGTCTTGGGCTAGTCTACCATCTTGTAGTCGCCCAATGTTTAGCCGCAGCGGACGACTCCGACGTGTGTTGTACACCATCGAGAGTTTTGAGTGCAGACATACTGCAACGAGGTAGTGGTCAGATTCAATATTCGCACTGCGGAATTTTCCGTCGATTAAAACGTGGCCGATTTGGTTCTCCGCTACTTGATTAGATTTTTTCCATGTAGCCTTGTGAATAATCTTACATTCCAAGTGGTGTATGAATAATTTTAAAACTTTAAATACCCATACCGTAAACATGTATTATGATATAAAATAAACATTTCGTCAGGTCTGGCAACATTATGTATCAGCTGGCATATTTTAAACACCCCATTTCTACCCACCCCAGTTGTAAACAAAATTTATTCATCGCTGCTGCTTTTTTCCGTACCAATTGCATTACTATTACAAACAGCGTGATGGAGTCTTGAGCCTTATATGAGTATGACGTTTTTCGACAAGAACATTGGCTCCCACAAGCATACTGATGTCCTGTTTGAGATGGCTTTCGGCTATTTTGCATACTAACCCATCAGGAATTCCGTTTCATAAAACTATTCTCACGCCTCTGGACATCTCATCAACTTTCAACCCCTAGGACATCTATCGCAATTTTCATTGTATCGGAAAGTCCCCAAGCGCACATTTCCCACCGCCATACTCTCGTTACACATCACACGTCATAAATGTTCTAAGCAATGCCAAATCCAGTGCCACCAGTCTCTCACCCTCCCATCGATGGCGTCAAATTTCCCATATCACGCTCGTCTGATTTCGATACGTGCCGGGTACATATTTGTATCAGCCCATAAATACCTCAGCTTTATAGGTTTTCCAAATCCGATTCATGGAGGGACACCACCGCCCGTCATCATCAACGGTTCTTCACATGCATGTGGGACGTGGGTGAAGCTATTTGGTGGTGGCGTCCAAGCAGGCAGCAAACACGATTCCCCACAGATCAAAGCGTAATCATCCTAATGCTTTTGACGTTTGATTTATGAACTTTACCACCACCTGACTTTCGGGAGTATGTAGTGGGAGACTACTTCCACAGCGGGAGAGATTGCCTCAGTGAAAGGCAAACACTGGAGTAGCATCGCCGTGTATCGGCTTCGTTCGGGTGAAAGTCTGCTAAAAGATTTGTCAGATTTATGCAAGCATGCATAAAGTATGGAAGCTTTATCGATGATTTATTTCATGGAACACTAAGAGCAGCATCTACAGTATTGGTCTGAATTCCATGTTTAATATAATTTTTATTCAGACAAGTTTGATTTTTAGTTCTAATTTAATGTACAAAATTGTTAAAATTTGTCTTATCTACAACAAGTACGATAATCTGGAATACGAATTGTATCCCTCCTCTGAAATGCTGGGTATCATTAAATGTAGTACTTATACGATCGTAATGTGTCAATTCAAAGCCTCAGTTACCTAGTTCAATTAAAGTACCTCATTCAAATTACCTCAGTTAGCATTATGAGAAAAACTTTGACAATAGAACCGTTTACCCGATTCATGAGAGTTATGAAATGATGAAAATTTTATAAATGCTTATAGATCACAGCGAATGTTACCCTTACTTTCGCGATAGACATCTATCCGAATGATTATCAAATTCTGCTAGAAAGAAACATCTTTCTTCTGCAAGTTTTAATGGACTGTCTGACGGCGGAGAGGTGAAGGTCTTTTTCTTGTCACCTTAATGACACATAGCCAGCGTCACAAAGTTCAATTAACCTCGTTTTGCGGTTACCACTAACGAGTGGTTTTGCAGTTCCATCGGCTCTCCAGGCATGGCCATCGCCGTCGCATATCGGGCTGTCATGTTTGTTTAACTACTTTCCCTCGTGCATCGCCTATCGCCTGGCAGGAATGTCCATCGTTCATCGAAAACCACCACTTCCATCGCATCGGAACAGCAGGTGTGGGAGGACAGCTTGAAATTTTAATGCTAATAACCACCGGTATGTCGTTCGAATTATGGTTCCCGCAGTGTCACAACATGCCGAAGCTATTCGTGTCGTCCGGTTCTATCCATTATTGGAAATTGAACAGGAACAATCCACTGCCACACCGCCAGTCAGCGTTCAGTGTCCATCCAGCAGGCAGCAAACCGATGAAATATTTAAACTTTTAAAACCCACATTCGACAGGACGGAAAACACTTTTTGCGGTTATCGCGTTCTCGTTGCGGTTTCCACTCGACCGGCAGTGCTTCCGGCGTTCGGACCGGATCGAGTCGGAGCTGCAGCCCCGATGGTGGCGCTACGTACCTGCATATTTCATGGTGATGGTGTTGATAAACTCGTGAATTATTGAGGCTGGATGGAATGCAATAACTTTTGTCTTATGATATATTGGAGATGGATTCAATTTTAGTAATGAAAATTAAAAAATACCTTGTCCACTATTTTATTTGGTTTAGGACGACAGGTTCATTTTACATTATGACATGCGCAGCATCCTATAGAGAAAATACGGAAATAAAATCTCTCCAGGAAATATACAAATGATAGTTGAATCCAAAAATACATATTTTAGAAGCGTTTTCCCATCAAACACAGAAAGAATTTACACCATTACTGCCGTCATACGGATATTTGTCCCATGTTTGCTGGGATTTCCTATATACATGGGACAGTTATGCGTATAACGGCAGATTAGCAATAATTCTATCTATTATAAAGTCTTCGGCGTTTCAGTTCTGGAGACAGGCTACAATCAGAATCATTGAAGTCATCTATTAGCTAGTGAAGATATAATGCAAAGAATTTTATTTGACGTAAAGGGAAAACTAGGGTTATATGCACCCCCGGGACAAGACGAGCTTTTAGCGATTTTAGCTGTGTTTTAGACTTATTTTTAAGGATGTTCACTGCTAAATTGGTAGTTCGAGATCCAAACTATTTGCGCTGAGGTAAAAACTGTCGAAAATCGACAATCGAAGGTCGTTTTGCTCAGGACTGGCATATTACCACATTGTAAAGAAAATTATTTTGAGCTTTTTAGTGGAATGTTCTTAAGACGAGTTTGTACCAACCCATTTAATTTAAAGGGATGTAACAAACTCGTCTTATGACAAGTGATATTACCACAGTTTCCCCTACACAGAAAAAAATAAAGAAAACTAATCAGCGCGTAAAAAATAGAGACGTGGAAAATTACACTACTCTGGGCGTACAAAATTGTAATGTTTGATTTCAGAAACGTCTCTTCTCCGTATGCGACTATTGTTAGCATCCCTAACAATATTTGCGCAATTCAAGAGTACACCAATTATGAATATAATCTACTTCTAAACACGCAAATTTGAAGTACCTATACGATTACGTTCAAATATGTTTTAGCACGAAATTAGAAGTATTTTAAGAATTGATAATGGAGTTAATTATGCACTTGGAAAATCGAATAGTATACTGTTTCTGTAACTGTTTCCATTTCCTCTCACTGTACTTAGACCCATCTCTTGTGAAAAAAAATTCGCTCTATTATATTCCATCTGTCGCAGTTGGAAGACGACTGCATTTTCAACCGAGAAATAAGAAGTGGAAAGTAGGAAGATAATTTAAAAGTGAGAAGCCAATAGTGAGAAATGTTAAATGAGAAGTGAAAAGTGAAAACAGGTACTTGAGAAGGGAAAAGTGAAAATTGAAAAACGAGAAGTGAGAAGTAAAAAACGGAAAGTTAAGAGTGTGAAATGCAAAATTTGAAGTGAGAAGAGAGCAATAAGAAGTGAGAAATGAGAAGCAAGAAGGGAAAATGAGAAATGAGAAGTGAGAAATTCTAAATAAGAAGTGATAAGTGGAGCCTGAAAAATAAATATTAAAAAGTGAAAAGTGGAAAAAGAAAAGTTAAGAGTGGGACATTTGAAATGAGAAGTGAGTAGAGAGTAGTCAGGGTGAGAAGTAAGAGCGAAAGGGAAAAAATGAGATATTAAAAAAGAGAAGTGAGAATTGTTATATAAGAAGTGAAAAGTGAAACTTGAGAAATGAGAAGTGAAAAATTAAAAGTGAAAAGTGAGAAGAAAAGCAAGAAGAAAATTGTGGAATTAATATTTATTCCTTCCAATTTTCTTATTTTTCTTCCTTCTTTAATTTATCCTCTTTTCTCTCAATTCGTCTATTTCCTTTTATTTTTTCTTTTTGTTCTTTCTTCATCATTCTGTAGAATGAAGACTCACTTCTTAATTATATCTTCTGATACCTTCTTCTTCCTTATTCCTTCTTCGTGCCATCTTTTCCCTTATTCTTTTTTCTTTCTTCCTTTTTCTCTCTTACTTTTTCTTTTTCTATCTTCTTCTCATTTCCTTCTTACTAAATCCTTCTTCCTTCTTCCATCTTTATTCTTCTTTCTTCATTTTTTCTTCTCCTTTCTTCATTATTTCTTCTTTCTGCGTCATTCTTTCTTCTTCCTTTTTCCTTCTCCCATTTTACTTCTTCATTCTTCCTTTTTCTTTCTACTTTTTCCTTATTTGTTCTTTTTTCTTCCTCCTTATTTATTCGTCTTTCTTCCATATTTCTTCTTGTTTCCTACACCAGAGGTTCCCAAACTGTGGGCTGTGGGCTGTTCAGTGGTGGGTCGTGAAAGACAAATTTTAATTCATAATTTTATTACTGTTAAGAAAATTATTTTGAGTTTTTAGATACGCATGTCGACCTCAGCAGTAAGGTCGAAATACGTATCTGTCAAGGTACAATTAAGTGGTGGAATTAAATGGGATGGTACAAACTCGTCTTATGACAAATGGTTTTGTTACTATTTTGTCCCACAAATCTATTCCATATTTAGAATTAGGATCTAAGTAATGATTGGATGATTAAAGAACAACAAACCTGACGAGGTCAACGGCCTTTTTTTGTTATACGATATTTGGGCAAGTAAAACGAAGTCTTATACAATCCAAATCTAAACCCCGAACCCAATCCAAAAACAATCCTAATCCAATTCGAATCCAATCTAAATCAAATCCAAATCCATTTAAAATCCTAATCCTAATCTAATTCAAATCCAATTTAAATCCAATCCTTATCAAATCGAAATCCAATCTGAATAAATTTCAAATCCAATCCAAATCCAACCCAAATTCAATTCAAATCCCATCCAAATCCAATCCAAAAACTTGACGTAGTTTTGACAATGATGGGATATAAAGCAATTAATTATGATTTGTCCAATCTAACGCGATCTCATTTTTATCTAATTTCACAAAATCAATGCATTTGGTACCTGATGGGTCGCAAGCAATATGGGGTTCTGCTAGGTGGGTCGCATATCCAAAAGTTTGGGAACCTCTGTCCTACACTCTTCTCTCTTCATCATATACATCTTGTCATATTTTCCTTCTTCTTTATTCCTTCAATATTCTTCCATTTCATTTTTTCCTTTTCTTTCTGCCTTCTCCTTTCCTTCATATTGCTTCTTCCTTCCCTCAAATTACTTATTTATTCTTCGTGGCCGTGCGGTTAGCGACGTCAATCGTCTAAACGCATGGGTTATGGAGTGTGTGTTCGATTGCCGCCCGGTAAGGAGGAAACTTTTCGTGATCGAAAAATTCTCCACTGGTCCGCTGGTTGTTATGTGTCCTGTCCGTTGTCTCATGCTAGGTGTTAAGTGTTCAGTCTGTACGACCTCTGGTCGAAGACGATGTTCCTGTTTTTTAATCCTTCTCTTTATTTTCATTTTTTTTCCTTCCTTCTTCCTCCTTTCACTTCTCTTCTTCTTTAATTTTTCTTCCTTCTTCCTTTTCTTTCTTTCTTTATCCTTCTTCCCTCTTTCACCTTCATTTTTTTTTTTCCTGCTGGCCGTGCGGTTAGCGACGTCATTCATCTAGACTTCTAGACGTTATGGAGTGTTGGGTCGATGCCCGGTTGGGAGAAAACTGTTATATGTCCTGTTCGTTGTCTCATGCTAGGTGTTAAGTGTTCGGTCTGTACGACCTCTGGCCAAAGACGGTGTTCCTGTCTTTTCATTCTTCCTTCCTTCATCCTATTTCTTTTTTTCTTCCGAATACAGTAATATCCCGATTTCATCACCCCCTTGGTGAATTTTGGGGTGATAAAATAAGGAATGTGGCAAAATAGGAAAAACAATTATTTTAAATGTTTAAATTCATTTCACAAATATGATTCAGTTTATGCCTAGGAAAGGTAAAATGCGTCTACGGTACCCGTTATTTCTTGGGGTACACATAAACGGGGAGTGAAAAAATCGAGTCGACACTGTAATTGAAAAACCCTTCGATTACAAGTGGTGAGTCATGAGTAATGAGAAGAGATTATTGAGAATTACATTAGGTGCACAGTGAGAAGTGTGGAATGAGACATTTCTAACATCTCATAAACAATAAGACGTGAGAAGTATGAAGTGAATTCAAAACGAGCAGTGAAAAAAAGTGGGAAATGGGAAATGAGAAATGTACATATTGATAATTGAAAAGTTAAGGTTAGAAATTTGAAATTTGAAAAGTGAAAAGTCTTCCTTCTTCCTTTATCTTCTTCTTTCTCCTTCCTTCTACTTTCTTTTCTCATAATCTTTTTTCTCATAATTTCTTCTTACTTCCTTATTTCTTCTTCCCTCTTCTCTATTCCTTCTTTCTTTATACTTTTTTTTTTGCCTTCTTTTTTCTTGCTTCTTTCTTCTTCATTCTGCTTTCTTGATTCAGCCTTCTTCGTTTTACAGTCTTTCGCCTTTCTTCTTCTTTCTTTTTTCCACCTTTTTTTCTACTGCTTCTTTCTTCTTTATTCCTTCTTCTTTCTATCTTTTTCTTCTTTCTTCCTTCTTTCTTCCACTTTTCTTTTCTCCGGTTTTCTTCGTTCTTCTTCATTCTACTTTTATTTCTTCTTTTTTTTCGTGATCCTTTTTTCCTGCTTCCTTCTTCATTTTTATTTCTTTCTTCCTTTTTTATTATTTTTTCTCCTGACTCCTTCTTTCTTATTCTTTCTTTCCCCTTCCTTCTCCGTGTTTCTTTCCCTTCTTCCATATTCTTTATCTCTTTCTTCTTCATTCCTCCTTTTTCTTTTTCTTCCTTTTTTCTTCTTCCCTCTCTCTTCTTTATTCTTTATTCTTTATTCTTTATTCTTTATTCTTTATTCTTTATTCTTTATTCTTTATTCTTTATTCTTTATTCTTTATTCTTTATTCTTTATTCTTTATTCTTTATTCTTTATTCTTTATTCTTTATTCTTTATTCTTTATTCTTTATTCTTTATTCTTTATTCTTTATTCTTTATTCTTTATTCTTTATTCTTTATTCTTTTTTTTTTATTCTTTATTCTTTTTTCTTTTTTCTTTATTCTTTATTTTTTTTTCTTTATTCTTTATTCTTTTTTCTTTATTCTTTATTCTTTGTTCTTTATTCTATATTCTTTTATTCTTTTATTATTTATTCTTTATTCTTTATTCTTTATTCTTTATTCTTTATTCTTTATTCTTCATTTTTTATTCTTTATTCTTTATTTTTTATTCTTTATTCTTTACTCTTTACTCTTTATTCTTTATTCTTTATTCTTTGTTCTTTATTCTTTATTCTTCATTCTTTATTCTTTATTCTTTTTTATTCTTTATTCTTTATTCTTTATTCTTCATTCTTCATTCTTTTATTCTTTATTCTTTATTCTTTATTCTTTATTCTTTATTCTTTATTCTTTATTCTTTTATTCTTTATTCTTTATTCTTTATTCTTTTATTCTTTATTCTTTATTCTTTATTCTTTATTCTTTATTCTTTATTCTTTATTCTTTATTCTTTATTCTTTATTCTTTATTCTTTATTCTTTATTCTTTATTCTTTATTCTTTATTCTTTATTCTTTATTCTTTTATTCTTTATTCTTTATTCTTTATTCTTTATTCTTTATTCTTTTATTCTTTATTCTTTATTCTTTATTCTTTATTCTTTATTCTTTTATTCTTTATTCTTTATTCTTTATTCTTTTATTCTTTATTCTTTTATTCTTTATTCTTTATTCTTTATTCTTTTATTCTTTATTCTTTATTCTTTATTCTTTTATTCTTTATTCTTTATTCTTTTATTCTTTATTCTTTATTCTTTTATTCTTTATTCTTTATTCTTTATTCTTTATTCTTTTATTCTTTATTCTTTATTCTTTATTCTTTATTCTTTATTCTTTATTCTTTTATTCTTTATTCTTTATTCTTTATTCTTTATTCTTTATTCTTTATTCTTTATTCTTTATTCTTTTATTCTTTATTCTTTATTCTTTATTCTTTATTCTTTATTCTTTATTCTTTATTCTTTATTCTTTTATTCTTTATTCTTTATTCTTTATTCTTTATTCTTTATTCTTTATTCTTTATTCTTTATTCTTTATTCTTTTATTCTTTATTCTTTATTCTTTATTCTTTATTCTTTATTCTTTATTCTTTATTCTTTATTCTTTATTCTTTATTCTTTATTCTTTATTCTTTATTCTTTATTCTTTTATTCTTTATTCTTTATTCTTTTATTCTTTATTCTTTATTCTTTATTCTTTTATTCTTTATTCTTTTATTCTTTATTCTTTATTCTTTATTCTTTATTCTTTTATTCTTTATTCTTTATTCTTTTATTCTTTATTCTTTATTCTTTTATTCTTTATTCTTTATTCTTTATTCTTTATTCTTTATTCTTTATTCTTTATTCTTTATTCTTTATTCTTTATTCTTTATTCTTTATTCTTTATTCTTTATTCTTTATTCTTTTATTCTTTATTCTTTATTCTTTATTCTTTATTCTTTATTCTTTATTCTTTATTCTTTATTCTTTTATTCTTTATTCTTTATTCTTTATTCTTTTATTCTTTATTCTTTTATTCTTTATTCTTTATTCTTTATTCTTTATTCTTTTATTCTTTATTCTTTATTCTTTATTCTTTATTCTTTATTCTTTATTCTTTTATTCTTTATTCTTTATTCTTTATTCTTTTATTCTTTATTCTTTATTCTTTATTCTTTATTCTTTATTCTTTTATTCTTTATTCTTTATTCTTTATTCTTTATTCTTTATTCTTTATTCTTTATTCTTTTATTCTTTATTCTTTATTCTTTATTCTTTATTCTTTATTCTTTATTCTTTATTCTTTATTCTTTATTCTTTATTCTTTATTCTTTTATTCTTTATTCTTTATTCTTTATTCTTTATTCTTTTATTCTTTATTCTTTATTCTTTATTCTTTATTCTTTTATTCTTTATTCTTTATTCTTTATTCTTTATTCTTTATTCTTTATTCTTTATTCTTTATTCTTTATTCTTTATTCTTTATTCTTTATTCTTTATTCTTTATTCTTTATTCTTTATTCTTTATTCTTTGTTCTTTATTCTTTATTCTTTATTCTTTATTCTTTATTCTTTATTCTTTATTCTTTATTCTTTATTCTTTATTCTTTATTCTTTATTCTTTATTTTGGAGCAGGGAAAAGCCCATTTGAGTAGAACCATGGAATCTTTCTCAAATGGGGGCAAAACCTCCTCATCTTTTCATATCAACAGAAATACAATAATTCCAAATGATAGTTTGACTTAAATTACTTAATAGTCTAGAATATAACCCAATGGCTCATGCTAATGTGTGATACTGTTGGAAACTGAGAGTAGTGTAGTAAACCGTTTCCTAAGAATACCTCGTGAAAGGTGAAAACCAAATGCGGCGAAGCAGCGCTAGAAGATGTGACACATACTAATGAATGGCTCATTTTGCGCATAATTTGTGCTAGCACCTCTTAAGAAAATGAAAGATGTTAATCGAAGTGGAGGAAAAGGGATGTTAAAGTTGAGAGAGCTAGGCTGGGCAAGAAAATCTAGATTGCAGGAGATCTGCAATGAAAAGCCCCTTGGAAATGTCACGACGCTCACTTCATATTTCTTCCTTCTCGCTTTTTTATCCCTTTTATCCTTCCCTTCTTCCAGTCACTTCTCACTCTTCAGCATTTCGCTTTTCACTTCTTATATATCATCTCTTTCTTCTCATTTCTTCCTCCGGTTTTTTTTAACAACTTCCTTTCTGCTGCTCGCTTCTTAACTGTCATATCTCACTTCTCATCACTCATTTCTCACTTACCATTTTTCACTTAACCTGTGTTACTGCACGTGACCCATAATTCAGTTCTCACTTCTCAGTTCTCCCTACTTCATATTAACTTCGAACTTCTCATTTGTCGCTTCTCAGTTCTCTTTTTTCACTATTCACTTCTCATCTTATTTCTCACTTCACCTAACCCTTCAGAATCCAAAATTGAGTTTTCACTCAAAATCACTATGACGTATTCTAAAATCGATCTACATAAACACGTTTTAGTGCCTCTCATGAGACTGTTTTCACTTGACTCGACAAGTGCAAGGCATTGAAGACGGCCTAACAGTCGAAATACGTATCAGTAAAGATTACAAAACGTGTTGGAATTAAATTGAATAGTGCTAAACTCGTCTTATGACAGCTGAAGACATTACACTAAAAGAGCTTTAATAATTTTCTCACATTTTAGTGTTCATTTTTTATATTCCACGGGAGAAACGATTTTGTAGAATTCCCCCTCGAAATAGAGTCGAAACATTTGGGAAAACCTATAGCCTTCATTTTGTTGTTGCGAGGATAATGCCAAGTACCAAAAAACACTTTTGTACACATACACGCATTTACACACATATACATACACACATACAGACATCTCCTCAATTCTTCGAGCTGAGTCGATTGATGTATAACACTTCAAGCCTTCTATAAAAAGTACGGCTTTGGAAGGATCCTATAGCCTTTACGTATACTTTGTATACGAGAAAGTCAATAAGTAAAAAAAAAACCCTGATGTTGGTGCTTTTCTCGTGCAAAAAAATACTAAAAAATATGAGGGAGTGCTTTTTAGCGTGTTTTGCGCATAGAAAATTGTATTTTGACCATAACTTCTGATCCCATAGTCCAATCTGGCCAATTTTCAATAGCAAATAATTGGACAGGATTCTCAGTCGAATGGAACTTGTTGCGAGTAATTCGGCCAAAGCTAAGTTTCAAAAAGTGTGTCTACAAAAAAAATTACACATACACACATACACACAAACAGACATCACCTCAATT
Organism: Armigeres subalbatus; assembly: GCF_024139115.2. NCBI lineage: Eukaryota > Metazoa > Arthropoda > Insecta > Diptera > Culicidae > Armigeres > Armigeres subalbatus. The sequence continues at coordinate 192,883,911 of NC_085139.1, forward strand.
TGTCGATCTGAGTCGATTGGTATATAACACTATGGGTCTCCGAGCCTTCTATCATAAGTTTGGTTTTGGAGTGATCATATAGCTTTAGTCAAATATAGTCAAAAATTAAATGTAATGATTTTTTTTGCAGATTAAATGTTCTATATCAGTCAATACTTTACTATATCAAATTTACTGTTCAATCGTCCACTGCGTTACAAAATTATTGAAAAAAAAAGTTTTTTCCTTTCTCCTACACTAAACTTCCATGAAACGGGCAAGAAATATACAATTTTTGTGATGAGAAATGATTAAATTGTGTTTGCATTACGTTTTGAAGCGCATGGTGTACTTTTGAGTAAAAGCCAGCTATTGCTTCAATATAACTTAAACACAACTCAGATATTGGGGCACTGACCATCTGATCCAATCGTGCGCCGACAAACGCCATTCTCAAGCCCTAATTAATGCTACACTCGTACCGGGATCCCTTTTCCTTCAGCATTCGGCCATCAACGCTAAGGATAATCCGTCTCCAGCAACCGAAGCATCCCCGCTGCCCGTTCGGGGATAAATTTCATTTGGCAGTTTATTGTGTGCTGGAAATTAAACCAAAATGATGCCACTAATTTATTCCGCTGACGTTAAGTGCGGAAGTAAATCTCATTTCTGCGACTGATCCCTCTCTAGCTCACTAACCGGTCGACTCCGGCGGCCAAATCTTAGACCATCTCTTATGAGCTCATCATCACCATCGCCGCCGCACCAGGAACTAGGAAACTGGCAGCAGAGCGGTTGGCTTGACTTCGGTTCGGGTGGTTGGGGTGAAGATCCGAAAAGGATTTCATCGAAGCGCGTACTCGCCAGTAAAAGTCTCTCGATGGCTTAAAACAATCTTTTATCCTTGCTTGCCAGCCCTTAATTTATGTTTTCGCATCCCGGTCACGTCCTCATTAAAGATTCCTGTTTGTGGGGGCCGCGCTTCTGGTTAGCAGCTCGAGAACAGACAGCTCAATTTCAAGAGGATTGGACGCCGAATCAGTGTTGCCATTTTGCTGCGTGTAAAGTGAGTTAAACCAGGATTAATACACCTAGTAGGATGGCGTCACAAATTGGGCTCCAAAATTTCGATATCAAATCATATATTTTTAGCAAAAAATATAGAAAATGGAATTCAGAGAGGAGTTAATGCATAGTTAGGTGCTTTGTTTTTATCACTTTATAGCCAAAACACTTTACCTAATAATTGCATATGTCTGATCATAGTTATTATGCATCCTCGTTAAACTATTTGCAGGGGCTTTCTTCTATCTGACATGACATATTTTCAAACAAATGGGAATTTCCTTAGACAAAACTGTTCATTATATGCAGCTGAATGACAGTCTAATAAGTCTTAGTCTAAGTTTCAAATTATTTTCTTATAGAACGTACAACCTTTCACACGAGCGTACGACGGAATCCATCCACCTTTCCCAGTACTTCCAGTCAATGTACGCTTCTATTTGTTTTCACTCGTCACAAGTCGAGGCGGTTTTCGATATGACGCACAGAGGGATACCTCAAACTCGAACGATGCGGGAGAAATTCGTGACGAGCCTACCGGAATGAAAGTTTGCGTTCCTTTCTGTATGTTTATAACGCTCGCTATCAGCTATGATGGGCTTATGGCAGCCCAGCAGCGTTGATTGCTGCTGCCGGCTGGAAAGGACGTGCTTCCTTTGGTCAGCCAACCTGAATCCTTGGGAATCTTGCGCTTAACAACCGACCGCAATGGGAAACTTTGGGGAGTGGGATTTTCGGTAAGGAATGGGATAAAAGTGAAAAGTACACCAGGTAGAAGGGAGCATGGAGTGGGTCGAATGTCGGCCCAGGTACCACTTGAATGTAACTTTTTTTTCCAGCAGATACTCCCTCCTCGCTGGCATTCCTTTGGTGGAAAGTTTGGTCGGCAACGCTTAGCCAAGCGTGGCTTTGTTGTGGTTTGTTTGATTTACATTTTTCTTCAAATTGTGGGGGATGCTTTCGGTTAAAAACTTCTTTGGAATGAGGCAGAACATCATTTCATCCGTATGGGTTTCAAGTTAAGTTATGTGTTGCTGATATTTGAGTCAGTAGAAAAAATATTATTTTATCTACGGAAATGGGATTTTTGAGAAATTTTCTCACATATCATAGAGGAGATCCAAGGCAAAGTAGATTTCCTAGAAATTTAAAAAATAACGAAATTGCATTTTAATGCATTGCAGCAACTTCCGTCTTATACAATAGGATATTGTGAGGACTTAATAATCCTCCTGAAGGAAGCGAAAAAGTCAATATTTGAATCACTCTAACATGCATACTTCTTCTTCTTCTTCTTATTGGCATAACATCCCCACACTGGGACTGAGCCGCCTCGGAGGTTAGTGTTCATTACGCACTTCCACAGTTATTAACTGCGAGGTTTCTAAGCCAAGTTACCATTTTTGCATTCGTATATCATGAGGCTAACACGATGATACTTTTATGCCCAGGGAAGTCGAGACAATTTCCAATCCGAAAATTGCCTAGACCGGCACCGGGAATCGAACCCAGCCACCCTCAACATCACCCTAACATGCATACACTGCTGGACAATACAATAGGTGCGTTGCGTGCGTTTTTATGCAAAATAGTCAAATTTGACGGCTTGGTTCTCAGTAGTGGATCGTTCGATTTCATTGTAACATATGTTTGGACATAAAGTTTTATTACACCTGTGAATCAGTCTTTTTAATTTGCTTATTTAGAAGTTATAGGAATTTTACGGAAAAATATTATAAAAAATGGTTTTGAAAATATCGCGAGAGCCCTAGCTAAGCATAGACTGCTTTTATGCCTTAGCTATAACGATTTTCATGGGTGTTTTTACCTCACGCAACAGTTAAACAATAAAGCTAGCTGATGCCATATTGAAATTAGAAAAAATCTCAATCATATTGATAATATTCACATTTGAAAAAAAGTGGTGATATTCTGTTGCCGGAAAACTCATGAGACAAAACGCCTTTTAGCTGGCAGCTCCTAGGGAACAAAGCACCACGCGTCGGCGGATCAGCATTCTGGCATGGATAGTGCGTGGAGACGCAAGTTAGTGCCGCTAGGGCGTTTTGCCGCCAAAATGTTAGATGTTTCTTCAAAATGTGGAAATTTTCGGTTTTTCCGACCTTCCCATACACTATTTTGAAACTTTTTTTGCCTAACCTACATAATTTTAGATCTAGTTCTTTATGGCCATCTAAATGACGGTAAATATGAAGGAAACCACAAAAGGCGTTTTGCCTTGGGGGGGGGAGGCGTTTTGGGGCCTCTTCCCCTACCTGTAGGAAAAAAAATAGATCCCATTTCGCGGTCCTTGGCCTCTTACCCAGGCCTCTTACCCCTATCCTACCTCCCCGTAGTGTCGGCCTCCTCTCCGGAGGTACAAATCTGATCGAGTGTCTGTTCCTCATGTTAGGAGCAGCTTACAACAGCGTATGCTTCCCATGTTATGGGCGGCTCATCAAGTAGAGAATTTGCAGGTTGAGCATAGAAAGACTGGCTCTTCAACTTTAGCATAATCAACGTCAATAGCACACACCCCGTTAGCACTGATGATGATAAGGACGCTACCTACGCGCAGCTGGAATATACAATTGTGTCGAAAGACATTTCGTTGAACGACATTTAGTCGAATGACAATTGGTAGAAGGGACATTACGTCGAATGGACATTTGGTCGAATGGACATTTAGTCGAAAAAATAATTTTCAGTCCACTAGAGATGGTGGACATTTGGTCGAATGATGTTTGAGCGAAAGGGTACTACGTCGAATGGACATTTGGTCGAAAGCAGATTAAGAATGAAAAATCTTCGAGCAATTTGGACATATGGTCATTTGTCTTTCGACTAAAAGCAGATTTTCTTAAGAAATAATCTTGGTACATTTCGTCGATTGGGTATTTGAAAGAAAGGAATTTTGTTCAATAATAATTAAAAACTAATTGATTTATTGTAATGTTTTGAAAAGTAACACAATTATTGCTCCTATTTAATTTATCATGTTGATTCCACTAGATTATTGCTCCAATATTGATTATTGCTCTAATATTAGGAAGTCGGTAAATATTTCCGGCAGGGTATTGACTTTGGTGAACCCCTACGATCAATGGTCAAAAAACAGTTTTGTTTTGTAATGTGTACACCTGAAGATCACCACAAATCGACGTTCTGATTGATGGACGGCACTTCTTCAACATTATCGACGTCAGGACATATCGTGGTGCTAACATCGGCTCTGACCACTATCTGGTGATGGTTAAACTGCGCCCAAAACTATTCGCCATCAAAAATGTTTGGTACCGACGCCCGCCCCGGTACGACCTAGAGCGAGTGAAGCAATCCACTGCATACGCAAAGCATCTCGAGGCAGTGTTGCCGGAAGAGGGTGAGCTTCATGGGGCCCCTCTTGAGGACTGCTGGAATATAGTTAAAGCAGCCATTAACGATCGGTTCGACGAAGAGTGCAGACAGGTTCTGGAGGAGAAGGACGCAGCGTGGACGATCGCGCTGCTGCAAGGTACCCGGCAGAACGTGGAACGTTATAGAAGGAAGTGGAGACAGTAGACCCACCTTTTTCATGAGAAGAAACACTGCCTGGAAGAAGCGGAGTGTGAGAAGATGGAACAGCTGTACCGGACTCAAGAAACACGCAAGATCTATTAGAAGTTTAACGCATCCCTCAAAGGCTTCGTGTCGTGAGCCAAGATGTGCAGGGATCAAGATGGGAGCATCTTGACGGACGAACGTGTGGTGATCAAAAGGTAGAAGCAGCGCTACGAGGAACATTTAAATGGCGTACAGGTAGTGAAGGTCAAGGCAGCGGAGGAGACGACCTTAAGCTCTACACGCGTAACAAAAGGGTTGTTATCTTTTTTATAAATGTTTCATGCTCTTTTCAATTCGGAGAACAAAATTGGATACGCATTCAATAAGTGTTTTATTCCAGGTCATCCAAGAATTCCCTGGAGATCTACATGCGTAACCAAAGATCTGTTGCATAGGGTAGAGAACCATTTGGGCAGCACCCCCTATTCCCGTCAGCAACGTTCATTACTCAAGCGCATTACAACCGAATTACTTGTTTTTTAGTACATGGTTAGTTTCTGTCGATATCTAGTGATGTACAAACAATCGAGCCATTTAGTTGGAACGCGGTCGAGTTATTAACGATGTGGACGGGAATAGGGGGTGCTGCCCAAATGGTCCCGCTCCCTATTTATTTAAAAAAAAAGATTCTTGCTTTTTTCTATCTATAGAACCAAGTTGGGTACGTTGCCAGCAATTATTCCAGCAAATATTCACTGAACAGTAGGCCTTAAGATCGACACGCGCAACCCAAGGACTGTTTTTTCAACGCAAGAACGATTTATGCCCTTTTTGATTAATGCTATATCCGCACTACGATCGAATAACATGTTATTCGCGCTTTGGTGTTATTCGGCCAATAACATACCTAGAAACATTTTGTTTTTTTGCTGGTTTTATAACACTCTTGAAGAGTAAATTATGGACTTCAAGAGCGTTATAAAACTTAAAATGTTACTTTGGATGTTAGGGTAACGGCTGTATTTTGGACCGGGCTCATATTTTGGACCACCCAGCTGAATTTTGTATTTATATCACACAAAACTAAATAAAACATGCAACATTTAAATGTTATTGCAAAAAGAAACTATCCATAAGGTATTTCCTACATTTGTTTCTTATAAAATATTGCAATTATTAAGAATATTTGCACGCATTTACCCATTCTGGCTGGATTAGACCAAAATTAAGACGACATTGTAAAATTGAAGTCAACTTTCAAAAGCTGTAAGTTTATTTGTACATAGATTTAAAACATGTGAATGATGTTGTTGTTACAACCTAATAGAAGCAGTTTCATATCTCGAGCAAAACATTGTAAGTTTTAAAACAGTATTCTAAGGCATGTCCAAAATAGGTTCATTTTTCATTGAGCCGAACATATTTTCGACATATTTTCTTTTTAAGTTTTATATCTCTTCAACTTTTGTTTTTACCAACCATTTGTTTCTCTAGTATCAAACCATCCATAAATTACTGTTCATATAGCATTTATAAACTACCGTTCATTGATGTAGAAAAATGAAAGACATTGAAAAATGTCTATTAACCCAACATGTAAATGTTTTTATTATTTCTATACGAAAATACTGCCTATTATCGCATATCAGTCCCATCTTTACTTTGTCCATATGAGACAAATATGCTATTGTGGGCAGAATAGTTAAGAAAGATCCATGACAAGAACCAATCTTTGCTAGAGCTCGCCGTCCGTGCTGCTTGCCAATGCAACAGAGTTTCACGTTCTACGATTATGACATTGTATCGTTTTGAAAAAAGAATGTCCAAGGAGCAAGAAAGAACCGGGCATCCCACTACTATCAATGGCGCAAATGGAACAGATCTGGCAAACTACATAAACCAGGTGCATACATCGCGGCCTTGGGCCGCACGTTTGTTTTGCTTTCATGATGCTGTACCGAGTGGTACTGAAATTGATTGTATTAGTTTCAATACCCTTAGATTGTAGATATTGTTCTAAGCTTTTGAGTGCTTATAAAAATGTATTGCTTAACAAGGACTTTCAGGATGAAAACCCCAAAAATGCTGGAGATCACTATTTTAATCTATTAGTAACATAACTTTGCAAGCGATACAAAATTATTCGAGTGGTCCAAAATATGTTCAATAGGTGGTCCAAAATAAAAACAGGCGGTCCAAAATTAAATCTTACTTATCTTCAGAATTTATGATAGTTTGGTTCTTTCGGTGGGATTTACAACATTTTTACCTACAAATCCTACCTAGCATTCACCACTTTGTAGTTTCATGGGGAATTGACCAAGCATTATTAAAAAATCTATCTTTTATTCAAAAAATCGTTCGGCCATCTCCTAAAGCGGTCCAAAATACCTCCCTTACCCTATTCAAAGGTAATATTCACATACATTTTTCACGACCGAATAACACATTTGAATAGCATGTTATTGCGAATACAACTGATCGAATTTGCTGCTCGGCTGCAGGCCGAAGGCCCTGCGCATGTTTTCTTGCATTCAAGTGGAATGTCATTCCGCGTGTCCAATTGGATTATACGAGAATCCAAAGGATTATACGAAAATCAAAAATGATTTCCTTTTTGTTTTCTACAGAGTTCTTTAATCAGCTGGCAAGGTAAATTTCATGGTTCTATCACAAACGCCCGAATGACACTCGCCCGAATGACAAACGCCCGAATTCCATTCGCCCGAATAGACCAAACGCCCGGAAAGACCATTCTGAAATGAAATTCATCCTGAAATTAATTGAAACCTGACGGAATAATTAGAGCTGTAAGCGAAAAATGACGTTGCAAGGGTATTCATTTAAACCAATCGTCAAAAATAAAAGGTGGAATTAGGAATTCACCCTTCTTTTCTTCAAACATTGTTCTTTTGTTACATTTATTGAAGACATGATTTCTTCCTTAAGTATAAAGGTTCGAGCAAAATTCGTTTTAAAGATAAGCGTATAATGTAACGCCGGTGACAACGTGATGAACTATTATAACCATCAGTATGTGACGATATATATGCGCATATCGACAGATGCTATATGACAACATTGGACGCAGCACGCTATGTTTAAAGGCAACTATTATGCAAAGTGAATGCACCTCGTACGTTAAGCCGTTAGATCATAATTTTTTACCTCTAGTTTAAGGATCTGCGTCTATTAAAATATTTCAACGGTGAAATTTTGACTTTTTTACTATTTAAAGTAATATTTTTAACCTAAAAACTTTCTCCGATTTTTTTTAAATTTTTTTGGAACAAGTTATATAAAATCCGACAACTTTCTTTTTTTTTCCTGATGCTTTAAGAAACTTTTTCATATAAAAACATTTTTCATATGATAAAAATAGTAGAAGTTATATTAAAATTACTACCAGTCCTCAATGTTTTTACGGGTTATTATGAATAGATCTGGAGCCTTCCTTAGCCGTGCGGTAAGATGCACTACTATACTGCAAGACCATGCTAAAAGTGGCTGGGTTTGATTCCCGGTCTTGTCTAGGAAATATTGTCGACTTCCCTGGGCATAAAGTATCATCGTAGCCTCATAATATACATACAAATGCGAAAATGGTAACTTGGACTCCCAGATAATAACTAGGGAAGTGCTAAATGAACACTAAGCTCCGAGGCGGCATATGTCAGTGTGGTTGATGTAATGCCAATAAGAAGAAACAGTGGCGTAGCCACGAAGGTGGCTTTGGGCATAAAACCCCCCCAGAGACAACATTTCTAGAAGAAATTTTTTTTTCGAAAAAAAAATTGTTCAAAACCCAAACCCCCCCAAGACCAATTTTCTGGCTACGCCACTGAGAAGAAGTATTATTAAATTTAAGAACATAAAATCACTCTTTAACATTTCAAATCAACAAAAAATTGAAACCACGAACTAGTTCAAAGCAGTATTTATGTTCTGTAGTTCAAACTTGATTGAACCTCAATGGACGTCTGCATTATGTGACCACTGTTGTTATATGCTACCACCGTGGATAGCAATTTACTTGCATACTGTTCGTGGTTATCTGGCTTTTTGTAGTTTTGCTAGATAGTATAGAAATTTCTGTGGATGGCTTCCGTTGTTTGCTCCGTATACTTTGTAAGGCCTCTCTGTGATGCGCTCAATTCAAGAACATGGAATTTCAAAATAAGAAATTTTTCGGTGATTGGTATAGCTCGGCTGCTATCCAACTGTCACAAAAAGCTCGTATGGCGTCTGAATAGATTTCCACCAATGTTACACTAAAGCAGCAATCAGCTACCTGTGGTAGACTCTCCAATACCTTGTAATAACCATTGCATTATTTTCCTTTCAAAACACCTTGTTTAAGGTCACTCCTGACGGAATCCAATTTTCAAAGTACTCGCGTTTTCAAGGGCACACCATTCGAAGCGGAAGCAACGCACAACTGTCATTTTTGTTTTTCAGCTTTGCTGCGTCGCAGCATGCGTGAAAAAATAAGAATGACTATTGTGCGTATCGAATGGTGTGCCCTTGAAAACTCGAGTACTTTGAAAATTGGATTCCGTCAGGAGTGACCTTTACTAGACTTCGGCAGTCACGCCCAGTGAAACCAAGTTGAGCGTGATCAGTTGCGTTAACCTCTGATGTCCAGACTTCAGATTTGTCTGGATGTTTTTTTTTTGCTACAAGGCCGAAAATTTGGTAGACCAATCCCACCAGCTAATGTAGCGCTGGAGGAAGGGTTTTGTCTAAAATTGTGTCATAGTCTTCTCCTTTCAGAAGATGATTATGAACACAATTGTAATATAATCGAGTATCTTCCTAGACCTGTCCACTGTCCAGCGTTAAATTCTGTTTCTATGGTAACAAGTGGTGCAGGGTGGCTGGTTTATTTAATAAACACGTATGAGATATGCAGTTACACAAGAATACGCTATCGAAAAATGAAATATATGTACCATGTCAGCATTTTTAGTATAACTTCTGCTACTTTCATCATCTAAAAATTGTTTTTATATAAAAAATTTCCTTGAGTTTTCATGAAAAACAATATAGTGCCGGGATTTTATATAACTCGCTTCAAAAAATTTTTAAAAATCAGGATAGATTTTGAGGTAAAAAAAACCCTTAAAGGGTAAAAAAGTCAAATTTTTACCGATGAAATATTTCAATCGACACAGATCCTTAAACTAGAGATCAAAAACTATGACCTAACGGCTTAACATCCGAGGTGCATTCACTTTGCATAATAGTTGCCTTTAAACATAGCGTGCGCAGAACCTTTCTTGTGATCGACTATCCATGGTAATGATGGAAAGATCTTTCTATTTTCTTCAACACATCATTTAGTGTTGTAAGCACAAGCCAAGATTTGGATGATTGGAACATTCTCAACTGCTCCACAACAATTTGCTCAAGTGTTCACAATTCACGGAACACCGTCGATTCGTTCCCTTGGTATTAAAGCCAAAACACGGGAACGAAATTTATCAGTATACGTTAGATTCAGAGTATATACTATTGGATTTTAGGATGGTTGAGATTAATGCTGAGGAACGTGTCGTCCCAATTTCATGTTTCAAGGATGTTTCTTTCTCCTCAACCAAAGTTTTGTTATTTAGAAAACATCAGCGATTGGGATTACAATAGGCATACGGGAAGGATTACAGACTTCAACTTACCTATAAAAAGTTTGATATCTTAGCACTTTTTTCATGCTAAAATATAACAAAGGCATTCAAGAAGGTTCGAAAATCTTGCCCAAAGAAATGTATTTTTTTTTATGTAAGCAAGTATTATTTGAATGGGGTGTACCCGTTAGGCAAATGGAAGTTATACATAAATGCCCCAAAGAACAGCCCATGACATAAAGAAGGCAAAATTATGCCAAACGGCCATTATGCCTTACGTACATTATCCCTAACGTCCGTAATGTGTAACATCCATTATGCCTAACGTAGTGGACTCATGTGAATGGTCGCCAATCAACGCACAAAAAGACCACTAGAGACCCACTTTTCTCCCCTTCACTATCATGGTCGGTCTATGAAAATACTGGTGTCAGGCTATTAGGCCGAAGGTCGTTAGGCTGAAGGTCATCAGGCCGAAGGTCATTAGGCCGAATGGCCATTAGGCCGAATGGCCATTACGCCGAATGAGAAGTGAGAAGTTAGTTCTTCCTTTTTCCTCCTCCATTCTTCTTTCTTCCTCATTCGTTTATTTTACTTTCTTCATTCCGCTTCCTTCTTTCTTCTTACTTTTTTCCTCATATCTTCCTTCTCTCTTCTTTCTTTCTTTCTTCTTTTTTCCTTCTTTCTTCCTTCTTTCTTTCTTCTTTTTCCTTATTTTTCCTTCTTTCTTTCTTCTTTCATGCTTCTTTCTCCCTTCCTTCTTTCTTTTTTCATGCTTCTTTCTCCCTTCCTTCTTTCTTCTTTCATGCTTCTTTCTTCCTTCCTTCTTTCTTCCTTTTTTCTTCCCTCTTCTTTTTTCTTTCTTCCTTTTTTTCTTTCTTTCTTCCTTCCTGGTAGAAAGGTCATTAATGTCAGGCCGTTATGCTGAAGGTCGTTAGGCTGAAGGTCATCAGGCCGAAGGTCATTAGGCCGAATGACCAATAGGCCGAATGGCCATTAGGCCGAATGAGAAGTGAGAAGTAAGTTCTTCCTTTTTCCTCCTCCATTCATCTTTCTTCCTCCTTCGTTTATTTTACTTTCTTTATCCCTCTTCCTTCTTTCTTCTTACTTTTTTTCTCATATCTTCCTTCTCTCTTCTTTCTTTCTTTCTTCTTTTTTCCTTCTTTCTTCCTTCTTTCTTACTTCTTTTTCCTTATTTTTCCTTCTTTCTTTCTTCTTTCATGCTTCTTTCTCCCTTCCTTCTTTCTTCTTTCATGCTTCTTTTTCCCTTCCTTCTTTCTTCCTTTTTCTTCCCTCTTCTTTTTTCTTTTACTGATTATGGATCGACTATACGTTTTAATTTAATTTATTGAACGGCTACTCAGTCTTGCACTTATTACAACGAGTTTTTTATTTACCCGACGTTTCGACACGGGGATTGTGTCTTTTTCAAGGGGAAAATATTTTTGTTGTTTGTCGTCGTATGTTTAGTCTAACTTGCACCGTCTGTTTGTCTAATTGTCCGTACATGACTTCGGAAGCACTGTTATCAATTTTCATTTTTTTTCCTTAGCTAATGGCTCCTTAGCTTTTTTCTTTCTTTCTTCCTTCCTGGTAGAAAGGTCATTAGTGTCAGGCCGTTAGGCCGAAGGTCGTTATGCTGAAGGTCATCAGGCCGAAGGTCATTAGGCCGAATGAGAAGTGAGAAGTTAGTTCTTCCTTTTTCCTCCTCCATTCTTCTTTCTTCCTCATTCGTTTATTTTACTTTCTTCATCCCTCTTCCTTCTTTCTTCTTACTTTTTTCCTTATTTCTTCCTTCTCTCTTCTTTCTTTCTTTCTTCTTTCTTTCATCTTTCTTCCTTCTTTCTTACTTCTTTTTCCATCTTTTTTCCTTCTTTCTTCCTTTTTTTCTTCCTTGTTTGTTTATTTTTTCTTCCTTGTTTCTTCCTTTTATTACTTATATCTTCTTTCTTTCTTTCTTCTTTCTTCTTTATTTTTGCATTCTGTCATCCTTCTTTCTCCCTCCTTTCTTCTTTTTTTTTCTTCCTTTTTCTCCCTTCGTTCTTCTTTCTTCCTTGTTTATTTCTTCCTTCTTTCTTTCTTTCTTTTTTTCTTTTCTTTCTTCCTTCTTTCTTTTTTTTTCTTCCTTCCTTCTTCCTTTTTTCTTCTTTTTCTGTCTTTCTTTCTTCCTTTTTTCTTTCGTCTTTCTTCCTTCTTTAATCCATTATTCTTCCTTCTTTTTTCCTTTTTTCTTCCTTCTTTTTTCCTTTTTTCTTCCTTCTTTCATACTTCTTTCTCCCTTTTTTTCTTCCTTCTTTATTCCTTCTTTCTTCCCTCTTCCTTTATTCTTTCTTCCTTCTTTCTTCTTTCTTTCTTCCTTTTTTCTTCCTTTTTTCCTTCTTTCTTCCTTTTTTCTTCCTTCTTTTTTCCTTCTTTCATCCTTCTTTCTTCCTTCTTTTGTCCTTCTTTCTCTCTTCTTTCTTTCTTCCTTCGACCTTCTTTCTTTTTTCCTTCGTTTATCCCTCTTTCTACCTTCTTTTTTTCTTCTTTCTTCCTTCTTTCATGCTTCTTCCTCCCATCTTTCTCCCTTCTTTTTTCCCTTTTTCTTCCTTCTTTCTTTCCTTTTTCTTCCTTCTATCTTCCTTCTTTCGTCCCTTTTTCTCCATTCTTTCTTCTTTCTTTCTTCTTTTTTTGTTTTTTTTCTCACTTTTTTCTTTCTTCTTTCATCCTTCTTTCTTTTTTCTGTCTTATTCCTTTCTTCATGCTTTTTTCCTTTTTTCTTCTTTCTTTATTCCTTCTTTCTTCCTTTTTTGTTCCTTCTTTCATCCTTCTTCCTTCCTTCATTCTTCCTACTTTCTTCCTTTATTCCTTTTCACCTTCTTTCTTCATTTTATCTTTTCCTTCTCTCTTCTTTTTTTCATCCATCTCTTTTTCTTCTTTTCTCATATTTTTTCCTTCGTTCTTCTCATTACTCACTTCTCACTTATTGCTCCATACTTCTCACCACTCACTTCTCATTTCTCACCTCTCATTTCTCACTTCTCACTTCTCACCTCTCACTTCTCACATCTCACTTCTCGCTTCTCACTTCTCACTTCTCACTTCTCACATCTCATTTCTCACTTCGTGCTCCTCACTTCTTTTTACTTCTCATTTTTCACTTCTTACTACTCCCTCTTCACGTCTCACTTGTCATTTTTCACTTCTTACCTCGTACTACTAATTCGGCCTAATGACCATTCGGCCCAATGGCCTTCGGCCTAGCATCGAAAATACCCTAAACAGTATTCCTCGAACTTCCAATAACATATTAGGGTGGCACAATAAGTGGACTACGCTTTTGAAACGAGGAAGTTCTCCGTTTTACAGCGTTCCAAAACAGTTCCAACTAGAAGAAAGAAATGCGACCACTGATACCTACGACCACTTGTAGGCTAAGAAGACATCTAAAATAGCAAAAAAGAATGAAAAACTGGACAAACTGGTACGTTCATATATTCCGGGTGAATGGAATATTTTTTTCTTTTGATATGATTAGGAAAAATAACATGTTGTTATAGAATCTGAAGGTATACATAAATATATGACCTATTCGGGCGAGTGGTCCATTCGGGCGAATGGTCTTTTCGGACGTTTGGTCTTTTCGGGCGAATGGAATTCGGTCGCCTGTTACATTCGGGCGTTTGTCATTCGGGCGAGTGTCATTCGGACGTTTGTGATAGAATCAAATTTCATGATGGATTGAGATAAAAATATTAAATATTAAATATTAAATATTAAATATTAAATATTAAATATTAAATATTAAATATTAAATATTAAATAATTAATATTAAATATTAAATATTAAATATTAAATATTAAATATTAAATATTAAATATTAAATATTAAATATTAAATATTAAATATTAAATATTAAATATTAAATATTAAATATTAAATATTAAATATTAAATATTAAATATTAAATATTAAATATTAAATATTAAATATTAAATATTAAATATTAAATATTAAATATTAAGGGTCTGTCTCATTTGGAGAATTAAACTGAAATTAAACTTAAAAGTGACATTTCAATAATTATCAAATAACCCTGCTCGCAGAGCAAGATTACTTTTGACAGATATCGAATCATTTTGCATCGATGTCTTATTGGAATTGCTGGGTAGCACCAGCCATTCTTATGACTGGGTTATTTGCTAATTTTCGAACTGTCACTTTTAAGTTTAATTCTCCAAATGAGACAGAGCCTAAATATTAAATATTAAATATTAAATATTAAATATTAAATATTAAATATTAAATATTAAATATTAAATATTAAATATTAAATATTAAATATTAAATATTAAATATTAAATATTAAATATTAAATATTAAATATTAAATATTAAATATTAAATATTAAATATTAAATATTAAATATTAAATATTAAATATTAAATATTAAATATTAAATATTAAATATTAAATATTAAATATTAAATATTAAATATTAAATATTAAATATTAAATATTAAATATTAAATATTAAATATTAAATATTAAATATTAAATATTAAATATTAAATATTAAATATTAAATATTAAATATTAAATATTAAATATTAAATATTAAATATTAAATATTAAATATTAAATATTAAATATTAAATACTAGCAGACCTGACGAACTCTGTTTCAACAAAAATTGATTTATTTTCTGATAAGTTCTAGAGTTATGAAGAAATTTCTGTTTCATTTGTATGGGAGCCCCCCTTTCCAAAACCTTCCCCGGCCCCAAAAACCTCTGTAAACAAATTTTCTTGCCGATCGCTTCAGTAGTTTCGGAGTCTATAAGGTTCAGACAGACAACAAATTATTTTTATGTATAAAGATTAAATATTAAATATTTATTTTTAATTACAGTTGAACCTCCATGAGTCGATGTTCTATGACTCGATATCAACTCATGGGCTACTGTGATGGTCCCTTCAAACAGCTTCCCGAGGATTTTCTATTCCACATCTCGATATTTTCATGAATCGATGATCCCTTCAATATCGACTCATGGAGGTTCGACTGTATGTGATATTCATTATTAAATTAGTCACGAATGTCCCTCCGAAGGATTTTTCGGCTTTTCAAAATGCGTGTTTTGTTATAAGAACCAGGGTTGTTAACGTTAATCTACGATTAACGCCGTTAACGCTAACTTTCATTTCAGTTAGCGTCAACGTGGTTGCGTTGGATTACTTTGATTGTAACGTTAACATTAGCGGAACGCGTTGAATCAACGTTAACGAACATCGATAAACTGTCCGTTATTTTTTTCTCCATGCAGACTAATCAACAATTATTACGTTCCTAAGTCATTGTGGTTTCCATGGCGCATGGAACCTTTTTATTGTCAGCATTTTATTTTTCAATCATAGTTCACTGCTACAAAAATCCAATACATATTTTCATTCAAACCATACCGTGGTGCATCGAAACCCGTACATTTAAGCACTTCAGTATATGTAAAAATCCCTAGAAAATGCAAATCGAATGCAAATAGAACGTCCGTCATTGATCTAACTGCACGAGGGCCTCTATTTTTTGTGTGCTCCACTGTATTGCATTGAAAGTAATGAAAAATATGATAAAAATACGAACAAAATCAACCCCTTCTGATTCGAAATCCGTCCACCGTGGACGGACTTCGAATCAAAAGATCATAATCCGTACAGCTATTTTCTAACAAAATATTTAAATTAAAAAAGACCAATTGATCAAACTAACACTGTGAATAGCACAATACGCACCTTGAAAAGCGATCCCTTTGTTATTTATGCTGCTGATCTTACTCTATTGATTGCAAATTGCAATTTAAACACACTCACTTTCGGTACCATTGCGTCCAACACGCGAACAAAATGGCACCTGAAACTTCGCGTTTGCGGGGTGCCGATATGTTTTTTAATTATGTTATTTTAATTTCAGAGCCTACTATCCATTTCAATGGCCAAAAAGCTTACTGTCAAGCATAAGATCAAAATAAGATAAATGATTTATAAATTAATTCCCTTAAACCCCCTTTATTTTATTGATTTCCTACGAAGTGGACGGATTTCGGTGCTGTACGGATTTCGGTCCCCCACGGTATCTAGTTTTGACAAAGTATGAAAAAACAATATGCCAAGTCTTGGAACTAACAAGGCAAGGAGACCGTTCAAGACGCGCTCATCAAAAACATGGATGTTGGCTGCAGCGTGTTTGCAGATATCCTGAAATCGAAACTGTACTACAATTCCTGCTCTCAAAGCAAGGGGTTCCCGTTTTTTTGTTTTCACCGGAAAAACTAAATGTTAATATTGGTATTGAAACTAACGCCTTAAGGAAAACATAGCTTTCAGTTTTACGGAATAAAATTCTACGAAAAACGTACACCAGTTTGTTTCATCCATGGAAAGTTCTGCCCAGTCTATGAACATGGTCTTTCACGGGATTTATAATTATGTAATGAATACAACACAAATGTAATGTTTTTCACAAATGCAAGTCTACGCAAACATTTATAATCTATTTTTATTTTGCTCAACTATGTGTTTCATTTCAAGTGATAAGTTCCCCATATTTTTTTTCTTTTGTGTCAATTCTGCTATTATTCCGTTAATGATAATAAATATCTGAGTAAACTGGGGTCGCCTTTTACGCGGATGAATTACATCATTCTGACATCTCATTCTCATTCTGCCTCAATTTTTACCACTTTTTAATACCACATGATTTTTAAAAGATTTTTTCGTGAAGTTTGCTTAATGCTCAACACAAATCCAAACTCCAAAAACAAGCAAAGCAAACCGTGAATAAGCGACCCGAGTATCTTATGGCCAACACTCTTATCAACGCCTTGATAGAACAAAATTTGTCAAACCCGTAGTTTTGCTTAGAAAATTGTACTCCGATAAAGCAGACCATAACCGTGAAAAATAACGCGATCGTTAGTGTTAAACCAACGGAGATCGTTACCGTTACCGTTGATAAACGTTCAATAGAGATTAACGGAAAAATCGTTAACCTTCTGTCTGTGCTCAAAAAAACTTACGTTGTCTGTGCTCTGGGGTCAAATTGACCCCAAATTGAAATTACAATAACTTTTTTATTGTTTGGCCGATTTCGGATTTATGGGGCTGTTTCGAAAGATAATTTAATCATCGTAACCAAAGATTGACTATTGGTGGGCGGGTACATCACGGGGAGGGGTTTTAGTGAACAAGGGTACAAAAACAGTGATTTTTCATGCTTATTTTACTTATATCCGAAAATCCTACCCATTTTGAACTGCACCTTTTTTAAAAAGGTTATGCAGCAAGGCGTGTGCTTTGGCATGAGGCGTTGATAAGTTTAGAACTTGGCCGCCAGGTGGTGGTATATTTGAATTCATTATTTTAGACTACTAAAGATATTCCGATATATAGATTTCTCCTCAATTTAAATATTCTCATCGCACAAATTTTAAATTTGTTAAAATGGCGTCTTGATCAAAGGTCGTCTAGTGGGAATGAACTGTCTTGTGCAGAGCTTAAAATATTCATCTTCATGAAGCAACTTCGGTCCGAATTTTGACAAACATCGCATGAATATTCAATACATAGAATGACATAGTCAGACGACTACTCCACGAACTCATTCATTCGACTGTCACTGAGTGTGTTTACTATGTGCAGAAAAAAACATAATTATCATTGTTTATGTTGATGTTTACCGTTGAAAGTGCCTCGCGGATGAAAATCGGATTCAGTCCTGTGTGATAAATCACTTTACTCATTTGAAACGTGTTTAGATTTCAGATAATTTGTCAATTTGTAAAAATGTGCATAAATATTCAATGACTAATATTCAACTGAATATTGACTGTACAGAGCCGACTATGAATGTGTTGGAAGTGAACTGACAAATGATGAAAAATGGACTTCACCAAACATTTTCGATTATTTTACACTCTGGTTTTGTGACGGAAGTAATAATTGGGAATTTTACAAATAGGCGGCAAATTGACTGATCTTTGTTTACGCATGTAGACCCAAAGGCCCTAATTCCAGGGTTTTCTTGGATGACCTAAAACATATTCTGTAAACCCATTCTAATATTTGCAGCACCGCTGGAGCAGGTTGAATACAAAGAAAACTTTTGATGAACTCCACAACATTCATGTTTGCCAAAAATGATACAAACCAAAATACATCAGATCTCACAAGGAACAATATACTCAAATATAACAGCTCACTAGCGCCGCATCTTGGGAGAAGTGCTCATTATATTGAGCACCGCTTTGTAGTCTTGGACACCCTGAACAATATTGCCGAATACAACTTGGGTGTAGGTATGAGGTATTTCAAATATGCAAAAATATTGCAAGTACGCTAGCGCCGCCGATTTGTAAATTTCCTAATTATTTAATCCGTCACATGACAGTCCATTCCCACCAGACTAACTTTGTTAAAAACGTCATCTTTACAAATTTCAAATTTGCGCGATAAGAATATTTACAATGAGGATAATTCCATATATCGGAATTACTTGAGTAGTCTAAAATAATGAATTCAAATATACCGCCACCTAGCGACCAAGCTCTAAGCTAATCAATGCCTCATGTCGAAGCACACGCCTTCCTGCATAACCTTTTTGAAAAGGTGCAGTTCAAAATGAGTAGAATTTTTAGATATAAGTAAAATAAGCATGAAAAATCACTGTTTTTGTACCCTTTTTTACGAAAACCCCTCGCCGCGATGTTCCCGCCCACCTATAATCAATCTTTGGTAACGACCGAAAAGATGATTAAATTATCTTCCGAAACAGCTCCGAAAATCCAAAATTGGCCAAACATTAAAAAAGTTATAGCAATTTCAATTTGGGGTCAATTTGACCCCAGAGCACAGACAAGGTTTTTTGAAAACAGTACACTGTAGCGCATATTTTCAAGATTTGCGAACTTGCACCTAGGAGACAGATCTCGGCGAGTTTTACCAAACTACCAAAAATTTAGAAGAATCGGTTGAAAACTAAAAAAATGGCAGCCACTCAAAGTGGCCTGGGGTCATATTGACCCCAGAGCACAGACAAAAGGTTAATCGGAGATGTCAAGTTTTGGAAAAATGTAATTTTGACAGAAAAACGAATATAATTTTTGATCTGATACACGTATTGAGCATATTTACCCATCAATAGTTGCATTTTTTTGAGCTTTAAAAGTCACATTGGCAGCTCGTTAACCAGGACGAACATCTGCCTCTCGGACCGTGGCAAGTGCAGAGGTATATTCGACCTGCAGTGAGCGAGTACTTACATCATCATTTCCTCCCCTTTCCCTACATTGACTTGTATTCTGACGTGGCAAAATTCCAACATTTACAGATACATATTTCAACCCTCAAAAGTAAGCCCTCCTTACTGCCCTCCATACGTGTCCAAATTTGGTCTTCTATCAGTATAAGAAACTGATTTGCTCCTGATATATGTCTGCTGCTAGGGGAAAATACAAAGATTAATCTAGATCTAGATTTCTATAAATTCACCGGGGTACTCAACAGGTACCGGAAGTGGCGAATGTGCTTAATTATCGATTTCAAGCACATTTTGTGCATTTGATAGAAAATCTAGACCAACATTTGGAATTTACGCAACAGCCTGAATGTATTTATTCCAGCATTCAATCTACATATGAACATTGAACAGGTGCCAGCCAAAGTGGAACATGTTACATTGCATAAATTATACATGAGACACATTTTTCTAAAAAAATTCAAATAATAAACTCACTTCTGCAATGGACTTAACTGTATCAACGTATTATGACTGATGTGCCTAAAGGTAGTAGTGAGAAATGTGCGAAGTAAAAATGGAAATGTCCTTAACTATCAAACATTTACATTTCTATGTCAATATGATCTTAACTTAAGTTGCAAAAAATAGCGTGTGCAACTCGTTGCAAAACTCGATTTTTTAAGCACTCGTAGTATTTATCCAACTCGGCAAGCCTCGTTGGATAAACGTAAACTCCTGCTGAAAAAATCATCTTTTTGCAACTAGTTGCACAAACTACTATTTCATGTCAGATGCTTATTTCCATAAAATATTGAAAGTCAAAACATTTCAGAACGAAAGGCCCATCAGTTGAAAATATTTCTTCAATAAATTAGTTTTACAGCTAACAACTAACAAAAACAGATCTACAATTCACTATCTAACCCATCTGATCAGAATTCCTAAATAGAATCACTTTAAATGAACCAACATTAGCTCTACTCAGCCTAAACTTTCAACCGAGGCGGCATAGCAATCAAGTTGATATCGATTTTCCGATATTTTGCATGTGTTCCAACTGAATGACGAAAACTGCCAACAGAGAGAACTTTTTCCTGCTTCGTCCTGCACCGTCGGAAAGTTTTGCGCAGTTTGCTAAAACTTGTGGGATTTTTAATTTTTAATTTATTCCCTCCCGAGAGTTCATTGTCGCGTCGCCTCCATCAGTATGCCAAGCGGCCCGGAGCGTAGTGCGTAGACTTCGGTGCAAGTCTTCCGGATCACACAACAAAAAACTGGGCCACCCAAACTCGACAACTTTCCAGACCCCGACATCCCGTCCACTCCGCACCACGCTGGATTCCCGAGCAAGGGTAATGAGCCCACCGCAGCAGTGTGCTCCGGAAAACAAAGGTACTGCTGCCGCTTGCCGGGGTGTGGGTTTTTAGGGATATCCGGAACTCATATACCTACGGCACGTCCGCGCCGTCGTCGGAACCGCCGAGAGATGAGATGACGAAGCCCGCGATTCAAGACGAAAGCGAGGCAACTTGTCGAAGAAGTTTATTTTACAACTTGTGCGCTCTCGCTTTTTCGGAAAAGTTGTCTTCCCGTTCCACTTCTGCTGGGTTTACTCATTATCGTGGCAGCAACAGACGGTACCAGCAGTAGCGGTTGATGGCGCGGTGAGTGTCCTCCAATCCTCCGGATGATGGCTGCCTTTGACTTCTTTGCCGAGTAAGACGGAGACGACGGAGATGGTTCGCTTCTTATCGTCTTCGATTTCTTCCTCCGGAATGTCCAATGTGGAGAGTTTGGGCAGCAGGCGATGGAAAAGAGTCAAGGCATTGAGCTTCGTTAATTCATTTTCGTTCTCATGAGCCCGCTCGATGTAGTCTTTATTTGCGTGCGTAAAAATTCAAAGATGAAGACGATGACGACAACGGCGACGTCAGTCAGTGGTTTTGGGTGGGGCGATGATGCGCTGCTGTTTGGTTGGAAAGTGGTTTATGCGGTTTTCGAAAGTGGTGGTTTTTAATGCGCTTACGAAAGCTGATGGGCTCTTGTCTTGGTAGCAGCCGGCGTTTTCTCGCTAGATGGTTTTACGTACCGTGGGTATAATCCATAATGAAAAATCGATAAATTTAAATTTTCGCGACTTGTGTTACTATTATTCATAGTCCTTATTTCGTTGCCGGGTCGGTTGCCAAAAATAACGTTCTCTTTTTCTTCTATCTCCATTTTTCGTGGTATTTGAGAGGCTTCAGTAAGCTACCTTACCGGGGTCGCGTTACCTACATCGCGATGATGGGGCTGCCACCTTAGGTATAGCTGACACGATACAGCATTTCGTTAATCAGCCGCTGGGTACCAGGCAGACGCTGTTTGAGCCGCACCTCCTGGTGAACAGACGCTCGAGGCGTACCTTCTCACTCTAGCTGATGTCAGAAGGACAACAGTGCCCAGGCTGCACTACCAGCTAAGTACACAACCCTTAGCTGGCGGTCTTTTGTCATCGGACGACCCGTGGAAGCGTGAGATAGGGACTTGTGGGGACCAGAGCTCTGTTGGGCGCTCCTTCCTTGATGTCAACCCACCATTTTGCAGCCCATCGAACGAAAGATCACAGCGAACGATGCGTTACAATATCCAGCGATTGTCGGCGGAAGGAGTATCGGCTGAGTACCGCCAGAAGCTCGACGAACGGATAAGTGCAATCAACGTTAGCGACAACATCAACGATCTATGGGAGTCGATCCATGGAGCGGTGAGCACAACAGCACGAGAAGTGGTAGGCACTGCACAGAGGCGACCCAGGACGGGATGGTTCGATGTGGAGTGCCAGAGAGTGACAGACGAGAAGAACGTTGCCAGAAGCCGGATGTTGGTGTCAGGTACCCGATCGAATAGAGATCGGTACAAGGAAGCAAGAGCAGCCGAAAAACGAACCCACCGCAGGAAGAAAAAAGAGTACGAAGAACAAGTGATTAGTGAGGCGCAGGAAAAAATGGAGCAGAACGATATGCTGAGGTTTTATGAGTCTGTCAATGGCGTGCGGAGAAAGACAGCGCCATCTCCCGTCATGTGCAACGACCAACAAGGGAATTTGCTGACAGATAAAACTGAAGTGGCTGCCAGGTGGAAGCAACACTTCGAGACTTTGTTGAATGGAGGAAGTGACGGTGCATCGGTGAACAGAATAAATATTAGCGACGATGGACAAGCTGTGGAGTCACCTACACTAGATGAGGTTAAAAAAGCTGTCAAAGAGCTGAAAAACAATAAGGCTGCGGGAAGGACCGGCTGAACTTCTCAAACATGGCAGTGAGCAGCTTTATGAAGTTCTGCACCATATTATGTCGAAACTATGGGAAGACGAGGAAATGCCTGCTAGCTGGTTGGACGGCCTCATTTGCCCTCTGTTTAAGAAAGGGCACAGACTGGAGTGCGCCAATTACCGAGGAATTCGGCGTACAAAATTATGTCCCGTATTCTGTTCAACAGATTGAGACCGCTTGAAGAGTCCTTCGTCGGCGAATACCAAGCAGGTTTTCGTGAGGGCCGATCAACGACGGATCAAATGTTTACCCTGAGACAAATCCTTGATAAATTCCGGGAGTACAACTTGCAGACACATCATCTGTTTATTGATTTCAAGGCGGCGTACGATTCAGTGAAACGGAATGAATTATGGCAAATTATGCTTGAACATGGTTTTCCGGCGAAACTGATACGGCTGATTCGTATAACGTTGGACGGATCGAAATCAAGTGTAAGGGTTGCGGATGAAATATCGACGTCATTTGTTACCTTAGATGAATTGAAGCAGGGTGATGCACTCTCGAACCTACTGTTCAATATAGCGCTCGAGGGAGCGATTAGGAGAGCTGGTGTGCAAAGAAGCGGTACCATTATCACAAAATCGCATATGCTCCTGGGATTTGCGGACGATATCGATATTATCGGAATTGATCGCCGCGCCGTGGAAGAGGCTTTTGCGCCTTTTAAGGGAGACAGCGAGGATTGGACTCACGATCAATACCAGCAAAACGAAGTACATGGTCGCTGGCAATCAACGTGGGTTCATTAGTGGTGGTGGTAGCGAAATAGTGCTGGATGGTGAAAAATTTGAAGTGGTAGAAGAATTTGTGTATCTTGGAACATTAGTGACGTGCGATAATGATGTTACCCGCGAGGTGAAAAGGCGTATTGCAGCTGCAAATAGGGCTTATTACGGACTTCGTAACCAGCTTAAGTCCCGTAGTCTGCAAACGAAAACAAAACTCGCGCTGTATACTACTCTGATTCTTCCGGTGGCTTTATACGGCCATGAGACATGGACGTTAAAGGAGGCTGATCGGAGAGCTCTCGGAGTGTTTGAGCGTAAGGTGCTGCGGACAATACTCGGCGGTAAACAGGAGAACGGTATCTGGCGGCGTCGCATGAACCACGAATTGTACCAGGTATATTAAGGGCTGGATATTATTAAGCTTATGCAACACGGCAGACTACGGTGGGCTGGTCACGTTGTTCGTATGCCGGAAGAAAGACAAGCGAAGATAATATTTAGTAGAGAACCCGGAAGAGGCCGCAGGCTTCGTGGAAGGCCGCGTACACGATGGCTTTTTGCAGTTGAAGAGGACCTGAGGGCGCTCAATGTTCAGGGCGACTGGAAGCGATTGGCCCAGGATCGAGTCCAGTGGAGAAGGATACTCCATTCGGCGTAGGTTCATCGAAGAGCTGTAGCCCATCAAGTAAGTTACTATTATTATGGGTATTCTTTAAGAGGATCTCAATATTTTCACTACTGAAAGACATCAAGAGAAGCATGTCATCTATATAAAAAGGTTATTCCCGCGAACAGGGTCGCTTGTTGTTAAGGATGTGCATTGATGCAGAAACCCCCACAGAAACAAATCAGCCTTTATAACTAGTCGTACATACATTTTGAAACATTTAGAAGCCCCCGTGGAACACTGCCTGTGAAGAAAGATAGAACTTAACTGTTAAATCAGACCTGTAAAATGTATGGACTACACCCAGCCTGAACCGTCGACATGTACACACTAACTTTTTCTATTTCGAGCTCGGCAAAATTGGGCACCGCTGTAGCTCAGTACTGAGTACTGTTCGGCAGAAAATTTCGTTTATTACTGATTCTCAGCTAAATATTTGCTGTATCTCAGCAACTAAATCGTCACTTACTGAGATCTCGGCAAAAATCATGTTTGCTCAAACTTGGCGGTGCCCACCTCGGGAAAATAAACAAAAAATGCTGAGATCTCGGCAAAGTGTCGAAATAATAGATAGGAATGTAGGAAAAACTGAAATTTTCCACATTTTGTTTCATCAATATAACATTTCGGCGAGGCAAAACGCCCTAGTGGAACTATCCTACAATGTACTCGCGTCTCCACGCACTGTCCATACCAGAATGCTGATGTGCCGACGCACATAGAAGTAAATAAGCCAATTCTTGGCCAAAACTATTTTTTGCGGTTATTTGGCTATGATATTCCTAGGACGAAGTAATAATTGCCAATTATGCAGGAAAATGCAATTTTTTGGATAAATCTATCCACCTAACAGTGTCCAGATAAAAATGTCAAAACACATATGTTTTTAAATAAAACCTCGCGTTTTATGTAAAATCTCTTGCTTTCGCTACGCAAACGATTCTAAAATGGCTATAATCCACAAAGTAGCAAAAAAACCCGTAGTTAAAGCTTTATTCTTAAATGGATTTTCTAACATTTACATAGGAAAAAAACATCTAATTTATTTTAACCCATGCCCAAGATTCAAAAAAATGGTTGTATAAATTCGCATGCACAAAAGTAAACACTGTTTTATGTTTGAACACTCTTTTCTCCTTAACTTAAATCTGAACCTTAAAAATTAGGGTCTGAAAAGGTGAAGCCTGTAGTAAGAAATATAAATCATCTGTATTCTATATACCATGGCCTGAAACAACAACGATTACCATGTCCGAATCGAAGCCCACAAGATATCATAGCTAGCCATGACGAAAGTATCATAATAAGGCACCGTTCATAAATTATGATCACTCCAATGAAAACGGGTTCATCCTAAATCTAGGTAATAACAGATTTCTCTACAATGCAGAATTTTTTATAAGCGATTTCAATATAAGGTTTGCAAAAAGATATCAACACAACTCATGGGATACCCATTATTCTATTTGTGTCTTGACAAAATGCATGCGAAATAGCATGCTTTTTACATTTTTTTTCCTGGATTCGTTATATGTGGTAATTTATGAACAAATGTTAAAATTTTGTTTTAAAATGATGAAAAATCGCATTTTATTCAAATAGCTCAGAATCTGATTTGCGGACGTTTGCGGACGAGTTTTCACGTGGAATGTTTAGTCCATATCTTGAAGTTACACCCAAGTGATTTATGTTTGCCGGATCTTGCCGTATAGATTACCTTTTCCTCTGAAGAAAAACATAAAAAATAGAAAAAATAGTGATTTTCAAGTGGTCATCACCTGAAACATAAAATTTATAATTTGACCATAAACATGAACAAAATGGAGACATACAACTATAATCTACTCATTGTGTACTAATAATAGCTGGTTGATAACATTTATGTTGTGTAAAAATCAGATTTTCCAAATACTCCACAAATAAAGTAAATAAAATCCAGTCCAATACCTCATTTTTGAGCCCTAATTATATTTTTTTACAAAATTTTAGGTCATTTCTGGCCATGGTATGCAGAATGTTTTTAAGTATCTAAAAAAATATAAGAATGTATAAATGTTGAAATTTTTTTTTGGGTTTTGTCCACGAATTTGTTCTAGTTACTCTTCTGTGCGACGCGTGGTACGTTGTTCCCTAAGAGCTGCCGGCTTAAAGGCGTTTTGCCTCATGAGTTTTCCGGCAACGAAATATCACCACTTTTTTGAAATGTGAATATTATCAATATGATTGAGATTTTTTCTAATTTTAATATGACATAAGCTAGCTATATTGTTTAACTGTTGCGTGAGGTAGAAACACCCATGAAAATCGTTATAGCTAAGACATAAAAGCAGTCTATGCTTAGCTAGGGCATATTGCCCCTCCTTCCCCTACTGAGAATCGTGTTACTCCGACCGAACCGACGCGCACTAATCTGTTAACTAGAGAATCGTAAGAACAGGAACAGAATAAATTCCCTGGAGTATCATCTGGAGCTCGAATATATAAACAAAGAGCACTTCGGCTAAAACGGCTCTATACGAAGCATATAAAAATATTAAACTAATTACAATATATTTTGCATAACATAGGTATTTTGTGTTGGCTATCAAATGTGCGGTGAGATTTTTAATGACAATGTTCAAATTATGAAATATTATGGGGTGTAAAATAAGGCCGTTACAAATATTTAATTAACATTTTTTCCTACTGTTCTCCGAAAGGTCAAGGGAAGGGGGGGGGATAATGAAAAATGAATATTAAAATGAAAAAAATAAAAAAAAACCAAGGATTTGTTAAATAATGTTTTGAGAATCCTCAATTTTTTCCGAATTTTATTTTGTTGCTCCCTCAAAATATTAATTTTCGGCAAAAAAAATCCGAGGGGGGGGAGACAGAATAGTTTTTATATAGTTTATATATAGTAGAATAGTTTTTATAAATTTTATATAATATTTGTATCGGCCTAAGAAACTAAAAAAATCACACATTGAGAACAATCATGTTTCATGAATCATTCAGTGAATACAATTAACAATTATTTACTATAAACTATAAATTATTACCAGGAGTAGTTTCAACCACACTTTCGTTAACTATTTTAAACATAATGAGAGTAAATGTCATGAATAAAAAAGATAAAAATAATCAACATCATTATTTTAATTCGTATGATGAAACTTCATCCTAAATTATAATTATGATGCACAGGGGCGATATGGTAAGTAATTATAGGAGAAAGATCTGCTCTGAAAGTTTGAGCTGAAAGTCTCTATAGAAAAAAGGCCAAAAAATATATTTACAATTTAATCCTTAGTTGTAATTTAAGTTGAATTTAAGAATTTAAGTTATTTCAGGTGCACAAAAAAACATCAATCATCTCGGACCTAAATATATGAGCCTCCGATCATAATAAAATTCTGGTTGCTAGAGTGCGAATGACTGCTTTGGAAACCATCAGCCCGAAAAATATGTACATTAGTACATCCAAATTGTCAAAATATTGTGAATAGGGTAACGGTACCAATAGTGGAGGTATTAGTAGATCCACAAAAGAAAATATATTTTTTTAAATTGATAATTATGCGAAATTTACGGATATTAACTTAGTCAATAGATAAACTAATGAATTTGCTAACAAAAATGAGATAGATGTCATTTAACATCAACAATTACCAAATATTGCTTGCACCACTATGGGTACACTGTTCCTTTAGCGGCGGAAAAAATTAATTTTGGTTCCCATAATGGTGCTATCCATTGGTTTCTTATGAGATTCGCCACTATTGGTACAGTTGCACCACTAGCGAAAAGCGAAATCTCAAGATAGGTTGCATTTAACAGGATATTTAAAGCACGACGCATCAACTGAAACCATCGTAAAGTGTATAAATATGATAAATCTCATTAAAACCCCACTACCTCCACTATTGGTGCTACCTCCACTAAGGGTACGGTTACCCTAGTCCTTTAATTTAGAGCCTTGTGAAAACAAAGGTGAAAAAGTGTAGTGGAAGTTTTTAAAATACATCAATTTTGGGCGCGTAGGAGTGAAAGCTGTTAGATTAGTTGCGCCAGGTGATAAGTTCGCTGATTTAAATAGTCATTCACTAGTATTTAGTGAATTAGAATTTGATATGACGGAAATTAGTGCTGTTGACGAATTAGCGCATGATCATAGCAACCACGTTTTAAACGCCCAAAATGTACTTGCTCCGTTGGAGTTATTTGTAGGCTGATCATACGTACCGTATTTAACGGGACAGTACCATTTTTTAGACCTTTTTGTACTGTCCCGTCGTAATCTAAAAAATCCTCAATATGTCCCGTTTTTTCATTGTTTCTGTCAAATATCTCCAAAATATTACTCCAACCCCCCGCTCCCCACAACTTGACATTTGGCCTTAGTTTCGCGTACCCACTTGCAAATCTCAGAAGGCGCTGAAAAACATAAACAATGGGTCATCCTACACAGCTGCCATACTTTTTCTCCATTGAAACCATGTTTTTTGTTTCGTCATTTGTTGTCACCAAAGAACGGACAGGAGCGTCATATGGATAGGGTGAATTGTTTATTGCAATTACAGCAACATTTCGCTAACTGGGCGCTTTTTAACTGGACTGCTTTAAAACTGGGCGTTCGCTAAATGGGACAAATCCTAGTTAAAAAGCGGTTATCCGTCAAAAAACAAAAACAAAGACTAGGCTGCGAGTATAGATAGTGGAATATATAGATGAGCGAAGATAAATCCTCTGTCTAAAAACAAACTGTCAAACGTGTCTCCAAACGAGCATGATTTCACGATTTCAATGGAAATGTTAA
This sequence comes from Armigeres subalbatus, assembly GCF_024139115.2. Lineage (NCBI taxonomy): Eukaryota > Metazoa > Arthropoda > Insecta > Diptera > Culicidae > Armigeres > Armigeres subalbatus. The sequence continues at coordinate 192,912,906 of NC_085139.1, forward strand.
GGGCTGTGACGTCATATGCGCGTGTGCACGGTCAAAAAAAGCGACTCTGCCATGCTTTCGCTCATCTATAGACTCTACTATCTATAGCTGCTAGGGGAGTCGAAATGGTAAATTATTCTCTTTCCAAGTAAAACACCGATCATAACAATGCATCGTAAATCCTCTCGTTAGCCCAGTTAAAAAGCGGCGCTCGTTAACTGGACTGATGTTCTAGCCCCGTTAGCGAATGGTTACTGTAATGAAAAGATTCTAATCTAATCTAATCTCATACTTGCGTAGCCAATACTTGAAAGCATCCTGGAAAATGACGGTTTCTGAATACCGTCATTTTTCTTTTCATATGGCCAGGCCAACTATGCAGTATGTACCGCATAGATGACTCCTAGGTATTGAGCGACTTCAGGAATACCTAAAGTCTCTCAATAGCTTGGAATCGAGGGAAAAAGAAGGAAGCGTGGACCTCCCGTACCAAACGCTTCCAATAATATAGATACCTAATATATAATAAAAATCGTGTACGTGTTTATATATGATGTATGTGTATATCTGTATGTGTGTATATGAGTGTATATGTGTGTTTATATGTGTACACTAATAGCCAAAAGTATTCGTCATGTTTCAATAGAGATTACTATGAAAACATGACGAATATATACTCATGTCCATCAGTGTATGTATGTATTTGTGTATATATGTGAATGTGTGTGTGCTTTTTTGTGGGTGCATGCGTGTTTAAATAAATTTACAGGTTATCAAAACCTTACCTCTCCTCAATAATTCTGACGCTGAACATGTTTGAGCATGTACATAGGCTTGATCGCAACATTAGTAAGGGCATTGCCCTTGATAACAATCGATCAGCCCTAGCAAGCATGAACATGCGCACGTCTTCAGGATCTGCAGCACTTTTTTATACACATTTGTTTCGACCGCGGTCACTGCACTGGTTCTATTGTTCTACTTTTAGGCGAATCTCCGCACAAAAGTAGAGCGCAAAAACCAACCGCACTGGAAGACGGTCGAAACCAGACTCCTGGTTACTGTAATGAAAAGATTCTGAACAAAACTTGCAATGCTTTATATGTTGTAATTTGTCGCTTTGGAAAACAAAAATTATTCTTGTCATGCAGCTTCGTAACTTGATTTTCATATAATAATAAATAGGGTAAATCACTACTTGGGCCTATGGACCCGGTTCCCGGCTCACTGCATAGAAAACTAATGATTTATACTGTTTGGAAGTCCTAGGTTTATGATTGATAATTTTTAAAAAGTCTCCCATTTATTTTTCACAATACTCAATATTTTTCTATAACTTGTTTTACTCCTAATTGATCCAATTGTAGAAAATAAAAATGAAGAATTCAAAATTTCGCTCTCCGATGCCAAACCACTGAGCCGGAGTGATTCTTTCCACTTTTACAAAATGGTATCATCGAATAAACACCTACCTGAAAATCGTCACAGTGCTCGATACAACCATTGCTTGAAGCTGTTAATCACCACACCATAATTCTATACACACGCACTTCAATTATTTTTATTTGTTCGTTTCACTAGAACTTATTTAAACATGTTAGAATACATTTCAAAATGTATTCTCAAACCGAACAAAAGTTCACCTCGGTCCAAGAACTTCTAGCCGCACCGTGCTGCCAAAAGGCTAGGATTATGAGAATGATCCTTCATCGTTAATAGGAAAATTGTCTAATACGTTGACGCTATCATGTTATTTATAATTCTCTCGATTTTAAAAGGTGAATAAATATTGTTTTTAAGTATTTGGAAGAAATTTGGATGAGTAAATATATCTTCTCAACCAAATAAAAATGATTATGAATAATACCATCTGGCATCTTGATGGCATGATAAAAACAAACGGGTTTGTTACCTGCGGAAAATTTTCAGTGCATATTCTTAAATTAACCCTCGGTACGATAATTTCATCTGCTACATCTTTTTGCCTGAGTGAAGTAGAGAAAATTTCCAACTCAAAATTTCATGTTAAGGTAACCCCACACCTAGGGAATTTGGTTCCCGAATTTTTTCCCGCGTGTTTTTACATATTATGCGATATTGGGCACGAATTATTCGAAATTGGGCATGGAAAATCATAATCCTGGTACAATTTAAAATACGCGGGACCAACATCCGGCGGAAATATTTCTCGAGATGTAAGAGGGCTTTAACCTCAAAGAAAGCCTTTCGTTAGTCCGGCTAGTTCAGATTTTTCCAGAATATAAATTACAAACACTATAGTTTAAAAATATTATCCTGTCTGTTTTCAAATGGCTGTGGGTTTATTTTAATTCATTTGTATGGATTTGACAATCGGATTAACTACAGAAATATTCCGCGGGGGTTTACTTTAAATTAAAAATGATAAGGATAAATCACCCATTTTGAATTAGATTTTTATAAGCTATTTTAAAAAGCGACATCTTTCGTGCCCATTTATCCAATAACGTTAATTTCCTCCTCTATATTTCCAGCCCAGTTCACCCATTAATACTTCACATGACATATTCTATCTGCGAAATCCTTATGAATTTCCGCCATTTGATTTGTATTGGCAATCGCTCATACAACCTTTAGTCGGTCATCTTAGGATCATCAGCTACCACCTCTTTCCTAGTATTAATTCTAGTTTGAATGATTTTGTCACGGTATTGTGGTAGGGTAAATCACTACTTGGGCCTATGGACCCGGTTCCCGGCTCGCTGCACAGAAAACTAAGGATTTACACTTTTTGGAAGCCGTAGGTTTATGGTTGATAATTTTTAAAAAGTCTCCCATTTATTTCGCACAATACTCAATATTTTTCAACCATTTATTTCACTCCTAATTGGTCCAATTATAGAAAATAAAAATGTGCATTCCGAACAATCACTCTCCGTTGCTACACCACTGAGCCGGAGTGAATCTTTCCACTTTTGCAAAACGGTATTTTCATATAAACACCTACCTGAAAATCGTCACAGTCCTCGATACAAACATTGCTTGAAGCTGTTAATCACCACACAATAATTCCAAACTCACGCACTTTAATCTTTTCTATTTGTTTGTTTCACTAGATCTAATATAAACATATTAGAATACATTTAAAAATGTATCCTCAAACCGAACAAAAATTCACCTCGGCCTAAGAACTTCTAGCCGCACCGTGCTGCCAGAAGGCCAGGAGTATTTTTAGTATGAACAAAATCCTTCAACGTCCATAAGAAAACTATCTAATTAGTTGATCGTATCATGTTATTTGTAATTCTCTCGATTTCAAAAAGTGACAAAAATATAGTTTTTAAGCGTTTGGAAGTAATTTGGATGAGTGAATATATCTTTTCAACCAAATAACAATTATTATAAATAATACCATCTGGCATCATGTCGGCGTTGAACGTGCTTATTTTTGTTTACGTCGCATTTTCTACCGTCCCGAGAGAGAATGAGAGTAAGATGTTGAGAGATTGAGCGAAATTTTGCTTAGGCCGGGAACCGGTTTGGAAGTGGACCTGAAATGAAATCGCTATGACTGAAATTAGTGCTGGACCTCGTTAATTTAAATCAAATAAAAGCTTTTTCAAACGATGGTTACCAAGAAAAGCTATTTTTAAGCAGAAGTGAACAGTAGTATTGCAGTATTGCACGGCACACGAAATTTAGGAAAAGTTGCTTCCTGTCATAAATATCAATTAAATAATACAGTCGCATGCATGTTAGGCCGGGAATGGGGTAAGAAACCCTATATGATTTTGTCACAGTGACATCGTACTACGGATGTCAAATTGTTCCCGGATTGGTACCCCTATACATAATTGTTTCGGATCATCCACACGTTGTAGTGATATCTATATTTTTAGGCACCCAGCCCCGTAGTGCTTGAATATACGAGCCTAGATCAAGATAACTAATGAGTAATGCAATCAGACCGCATCGTGCTTTCGTGCTGTGCGGTTCTTTCTCTCTTTGCGGAAGGAAGTTTTTAATACTACCCGAAGCTATTTTAATTTCAACGGTGCTTCTTAGCGCTATTTGTACCCACTGATCCCGTTAAGATCTTTGCAAGGACCCGTGCCTTCGTTTTACGTTGGACCCGTTTGCGGAAGTAAAATTCCGGCAAGCGGTGGTAATCCTGCAAGGACACCGTTCTGGGAAAAAACCTCTTAGAAGGTCACGTCTCCACGCTCAGCAATGAGCATTAATAAAAACAAGAGGGGGAGTCTCTGAATTCTCCACTTCCTTCAAAGGTTTCAAGACCGTCCTGCCCAAGCGCGGAAAAAATAGAAGGAAACTGGGAAGCTGAGCAATCAGTTCGATTTGATTAACGACGAATTTGAGAAAATCGAATCTACCTCTAGCCCAGGTGATTCGATTCATGCGAAGAAACAACGGATTCCGCCAATTGTGGTATCTGTTGCCGAGTTTTCTGGCTTTCGGAATGAAATCTTGAGTAACCTTTAGGGGATCAAGGTTTTATTTCAAATTGCTAGGAAGGGTGACTGCCGCGTTTTGCCGGGCTCCTTTGACGGTCGCAAACGTCTTCGGAGTATTTAGGGTCACTCCTGACGGAATCCAAGATTAAAAGGGCTCGCGTTTTCGGGGGCACACCACTCGATACGGAAGCAACGCACAACTGTCATTTTTATTACTTCACGCATGCTGCGACGCAGCAAAGCTAAATCAACAAAAATGACAGTTGTGCGCCGCCTCTGAATCGAGTGGTGTGCCCCCGAAAACGCGAGCACTTTTAATCTTGGATTCCGTCAGGAGTGACCTTAACTGAGAAGCGCCATAAATTCTTCACATACGACGACAAAACTGAGCGACTGTTCAAAGTCGTCTTGAAAGGTCTCCCCAGTGATGATAAATCACTGGATGAGATTAAAATTGCAATTTCTCAATTACTTGGATTTGCGCCAGTCCAAGTAATTAAGATGAAAAAGAAATCTCGCTCTGGTACTTCCCAGAGGGGCATTTCTCAAGAATTTTATTTAGTTCATTTTAACAAAAGTGAACTAAATAATATGAAAAGTTTGGAAAAGGCTTATGTCCCATGTCCATGTCTTGTTACATGGGAACATTCATGCAGGCCTGGGGAAAATTTTCAAAACCTCACTCAGTGCCGTAAGTGTCAAAAGTGGGGTTACGGAACACAACATTGCCACATGGATGCTAAATGCATGATTTGTGGTGGAACCTCTCACGCCAAGGACGCATGTCCTGTGAGAGAAGATTCCAATAAATTTAAGTGCGCAAATTGTGGGGGCAATCATAAATCCAATTTCTGGGAATGCCCTTCACGCAAAAAAGTTTTGAATTCCCGTGCAAGATTGATGAGGGAAAATTCCAATCGGATCCCAGATTCGACGGGTAGAAATTTTTCAAACGCTCAAATTTCGAAACCAGTTACCGGTCGAGCAATTCATATCCACCACAATTCACAAACAAATTTTGCCGCTCGTCAACGGGTAGCAAGCACTTCAGTAAATTCCAATTTTTCCAATGTACCTACGTATGCAAACATCGCTGCTGGTAGACAAAATTTCTCTTCTCAAAATGAGGTTTATACCCATGTCCCAACGGAAAATAACGATCATGTTGCCGATTCAGGTAGCATGTCTGCTTCCGATTTTGATTTTTTAACTGAACAACTACATCACATGATTGATGCAATGCTCAAAGCAAATACCATACCTGAAGCTGTTCAGGTTGGTATAAAGTACACACAAAAAAATGTTATCGGACTCCGTTTTAATGGATCTAAATAATTGTATCTTCCAGTCGAAATCCTTCTACAATTGATTTAGTTTTAACGGATTCAAGTCAGCTGTGTGGCCAATTGGTAACTCATGCTGACTTTGACTCTGATCACCTTCCTGTGACATTTGACATCTCACAAGAAGCCATTTATAATCCAATCAGCTCTACGTTTAATTATCATAGGGCTGATTGGGATTTATATAAAACGTATATCGATAGGAATTTTGACGTTGGTATTCCTTTGGATACCAAAAGTGATATTGACAATGCGCTCGTATCTTTGACAAATTTAATTGTCGAAGCCAGAGGCATTGCAATTCCTAAATGTGAAATTAAATTCAACTCCATTATTATTGACGACGATCTTCAGCTACTGATCCGTCTTAAAAATGTGAAAAGAAGGCAATACCAAAGAACTTGCGATCCCGCGTTGAAAGTTATTTGGCGAGATTTGCAAAATGAAATTTAAAAACGTTTCGCTATTCTGAGAAATACCAACTTTGAGAATAATGTCTCGAAGTTGGATCCCAGTTCGAAACCCTTTTGGAAATTAACGAAAATTCTTTAAAAACCTCAAAAGCCAATTCCAGCGCTTAAAGAGGGAAATAAAATTTTATTAACAAATGGCGAAAAGGCTCAAAAACTTGCTCAGCAGTTCGAGAGTGCCCATAATTTTAGTCTAGGTCTCACTAGTCCAATTGAGGATCAGGTTACACGGAGCTTCGAAGACATTCTCAATCAAGAGAATGTTTTTGACCCTTCGTTGCGAACTAATTTGAAAGTGAGATCTTTTACTAGAAAATTTAGAAATATGAAAGCCCGGGGTGATGATGGTATTTCCTACATACTTATCAAAAAACTTCCTGAGAGCTCTTTATCCTTTTTGGTTAATTTATTTAACAAATGTTTTCAATTGGCATACTTTCCAGATAAATGGAAAAACGCCAAAGTTGTTCCAATTTTGAAGCCGGACAAAAATCCAGCTGAGGCTTCTAGTTATCGCCCAATCAGTTTGCTTTCTTCAATAAGCAAACTGTTTGAAAAGATTATTTTAAATAGAATGATGGTTCATATTGATGACAATTCTGTTTTTGCTGATGAGCAATTTGGTTTTCGCCATGGGCATTCAACCACTCATCAGTTATTAAGAGTTACGAACTTAATTCGGATCAACAAATCTGAAGGATATTCGACTGGGGTTGCTCTTCTTGATATAGAGAAAGCATTTGACAGTGTTTGGCATGAAGGTTTGATTGTAAAATTGATGAATTTTAATTTTCGTCTGTACATTATTAAACTGATCCAAAATTATTTATCAGATCGCTCTCTGCAGGTAAACTATCAGAATTCTAAATCTGATAGATTACCTGTAAGAGCTGGTGTTCCCCAAGGCAGCATACTGGGGCCCATATTGTATAACATTTTTACTTCTGACTTACCTGATTTACCACCAGGTTGTCAAAAATCTTTGTTTGCAGATGACACAGGTCTCTCAGCCAAAGGGCGAAGCCTTCGTGTCATTTGAAGTAGATTGCAAAAAAGTTTGGATATTTTCTCCACTTACTTGCAAAAATGGAAAATTTCCCCGAATGCTTCCAAAACTCAGCCAATAATTTTCCTACATATTGTCACTATGACTGGGGTTCCAGTTAATTGGTTTAGCGAAGCTAAATATTTAGGACTTCTGCAGATCAAAAATTAACTTTTTAAAGTCACATTGAAGGCATTCAAGCCAAATGTAACAGATATATTAAGTGTCTATATCCACTTATAAACATAAAGTCAAAACTTTGTCTTAAGAACAAACTTTTGATTTACAAAACAAATTTTAGACCAGCCATGTTGTATGCTGTGCCAATATGGACTAGTTGCTGCAATACCAGAAAAAAGGCACTTCAGAGGATTCAAAATAAAATTTTGAAAATGATTCTGAAGTTGCCTCCGTGGTATAGTACCAATGAACTTCATAGAATTTCTAATATTGAGACATTGCAACAAATGTCCAACAAAATAATTTCCAATTTCAGACAAAAATCGTTGCAATCTTCTATTGCAACGATTAGCTCCTTGTACCCTTAGTATAAATTAGGTTAAGTTTAGTTTAAGTAGAAAACATTGTAATTCCTACATGGTTTAATTCAACCAGAGGAAATATCCTAACTGCCAGAGGCAATTGAAATGTATTAATAACTAAAAGCGTAACATAGCAAATAAGGATGATAGTGTTAAGAAAACACGAGAGTATGGACGAGATTTATGGGATTCCGTTATGAAAAATTAGAGATACGGCCCAATTCAAAACAAAATCAGACCATAAATTACTCAGGATTTTTTTGTATCTTTCGCGACGAAATAACATGAGTCACTTTGGTTTTGGAAGCACATGGGAACAAAATCAATGGACAAGATTCCCGAGGTGTGAGGCAACTTCTAGCGTCATTTAAATCAATTTTGATCAAAAAGGACTGTGAAATGATTAGATTTGACATTTAGTCTCTATTCAAGAACATTAATAAAATTACATTTTATTAGCATTATTTCATTGTTGAGGTTCTTATTATTCTTATCCTAAGATTTTTTTTCCCACTTATATTCATGAAAAAGGGATTGGGCACGGGAAATCAATAATCCCACCCTATTCTCATTTTTCTATTGGCATTTTTTCTTAAAATTTAATGTTTTGCCTCCTAATGACTAAATCCGGCCAATTGTTCAGAATTGGGAAAGTTTTTAAGTCAATAATAAAATCTTTAATGCATGTCAAAGAGTAAATTAAGATAAAATTTCAAAATTCCCAATTTTTTTAAATAGATAAGAGTTGCGTAATTTTCTTATGTTTTCTTCGTGTTTTTTGTCGGCGTTCCTTTGAAGAGTGAAATATTTGTAGTTTAGTTTTTTTTTCACAACTAACTTAATACAATCATTCTAAATTCAGACACGGAAAATAAAAATTAAGCCCATAATTTTGAAATTTCCACAGCTCTTGAATTTTATCACAAGGGTTTTTGACATGTCCCGTTTTGCAAGCGCGTTGGTCCCATTTTTTCACTGAAATGATCTGGCCAGCCTAGTTATTAGGCAACTTGGCGGAACTATCGCTGTTATATTATGCCTGTCATATTGTAGATCTAGTTGAAAACCGAACTGAGCTCTCGCGACAACCGTATTTTCTCCCATTTCCGGATGTCGCAACTGCATCGCGAGTAGTGCGCATCTATGCTATAGCCGTGCGCTATTATGCGCACCACTCGCGATGCAGTTGCGACATTCGGAAATGGGAGAAAATGCGGTTGTCGCGAGAGCTCAGTTCGATTTTCAACTGGATCTACAATATAATATGAATAAATATTTTTAACGTACCTTTTAGGACTTAAATCCCGAAAATGATTCAAAGCAAGTAATATTTTTGGTTTTATGAAGGTTTGAAAAACTATTATTTGCTCTACATTACTTCAATGAAACCATAATGTTACTGATGAATGATACATATTCCGATCCTGAGTTAAAACTCAGAAGATTTTAGCTTGAAGAATAAGTGTTACAATCTAATTAACGAACCATCTAAATGAATGGTACGATAAATATCTCGTTTAAAACGGAATGTTCGGGTATATGAGCTACGTTCGAAATATTAAGCAAAATGAAAGTAGGTAAGCTTTATTTCAATTTGAAAATATTTACCAATAACTTTTTATAGCACATATCACAGGCTCTATAATTAAACAGAACTGTTAGTCAGCACAGTCCACATCACGATCAAACCATGAACAGCACCGTTAATCTTCCAATTAGTATTATCTATCATCTAAGGGTGGAGCATCATTAAATAGGGTTATAAAAAGGTAATAGTTTGAGCTATCCATCAGTTTCACTTATATGTGCGTGTGAAACAGTAGATTATCAGTCAGTTAGAAGTTTAACACCCTCTTTTACCTGTTGCTACTAAAATTTCATCGCTCTTGTAAACCACCCAGCTGTATATTTTACGATCGATGAATGGATTCTAAAACTAAAGTTGTCAAATGCGGTTAATTATGGTCTATGGATGATAGTTGGCAATGCGGTAGCAGTTAAATTATTCAGTTCACAAGACATGACTGTAATTAAATATGCATATTATTTAGTGCAACGTGTAGTTAAGAAACATTTCTCAATTTTTTAATGCGCCTCAAGAAATGCACATCTCTTTTACAGAAGCCATCACGGTCTTTAAACCGGGAAAAAATCTTATATTCACCGTCTAACGCTGTTGCTGATGGGACGCTGTGGGCATCCTTCATTCTAATAGGGAAGATATTTACATCTAATTTACATACATAATAAGTGTAGAGCTCTTTTTCGGCAAGCAACCGACGAGCATCGTGTGGAATAACAAGCTCGCAGACACCCAGCTTCCGGTTTCTGCTTGGATAATGTTTCCCCAGTGAGGAGGATGTGTTGTGGGTGAACGAGTCGAGTCAACGGATAAGACACTACCAGTCAGTGGAAAAGTCAGTAATGTGATTAACCCTTTCTCTGTAGCCTTCGGTGTCGTTGCCGTGGATCGACGAAAATAGTTAAAGGTTTCGTTTTTTCGTCGAAGAGAAAGAAAAGCCTAATCTCCCTATTTAAATTGAATTTCTGCCCTTGAATTTGACTCAATCCCTCAATATCAACTACTAACAGGAAACAGGATCATTAAAGGCACTTTACTATTCCTAACCCACACCACCGAACGACTTCATCAGTCAAATCTCATTTCCATTGATAAGTCTAATGAAAATCTTCTCTCTCACCCTTTTCAACTGCGGGAGCATCTTTAAAGGCACCTTCCGGCTCAAAAGAAATTCACTCGTAGCCTGTACGGAATTCCCCCTTTCGAGGTCCACCATCAGGTGACGAATAAAGCACTCGTGTTGAGGCCCAGTTCCAAAGGGAAGTTATCAAATATTCAAATTTATTTCTCCACCTAATAATCCGTCCGACAGCAGACCATGAATGACTGCCATTCCGTCGGTGTCGCTTCGAAACCAAAAAGCGCGCATTTCCTCTGACGAGCAGCGTTTCAAACGAAGAAACAAAGGCAATCGCTCAACCCCTCGGCAGTACCGGTTCATCCATCTTCAAGACGTTTCACTCCAAGAACCGGGAATTCAACGGGGAATACTTTGTTCCGGGTAAAGTCCAAATCGGACATTTTTCTCCTCCCTCCCGACCGCAGAGAACTCGTGGAAGGGAAGTGCAGGCGAAATATGACGATTGTGAATTATTTAAATTTTGATTAAACCGCACAGGTTGTGACGTTTCCTTTCGCCTTAGTTTGACAGCCATTCGAGTCGTTCCTTGGCTACGGATCTGACACAAACCTAGCCTTATTCAACGGTGGACACCGAACGGACGCCACAGGGACGTTCTATTGACACATCCTGATTAGGTTATCAGTGAAGCATGACAACCTCAAGACTGGGTTCAGTCGAAGGATTTGTTATGTAAATACCTTTTATGTCACCCCTGTCGGTTCTGTTTACAGTCGGCAATGGTTTGACGTGTTGCTGTCAAAAGTAGGCAGGTTTCCGCTGATTGAATGGCAATATCCGTTCCAATGAACAACGATGTCGTTTCGAGGTGAAAGGGATCGGACCTGGGCTGACCTGCATTTGTAATCGGGTTGATTTGCACTCGTCCAGCATGGGACAAAGTTTAGATAACGTGAACGTCGTGCCGAATTGAAAGCTAACAAACATTTCATCTAGACAATTGGGAATTTCGTTCTGCGAATAAAGGATGAGTAAGCAGCATAATTTGAAGAGGAAGCTTTAATATTTCCAGTATCCGTCACATTTAAAAGTTCCTTATTGGAGCAAAGTTATAAAGATCCTAAATGGTTGATTTATCTATACATGTTTCAATCGTAAGCATTTATTGGGATGTGTGGGGCAAATATCGACGGGCTCGAACAACAATAGCACAAATTAACTTTAGCACAACTCGAAAATACTCATTGACTATTTATTCATTAGGCAAGAAGTTGAAAGGCTTGGTAGAATTCGAAACAACGTATATTTTCCACTGTTTGGAGTACCATTCACCACCATCTAAGACCTCTTCTTCTGGATGCCACTCAAACATGCTTGGACACTTACGCTTCCCAACAGGTGGCGAACTAGTTCAAAATTAAAAGTCACCTCAACAAAAATTGAATGACAAAAAAACTTACGCTTCCACATAGCTATGTTCATCTTGTTAGAATACTCCGTTTGAAACAAGATTTGGAAGGACTCTCCGATTTCCCGGACTATGGACGCGTACTGAGTATGATAGCCAGAACAAGGAATCTAGTTAAATCAACGTAGGGATTGTGGACAAATCCCTAACAGATCTGCGGATCAATTCTGGTCGAATCCTAGAAGAGATGCTGCTGGAATCTCCGATTGAATCAAGGAAGAGATTCTAGTCAAAACTCCGAATCCCCGAAGGGATTCTGTTCGAATCCCCGAAGGGATTCTGTTCGAATCCCCGAAGGGATTCTGTTCGAATCCCCGAAGGGATTCTGTTCGAATCCCCGAAGGGATTTTGCTCGAATCCCCGAAGGGATTCTGCTCGAATCTGAAGGATTCTGTTCGAATCCCCGAAGGATTCTGTTCGAATCCCGAAGAGATTCTGTTCGAATCCCCGAAGGATTCTGTTCGATCCCCGAAGGATTCTGTTCGATTCCTTCGGGGATTCGAACAGAACCTTCGGGGATTCGAACAGAATCAGATTCGAACAGAATCCTTCGGGGATTCGAACAGAACCTCTGGGGATTCGAACAGAACCTTCGGGATCTGAACAGAATCCTTCGGGGATTCGAACAGATCTGATTCGAACAGAATCCTTCGGGGATTCGAACAGAATCCCTTCGGGGATTCGAACAGAATCCTTCGGGGATTCGAACAGAATCCTTCGGAGTTCAGACAGAATCCCTTCGGGATTCAGACAGAATCCTTCGGGATCTGAACAGAATCCCTTCGGGGATTCGAACAGAATCCTCTGGGATTCGAACAGAATCCTTCGGGATCTGAACAGAATCCCTTCGAGTTCGAACAGAATCCTTCGAGTTCGAACAGAATCCTTCGGGATTCAGACAGAATCCCTTCGGGGATTCGAACAGAATCCCTTCGGGGATTCAGACAGAATCCTTCGGGTTCGAACAGAATCCTTCGGGATTCGAACAGAATCCTTCGGGGATTCGAACAGAATCCTTCGGGGATTCGAACAGAATCCCTTCGGGGATTCGAACAGAATCCCTTCGGGGATTCGAACAGAATCCCTTCGGGGATTCGAACAGAATCCTTCGGGGATCTGAACAGAATCCTTCGGGGATTCGAACAGAATCCTTCTGGGATCTGAACAGAATCCCTTCGGGGATTCGAACAGAATCCCTTCGAGTTCGAACAGAATCCTTCGGGGATTCAGACAGAATCCTTCGGGGATTCGAACAGAATCCTTCGGGATTCGAACAGAATCCCTTCGAGTTCGAACAGAATCCCTTCGGGGATTCGAACAGAATCCCTTCAGATTCGAACAGAATCCCTTCGGGGATTCGAACAGAATCCTTCAGGGGATTCGAACAGAATCCCTTCGGGATTCGAACAGAATCCTTCGGGGATTCGAACAGAATCCTTCGGGGATCTGAACAGAATCCCTTCGGGGATTCGAACAGAATCCTCTCAGATTCGAACAGAATCCTTCGGGGATTCGAACAGAATCCTTCGGGGATTCGAACAGAATCCCTTCGGGGATTCGAACAGAATCCCTTCGGGAGTTCGAACAGAATCCCTTCGGGGATTCGAACAGAATCCCTTCGGGATTCGAACAGAATCCTTCAGATTCGAACAGAATCCTTCGGGGATTCGAACAGAATCCCTTCGGGGATTCGAACAGAATCCTTCGGGGATTCGAACAGAATCCTTCGGGGATTCGAACAGAATCCTTCGGGATTCGAACAGAATCCCTTCGGGGATTCGAACAGAATCCTTCGGGGATTCGAACAGAATCCTTCGGGATTCGAACAGAATCCCTTCGGGGATTCGAACAGACAGAATCCCTTCGGGATTCGAACAGAATCCCTTCGGGGATTCGAACAGAATCCTTCGGGGATTCGAACAGAATCCTTCGGGATTCGAACAGAATCCCTTCGGGGATTCAGAACAGAATCCCTTCGGGATTCGAACAGAATCCTTCGGGGATTCGAACAGAATCCTTCGGGGATTCGAACAGAATCCTTCGGGGATTCGAACAGAATCCTTCGGGGATTCGAACAGAATCCCTTCGGGGATTCGAACAGAATCCTTCGGGGATTCGAACAGAATCCTTCGGGGATTCGAACAGAATCCCTTCGGGATCTGAACAGAATCCCTCTGGGATTCGAACAGAACCTTCGGGGATTCGAACAGAATCCTTCGGGGATTCGAACAGAATCCTTCCGGGGATTCGAACAGAATCCTTCGGGGATTCGAACAGAATCCTTCGGGGATTCGAACAGAATCCCTTCGGGGATTCGAACAGAATCCTTCGGGGATCTGAACAGAACTTCTCGGGATTCGAACAGAATCCTTCGGGATTCGAACAGAATCCTTCGGGGATTCGAACAGAATCCTTCGGGGATTCGAACAGAATCCCTTCGGGGATTCGAACAGAATCCTTCTGGGATCGAACAGAATCCCTTCGGGATTCGAACAGAATCCCTTCGGGATTCGAGCAGAATCCTTCGGGGATTCGAACAGAATCCTTCGGGGATTCGAGCAGAATCCTTCGGGGATTCGAACAGAATCCTTCGGATTCGAGCAGAATCCTTCGGGGATTCGAACAGAATCCTTCGGGATTCGAACAGAATCCTTCGGGGATTCGAACAGAATCCCTTCGGGGATTCGAACAGAATCCCTTCGGGATTCGAACAGAATCCTTCGGGGATTCGAACAGAATGCCTTCGGGGATTCGAACAGAATGCCTTCGGGGATTCGAACAGAATCCTTCGGGGATTCGAACAGAATCCCTTCGGGGATTCGAACAGAATCCCTTCGGGATTCGAACAGAATCCTTCGGGGATCTGAACAGAATCCTTCGGGGATTCGAACAGAATCCCTTCGGGATTCGAACAGAATCCCTCTCGGGGATCTGAACAGAATCCCTTCGGGGATTCGAGACAGAATCCTCTGGGGATTCGAACAGAATCCCTTCGGGGATTCGAACAGAATCCTTCGGGGATTCGAACAGAATCCTTCGGGGATTCGAACAGAATCCTTCGGGATTCGAACAGAATCCCTTCGGGATCTGAACAGAATCCTTCGGGGATTCGAACAGAATCCTTCGGGGATTCGAACAGAATCCTTCGGGATTCAGACAGAATCCCTTCGGGGATTCGAACAGAATCCCTTCGGGGATTCGAACAGAATCCCTTCGGGGATCTGAACAGAACCTCGGGGATTCGAACAGAATCCTTCGGGGATTCGAACAGAATCCTTCGGGGATTCGAACAGAATCCCTTCGGGGATTCGAACAGAATCCTTCGAGTTCGAACAGAATCCCTTCGGGGATTCGAACAGAATCCTTCGGGGATTCGAACAGAATCCCTTCGGGGATCTGAACAGAATCCTCTGGGATCTGAACAGAACCTTCGGGGATTCGAACAGAATCCTTCGGGGATTCGGAACAGAATCCTCTGGGATTCGAACAGAATCCTTCGGGGATTCGAACAGAATCCTTCGGGGATTCGAACAGAATCGCTTCAGGGATTCGAACAGAATCCCTTCGGGGATCTGAACAGAATCCTTCGGGGATTCGAACAGAATCCTTCGGGGATTCGAACAGAATCCTTCGGGATTCGAACAGAATCCTCTCGGGATTCGAACAGAATCCCTTCGGGATTCGAACAGAATCCCTTCGGGGATTCGAACAGAATCCTTCGGGGATTCGAACAGAATCCTTCGGGGATTCGAACAGAATCCCTTCGGGGATTCGAACAGAATCCTTCGGGGATCTGAACAGAATCCCTCTGGGATTCGAACAGAATCCCTTCGGGGATTCGAACAGAATCCTTCGGGATTCGAACAGAACTCGGGATCTGAACAGAATCCCTTCGGGATTCGAACAGAATCCTTCGGGGATCTGAACAGAATCCCTTCGGGGATTCGAACAAAATCCCTTCGGGGATTCGAACAGAATCCTCTGGGATTCGAACAGAATCCTTCGGGATTCGAACAGAATCCTTCAGAGTTCGAACAGAATCCTTCGGGGATCTGAACAGAATCCTTCGGGGATTCGAACAGAATCCCTTCGGAGTTCGAACAGAATCCCTTCGGGGATCTGAAACAGAATCCTTCGGGGATTGGAACAGAATCCTTCGGGGAGTTCGAACAGAATCCTTCGGGGTTCGAACAGAATCCTGGGGATTCAGACAGAATCCCTTCGGGATTGGAACAGAATCCTTCGGAGTTCGAACAGAATCCCTTCGGGATTCGAACAGACAGAATCCTTCGGGGATTCAGACAGAATCCCTTCGGGTTCGAACAGAATCCCTTCGGAGTTCGAACAGAATCCTTCGGGGATTCGAACAGAATCCCTTCGGGGTTCGGGCAGAATCCTTCGGGGATTCGAACAGAATCCTTCGAGTTCGAACAGAATCCCTTCGAGTTCGAACAGAATCCTTCGGGGATTCGAACAGAATCCCTTCAGGGGATTCAAACAGAATCCCTTCGGGGATTCGAACAGAATCCTTCGGGGATTCGAACAGAATCCCTTCGAGTTCAAACAGAATCCTTCGAGTTCGAAACAGAATCCCTTCGGGGATTCGAACTCCTTCGAGTTCAGACAGAATCCTTCGAGGATTCAGACAGAATCTCAGATTCGAACATTCTGCTCGAATCCCCGAGGGATTCTGCTCGAATCCCCGAAGGGATTCTGCTCGAATCCCCGAAGGGATTCTGCTCGAATCCCCGAAGGGATTCTGCTCGAATCCCCGAAGGGATTCTGCTCGAATCCCCGAAGGGATTCTGCTCGAATCCCGAAGGGATTCTGCTCGAATCCCGAAGGGGATTCTGCTCGAATCCCGAAGGGGATTCTGCTCGAATCCCGAAGGGGATTCTGCTCGAATCCCGAAGGGGATTCTGCTCGAATCCCGAAGGGGATTCTGCTCGAATCCCGAAGGGGATTCTGCTCGAATCCCGAAGGGGATTCTGCTCGAATCCCGAAGGGGATTCTGCTCGATCCCCGGGATTCTGCTCCAATCCCGATCATGATTCTGCTCCAACCCAGAACGAGACTCTGCTCGAATCCCGAAGGGGATTCTGCTCGAATCCCGAAGGGGATTCTGCTCGAATCCCGAAGGGGATTCTGCTCGAATCCCGAAGGGGATTCTGCTCGAATCCCGAAGGGGATTCTGCTCGAATCCCGAAGGGGATTCTGCTCGAATCCCGAAGGGGATTCTGTTCGAATCCCCGAAGGGATTCTGCTCGAATCCCCGAAGGGATTCTGCTTGACTCCTCTAAAAGGCTCTGTTCGAATAGCCGAAGGGTTTCTGCTCAAATCACGAAGGGATTCTGCTCGAATCCCCGATGGCGATTCGTAATTTGTTAATGATTGACTCTCATTTGTTTTGAAATGAGTTTGATATGATTTCAAAAAATTCTTCAATGTATTAAATTTTTGATAAAGGAACGGCTGGGTTTCTCGCGTCGTTGAAAATTTGTGAATAACTCGCGAATGAATAATAAAATCTTTTTTTTTCTTATGTGCATCTTTTATTTTTCACATCTGCATAGTATCTAATTTTTATTTGTTTTTCTTACTATGATGTGAATCTGGATTCACTCGCATTTTACTAGTGAATCACCGCTTTCTTATTGGATCTTTAAGTTCATTTTCAACTAGCTACATCGAAAATTCTCGAGTAAGCACACCTAAGTAACATTTTAAGTTTTATAACGCTCTCGAAGACCATAATTTACTCTACAAGAGTGTTATAAAACCATCATAAAACAAAAATGTTACTAGGGCACACATTACGAAGGAGTTTTTTGCGAAATAATGTTTCTATCTTTTTATCCAAATACAGTCAAACCTCCATGAGTCGATGTTCTATGACTCGATATCATGGAAGCAAATTATGCCGTATTAAAAAATATTTTCTGGGTTACTGTGATGGTCCCTTCAAACAGCTTCCCAAGTATTTTCTATTCCACATCTCGATATTTCCATGAGTCGACGGTCCCTTCAACATCGACTCATGGAGGTTTGACTGTATGCTACAATAAATTACGTATGAATTGGTATGAAATGATTTTCATTTTTCTTTTACGATCAAAAACAAAAGTTATTTACGAGGAATTCACTATAGCTTTGGAGAGAAATTAATAGGATGGGATATGTTCAATGTTAACTTCGAATTGATTCTGTTAAAAAATCGTTTTGGCATGGAACTTTCAGCTTCAGAAGCTGCTTTTTGTTTTCCATATTCACTATTTTTATGAATCAAGCTCAGTACGTATTTACCAGAATGGCAAATAGCTACTTATCAAACTAAATTCCGTACAATATTTACGCAAGTGTGGTGCGGCTTTCACCAACGTCAATTCAAAACAGTGATCTCAGTTATAGAGCCAGCTTGAGTAGCACATTCAATCAGTTCGAATTTAAAATGCGTGCGATGTGGTTCAAAGTTTTCTGCTTGGTTGTTGTTTTTGGCACCCAAATTTACACAGTCGTCGGTCAACGTAAAACCACTGTAGTGAAAACCGTTGATCCCAACATTGCACGAGATCGAAAAAATGCGAAGTGTGTAGAAGAATGGCACGCAAAGGGTGCCATTGGCGATCCATTCGGGTGCCAGGTGGGACTGAAGAGCTTCGACGTGATGGAACCGGAAACCAAACAGGCCGCCAATTCGCTTCCCACATCTACCTTCGAGGTGCGATTATGGCCAAAAGCGATCGTACCGTACGTTTTTGGAGCAGACTTCAGTGAGTGTTTTTGAAGAATTGCTATTTTAAAATGCTCTCAATCTATTTATTTGCTTCGATAGCTGAGTTGGAGATATTTCTGATAAATCACGCAATATGGCAGTTCAACACACAGACCTGTATCCGATTCGTTCCACGCACCAATGAACCGTACTATGTCACATTGAAGAATGATGCCTCGGGTTGTTGGTCCTACACTGGGCGATATACGAACAATCAATGGAATCGTGTGAATCTGCAGTCACCATGCTTCTCGCAAGGACCAGGAATGGTTGTTCACGAGCTGATGCATTCAGTCGGCTTTCATCACGAGTTTATTCGACCGGATCGGAATGAGTACATCTGGGTCAACGAAAGTGCCACGATTGGTTGGTCCATGGTTTCGAAGAACTTTGAGGTTAAAAAGTCCGAAGAATCAGAAGTTTATGGCACCGAATTCGACTACGGGAGCGTGATGATGTACTCTCGATATGCGGCAGCCGGTGGACCCGATGAAGCTGTGATGGTTAATCTGGTGACCTAATTGACCCTTCACAGCATAATTTCGGTTGATAATAAAGTTTACTTCCATTCTAGAAACCATGGGATCCCGAACAAGACTTTGGTAACAAAACAGGCTTCTCATACAACGACTTAATCCGCATCAACTATATGTACTGTAATGGAACAAAATGGGACATTGCCGTTCGAAAGCCATTTTCCCTTCCAATCCCGCTGGATGATGGGAAGGACCAAGTACCCGAGCGGCCAAGACCGCCAAAGGATTACCCACCCCAATACGCGTCCATTGGAGATTTGCACTACGACGATTGATCCTATGCTTGAACCGTGAGCCATGCCAGCCGCATGGGGATCGCAACATGGGCCGTCGGTGAACCCGGTGGGCTTTGACTGGATCGTAATTAAACCAATAAAATTTTCCACACATGCGAACAGCTCCATTCTGTTCCGAATCGGCCGCAAAAAGTAATCTCATTAATTCCATTGTCTGGTTCGCTTGGGGCGTCGAATAAATCCCATCAGCACCGTGTCTGCTTTCCCGTGCTGGCTTCGTTGAGTTGGAATAAGGAACAGGGGCACGCATTTCTTGCAAGTAGTCCCTTTAATTTGGTTGCGGTTTGCGAATCGAAACACGGTTTTCGCTGAAGCAAGCAGTGGGTTTGGTTTGCCGCAGAGCTCTTACCATTTAGGGTGTTATGGCTGTTGTTCTCCACTATGCAGATAAGAATTCAGAAACTGGTTTAATGCGAGGATGAAGGTTTTGTATGTCTTGAGGTTTTGGGAGAAGTTCTGCTTTCGCGCTTTGTTATGTATGCAATATTGATTAAACAATGTCTTGGGTCTAAGGCTGCAAACGGTAGATTCGGTTCATGATGCAGACAGCTGCTGGCGTAATTATAAAGGTGAGTTTAAAGTCGATGCAAATATCGACTTTATGTTTATCGTGCAATAGAAAATGTAACATAAAATATAAGGTATGCTGGGGGAAGTGAAAAAAAGGGGTAAGTGTAAAAAAAAAAAAAAAAATTGGAATTGTACATACTTTACAATTTTGACCACATCATAACATTATGCAAGAATATACTTTGATGCTCAAACTAATACTATGTTTAAATTTGTATAATACATACACTAACACGGTTAACGCTTGAACTGTAATTTTAGGTTTCGCGAAAAGTTGATTTTTGCATTCATAAAATTAATCCTTTTTTGCACCAATTGTCCCTTTTTCCAGTGAATTTATATCACAGGTGACCATTATAATACAATTAAACTAATCCCATTCAATTGGTAGTGGTTTGTACCAAGAAAGCAAATAATTCAAAGATTTTACACTTACCCCAGGTATCGAACACTGCGGGGGAAGTGGATAACGTTCTAATTATGCAATTTGTTTCTTTCCTCCAGGGTTTATTTTGATAGCTGTGAATCTTAATATTTGTTATCATTGTGATTCCAGTGGTGACTGGACTAATATAAATGAGAAAATGCCTGATTAATCCACCTATCGGTATTGATACCTTTCACATGTTTTACATATGAAAAAAATGTATAAGAAAGTTAAAAAAAAGCACTGATAGGTAAATATATTCTATAATTCACATTAATTTTTATTCATAACAAGTTTCGCCGTTGAATGCTTTTTTTTTGCGAACAAATTGGTTAAGAATAACTGATAACTATGTACATGCTTTGCGCACACACATACATACAAATACGCACATACAGACATCATCTCAATTCGTTAAATTAAGTTGTTTAGTTATAACCCCGTAAGTCCCATTTTTCCTTTAAAAAGTTCATCTTTGGGGCGAACATATAGGATTTAAGTACACTTAGTGTTCGAGAAGGCAAAACCAGCCTTTCCCTAGCTATTACGAGAATTCCTTGAGGATCTATTCTATTAAGGTAATGAAATTATTCCACAAAAGATACTCAGAGCAATTATCGTATTGATTTGAGTTATATGTAACTACTCATCACTATTGAAGGCCAAGGTAACATGGGTTTTCCACTTACCCCATCCCACTAGGCTAAGTGGAAAAACAACTCCTAATTTTAAAATCTATTTCCATAAATTTCAAGCGACCAAAATGGTATAAATTTGCACACAGTTGGTGTAAAAATGACTGTTTTTGATAGCCCATTTTGATTGAACGCATTTAGATCATTTAAACTGGTTTTACACTAATTCAAACATGCACTATCGATTTTTGCTTTTCCACTTCCCCCAGTGTACCTTACACACTTTTTACATTCATTTGTTCATATTCTGAGCATAGCATAGCTTTTTTCCGGAACTGAAAAAACTTGATTAATCCACCATACAGCATTAAGGTCACTCCTAACGGCATCCAGAGGCGGCACACAACTGTCATTTTTGTTAAATTAGCTTTGCTGCGTCGCAGCATGCGTGAAATAATAAAAATGACAGTTGTACGTTGCTTCGAGTGGTGTGCCCCCGAAAACGCGAGCACTTTTAAACTTGGATTCCGTCAGGAGTGACCTTAAATACAACAACTTCAGAAGCGCAACTATTGCCAACCAACGATTCAATGAAATTGAATTGAATCTTACAATCTGCCATATCAAAAATTGGCTTTTGATATGAATTTTGCCGTGAAAACTAGCATTTGACTCAATTTCCTTAATCCTCCTGGTGGCAAAGGTAAAATATTTCTATTCATTTAATATTTGCTTCTATTCCAAAGGTGGTGGCAGCACTTCGAAGAGCACCTGAATGACGATGTGGCAGACAACGGTGGTGGTATGGTAATGAACCTGGGAGCACGCGTGAAATCCATCTCCAGGAATTCCAGGAAGAGCAAAGCCCCTGGAGTTGACCAACTACCAGGAGAGTGTTTGAATAGGGTGGTGAGGCACTGGCTAGAGCGCTGCACTGGGTAATTACCAAGGTTTGGGAGGATTAGGTTCTGCCGCAGGAGTGGATGGAAGGTGTCGTGTGTCCCATCTACAAAAAGGGCGATCACATTGCTGAACGCCGCCTGCAAGGTACGCTTCCAAATTTTATGCCACCGACTATCACCAATCACAAGAGAGTTCGAGAGGCAGTACCACGCGGGATTTATGGGTGAACGCTCTACGACAGACCAGGTATTCGCCTTACGTCAGGTATTGCTGAAATATCGCGACTAAAACGTGCAAACACGTCATCTATTTATCGACTTCAAAGCAGCTAATATAAGGAAACGGATTTCCGGATAAACTGATACGGTTGACTAAGACGACTATGGATCGGGTGATGGACGTAATGCGAGTTTAAGAGGCATTCTCGAGTCCCTTCGAAACGCGCAAAGGGTTACGGTAAGGTGATGGTCTTTCGTATCTGCTATTCAACATCGCTTTGGAGGGAGTAATAGGAAGCGTAGGAATTGACACGAGTGGTACGATTTTCACGAAGTCCGCCAACGACATTGATATTATGGCACGTAGGTCAGCACGTAGAGGAAGCCTACATCAGACTGAAAAGCGAAGCTAAACGGGTTGGACTAGTCATCAGCACGTCGAAGACGTAACAAAAATAAATTAGCAAAAATTTCAATTATAAAAGAAGAATTCAAAATGTTTCACGGAGCAAATACAAAATTTCCACAAATAATTCAATATTAGCAATAAACAAACACAAAATTTTCCACAAAATAAATATTTTTTCCCACAAAAAAATAAAAACTTTCCACGAAAAAATAAAAAAGAGCAATTAAAAATATGAAACTTTCTGAGCATTTGTTCATAGATGACCACTTCTTTAAAAGCGTTTAAAGTTTATGGAAAATGTTATCAATTTTATTGCTTTTTTATATATTCATAATTTTTCATAGCTCTTTATCGATTATTTTATTGAAAATTATGAAAAGAAAATATTTATTGTGTGGAAAATTTTGTAATTGTTTATTGCTAATATTGAATTACTTATGGATATTTTGTATTTTCTTTTGTGGAACATTTTGATTTCTTTTTGGAAAATTCTTCTTCTTTAAAAATTGTTTTTTTTTAAGTAAAAAGTGCTCATTTATTTTTGTTTTGTGGAAAATTTTCAATGGAATTTTTGCGTGATTTGTGGAAATTTTCTATTTATTTATTGCTCATATCTTGATTTCTTTATTGGCAATTTCCTAATTTAAGTACACTATGAAAGCTGAAGCAGTACGCCAGGATTGTTGTTGTTGTTTGTGTATTTACGACACGTTACACCAGAAGGGTGCATTCTTCTCATCTCTTTATCTTGTTCTCTCTTTCTTCTTCTTAATCTTTTCTACTGGTGCCTATTCTGGCGACCGAGTCGGAGCTCTATCCTATGATCCGTGTTGGTCAGGTGACGGACATTTTCTGGTGGTACCAACCGAAGGCTTCCTTTCTGGTTGGAAAACAGCCAGCACTGTGGATGCGCTTTGTGTAATATTGCTTCGGTAAAAGTCCTTCTCCAGGTGAGAATACGGTTGCGGTTGGTGACCTGTGGGACGCCAGTGCCCCCCAGTGCCAGCTGTTGCCGAAACTGCTACACCATTGTTTCCAGATACACCGGCAACAGCTGGCACTGGGGAAAGGCTTTGTGTAGTTCGATCGACCGTTTACAGCTGTTTGGATAGGTTTGTTTGCTGCAGGAACAGCAACAGTTTCTTTGTCGTTTCATCGGCATTACCCAGGACAGCTCTGAGACTAGTTGTGTTGATGTCGTTGTCCCGTCGCTGCTGCTCATACTTTCGACAATGGAGGATAACATGCCGCACGTTGATGATGGTTCCGCAGCACTCGCAAATTGATTCTTCAGTAAGAACGTATGAGTCAGCCTCGTATGGCCAATTCTATGTCGGGTCAACGCACGCTGGTCTGCTGGACTAATCTGATCTTTCCACCTGAGCGTATCGTCCTTAATTTCTCTCAGTTTCACGTCTCGAGAATCGTGCCACTAATGGTTCCAGCACCATCGTATCGGCTGCTTCACCGCTCTCAAAGCGTCTTCGCCAGGAATGGGTACATCTATTGCGGGCTGTCTTCGAGCCTCGTTTGCTAGTCGGTCGGCCTTGGTATTTCCACTAATGCCGGCGTGTCCCGGTATCCAGCAAAATCGGACGAGTTTGATGCACACCAGATTTTCTATCTCCTGTATCCACGGGTGTTTTGATGTCCCGGACTCTAATGCCAACAGCTGCCTGTTCTGTAAGGACCACCATCTCACCACTGATATTCGGGGTCGAAACCGCTCTCTTGATTGCATACGCCTCCGCAGAGAAGACACTGCATGCTTGCGGAAGGCTGAAGGAATCTGCAAGGCCCGTCATGTGGAATGCGGCTCCTACCGCGTCATCAGATTTTGAGCCATCAGTGTAGATCACAGTCGACCTAAGAAATCTTGTCGAGAGCAATTGTTGGACGACTGGTATAGCACTTTCCGGCGGGGCACCGGCTCGAACGCAGTTTTTCACATCCCACACTATCGATGGTCTTCGTGCGTGCCAGACACGATCACTCTGCCTTGCTTGCTGGTCGACAGTGGGAAGTATTTTTTTTTGTGTCTTTATTAAAGAGACTTTCAGCCCGAGGCTGGCTCGTCTCCGAAAGTGGGAAGTACTGTACCCGTATATTCGTAAAGACGGTCTGATGCCCGGCGGATCAACGGAAGGGTGCTGTTGTTGCGACTTTTAGCCATAATTCCGATGGCCGTACGCGCTATCGACTGTGTGGCAAGTAATCCAAATGGAAGAGTGCCGGCTTCAGCCACGATGGAATTAATCGGACTGGTCACAAACGCTCCGGAAGCGTAGCGTACCATATTGTTGTATGCTGGAGCGAGGGTCTGTAGGGTCTCCGGTCCTCCTCGGCTCACTAGTCCAACTCTATACATCAACTTCGCAGTGACTAGCGCCTAGCCTACTTGCAGCAGGGTTGCTCGGTTGCCACGTGGAAGCTTTACTCCGATCATTTGGAAGATTTGCAATCGTGAGTCGCACGATTTTTTCACCACTTTACAGTGCGGCTTAAACGTAAGCGTTCGGTCCAGAGTGATATCTAAGATCCTTAGACGGTTGGTCTTCGGAACAGGGGTTCGATCGATGGTGATCTCTTTCGCCGGCTCTCGGCGCGCGTTGGGACTACAGTAGAACGTCTGCGATTTGGTCGCAGATATGGAGAACCCCACGCTCTTCGCCCATTTATCCACAGCTTTGACGGCGGTCTGCAATCTGCGGTGTAAACCTTCCCCTTTTGCTCTACGCACCACCAAGAGGATGTCATCCGCGTACAGAAGGATTTCGACTCCAGCGGGCAGCACGCGGAATATGGGCTGCATCGCAATAAGAAACAGCGTCACGGATAGGACAAAACCCTGAGGTACTCCGTTCTCTAAAAGGTACTCTTGAGACATATGTGCTCCTATGGACACCTGGAAGGTACATTCCAACAGGAAACGTTGCAATAGATTCAGCATCCGACCACGTATTCGCCAAGACTTAAGAGTTCGCAAGATACCGTGTCGCCAGGTGGTGTCGTACGCTTCCGAAATATCCAGAGATGCTATCAGGCAGTGCTCGTCGGTAGTAGACAGCGACCTTTCAAGTTCGGCAAAGTACGTATCGGTGCCACGTCCAGCACGAAAAGCGTGTTGTCGCTTGTCGAGCCGTCCACTTTTTTTTTTTTTTTTTTCTTGAGCAAGGGTAAACGGAAATCTGCAACCAGACACCTGAGGAAGTACTCAGGTAGTGTGGGGATGGGTATGTCATGTAACTCTTACCCGACCCACTAAAACCAAAACCCTTTCGCCAGTCCGTACTCCCGGCCCGCAATTAAGCAATACATCAGGGGGGGGACTATTGAGA
This sequence comes from Armigeres subalbatus, assembly GCF_024139115.2. NCBI lineage: Eukaryota > Metazoa > Arthropoda > Insecta > Diptera > Culicidae > Armigeres > Armigeres subalbatus. The sequence goes on from NC_085139.1 coordinate 192,938,971, forward strand.
ACGCTCACGCCTATGCTAACGCACTTGACGTCAATACACACAACATCGACTTCAAGGGTGGCTACCTCACCACCCGTCGATCGCAAGCTATGATAGTAGCCTAACGGTCCGTATCATAATCTCACGTTGGAGACGAGCACCCCGACAACAACCACCGCGCGTGAACCGCAATGACCTCTATATCTACATACTGAGGTCCCCGCAGCCCACCCGCGACATGTTGGTGTTCGGGGTGAGCAAAGTGTTCACTGCATCACAGGTGCCCCTACTGCACTCGTTGGTTTTGTTCAAGACGCCACCACCGCTGCAGTTTCGACATAATCTGTTGAGATGCTGTGTTCACCGCATTCCATATAGCTTCTTCCCGGCACATCCTCTCGACGAGGTTGTCCGGGGTTGTATCCATACCACTAATAAGCAGCATGGTATTGCGTTCTACCTCGAATCGCGGGCATGCGAACATCACATGCTCTGCCGATTCTACCTCACCTACATTCAGGACACTCCGCAGAATCTGCGAAGCCAAACCTGTGTAGGAATTTCTTAAAGCAGCCATGTTCAGACAACACCTGTGTTAGGTGGAAGTGCTTCCTATCAACCCAGTTGGACACATCTGGAATCAGTCTGTGGGTCCAACGATCTTTGACTGCGGTGTCCCATGCTCTTTGCCATTTGAGCAACGAAGCTGCTCTCTTGACACGTCGCACTTGCACCGAGTCCCTTTCGTTGTAGCACTCCACATCCTCCTCTAAGAGTATGTCGATCGGCATCATTCCAGCTATAACGCACACCGCCTCATATGATATGGTGCGATATGCGCTTGCGACACGTAAACACATCAGCCGGTGTACTCTGATCAATTTCTTTACATTGTACTCGGCTTTTAGTGCTACGGCCCATGCCGGCACGCCATAATGGATGATAGACAATGCTACGCCAGCTATCAGCCTACGCACTTGACTATGCACCGCCGATCTGTTGGACATCATTCGTGATAAAGATTTTATCGCCAATGAAGCCCGCTGACATGCATAATCGACGTGGCTCGTAAAATTGAGCTTATCATTGATCATCACGCCTAGATGCTTGAGAGACCTCACGGAGTTAACTGTGCAGGTCTCTACTCTTATCCTAGCCTGTTGCAACCCATGACGGTTATGCACTACCACAACTTCCGTCTTGTGATGTGCAAGGGATAACCGTCTCGAGTTGAGCCATTCCTCCACTCTGCCAATCGCGTATGAAGCCTTCAATCTAACTTCGTCGAGAGTGTCACCTGCTATTTCTAGCATTACGTCATCCGCGAAGCCTTCTATCTTCACTCCGGCCGGGAGACTTAGGCGTAATACTCCATCGTACATAATATTCCACAGAACCGGTCCGAGGATCGATCCCTGTGGAACAACCGCGGACACTACGATCGACTTTTGACCGGCATCAGTGTCGTATAACAGCACCCTATTCTGAAAATAGCTTTTCAGTATCCTGCACAGGTAATCCGGAACTCTCAATCGGTGCAGGGAGTCAGCAATTGCTGCCCAGCTAGCATTGTTGAACGCGTTTTTTACATCGAGTGTAATCAACGCGCAGTACCTAATACCTCTTCTGTTTAAACCTCTCGCTATCTTGGCCGTATCCGTTACCGCTCGAATTGCTTCGATGGTAGAACGGCCCTTACGGAAGCCATACTGGTTGCTAGATAAGCCGTTCACTTGATTCGAGTTCAGTAATCAGTCGCCAATTAATAATTCGCTCAAGTTGCTTCGCCATGCAACTGGTGAGCGAGATTGCCCGGAAGGCATTTGATCCTGAATCGTGGCAGTTCGGTTTCGGGATAGGGACGACGATGGCATTTCGCCAGCTAGTGGGAAACTCACCACTGCGCCAGATATTGTTCAACAGCTCGAGAAGCGTCATTTTTACGAATAGCGGAAGATGTTGCCGCAGGGGGTACCCGATCGAATCTGGACCTGTTGATGCACTTCGCCCTTTGTCGAGGGCCCACAGAAATTCGTTCAAGGTAATATCAGTGTTGTAAACATCATCATTGTGGGGCGAAAGATCAATCGGCCGTTGTTCTGCTGAAGCTTTCGCTATCTGCAACGATGGAGGGTAGCTAGAAGTCGCCGATCTCTCGCAATATACTTTCGCCAGTTTTTCTGTTGCTTTTCTGGGGTCGTCCGTAAATCCGTCCGCTCGCTTGAGAACTACAGGGCGCTGTTGCCGGTTACCACGCAGAGTATTCATCGTCCGCCACAGCTCGGTTGTTGTACTACTGGGTGATATTTTCGCCAAGAAATTTTCCCATGACTGCTCCTTTGCCTTACTGATCGCTTTTCGTGCCGCTGCTCGCGCCCAGATGAGGAACGATGCGACCAAAGGCAATCATAATCCACATTTCATGCTATGCGCATATGACAAGTGGAAAGGTAACAGGGATAGCAATGAGTGACACGAGTGGAATAAGCCCCATGCGTATTTGTGTCCTTTTCCGTTATCAAGCTAAATGGAATCGGGAAGATTGTGTGGGTTAAAGTTATATTGCTGTACACGATTCATATACTTGTTCAAGGAGGAGCCAACGAGATTCGTTTGGATGTATTGATCGAAACCAAATAAACCGACTTAATGCAATGAGCTGTATTAACAAGTATGACATTCTCTGATCGGTTTGAATGCGACATTTGATACAAAATGCTTAATACAAAGAATGTCACACAGAATTGTTTTGGGTGTACAAAAAATAATAGAAAAATATATATGAAGCTCTTTTAGTGGAATGTATTCAACCGTATAAGACGAATTAAGTACTCTCCATTTAATTCCACCAATTAATTCGTCTTAGACGGTTAAAAAATAATAATTAAGAATTCATTATTGCTAATGTTTTGAACATTTATGAACATTTTGTTTTTTTTTTATGGAACATGTATGTAGATTTCGTTATGGAAAATTCTTTTTATTTATAATTGCAATTTCCTACAGTGCAAATTTAATTTTGTTTTGTGGAAAATTCCTAATTGTTTATGGAACATTTGCATTATTTGTTGGAATTTTATATAAATTTATTTCACATACCCTGATTTCTTTGAAATCCAATTTGATCTGTTTGATCAAATTGGGTGCACCTTTAATGACTGTTCTGTTTCAGGTCATCCAAGAATTCCCCTGAAGTATAAGCCTTCAGATCTATACGCACCACTAAAGGGCTGATACTCCTTTTTTTGAAAATGGTTCATGCTCTTTTCAATCCATAGAATAAATTTGTATACGCCTTCAATGACTGTTTCGTCCTAAATCGCCCAAGAATTCACTGGAGATTAGGCCTTAATTTATACACGCGCAACCTAAGGGTTGACCTCTTTTTGAAAATGGTCTTTGTCCTTTTCAATCCGTAGAATCGAATTGGATACTGAAGGCGTATAGCTGTTTCTTTCCAGGTCATCCAAGAATTCCCTGGAGTATGCTGCCCATTATCGCGTATTTGTCCCGTATGAATAGGAAACCCAGCAAAGATGGGACTGATATGCGATCATATATAGGTCAGTATAGGCCTTGAACGCATGTAATCAAAGGTTTGTTATCTCTTCTCGGAAACAGTTCATGCTCTATTTCATCTATTAAACCTTATTACATATGCATTCAATAGCTATTCCCGAGCAGCACAACTCACATTGATTTGGTTGCAGCATTTGAAATGTAACCAAATTTGGTTTTATATGGGCTACTACAACTTCTCTACAATATGTGTGCTGCTTGGGTTCCCCTCCTGGTGCTTTAAGATTCACCGGAATATATGACTCGGATCCACAAGCGGATCCATGCTCTTTTTAATCTGTACGCCTGAAGCCGCCTTCAATAACCTTTCCGTTCCAGGTCATTCAAGAATTCCATATAGTATGGGTCTAACGTGTAGCAAAAAAAAAACAGTTTCCTCTTTTAACAATAGTTTGTGCCTTTTTTGATTGAAAGAGTCATCCCAGAAATCTCTGGAGCACATGACTTTAGTTCCACCTATGTCCAAGGAATTGACGACCCCTGCGCATGGCCACTGCAAGTTAGGGGGCCTGCCTAGGATGTGGTGGGGTTTGACAGTGGGCTCTGTTAAGGTGATTATACAATAAGTCCCGTGGTGAATTTTAAATTCACCACATGTTTTCCACTCCCATCTTTAATAGGTAAAATACGACATAATACTTTTCATACAGTGCTGAAACTGAAGTCGATTGTATAGCATAAGTAAGCAAATGATTCTACGGTTGTATCACCATTGTGTGCATTGTTGTTCTCTAAATCCGTGCCCTTGAAAATCGACTGAAAAAAGCACATGGTTTCTAAGATGGCCGATTTGTGGCTTTGTTGTATAACCACCTTAAACCTCTACGAAAAGCTGCATGCATCCGTAAGCAGGTCCTATCAAAGCGACCGTGCGCCGCTCAAAACACACTGGCCCAGCCCAGGAGCATCTACAACGGCAACTTCAACGGACACGAGCGGAAATCGTGATATCCAACGAATCTAGGGCTGACAGTTGTGTCAGGCCACTCCTTGAGTAAAGCCGGGTGACACCGTCTGAAAATGGCCTGCCTTCCGTACCGTAAAACCGTAGCAAGCCTTGGGGCACGCCGTCCCAATCCAGCCATCTGGCTTAACCAACCAGATGGTAGTAGGACCAATTGATTCATTCCTGGCTTACGCCGATCCGGCTCTGAACACCGAGATGTCAACCCCCACGCGGCCTCACTGCATCAGCAAAGATATCCATGGGATCAAGAAGGCGACTATTCCAGTTGGGTTCGAGGGCAGCCCTAAGGGGAATAAGCAACGGAAGTGAACCCCTTCGCAAGGAAAGTTTTGGAGATCTCCACCCAACGCATTGGGTGCGAGAGAGATAGAGAGCGATAACGATATGCCAACGGTTGACAAGTAGCAGCACAATACAGTGAAGATAGGGTCAGGTGGCGTCCGGCTGAGCTTGACCGTAGTCATGGTGCAACTCGATAACATTATCGACTTCACCAATGACCGAGGCAATATGTCGAGGGATCTGAAGCTGAACTTGCTCAATTTGGTTCTTGCTGCAAAGCAGGGACAGGAAGTGCTTGCGGCTAGGGTGGAAGGCTGTGGTAAAGATTGCAGATTGCTGCCTTCTCCTTCCATAGTTCCACAACCATGGCACAGGAAGCGTTGGACTTTGCACAGAACGCTAAAAGGCGTCAGAAGAGCGCAAATCAGGAGAGCGGGCCACGGAAAAATCAAACATGGGTGAACTGCGTAAGAAGAAAGCAAGGACGAAACGAGCCAGTCGGCCACCGGAGCTCCGCTGAGGAGGGAAGCCAACCCGACCAAGACAACCAGCGGTCGGACGGTCGCTGGCAAACTGTAGTACGGAAACCGAAGGTGAAAGCGGCAAATACACGCCAGGCGAAACCCAGGTACCCGGCAGAACGTGGAACGTTATAGACGGAAGCGGAGACAGCAGACCCGCCTTTTTCAGGAGAAGAAACGCCACAAGGAGATGGAACAGCTGTGCCATCCTCAAGAAACACGCAAGCCGCGAGCCGAAATGTGCAGGGATAAGGATGGAAGCATCTTGACGGACGAACCTATGGTGATCGAAAGGTGGAAGCAGCGCTACGAGAAACATTTGAATGGCGCTGAGAGTACAGACAGACAGACAGACAGTGGCATTTCCGAATCTCACCTTTACACAGAGCTCTAATCAGTCAGAGGGTTCAGCAGATACACCAAATTCGTATCCGCTTCTTTCCTAATTAATAAGCGCTCTGGAGCTTGGAGATTCATGTCGTTGGCTTCGAAAACCAGCCTAAGATTGAGTTACGTTTGCTACAATTTACTCCATTAACTCCATCCAAAAGGAGCAAAAAATGGGTCATCTAAAAGCAAATTATAGTCGTTCCATAAGTGTTAACAAGAATAGTAGGAACTAGAGCACAGTGTTGTAGATCTTATTCCGTAATGCAACACGAAAAGTGACTACTCAGCATTACAGGCTCCGTTAACTGCCTGGCTAAATGTTTCACTCCCCAGACCATTCATTCCCTCAGCATGGGTCGCCTGACAGCTTGGGATTCGGGGTTAAGACGTCATAGGTTGTCAGCTTCAGTGTTGCACCGAGCCTGGCGATATGGCCGGATTTACACCGTTACGCACTACTTCAGAGTATCCATATCCCAGCGTAACGGGTCCACCATCCGTTCATTGATTTCAAGGCGGCATACGACAGTATAGACCGCGTAGAGCTATGGAAAATTATGATTTACAACAGCTTCCTGGGAAGCTTTTTTTACCAGACTGAATAAAGCAAAAGTGGATGGTGTATAAAACAGTGTGAAGATTTCGGGCGAACAATTCAGTTCGTCTGAATCGCTTTGGGGACTCAATACAAGGTGATGGACTTGCCTGCCTGTTTTTCAACATTGCGCTAGAAGGTGTCACGCGGAAAGCCTGGTGTAACAGCCGGGGCACGATTTTCAACAGATCCAGCCAATTTATTTGCGCATCATCTGTGGAAGTCGGGCCTACTAAGGGCTCCAGAAGAAACTACGGTCAAAAAAAGATTCACCACCGCACCAAATATGCCATGTACAAGACGCTGATACGGATATGAATCATGGACAATGCTCGAGGAGGACTTTTGCTTCGAGTTAATTTTTTTTTTTCAAAATAATAATTTAAATTTTCTTAAAATGCCAGAGCAGTGTAACATTATTTACTTAATTTATGTGACGATGTGATCCACAAAGAGGAATATTGAAATTATAGATGATTCCAAATAAACGAATTGTTTACATACAGAATGTACGCTTAAAACCGTATTTGAATACTAATCTGCGCATCAAAAAAGCAACTATAGTGCACACATTTGAGCTCGAACATAACCTGTCGAGGCGTTTATACAAGTATTTATCAATCAGCACGGAGGCGCCTGTGCTTAAATTCTGAGTCCAAACATGACCAGTATAGAGGCGCCTGCAGTGGCAAATTTGAGTCCAAACATTGACCAGCATGGAGGTGCCTGCAGTAAAAATTTGAGTTCAAACATAACCTGACGCGATGAGAAAAAATCTTTGAATCTCCGACGCAGCGTCTGACAAGGCGTTGAAGTCGAAGGTTGTTGATACCCTAATAAATAAATCACTGTAATCCTTCAATACTACCGTTCATACTGTAGTTAGTCCGACGAAATGGCATTCTTAGCATACCGTTATTTGGAAGTGCCCTCGGCTGTACATTGATGTTTATTTGCTCCAAAATATCGTTGTCGATATATTCGGCCTTGCGAAACAACTGTAAATTCAGTACGGCCCTGCTGTGGTGCTACGGTGATTCCTTCGCAGCTCCAGATCGATATGCCGATAGCAGATTTTGCAACTTCTGTCAGGCGTAATGGATCTCTCCACGGTAGTTCACGCAGAGCAAATCAGTAGGAAACGTCGTTGCACGGACTTCACGATTTCATCTCTGCACCGTTCATTGGGATTCCGAACGGGCGCAGGAATACTCCAGTAGGGGAAACTGGACACACATGATCCCCACTTTTGTTTAGCATATTTCTAGATGTAACATGGGCAGATTTGCACGCTCTTTTGATGGACTTGATAAAAGAATTCTAATAAGCCGTTCTCAAAAACGTCATTGGAAGCTAAATTATTTGTTCATGAATGTTACCTAAAAATCGATTTTTAAGCTGAAAGATAGAAAATTTGGAATTTTCAAAACTTGCGGGAGACTTGATCTCCCATATAGGGGGGAATTGATTCCCTTTATGAACTGGAACATGCTTAGGTTCTTTCAAGTCTAATGAAAGGTTGAATTGAAATCTAGCTCTCAAATCCTAATGTAATTCTTCTTAGGTCTGTCGTAACATCAGTCGCGAAAAATTAAATATTGTTAGTATTAAGTAAGGCAAGTATTTCAGTTCTCGAATAGAGTACATAGTGACAGGATAGAATGTCTTCGCTATAGCAACATAATTTGCATGGTGATGATGCAAACTGCAAAACCATTCACTCCACTTAAAGACAGTAAGACTATAGTCATATCACGACAACCATGATGTTCCTAAAAGGATCTCTCTTTGTGATTGATACAGCTAAGTGATACTCAAACATGGTTGATCCATACATAAATGTATAAATATATATTTTAGAATATTATTATTCTATTAAATCTCTGAAATAATTGGCCACACTGCAAATGCCATGGCCAATAATAAATATCCCTGAGTACCTGTTTTGGGACCAATAACAAAAGAGTGTGATACCGCCATCGGAGGTGACAATGGGTCTGAGGGTGAGAAATGGGCTCATCAATGTTGCCTTCACCGGCAGTCTAGAGGTAGTAGAGCAAAATTGTTCAAAAAGGTCTCTTGTATTATGGTCTTCTTGTCCTCAGATGCATTCAATCTATTCTACAAGCATTCTAAGTACATCGAGATCGCCAGACTACTATCAATACCACAACCGTGATCATACCAGCATGCTGACTTCATACATCAATATGGTACTGTCACGCATCATCATTGTTGTAAAAAAGTGTTATTACGCTACACAAATGCGATAAACGACTGACCAAAAGTTGTTGAATGAGCCTATTATTGAAACTTCTTTAAGAAGATTTACAAATAAAATGGTGATTGTAAGCAAACTTCTCCTAGTTCAAACGGAAAAAAATAATGCCAGAACGAACAATACTGATTTGCTAAGCCCCTGTGATTTGTCATTGAGTATTTTCAAAGCTTAATTTACACTCTTTTTCATTGAAAATAATATTAAAATGCATTTAATAAAACTAATCAAAACTTAGTATGTTCATGTTCAACTACACTTTTTCTATTAATGCAAATAAGCCTCATTGAGAAATTCAAATTGCGCGTGTATTGTCTTTTCGATTGACAAAATTAAAGAGAAAATTAAAATTATTTTATACTTTTTTCATAACTCAGAAAAAGAATTTCAAAAATTAATTGAAGTTACATACAATACAATAATATGCGACGGTATACAACAAACGCCTTAATATATGCAATATCGGGACTGGCAAGTGTGTCCAAACTGTGGGGGGATCAAGTGTGTCCATGTTGAGTATTTATCTTGTTTTTTGTTTCAGTATATTCAATGGAAAAGCCAAAGCAATAGTTAATTGAGTGAATTGTCTATTCAATTCTACAATAATACAAACTTTGTCCAGTAAAAAAATTTGGTACGTTTTGCTGACATATTCAAAGTTATTAAACTTTTCTCTCCTTTGAAGAAAAAAAAGGATTGAGAATGCTTAAATAATAAAACCTCTAAAAACTCATATACATAAAGTAACTAATATCAAATGTTACTCAGATTCAATATTCTTGTCTAACGGATCTCGTTTGAACATATCACTGGTATACAAATGTGATTAGTTTTCGAGAAAACAGGGGGGGATCATGTGTCCCCGGGGATCATGTGTGTCCAGTTTCCCCTATAGACCGCACCAGTGAGCAAAACAGATACTTCAGAAGTAAATGTCAGAAAATTCTTTGGCCAAAGAAAGATAAAGCCCAGGTTTTGGAAGTCTTTCTGCTTTACAACGTACGAGATGTGCATCTTGTATCGTTAGTTGAAAACTAAAATTACGCCCAAGTCTTTGACACATGAGTTAGTCGTTCTATTCTAAGTATTCTGGGGTGCGTATAGGCCAAAATGGTTGCTCCAGGGCCTTATGGAGTTCCGAACACCCCTCTTCTCAAGGCAGGAATCATTGCGAACATCTATGCAGAAATGTCTCATGACTGTAGTAGTTTTCCCGGTAGATGGAAAAGCGCAGAAGTTGAGTTCTCTAAGCTTAAAGAAAGCCAGGAAACCGTCTGAATTAATACTTGTTGACGGGCAGCGAAGTTGCTGGAGAGGATCATCCTCAAAGGCTGACGCCTGCACTCAGAGTGGTACGGGCGGCCTCTGCAAGCAATCAGTCTCGTTTCATAAGGATAAGTCCGTTTGACGTTGACAGCGTGGTAAAATACCGCTTTACGAGATAGCGATCCGAAATGTAAAAAGGCGAGGGTATATTATATATTTTCTAAGCTTATTTTCAGAACCGTAAACTATTATACGACACCGATGCCAGTCAGAGAAGTGTTCCAATTAATACCGCAGTAGTACCGCAAGGCTCATTATTGGACCCGGTTGATTATGGAATATTATGTACGGCGGACTTCGAAACTAAAGTTCCTCTGGATGTCAAGAGATCGTCGGCTACTTGCGCCTATAACCTTAGAAGTCTACGGGGAATCAATTCTTGTGGCAGCATACGCGATCAACACACTGGCGGATTGGAAACTTTTCTAGTATTTTGTCCCCATCCAAAACCTCAGATTGGTCCGGGTTGTCTGAGGGTATGTTAATGCATTTTTTCTTCTGCTTGTCGCAATATTTAAGTGACATTTACTTCCATCATGTTTTATCCTTTTTCCCCAGAAAACTAGAACTAGTATGCTGACCAATGCTGGCTGATCGTGAGATATACTGGCAGAAATATGCGGCTTATTTCCAAACGGTCTGGGATTGGCTCTGAACATATCTAACTTTCTGCGGATCACCCAGAAATCTATTACAAAATTGGGCTAATGAGCCGATTGGCTGGAATTTGCTTCCCTCTCCGCTTAGTGCTTAAACCAGGTTTAAGCGTGTGGGTAAACTTACCGTTGATCTTGGGCAATCACGACACCCTCAGCGGAATAGTGTAGCCACCTCTTGGACCAGATACTGTCCTGTTGTGCAAATAGCCGCCATCCTACAGATCCGTTCCGGGTCTCACCTGAATTGACGACAGGAACGTTGAACGGATCGAACAGGAGGATGACTGCCATAGCAACTGCTAAACAAGATGTGTTACAGTGGTTAAAATTCAATTTGTGTTACTAGCACTTGGCTTCTTCTTGTTTGTCTCTCTGATAGGACCATAGAACAGCGTCCACACAAAACGTGGTTACAGGCTTGCTTTTTGTTGGCGCAGATGAGGAACTTTGGTGCCTTATCGCATTCCTGCGCCTTGTGCTCTTCCTCACCATAACGTACGATGACATAGGTTACTACGGTCTGGGCCCATACAGTCGTAGGACTTGTGCCCCGACTCTAAGCACGAATAGCACTTGTTCACTGACGGCGGCTGGAGTTTGCTTACTGGGTATACTGACCAGCTGATCTTCAACTTCCATTCTCTATGACTTTTTTTTGCTTCCGTGACTGATCTAAGGTCGGCTACCTGCGTGCCGAAGGTGCCGCCTCTTAGGCGTCCAGAGGTCTTCTCAACATCTGTGCCGCATTGCTCTCTGATGGCAGAGACGACATCGTCCGCGTTCGTACCCTCGTCCAGTTGCTTGAACTGGAGGGTCACTTCCGCCCCCAACGACCTCACATTGACGTCGTCACCCAAGATGTCTTGGGCCAACTTCCTATAGTCCGTCCCACTAGCTTGCGCTCCGCGTTTCAGAATCAAGATCATTTCACCGGTCTTGGTGCGTCTAGCGCTTTGCATGTCCTAACCTAGCACCGAAAGCTTTTCTGCCGCCCGCATCGATTTAAGGACTTCGCGTACTTTTTCTTATCTGTTTTCACCAACAAGGCCTCGTCTTTATCCTTTGCTTTCTTTGCAGGTCGAGATACGCTCGACTTCCGCTTTGCCCTACTGACCAGCTGCCATGAATTTTCGGTCCCTTGTGCCGATGGCACTGGCCGGCAGGTACCCTCTTCCGGCCAGGCGACTTGCGTCTGGTTGGTACCTTCACCTTTTTTGCCGAGAAGTCGCCATCTCGGGTCGACGCCCCATGTATCCCAATCTGTTCTGTCCAGACAACGTTTGGCCTTTATGGTCGCACGTCGTTTGGCTTTGCTCTGTGCGCCTTCGCCGGATTGCTGCCTTAGTTGTTTCGGGTCGGCCAATGAGGCCGTCAGGGCGAAATCAATCGCCTTTTGGGCCATACTCGCTCTTCCTAGGAAGCAGAAAGCATCAGTTTGTGAACTTTTGTCGGCCTTCTCTCTTCCCACCACCCTGATAAACGCGTCCTGTTCTTATCCTGCGACTCGGGCGAAGCATCCGAAGGTTCTGTTTCAGTTCTTTACTGATGTTCTGCCTTGCACTCGTGAACTCGATGATATTATCGAGATGCTCGGCGACCACCCGCATCCCGTAGTCACTTGCCGAGCGTGTTTATAGGGCTATACCCCATCACTGCTGGGGAAACTCTGGGGCTTACTTATTAATTTTTGAATCACTCATTATTGTTAGGCCCCCCATGTGACTGTCGTCGAATCCTACTGGAGTAGTCGCCCTCAAAGATCCCATGGTTATCTTTGCATGCCTATCGGTATGCAAGGTGTTCATGCATTGGTTTATACTTACATGTTCAGAAAATTCATATCAGCGCAAGTCAGGAAACTCCCACCCAGCAGGAAAAGCTTGGTGCCAGGATTAGACAGGGAGCGTAAGGCCCGTCACGGACGGGCGGAAGACAGGCTAGCCATTAGCCAACTCGCCGATTCAAGTCAGAGTCACCCGGCTCTAAAATAGTAGAATGTACGACTGCCATCCTTCGCTTTAACAAAATTATAAAATCTAATTACTATAACTGCGATATCTTGTCGTTAACACGCGGTCAGAATGCCATAATCAGGACTTCACTGGTATTCATCATGGGCCAATTGACACTCCATAGGCCCCTGCACCTAGGAGTATGGCAAGGCAACTACAAAGCATCCGCCACCCACCCTCTGATGTATTCCTCAATGCTTCAGTACCTGGGTCTTTATTTATGATTTGTGGTTGTAGATTTTATTTTGGTCATGGAAGGCGCTTTATGGCGTTCTCATTTTCTGCCTTTGAAAACTATTTTCTCTCAATTGAAAACCATTTTCAATTTTTCCTGTATTTGAATTATTTTTTTGTGTAGGCCCCCTCTATTGCCCATGTGTGGTAACGCCCCCAATTTTCCCCGACTAACTAGCTTTTAGTTCACAACTACAGCACTGGGTACGAGACGGTATGGAGCACAGCGAGCGAAGTGGGCAGACCTGGTGCAAAACGACTTGGCGAGCGTGGTGCGCTTTCGAGGATGGAGAGATGCGGCCTCGAACCGTGTATTGTGGCGTCAAATTGTTGATTCAGTGTTATCTGTTTCTAATCTAATCTAATCTAATCGAACACATACGCAGCCAGAAAAAAATGAGTTAGATGACACCCAATAATTTTTCTTGTCAATATTGAGGCTCACAGCATACCAGTGATATGACATAAACTTCAAAACGGCCAGGCCCACTGCGTTGTGTTTGCCGCAGAGATGATTTTTCGAGATGTATCGTGTTCAAGAAGTCACTTCAACCTGATACATATCACGAATATATAGGGGTTGAAGGATGCGTGGACATACCGTACCATACACACCGCGTTCTTTTTAAGTTCTTATTTTGGTAGTTGTATATAAATATGTAGTGAAATTAATAACATTATAATAAGAAATAATAAGAAATAATATCAAATTTTATAAATATTTGTTGAAAATAACATCAGCTAGGAGCCAAAGTCAACCCGGGATGTACATGTCTTGTAGAAGAAGCTGGAAATTGTAAGGAATTAAATTATTATTTAGAATGTTATGAGTATCAGATGGCAGGTTATGTGCCAGGACGTCGTCTGCATAAAGGTTACATGGCAGGTTGTGAAGCTTTCATTCCTGGGATGTTTTGTGGTGTACTATGAAAATGTTAAATCATGAAAATATGAAGGTACATAATACAATAATATAAATATATAAAAGCATGGAAATATGGAAATTTTATAATATGAAAATAAGAACATAAAAATATAATGTAATAAAAGAATAAAAATTGCTACATGAAAATATAAAAATATGAAAACATGAAATTAAAAAATGAAGATACAAAAATAAAAGCATGAGAATATGAAAATATTGAAAATTTGAAAATATAAAAAGTGATTTTGAAAATATGACAATATGAAGATCTGAAAATAAGATAATATAAAAGTATTGAAACACAAAAATATATAACGTGGAAATATGAAAGTATAAAAAATATGAAAACGGAAACATGAAAATATAGAAATGTGTAAATATGCAAATTAAATTATAACAACATGAAAGAATAAAGATATGAGAAAGACAAAAAAATTAAAATATGAAAATTAAATATTAGAAATTATAACAATATGAAAATATGATAGCATGAAAAAAGAAAATACAAGAGATTTAAATGTGCAATTTGAAATTTAAAAATACAAAAGTATAAAAATATAAACATGTAAACAGGAATAACAAATGTGAAAGCATGAAAATATGAAAATATAAAAGCATCATAATGTGAGCATATAAAAGTAAGGTACACTGGGGGAAGTGGAAAAAGGGGGTAAGTGTAAAAATCGACTCGGAAAACAGAATTGTACATACTTTACAGTTTTTACCACATCATAACATTATGCAAGAATATACTTTTGATGCTCCCACTAACACTATGTTGAAATTTGTATAATACATACACTAACACAGTTAACGCTAGAACTATAATTTAAGGTTTCGCGAAAAGTTGATTTTTGCATTCATAAAATCAATTCTTATTTGCACCAATTGTCCCTTTTCAAGTGAATTTATATCACTGGTTACTATTACAATACAATTGAACTAATCCCATTCAATTTGTAGTGGTGTGTATCATAAAAACAAATAATTCAAAGATTTTACACTTACCCCTGGTATCAAACACTGCGGGGGAAGTGGATAATGCTCCAACAACGCAAATTTTTTCTTCCCTTCAGGATTTATTTCGATAGCTGTGAATCTTAATATGTTCCTGCTTTGTTATCATTGTGATTCCAGTGGTGATTGGACTAATATAAATGAGAAAATGCCTGTTTATTCCACGTATCGGTATTGATCAGGGATATAGCGCAGCTGTCAACCCCATACAAATGCACCGTAGTAAACATGATTTTGACATTTATGGAAATTGGACCGATGGATCGGGTCCACAGTTTGGGGGATTCTAACATTTTCGGTTTGTGAACGCTTAATTCAGTTGACTTTTTTTCCATGAGTTTCAACGGGGTTAACTCCTGTAAACGACTCGTTATTTTTTGGCGTGCACTACACGACTCAGAGAAATATATCATTTTTAAGTCATAAATCTATGTAAGTCAAGGAATAAAAAGAGTAAACATATTTAGGTATGTATTTTATGTTTGCTACGGTGATTTTTAATTTTGCTATACCCCTGGTATTGATGCCTTTCATAAGTTTTACATATGAAAAAAAAAGTAAAAAAAAATTAAAAATAGCACTGATAGGTAAATATATTATATATATAAATGTATTATATATATATATATATATATATATATATATATATATATATATATATATATAAATATATTATATATATAAATATATTATATATATAAATATATTATATATATAAATAATATAAATAAATATGAAATCATTCCACAAAAGATACTCAGAGCAATTATTGTATTGATTTTAGTTATATGAAACTACTCATCACAATTGAAGATCAAGGTAAAATGGGTTTTCCACTTACCCCATCCCACTGGGTTAAGTGGAAAAACAACTCCTTATTTTTAAATCTCTTTCCACAAATTTCAAGCGACCAAAATGGTATGAATTACCGCACAGTTGGTGCAAAATTGACTGTTTTTGATAGCCCATTTTGATTGAACCCATTTAGATCATTTAAACTGGTTTTACACTAATTCAAACATGCACTATCGATTTTTCCTTTTCCACTTCCCCCAGTGTACCTTATAAAAATAGTAAAAATATAAGAATATGGAAAATATAAAAATATTATAATATGAAAGTGTAATAACATGAAATCATATAAATATGAAAATACAAAACTACAAAATATACTATGTCTGAAACTTGATTATGCATATGTACAACATGTGATAGATTTAGTTCGGAAAAGGTATTGGAGGGTAACCGCTCCTTCGGTGGGGTTTGATCCCAAGACCCCTGTTCGCATGACAGGTGCTTTCCTTACTAAGCTACGAAGGACCTCCGTCGTCCACCGCAGCTTAGCGGGTACTGATGAAACCAAATTCCCAGCACCTGGTACCAGCCGATCTCTCGCAATACATTTTCAGAACTAACTCTCTCAAATGTATTTTTGTACACATGTCAACCAAGTAGGATGAGTATTTAGTATTGTCCGGCTCCTACACACTTGCTTCATCAGCAACGGCGCTCAATGAAGTAGGGTTGTGTGAGGTTGTGCCAGTTTGGTCGTCAGATCCCAACACGACCACACAAGCGAAGAGAGATCGCCACTCGAGATCAGTACATTCAAAGTTAAAAAATAAAAATATAAAAGTTTAAAAATATTAAAACATTAAATACCAAATAAGAAAGAGTAATGTTAAATTTAAAGAAATATGAAAAATATGATAATATAAAAACATAATAAAATAAAAATTTTAATACACAAAAATAATATACATAAAAGTGTAAGATTAGGAAGGTATAAAATACGTAACTGAAAAAATATACAATGTAAAAATATAAAATTATAAAAATATAGAAACTTAATTAAAATGTAAAAATATGAAAAATAAATATTGTGAAATAAAGAGGTGAGCCAGCCTAGGGCTGAAAGCCTCTAAAATAAAGACAATAATAATAATAATATAGTGAAATATGGAAAATGAGTATAATGAAATATGCAAAATAAATAAATTACTATAAATTATTTCGTGGACTAGAAACTAGTGATACTCATGTTTCCTTTCAAATCTCTGTCCAGATTGCTATCAGAAATCAAGGTGGGTTCATTTCATTTATTTAGTTAACATCTAAACAGATAACACTGAATCAACAATTTGACGCCACAATGCACGGTTCGAGGCCGCATCTCTCCATCCTCGGATACGCCCCACGCTCGCCAAGTCGTTCTGCACCTGGTCTGCCCATCTCGCTCGCTGCGCTCCACGCCGTCTCGTACCTGCCGGATCGGAAGCGAACACCATCTTTGCAGGGTTGCTGTCCGACATTCTTGCAACATGTCCTGCCCATTGTACCCTTCCGGCTTTACCTACCTTCTGGATACTGGGTTCGCCGTAGAGTTGGGCGAGCTCATGGTTCATTCTTCGCTGCCACACACCGTCTTCTTGCACACCGCCAAAGATGGTCCTAAGCACCGTCTCTCGAATACTCCGAGTGCTTGCAAGTCCTCCTCGAGCATTGTCCATGTTTCATGTCCGTAGAGGACAACCGGTCTTATTAGCGTCTTGTACATGACACATTTGGTGCGGTGGCGAATCTTTTTCGACCGCAGTTTCTTCTGGAGCCCGTAGTAGGCCCGACTTCCACAGATGATGCGCCTTCGTATTTCACGACTAACGTTGTTGTCAGCCGTTAGCAAGGATCCGAGGTAGACGAATTCCTCGACCACCTCGAAGGTATCCCCGTCTATCGTAACACTACTTCCCAGGCGGGCCCTGTCGCGCTCGGTTCCGCCCACAAGCATGTACTTTGTCTTTGACGCATTCACCACCAGTCCAACTTTTGTTGCTTCACGTTTCAGGCACAGTACAGTTCTGCCACCTTTGCAAATGTTCGGCCGACAATGTCCATGTCATCCGCGAAGCAAATAAATTGACTGGATCTGTTGAAAATCGTACCCCGGCTGTTACACCCGGCTCTCCGCATGACACCTTCTAGCGCAATGTTGAACAACAGGCACGAAAGTCCATCACCTTGTCTTTACCCCGGCGCGATTCGAACGAACTGGAGTGTTCGCCCGAAATCTTCACACAGTTTTGCACACCATCCACCGTTGCTTTGATCAGTCTGGTAAGCTTCCCAGGGAAGCTGTTCTCGTCCATAATTTTCCATAGCTCTACGCGGTCTATACTGTCGTATGCCGCCTTGAAATCAACGAACAGATGGTGCGTTGGGACCTGGTATTCACGGCATTTTTGAAGGATTTGCCGTACAGTAAAAATCTGGTCCGTTGTCGAGCGGCCGTCAACGTAGCCGGCTTGATAACTTCCCACGAACTCGTTCACTAATGGTGACAGACGACGGAAGATGATCTGGGATATCACTTTGTAGGCGGCATTAAGGATGGTGATCGCTCGAAAGTTCTCACACTCCAGTTTGTCGCCTTTCTTGTAGATGGGGCATATAACCTCTTCCTTCCACTCCTCCGGTAGCTGTTCGGTTTCCCAGATTCTGACTATCAGTTTGTGCAGGCAAGTGGCCAGCTTTTCCAGGCCCATCTTGATGAGCTCAGCTCCGATACCATCCTTACCAGCTGCTTTATTGGTCTTTAGCTGTTGAATGGCATCCTTAACTTCCCTCAAGGTGGGGGCTGGTTGGCTTCCATCGTCCGCTGAACTGACGTAGTCATCTCCTCCGCTGCCTTGACTTTCACTGCCTGTACTCTCAGCGCCATTCAGATGTTCCTCGTAGTGCTGCTTCCACCTTTCGATCACCACACGTTCGTCCGTCAAGATGCTCCCATCCTTATCCCGGCACATTTCGGCTCGCGGCACGAAGCCTTTGCGGTTGCGTTGAGCTTCTGATAGAACTTGCGTGTATCTTGAGAACGGCACAGCTGTTCCATCTCCTCGCACTCCGCTTCTTCCAGGCGGCGTTTCTTCTCCTGAAAAAGGCGGGTCTGCTGTCTCCGCTTCCGTCTATAACGTTCCACGTTCTGCCGGGTACCTTGCTGCAGCGCGACCGCCCGCGCTGCGTCCTTCTCCTCCAGAATCTGTCTGCACTCTTCGTCGAACCAATCGTTCCGTCGACTTCGACCCATATACCCGACGTTGTTCTCCGCTGCGTCGTTAATGGCTGCTTTAACTGTACTCCAGCAGTCCTCAAGAGGGGCCCCATCGAGCTCACCCTCTTCCGGCAACGCTGCCTCGAGATGCTGCGCGCGTATGCAGTGGCGACATCAGGTTGCTTCAGTCGCTCTAGGTCGTACCGCGGCGGTCGTCGGTACCGAACATTGTTGATGACGGATAGTTTTGGGCGCAGTTTAACCATCACCAGATAGTGGTCAGAGTCGATGTTAGCGCCACGATATGTCCTGACGTCGATAATGTCGGAGAAGTGCCGTCCATCAATCAGAACGTGGTCGATTTGTGATTCTGTCTGCAGTGGTGATCTCCAGGTGTACCGATACGGGAGGCTGTGTTGGAAGTAGGTGCTGCGAATGGCCATATTCTTGGAGGCGGCGAAATCAATTAGTCGTAGGCCGTTTTCGTTCGTCAGCCGGTGAGCGCTGAACTTTCCAATAGTCGGTCTTCAAATCTCCTCGGTTGGCGTTCAAATCTCCTATGATGATTTTGACGTCGTGGCTTGGGCAGCTGTCGTACTCACGTTCCAGCTGCGCGTAGAATGCGTCCTTATCATCATCAGTGCTTCCGGAGTGTGGGCTATGGACGTTGATTATGCTGAAGTTGAAGAACCGGCCTTTGATCCTCAACCTGCACATTCTTTCATTGATCGGCCGACCACCCGATCACGCGCCTTTGCATATCGCCCATCACTATGAAAGATGTTCTCAGCTCGTGTGTGTTGCCGCAGCTCTGGTAGATGGTATGATTACCTCTAAACGTTCGCACCATTGATCCCTTCCCACAAACCTCCTGCAGCGCTACGATGCCGAATCCACGGTCCTTGAGCACATCGGCGAGTATGCGTGTGCTCCCGATGAAGTTGAGAGATTTGCAGTTCCACGAACCGAGTTTCCAATCGCTAGTCCCTTTTCGTCGCAGTGGTCTTCGCCGATGGTTCCGGTCCGTACTCTCTTGTTGATTGTTCGTTGCTTATGATTTTTTAAAGGCTGGCTTGCAGGGCCTGACACCAAACCCCCTAAATTTCCGGAGGACCATTCCTCCTTATTTCCGGTGGACCATGGCGCCCCTAACATGGAGAACAGACGCTGTTGTGAGCCGATCCTGACATGGAGAACAGACGCTCAATAAAA
Source organism: Armigeres subalbatus (assembly GCF_024139115.2). Classification (NCBI taxonomy): domain Eukaryota; kingdom Metazoa; phylum Arthropoda; class Insecta; order Diptera; family Culicidae; genus Armigeres; species Armigeres subalbatus. The sequence goes on from NC_085139.1 coordinate 192,958,995, forward strand.
TTTGCACCTCCGGAGAGGAGCAAACCCCCCTTCCCTGTCAGCATACGACCATAGTTCCCACCGGGGTTGGTTACCCGATCTTCCCTAAGGTTGCTCGTATCCCGGCCAGCACCGCGGGGAGGTAGGGATAGGAGTTGCTGGGTAAGAGGCTAAGGACCGCGAGATGGGGTCTATTTTATTCCTTCAGGTACGCGAAGTACCAATGGTACGCTTACCCAGCATTTGCCGTGCCAAATCAAGGTGCGTGTAGTCCTTAATTTCAATCTAAGACAAAAATGACAAAAGCATTAGAATAACTATTCCTGGCCACTCTTATCTGTACCGTTACTAGGGAGAAAAGGAACAAGTACCACGGAGTTGGATATTGGGAAGGTATTCGTTGGGTCAGGATTTGCCTGTAGCTGGCAATGTGACTATGGTAGAACTTACCCCGTAACACACCACGAAGAGGTATCTACCCAGCGTTACGGGTCTGTTGATTCAGTGTTATCTGTTTAGATGTAAACTAAATAAATGAAATTAAGTTATCATTTTACACTAGTCCCCAGTGTTTGAATTCCAAATTGTTGCTTCATAATTTAAATGTACCAGTAAATGTTACGCTTGAAGTTGAAATCAGTGTCTAATGTTCGAGCACTGTGCGAATCAGATAATGCCTGATGGGCCGCACTCGCGGTGACAAATTATCGACCAGCCTGAAAAATTTGTCCAATACGGAGTTCGATCAGGGTCATATCTAGACCAACATTTGAACAAATCTTGGTTTTATCTTGCAGATGAAAATTTCGATTAGATGAATAAATTCTCAATAACTTCTTGCGTGATCCATTATGTAGGGTAAGACGGTATAATGCGCCCCACCTGGCCAAAACGCCCCCCTTTGATTTCTAGAAATCTATAACTAATTTAGGGTCGAAATCAGTTGGTACCTATAAGTATTTGTAAACCCATCATGTTTGTTTGCTCAACATTCTGGAGTGACTCTAGCATACTGTCCACAAAACTTGCACTGAAACACTCAGTTGGGCAACAAAATTACTTTTCTCAGTGGTTAATATGATATAAAATTGCTTCCATCTTCAAAAATGTAACGATTTTCGAAAACATGTTTCACTGGCCAAAACGCTCCAGTTTAGGCAGGACGATATGCCCTTACCTACTGGACACAAGCGCAGCGAGCCTGCTGCAGTTGCTTCCAAATTGTATGGAAAAAATTGAAATATAATTCACACCTGCTTAAATGAACCTATTTTGGTTTTTTATGTCAAGCGCATAAGAATTTGTAATCTTTTTATAATGGGATTGATAAAATACTAATAAAGGGCTATGAAACGTCTTTGGGTAAGGTGGGGCGTATTGCCCAGGCACTTTTTGAAATTCGTTTTTTCACAACTTTTCAAAAAAGCTTTATTACGAGTTATCTGTAACACTTTCATATGACTACTCACGGGCAATGCATTTGCGACTTCCTGGACTACCAAATAACACAAAGTTTGCATGAATTGCGTTGAAAAGTAAAAAGTTATCAAGGAGTTGCCTTAGGGGGCGCATATTATACCGTCTTACCCTACGCTTTGGGATGAAATAGCTTGGATTTCTTGACTTTTGATATTTTCTCACTAAATTTTGACAAAAGAATATGCCACGTATTTTTTTGGTCTTCTTCCGATCATGGCACACTTCGTCCTCCTACACTGAACTCTGGATTCTATTCTTCCCTATTTTTTAATGCGCGAGAAAGGCACCACCTACACTAGGAGGATTAATCTGGGTTTTTCTAATTTGTTAACTTACATTTCGTGTTTTTAACCATATTATTAATCTCACTGAATTTCATCACTAAATATTTATAAAGGTAACAGTATTTCTGGGCATCTTTTGATGTTCTGAACATTTTAAAACACAATAAAAACAATAACATGATGGTTCAAATGCAAAATTCATGTAAAATTTGTTTTGCTGTAGCTTCAGAGATTTATAAAACAAAACCGGGGTAGATGCATCACACTGTAGATGTAGGATCAGCTAATTAAACCACTCGTAACTGTTTGTCATCGCCGTCTTCATCATCGGATATTTCATGGCAATAAGCGCCCATAAAACATGCCCGTTTGTTTGTGCGGTAACGGAGAGAAATTTCAAAAGTTTTGCTTAGTAAAATTGCAGCAACTGTCTGCCATAAAGAGCAATAAACGAATGTTTTGGGTCTGCTGGTCGGGGAAACATTAGGGAATTTGGCTGGGCGCGTGAGTGGAGGGAAAGTTTATAATATGTACCACAGGAGTGAATTATGTATACGAGGTTCATCATTCCTGGAAATTGGGATGCGGAAAAGAAAAGCGGGTCGATGACACGGGTATGCTATAATCGTAAAATTTTCATAATGATTATCAGGGAGGTTCGAGTGATGCATAGCATATTATCATTTTTCAGCAATACTCATTGTTGGCCATCCGCACATTCTCGTTTGTAAAAAATAAACGATTTCAAACGAATTAGGTTTCGAACGCCAATAACGAGGCCCCTAATTTAGGAATGAACTTTAGAAAGAATATTCCTTAAGTATATACTATTCATGCCTTTTTCATATTATTGATATAGTGACTAAGTCAAATGGCTTTGATACACCGATCTTTCTTTACAGGAGAGGACTGAATCACTGTTTCTTGGCAACAACACCATGTATCAAGTGAAATAGAAAGGGAGCTTTAAAATTAAACTCAAAGAGCTATATATATATATTTCTAAACCCATTGGTATAATGAGAGCCTTGTTAGAAAAGACATCTGTGCAAGTAATCAAACAGACAAATACAAGGTTGAGGAATAAATCATCAATTAAAATGATACTATTTTTAATCAATTTATTCGGTACAGATTCAAACAATAAGATGCCGAGGAGCTGAAAATGGAATTTTCAATTTAATAAAATACATAATATAGGAACAGAAGGCATCAACGATAACAAAAAATCGATAGGTTATGAAATAATCCCAACAATCTACTCGTGGTTGACTTCCGTCGAGGACCTTTCCTGTCAACGGAAAGTACACTTCTTCAATCCCAACTCGATTGTTTGGCGTTAAAATAGCAGAAAAAAAACCCGCAGCGTAGAAAACATACAAAGTGTGCTCCACTCTGGAGAGAAAAAAATCGCCTATCCATGGACACTGAAAAGGGCGACGGATAACGGACGACTACAATGCCAAACGAGCCAAACGACGTGATTATTGCTCCCGGGCCATAATTGTCCTTCCGTTTCAACAATTTTTATTCATACCTCCACACCGGGCGTCTGCTGACCAGATCCGGGCAACCAAGAGGGCACTCCACTGTCACCGAAGAGGGTCCTCGACGGCAACGATGACGTCCACGGCCACGTCGGGCATCCCACGGAGGAATGGGAGATTTCCAGATCAGATAACCGCATCACATTCGGTCGGACGGTTGGGTGCGCGCTCGGTGGACGACATCCTCTCAATTACCGAAATTGTCCCTTCTGACCACATGCTTGCTCGCTGCTGCGACGGCGATGCCGACCGTGGGGACATACGCGACGACTCTTGCCAGGTCAGCAAAGTTCGTCTTTTTTTCCTACTGTTCTATTTCGGACAAGAACGGCTCCTGGGAGTCGGCTCGGTTTTGGCCACGATGAACGAGGACGATAGCCATAGAGAGGATCATTGCTTTTTAATTAAATGTTAAATGCTAATGGATGCCATATTTTACTCTAACGCACTTAACATTTAATTACCGGGAATTAAGAGATTTACTTTTCTCACTCACATGCGATGGCGCGAAAGCGGATTGGAAATGCGAATCGGAATTGTGGAATGAATGACGATGGAAAGGGGAGTAAGCAGTTTGCTGAAATGGCTGGGCAGGTCGCTGCTAAGAAGATTTCTTTCGTTGCCGAAACTTTGCTCTCCAGCATTAATGAAACCGTCCGATTTGTTGGACCAGAGCCTGAGGAAATGAATAAGAATTGTTGTGATTTATGGGATACTTTTTTCTACAATTTACTAGGGAAAGTGCACCGGTTTTGGCCAACTTAGTGCCTATTTTGGCCAACCCTGAAAAATACACTTTTTCAAAATAATCGATCAGTTAAAAGCAGCGTTGAATCGTGAGGGATATATCTCTTGTTGGAACTAATAAAACCCTCCCGAATTGCTTTATTTTTGGAGTTATTCGCAAAATTGGCCAAATTAGGAACATGGCCAATACCGGTACAGTTCCCCTAGTTAATAATGAAATCGTTGAAACCAGTGAGTTTTTTTTCACGCTTGTTTGGATTAAGCTGTTCGAATTTCTGTAGACAGACTGACGGAGTCAGAGAAGGTGGGGCACGTACATCCGCAAACCTTGGACAATCGAATACCACGTGTTCTGGAGTATTCTCTGCGTTAACACAAGCCGGGCTGAAAGGTGACAACGAATGGCCACAACGGTGCAAATATTGGCGAAAACAGGCGTGTCCGGACAAGAACTGTGTGAGGTAATAGTTCATCTATCCATGCTTCCTGTTCATATATGTCTACATATTGGGGATGATCCGATGAGTCCACCTTCCATTATCCGCATATTTCCACTCCTGCTGCCATTTGACCATAAAGTCCAGTTTTACCGTCATCCTCACATTACTGGTTCCACTCCGTTGGTAGCAATCGATATCCTCTGCTCCCGGAGATAACACAAACTGCCTCCGACGAAATGGTTCTGTATGCACTCGCGACTCGGATGACCATTGGGCGAAACACGCTATTCAACTTCCTGGGATTACGTCATTCGGTATGATCATGATCCTTGCTAGCGAACTAATCATTTTAGCCGTCTTTTCGCAATCTTTTCTTAATCATCAATATGTCATGCCCCCGACGGAAATCTGCGTCCGTTGAATCACTTTGCAGTGGCTGCAGCTTCATTTAGTTTTCTACTGCGTCGATTGTCTCCGCCACCAGCATATCCACCTCTTCCAGCGATTCACTGGTTTTCGTTAGAACAACATTTTCCGTGAGTCCGAGAATTTCCACGTCCACGTCCACAGCGTTGGGCCATGTAGGAGTCTTGTGAAATGCCGGTCGTAAACCTGACCGACTTACACCCCGAGTTCAAGAACCGATTGCCGCACCTCTTCATCCTGGACATTCTTTCGACAGCTTCAATGACTGTCCTGCATGCATCAAACATCGATCTGCCTTTTCAAAATCCGACCTGTTTTTTTCCATAAGCCGGGTTCGCCCTCCGTAAACCGCGTCAGCCGATTGAGGATAATCCTTTCCAGGAGCAACCCTAGAGTATCTAGCAGGCATACGGGCCTATACGATGCTGCATTCCCAAACGGATTCCTTGGTTTTGGCAGCAACATCAGATTTTGAATCTTCCACTTTTCCGAAAAAGATCCATCCACTAAATAGTTTTTTGCTGCACCATCCTGAAAAACCTCGGAAATGCTAAATGTGGTTCCAAATCGCGGTTTGGAACCACATTTAGAATTCCATCCGGATACCTTGTAACCTGCTCCCTTCACCTGGCAAGTGCGGTAGGTAATCAAAGCTTCCGTGAGTTGAGCATCTGATTACGCTCTCAGCCTTGCCAATCAACATAAGAGTCCTAGCCAAATTATCCATGTCGAATCATCACACTCCACAACAAACAACAGAACAATATCAACGGATCGATCGTTGTCAATTGTCGATCGATCGCGCCGCATACCTACTCACATGCTCCGCTGGGCGCATGCTGCTTAGAACCCACCACAATCGAATAAAACCACTCAACCATACCATCAAAAGGATCATGGAGTGATTACCATAAAACCACATCACCGGTTTTAGAAACCCTTATACGCTCACGTTCAACTCGATGTTTACTTCGATTCCACATAAATCTCAAGTTCATTTGAGATTCCTCTACTTGCTCACTACTCGATTATCTGCCGATAAAATTAACGCGATGCCATGATGAGCTAGTAGTTATTGGTTCAACGTCAAGCAGACCGGGACGGTTTCAGTGCAGTGGAAGCAAATTACATTTCTCGCTATATAGTTGCCGGGTATTGTGTGGTCTGACCGATGTGAGTCATCAGTAGTATACCAATGGCACTTTTATTATAACGATTGTTTTCTCTAGAACGAGGCAAAATGAAGAAAGTGATGGCTACAGCTAACATCGCGATGCGTAGCTAGTGGAATATTATGAGATCGGTAAGACGAGAGACCTCTAAACGTATCCCAAGAAAGTGTGTTACAAATCACCCACATTAAAGTGTTTTTCAAACGCCTATCAGGCCTTTCTTTGATCCAGGCATGCAGTTCGGTGTGGCATTTTTGATGATCCTGTTGAGTTGGTGGTGTGGTAGCAACAATGGTGTGCTAAGCAGCGGGATGACCGGCAAGGCGCCGGTGGTTTTCCCCTATTTCTGTCCGGACAGGCTGGATAGTTATGCTGACGCCGTGGGATACACTGCTACACAACCATCCACACCAACAGAACAGTAGGGTAATTAGGCTAAGTTCAACAATAAAAATGTAAGTACTCTTTATTTCACTCCATATTTCTTGTGAGACTAGAACTTTTCTTTTGGTTTGGGAAATTGGCTCGCTTAATTCTGCGTGGTGGTTCCGCTTTTCGAACCTGATTCCAGCTGCAGGTCAAGTATTAGGGTCGTGGGACCAATACTAGCTGCATCTGATCTAAGTTATCGTATCCTATTGTCTCCGAGTCTCATGCGCCCCCCCTCCGGTCAGAGGGGAGGTGACAACCTTTTCAAACTTTTCACCACTGATAACAGCTTGGAGACTTGCATACCTGTGTGGCGGCCACGTCGTAGGATCATGCTGCGGGAAAAGACCATCCTCGATGATCTTCAGCTTATTCGGACACATATCTACTGGTGTCTCTGGACCAGGGTTTGCAGAAATCGCTCTCAATAGATATCGAACAACGACAAAAGAAAGGCAGAAAGTTTTCCGAATCATAACAAGCCATGGTAACAAATTTTTCGAACTGTATACAAGTTCGAAAAAACAAAATCAGATAGGCAGCCCTCACAGAAAAGTGATGATTCTAGTTTTGTACTCCCTCATTTTGTGTTGTTTCCCGCACAGCAGTGCAGTGTAAAACAAATTGAAATGCATCATCAGAATCAGTGCTCCCCGCGTTCGGAACTTTTCAAAAGAAATATATCATGAGGTATAGCCTCCCGAATCAGTTCTTAACGTGATAGCTTGTGAAAAAGTCTGTCACGATATGCTTGTCATTTTTCTTTGCATACATCTATTGAAATAATTTAGAAATTTTAAATTTAAAACAAAGCACTACATCCGTTCATGGCTGCTTCTCATGCGAAAATGAACAAAGAACCAATGATACCCGAGATAGGAAAAGGCGCTTTGTTGTCTATCTTATGACGATCACGACCTTTTGCAGTACTGGTGATACTTAAAATAACCGATTGATTTTCAATAATTTGCCTTCCCAGTCACAAACAGTAACAAAACCAAATCAGAATCTTGAGCAACTTATATAATAATTATATGTAACATCTTTGTTGGCGAACGTACGCCAGTACCAGCATGCATGATCGGTTTGACATGTGCCTCGACATTCGATGCTATCTGCCCACTAAAGTTTGCATTCGTAGATGCAATCCAGTTCCGCGTTCTGGCCAATGAACCATCTGCTCCACGAATGCTTTTTTTACCTTTAAGCTTCCTTTGCTGCGATTGCTTGTTGTCGCTCTGCTTCACACCGCTCAACGTTCCGCATATCCTCCAGCATTTGAAACTTTCGCTTAGGGAGGGCTTGTTAAGAACGACTCGAAAACACCGATGGCGCTTTAGATCCGTTTCGAGACGGAGATGCAATCCATTGCAGCGAAGTGACGAACGGTTTGACTCATTCGCTGCCAGCGATAAGCCTTGTTGATTAGCTGTTATCTCGGATCACTGCGGCTGATGTTGTTGCTGTGGCTGCTGCCGGTACGATTTGGATGACTGTCCCGATGGACCAAATCTTGCTTGAAGCAAAGCCCTAGTAGAACTGGTTTCCTGGATAACTTTCGCAGACTCGCATTTGGCTCAACTCCAGGGAAAATTCTCTATCTGCTTATCGTATCTATCGGCGAGGGGTACAGCGACCGATCACATAGAGAGGCCACAATAGTAGAGGCGCGCTGGCGTACGTTCGCCAACAGTCTCCCCTGGTACGTGGTATCTACCTATATTTCCGTTAACGAACGTCAATAAGCCAGGCAAGATCCGAATGGTGTGGGACGCCGCTGCAGTAGCCCACGGAATATGTCTTTACTTCGTGCAACTCAAAGTACCGGATCAACTCAGCGAGCTGTTTACCATACCGGGTCGTTCTAACTGGAGATGTGCGCGAAATGTTCCTGCAAGTGCTCATGCGTCCGGAAGACCAGCAGTGCCTCTGGTATGATGAAGATGGGGCCCTCTCCATATACGTTTTCCAGCTGCTCCCCTAGCAGCGCCCAGTTCGTGAAAAACCTGAACGCCGAGCGCTTCAAGGGGGATTATACAGCGGCGGTTGAAGGGATCCAGAAACGGCACTACGTTGACGACATGCTGGTGAGTGTAGCAACAGAGAAAGAAGCTGTTGAACTCGCATTGCAAGTGAAAGAGGTACACGCAGATGGCGGCTTCGAAATCCGTAATTTGATCAGCAACTCCAAACGCGTCGTCGGTTCAACCATGAGTACGTCCTGGAATGCAATTTAGTTCCCGCAAAAACCAGAGTAGCGCCGTTGAAATATCTTTCTATTACCCGACTGGAGCTTCAAGCTGCATTGATTGGATTTCGCCGACTCGAATACTATCCGAGGCCCTCACGATCCACATTACCCTTCGAGTCTTCTGGTCCGACTCCCAAGATGTCCTGTGCTGGATCAGATTAGATCAGATCACCGCCGTTACCATTTGTAGCGTTTTGGGAAATTCTCGAGCTGACGGATATGACTGAATGAAGGTACGTTCCCACGGATTTGAACGTTGCGGATGATGGCACAAAATGGAAAGGACTTCCAAATCTAAAACCTCAAGCCAGATAGTTCAACGGCAAACAATTTATCTATCTCGCAGAAGATCATTGGCCACGCGCATCGAAAGGCTCACGAACCACCGACCTCGAACTCCGTCCTAGTGCAATGGCACACTTCACCGCATGCGATCCCTTCGTACAACTAAACGACGTTTTCAATTGGGGTCGATTAGTTCGAGTCGTTGCGTTTGTACAACGTTTCTCCAATAATGGCAAATTGAAGCGCTTGAAGAAGTTTATAATCAGCTGCCCTGTTATCCCGATGAAGTCGCTCTTCTCCAACGACCGCAGCATGAGCCGACGCTACCGCTTAAAACACCGTTACCAAAAACAAGTCCGCTGCACCAAAAATTACCTTGGCTGGACCAGAATGGAGTTTTGCGAATGCGAGCCAGCATCACCAACTGCGATTACGCAACCGAAGACGCCAAACATCCAACTATCCTTCCACTTGACCACCCAACCACCAAATTGGTTATTGCACATTTCCACCAAAAATTCCACCACCAGAACCTTGAAACCGAACGAAATTAACGAAATTCGACAGAAATACAGTATTCCGAAGCTCCGCACAGCCTTCGCCAACGTCCGAATAAACTGCCAACGCTGCAAGAACCACCGAGTCATTCCAAGAGTGCCAATCATGGCAGATCTACCGGCAGCTCGACTTCATGCCTTCGCACGCCCCTTCACCCATTCCTTGTTTGTCGGGTGAAGATCACTGCGTCCAGATTTTAGGACTATTGTGATATACCCTTTTGCTGTGAAATACGCAAGTTATCTCAGTAACATGTTTGTCACTGAGATACCTTGGTATCGACTGAACTCAAGACCATCTATTATTGATGAATAGAGATCCTGAGTTACAGTATGTGACTCCCCCATTCTGGCAAGACTAGCTTTATGAAGCCAACCATGTCCTTGGGGATAAGATCCATATGTCAGCAGGCCCTAAAAGGGCTTGCTGAGAACTTTGAACCTACGTTGGGTGAGTGCACTGCAATAGCAGAGGATGTGTTCTGATGTTTCTCTCTCCTCGTCACAGAAGCGGCAATTTGAGGTTTGGATTGCTCCGATCTTTTGTAGATGGTATCTGCAGGGGCAGTGTCCAGTTATTAGACCGGTGTAGATGTTGAGATCCCTTTTGTTGAGACCTAATAGTTGTTGGGTTTTCTTGGGGTTAATCGTTACGAGCCTTTTGGATTGGCTCGTATGGGGAAGTGCATTCCAGTTTGATGTGATTTGACTGACCATATATTTGTTCAGTTCTATTTTTACAGAGCAGTCTGAGATCCCGCAGAAGGGCTCAGGGCCAATGAACCTTTCATTAGATCCATTCCTGGCTAGCTCATCAGCAATCTCGTTTCCCTCTAGACCCGTATGTCCTGGGATCCAATATAGGTAGACTCGATTGCGTATGGATAAGTTTTTCAAAGCCAGAATGCATTCCCACACTAGCTTTGAGTTACAAGTGTAGTTATTAAGCGACTTAAGTGCCGCTTGGCTGTCAGAGAAAATACATATTTTTGCAAATCTATACTTTCTCCTCAGGCATAATAACACGCATTCTAATATGCATATATTTCCGCCTGAAATACTGTGGGCCACTGTTCTAAGTGGACAGAAATTTTTGTTGTAGGGCCATAGATTCCGGATCCTGTCAGATTATTCATTTTCGAACCATCTGTGAAGAAATTTATAGAGCCTGTTGGAACGCTGGGTCCACCTCCTTCCCACTCCTGGCGGGAAGGAATGAACACATCGTAAGGCAAGTCATAATTGACTACCGTTTCCATCCAGTCACTACAAATTCCTATTGCGGGATTTATGGCAAATTAATTTAATATGCTGAGGTGACCCGTAAGGTCTCCCGACAGCAGTGTTTTTGTTCTCTTTAACCTTAGAGCACTTTTTTCCGCTTCCAGCTTCATGAATTGATCTAACAGGGGCAGGTAAAGCATTGCGTCTAGGGCCAAAGTGGGTGTACTACGAACTGCACCAGTGATGGCTATGCAAGCGGTGCGTTGGATTTTGTTGAGCTTAGCCCTTGCAGCAGCCTCATTAGTTTTAGGTCACCAGACAAGGGAAGCGTAAGTTGTCCTGGGACGGACAATGGTTTTATATATCCACATGATCATACTTGGTTTTAGGCCCCATCTTTTACCAAGGGTTTTTGAACAAACCCAAAGTGTATTGAGACCTTTCTGCACAACTGATTGGAGGTGAGAGTTCCAATTAAGCTTTGCGTCGAGTATGACACCTAGATATTTTACTTCACTTGAATAAACTAATTGTGTTTGATTCAAGAAAAGGGGTTTCAGTTGTACCTTTCTCCGTTTGGTGAAAGGCATAATGGAAGTTTTTGTAGGATTTATGCCTAGTTGATCCTTTTGACACCAGGAAAAAGTGTGATTTAGGGCAGATTGCATTCTTAACACTTTCGAATTTGCCTCGTACAATAATGACAACGTCATCAGCATATCCAACCACTTCGAAGCCTCTTCTATCTAAGCTGTCTAGAAGCTCATCCACCACCAGTGACCACAACAAAGGAGAAAGCACTCCGCCTTGCGGACACCCCTTGTTGCTTTAACAGTGATGTATGAACCGCTAAGCTCAGAGGAGATTTTCCGATTAGCTAGCATGTACCCAGGTAACAATGCATGGGTCGAATTTTCTCCTCAACATTGCTGACCCTATAGACGAATAAGAAGCGTTATCGAATGCGCCCTCAATATCAAGAAATGCTACAAGAGCAATTTCTTTTGCATTAAGTGTTTTTCGATTTTTGAACTACCGTATGTAGTGCCGAGATCGTAGATTTTCCACTTTGATAAGCGAATTGGTTTTTGACAAAGGCAATGCTTTAATACATTAGTGATTTATGTCCTCGCAAAGTACATTTTACATAATTTTGAGCATTAAAGAGGATAAACTTATCGGCCTGAATGCTTTGGGGTTGGTTTTATCTCTCTTGCCTGCCTTCGGAATGAAGACAGCCCGGATTTGACGCCAATCGTTAGGTATGTGCCCCAAAATCAGACTCGCCTTAAAAATCTCAACCAAGGGTGGAACCAGTGTTTTCTCCTCTTTTTGGATCAACGCTGGAAATATTCCATCCATGCCAGGAGACTTAAATGGCTCGAAAGATCTCACAGCCCTCTCAACCCTGGCCCGAGTGAAAGCTTCCTTTGCAACCTTTATTGCGTCTTTTTTAGACCCAGAAACCCATGATTGGATCTCTTGTGGATCTGAGACAGCAATTCCAGTGCCTTGTTCGCCGATGCTCGACTCAGGGATTGAATCAGGGAAGTGGATCTTTAACAATTCGCTCAGTGTATCGCTAGGCTCTACAGTGAGCGAACCATCCGTCTTTCGGAGGCTACCCACACCATTGGAGTGGTCTTTTGAAAGAGTTTTTGAGTCTGGCCACTACGGGTGTATTCTCTATGCTTTCACACATTAGAATCCACGATTTCCGTTTGGCTGACCTTATTTCTTTGTTGTAGTTCGTCAGGGCCTTTCTGTATAGGCTCCAATCGCCGGTTCGCTTAGCACGATTGAACTCCCTACGCGCAGTTTTCCTAAGCTTCTCAAGAGTTTTATTCCACCATGGAACGTCTCTACTCGAACTAGTTGATTTAGTTGGACAGCTCTCTTGGTAGGCGTTAAGGATTTTGTTTTTAATGGATTTGGACGCATCTTCCAATTGTGTTATGGACTTGATGTGACTTTCTATGATGTACTCTTCGGATCGTAGGATAGCTGAGTAGGATTCCCAATCAGTTTTCTTAGGATCTTTAAACGTTTTTTCCATCGTTAGACCCCTTCCCATTCGAAGATGATGTGTTTATGGTCTGACATTGATATTTCTTCAGAAACATGCCAGTTTTTTATTTTATCAGAGATAGACCGACTACATAGAGTCAAGTCCAAAACTTCCTGACGAATGGAGTTTTCAAACGTGGGCTTGTCACCAACATTACAAATGTCAATGTTCTTGGAAGAGAGAAACTGTAACAGGTACTCACCTCTGGTGTTTATATTGGTACTTCCCCATACGGTGTGATGTGCATTTGCGTCGCACCCTATGACGAAGGGGATGTTGTGTCGGTGGCTGTAGGCTACGAGCGCAGCTATTTCTGGAGGAGGGATTTCGTCCACGTCACCTGGGAAGTATGCCGAGACCACCAAGATCTCTCTACTCCCTCTGGCGGAAGGTACCTCCATCCTGACCGCTACGATGTCCCTTTTTATGAATTCTGAGATTGGAAAGTATTTACAGTTGTTATGTAATAAAATAGCCGCTCTAGGAGAAAGCTGGCTGTCATCATATACCAACTTACATGAGTGTTGTGGAATACCTTGTATTCTGGATTTATTGACCCATGGCTCTTGAATGAGGGCCACGGTTAAATTCTCTTTGGTGAACCTCCGACAGAGCACACCCGTGGCGCTCTCAGCATGGTGGAGGTTCACTTGCAGAACTTTAGTCGCCATTTCCGGGTTCCTGCTTTTTCCGGACGACGACTGTCCGGCTTTGGATGTTGCGGATCATCAGGATGTCGTTTGGTATTACAGTCTGGGTTTTCTCTCTTCCCTGTAGCAACCTGGCCCGCCAGTTTCGCCTCTGTGGTCAAACTGTCGCTTTTTGCACCCCCTTTGCCCTGTTTAGATACCTTTGGTTTGGTACCACTAGAGCAGGGGGTCGCATGTAAGCTTCGAGCTTTTCCTTTAGAGGCGGACAGACTAGCCTTTATGGTGCTTTTGGGGTGAGATTTACTAACCTCGCCCGAACCGGAGGCTTCCTCAGATTTCTCTTGGGTCGGCCTTCCAGTTAGCCGAACCTCGCTCGAACAGGAGGCCTCCTCAGATTGCTCTTGGGTCGGCCTTCCAGTCGGATTGGCGGTAGCGGCAGTCGGTTGATCTGTAATCTTCCTTAGTTGGATTTCACCAAATCGGTAGTTGAGGGTGTATTTGGACTTCTTCAACTTTTCCATCGACGCACCCTCTACTGTGAAGATCCATTCAACATGAATATCTTTCAGAATGGATCGTTTCACAATACGCCAATTAGTTGTTGTGATGTCATTTTGGCTTTCTATGAGAGCCTTTATTCGGTCGTCATCATAGCTGGAGCTTTGTGGGAAGAATGCTCGGACCATCTCTGGACGTGGAATCGCCACTTCGTCCATTGCCATCAGCTCTGCACCTTCCCAGGGTTTCATGGATGGGGATATTCTCTTTAACCACTCAGCAGTCTCTTGATCCTTACAGATTAGAACCATGTAACCGGACTTGTAGATGAGGTTGTTGAATTTGGGTTTTATTGGCTCGTTTCGCTGTTGAACTACTCTGAGCAGGAGTGCTTCTTGTAGAAGGTCTAGCTGGGCTGTAGTGAGTTGGACGGTGGGAAAGTCTTTGGGTATTATCCCGACCTTCACGCTTTTGGCCATATCACTGTAGCTGATACCAGCTGTTTTCCTCATGGGTGGGTTTTGTTGTCCAGACACGTTTTTCTGAGGCGCGCGGTTTGAGGACTGTTGGGCGCGCTCTCTCGGATCCAGATGGTGCTTCACCCTTTTTGTTTGGGGTCCTCTGTGGCGGATTTGTCTAGGTCGTTTCTCGAGCGTTTTGAGGAAGTGGGCTCGCTCTCCTTATTCAGGATTATGGACAAGGCCTCATTCCGGTCTTTTCCCTTCTCCCGGAGAGTTCTAAGCTGCTTCCTCTGCGAGCGTGTGAGTGTGGGGATTTTCTTTCTCGGAGCACCCTTGGCTTCCGTAGAACCCTTGTTATCTTCGGATCCTTTGCTACTTGCTAAAGATTTTTGGGGGTTGATGATGATCCTTATACCATCATCTTCGTTATCTTCCATGTCCAACAGGTTGGAGTCGGTCGATGAGGGGGTTGTAGATCTGGATCAGCTTTGTCGAAACATGTGCTGCTCCGGGAGATAGGCGTTGAGGGGCAGGATATTTCCATCTTCTCCTGCGAACTACTGAGTAGCTGGTCTTCGGTAAGGCCAAGCTGACTCAGAGTATTCTCCACTTCGCTCTCACACGACTGAGAGAGGCAGTCGTCACCTTGAGGGTTGTTTGTAGAATTTGTACTCATTTTTGGTCCCACGAGTAGCTAGGGAAATAAATGTCCGCTGCACCAGTGCCCCGCCGTAGTGCAGTAAGGGCTCGCCCTGGTGCACCCCAGGCTCCGTTCGCGGTTGAGCATGTTTAGAACCCCCTCAACCATTCAGCCCTCGGCACGGGTCGCATGACACCTTGGCATTGGGGTTTATCCATTTTTGCTTTACACGATGGCCATGAATAACAGCCATCGCAACCTTCCTCCTTTACCAGGGCTTAGGACCTGTAGCTCAAGTTCTCAATAGTTTCACAATCTTTCGGACATGCAACTACAGCGAACCATCATTGCTAGCGGAGTTAGCACGGAGTAGCGGAGTAAATGGACAGCGGAGTAAATGGACATAGCTTTATTAACATTCAAAATCATGCATGACTTCGTGACGGTCCCCAATTTTAGATTCTGATTTGATACCCAGTACCTCCGGGTAAAGATTTTTTGATCAATTAGAAAATCAAGTTTGATAACAGTAATGTAGTGAAACATTACGACATCATGAATAGACTCCTCCGGATTTAAATAACAGCTCACAATACCCCCGGTAATCGGTAACATCAATCAGATTCACACATATTACCGAAGTTCATAGTTCCAGCTCAGTCGCAGTTCATTATTCAATTACCATCAATTAACTACCAAATGAATGCTTTATAAGCAACAATGGATTAGTAGCAATGGAACGAACATGTGCGTGGTTCCTCGATTGCTGATGAGCGAAAGTTGCCCCATTAAACCTACAATCTACATTCATTATCCTGCACTGATCGCAATCTTCTTTAGAAAATGAACAACTTTGTTGGATGGTCGCGGATTGAATATTACTCCGTGGTCTCATTTTTTTTTTAAGTAACATGGCGAGGTGCGAAAATTGGCTCGGATTCGTTATCGGACGTGAAAATGGACCAGATTGTTTAAATATAGGAGATAAGGCGACTTACTAAGATGTTGAAACAGTAACCCATCCGAAACATTATTCTGCGTAAAACCAAGCAGAAAATTATTTTATGTGTAAAATGTGCACCAAAGACTCTCCCCGTGTGCGGTCCGTCGTTGTTTCATAATTTAGTGCCCATACTGGCGAATATAAAGTGTACGTTCTTCCCCACGAGGTATCGATCAAACAGCTAAAAACTAATGAGAAAAGTGATCCCCTCTCAGGATTCCGGACCGGTTCTTTTCCGCAGAAGCGGCGGACGTTGTTGAGATTTTCTTCCCCAGCACATGTGTGCTTTATGTGGAAATGACTGCACCACCGGCCGTACCGCAAGCATTCGCGCGCCACAATCGTGATAGAAGGTAGTTTGCTTAAATGTATAACTACGCGGCTTTAACCTGAGCGTGGGCTCCCAAGGCGAGCTCAACAGTGTAATTATTTTTATTTCGAAAATGCGCTTCAAAACTAATTACCGTTTGACACGCGTTTGGGGTTGATCTGAAACTGTTTAACTCTTATATGTGTATTTTTGAGCATAAGTTATGCAAAGCCTAAACGTTTCGTACAGTGTACAGTGATATGTATTTGATGTTCAACCTCCGTATCCCAGTTTGCGAATTTTCTTGTGACATATTTAAATGCTAATGTAACATTATTCTTAATGTTACTTTCTAATTTATTGAGAAAGATTCTCATTTCCGTAACATCACATAAATATGTATACTCAAATAACAAATCTTTGGCAAATACAATTATGTAAGGTTTTAATACAAAAACTGTAAGCTTTTTATACAGATACTGTATTAAAATAATACAAAATTGTTTTATTTCAATACAATGATTGTATTAAAATCTTCGGAATTTATTTATGCCAAAATTTTACAAATTAAGATTTTATATATTAAAATCCTCCATCCGCTGGTTGGTACACTGGAGTCGCTTATTACACTGTTTGTTTCTAGTTGTTTCTGGCTGCTGGATTTATTGAATATATTACTATTGGATATATTGAATTTACCCCACCACAAATTCCACAAAAAACGATGAGCAATTAGGTGGTACTAAAAATGAGAGTAAATTGATAAATTCCAACGATGTGAAAAGTGAGCTCAGTGCTTTCTGGACCATATTTGAGCATTGAAAGTATGCTAAATGTTCAGAAAATCAAAAAAAAAAAAAAATTTTGGCAACACTTTTTCAGGTTGACACGAAATTACGATTATCCGCGTTAATTTTCTTTAATAGTTGTGTATTATCTAAATTTTATTCTGAATTAGTGTATATTTGTCTAGTGATAACCTTAATGTTTGTGAATAAAGTGGTGTTTTTGGTGATATGTTGTAAAATAGTTAGAACTTGCTGAAATTAATTTTTTGCACTTGCTGTTGCCTTTGTGTCATAAAAAAACGAGTCTATTGTTGTGTTGCTATAAGGCCACTTCTCGGCTTGTTGTTGTTGCTGCTGCTGTGCTGTTGCTGCTGTGTTGGAGTAGAGGAACCTACGTGGCGAAATCTTTTCGAAAAGTTGAAGGTAAATGTGATTACACCTATAGACACGCTTTGTGTTATCAAAAGTCCTTTCGAAAGTGTATCGTGCTATCCTCTGCCGCCAAAACGGCTACTTGACAAACGAGAAACAATTCGTTAGAATCTGCGATACGCATTGTGGTCTCGCTCCCTCGATAAGAGCACCATATTTGTGATAATATCTGCCGCCCAAACGGCTACTTGACGAACAAATCGCTTTGGTTGTGGTTGAGTGGGTTTGGTCTGGTAGGCTGGAAAACAGACTTTCGCGTTCGATCTAGTGAGTAGCCGTGGGAACTAAATACTTTTTCAGTATCACCTACACTGCTATTGCTAACTTCTTACTCACACACATAACGACTGTTTTGGATACCAAGCATTCAGCAACTTACATCAGCTGTTATTCTAGTACTACATATCTTCACAGACCCACTTCATTCGTTGTGTTTTACTTGTGGCATAAATATATTTCTGTTAGTGTGTGTTGCAACTGTTTGTTTACCTTCCTAATTCAGCTTATTTGATGGCTTCGTTAACAATGGACGATGAATTTGTCTGCTCTGTGTGCAAGAAAAAAGAGTTAGATGGCACTAAAGTTGTAACGTGCAAGTACTGCTTTTCGAGTGCTCATTTCAAATGCAAAAATATTGTTGGTAATGCGATACGACGTTTGCGAGAAATCGATTATTTTTGTTCGCCTGACTGCTCTATGATCTACCAGCGAATAGTATCGATGCAAAACAGTAACAATTCATTGATGTCTTCCTTCACTGCAGACATGAAAGCGACAATTGCTCAAACTGTTGCTAATGAGTTGCAGGCTGTTACACACGAAGTGAAGCAGATTACCACTTCAATTGAAAAGTCCCAAGCATTTTTGTCTGATAAGTTTGACGAAATCGTAACTGATTTCAAAGACCTGCGGGTCGAGAATGAAAAATTAAAAGCCGAAGTAGAGCAATTGAAAAAAACACAAAAACACATGATGGGTACGGTTTACAAGTTGGAAGGTAACGTTGACAGATCTGACAAATCAGCTCTGGCTAACAATACAATCGTGTGGGGTATTCCTACAGCTGACGGTGAAAATGTACTTCAACTTGTAGGCAAATTGTTACTTTCTCTAGGTTTGAGTGGACATTCTGAACTCGTAGTGTCTGCTGAACGTGTCTTTGTCAATAATAAGACGAATAATGCACTAGCGCCTATTAGAATTATTTTTCGCAATAAAGAATCGAAAGAGGCAGTTTTCACCAAGAAAAAAGCCCATGGACAGTTATTATCCACTACTATTGATTCAAAATTTGTTGTTAACGGAAGAGCAATGAATGTGATGTTACGTGACGAGTTGACTCCTCTTTCGTTGGAAATGCTTAAGGAGCTTAGACAATCTCAGGAGATGTTGAAAGTTAAGTATGTCTGGGCTGGTAGAGGTGGCGTTATATTAGTCAAAAAAGATGACAATAGTAAGCCAGAATTGGTTAAAAATAGAGATGATCTTACTCGTGTAATGAGTCATTTCTTACAGTTTACACAGAATCAAGTATCTGCATCTGTTTCTGGAAATACTCCATCGCCGAAGCGTAAAAAGAGTAATCAATAGTTAATTTCACGTTATTTTTTATTTTATTTTTTTAACTTGATATTAAACTGACTAAATGGATTCTACACCGAATATGATTTTAAATAAATTTTATGATAATTTGTGTGATTTTAATAATAAGTGTGTAATTGATGGTACTAAATGTTTAAATATAGTTCAGTGGAATCTTAGAGGAATAAACGATTTTGAAAAATTTGACGAACTGATTTATTTTGTGAATGAATGTAAAGTTGATGTTGATGTTATTGTTGTCGGCGAAACATGGTTAAGTAGGAAAAATTGTGGTATTTATAATATTCCCGGCTATTATGGCTTTTTTTCGTGCCGTGCTAGTTCTTCAGGGGGTTTAGCTGTATTTGTTCGAAATTCATTAGAATGTAAAATTCAAGACAAAATTTTCAAAACGACTTATCTGCTTTTGTAAACAAAGATTCAAACGACGATTTGACGAATCTGATAGCTCTCCCACGCAAACCAACACCATCAACAGGAAGCGGAAACCTTCACCTACCTATTGATGGTGTTGGTTTGCGTAGGAGAGCTATCAGATTCGTCAAATCGTCGATTGAATCTTTGTTTACAAAAGCAGATAAGTCGTTTTGAAAATTTTGTCTTGAATTATATATAACCAAGCTACAAACGGTCTACATTATATCCACATAGAGGTTAAGCTTCTCGGCCATCTATACTACCTTGTTGGTGTTTACCGTCCTCCCTCGTTCGATTATAATGAGTTTCAGGATCTCTTAGAAAGTTGGCTTTCAAAATCTACCCCAGCTAAACCGTATTTAATAGCTGGGGATGTGAACGTTCCAATTAACAGGCAAAATAACAATTTAGTAGCAAGCTACAAACACCTTTTAGAATCATATAACTATATTTCCACAAACACCTTTTCAACACGTCCAGTTAGTGATAATATTTTAGATCACTTTATCTGCCCAATAGAAGTTGCTGCACGGTTGCATAACAGCACCATTTTTAGCAATATTAGTGATCATCTTCCTGTTTTGTCATCGCTCTCTTTGCGAAACGAAAAAAATGAACAAGTTTTAAAAACGAATATTGTTGATCGGGTTAAACTTCAAAATGAGTTCACAATGTTTTTAAATAACTTCCAGGTCACTAGTGATGTTGAAGAATCTCTAAAGACTCTTGTTGAAACTTATAATAAACTGTTAACTGACTGTACTAGATCATTTATTAAAACTGTTAGGATTAAAGGAGAATATTGTCCGTGGATGACTTACAACCTTTGGCGGTTAATACAAATAAAAAACAACTAGGGTAGAACGGCATTGGCAGGGTGCGACAGTTGTTGGCACCCTCAACAATATTTGCATTTTCCAGCAAACATACACTATTTATGAACATAATTTTGATTCAATCACACAATTTCAAGTCTAAGCTTTCATTTAAATAAGTTGTTTGTGTAAAAGTAGCAAGATTTGATGAGTTAATCATCGAAACAAATTTGCACCTTCGAAATCCTTGCCATTATTGCATTGCCGAAGAAAGCAGCGCATGAATAGCCAACTGGTACTTACTTTTTTGGATCGCCTGTTTCTCCTCTTTATTGCGTATGACACGACAAATTAAGTACGTACACTACTTTTTACACTTTATCACCACTTGATTATTACCACAAAGAGCAAATTTATGCAATATTTGCTCTATTTTTCACTAAATAAAATCGGGACTGTTCGTTTTCTTTGACAGCAGCACATTTCGGAATAGAGCGAGAGAATGTGTTTGTGAGCATATCAAACACACGCTAAAAAGATACCACGCACAATTCTATGTGATTTGATTTTAGCAAAAATACGAACAAAATATTTAAATTTATTTAAAAAAAGTGTTAAAATACAAATGTTTCTATTCGGATTTTTACGCAAACCATGGATTATATTAAAAGTCAAGACAAAATTTTCAAAACGACTTATCTGCTTTTGTAAACAAAGATTCAAACGACGATTAGACGAATCTGATAGCTCTCCCACGCAAACCAACACCATCAACAGGTAGCGGAATCCTGCACCTACCTATTGATGGTGTTGGTTTGCGTGGGAGAGCTATCAGATTCGTCAAATCGTCGTTTAAATCTTTGTTTACAAAAGCAGATAAGTCGTTTTGAAAATTTTTTCTTGAAGTGATAGCAACAACATTCCCGTTCCTACATAGCGCATTTCAACCATAAATAATTGCCTACTTTTAGGGTATTATCTATTATTCAACTGTGAAACGTAGTGTAAGAATGGGGTGGCTCCAGCGGCTGGATAGGACAGTGCTGTCCATTATTCAACATATGAAGATTCACGAGGTGGAATATATTGTTAATGTACTATACTACCAGAACCGACGAGCTTCGTTTTACCTAAAATTGATTAAATATATATTTTTTACATTATTTAAAAGACGTTAAGGTTTCGAAATTTGCAAATTTTGAATTCCATTTTTTAGATTAATTTTCGATTAAAGCAGAAATCTCGGGTACTTATTCAAAAGGACGACTACCAACAGGTGCTTCCCCTACCTGTCTGTGATGATGGTTTGCGTGGGAGTGCTATCAGATTGCACAAATCGACGTTTGAATCTTTGTTTACAAAATCACATACGTCCTTTTGAATAAGTACCCGAGAAATGTGTACTTCATTTGTATGAGAGTCCCTCTTCCAGAAGAGGAGGGGTCTAATATCATCATAAGAATCTTCATCGTTCGCTAAAACCTCTACATACAAATGTTCATGCCGTTTCCTAGTCTATAAGGGCAGACAGACAAATATTCATTCTTATGTGTATGGACTTGGTTTCACGTAGTTTAGGTCAAGCGGTCGTGTCTTGTACACAACCACCATGATTTTTTTTTTGAAACAAACATATCATGTAAGGTACGCAAAGAGCAAGTTGTATATTTGAAACAGGTTGATAGATTTTTGCTTACGTGACTCTAAGGCATTACAAAAGACAAAAGATGTAAATCTTGGCAGCGGACAAAAATCATATAAGTTCCCTTCTCCTAAATGGCAAACATTATTCAAATAGGTTGAAAATGGTAAAAGTAATGAAAATTTCAATATCTGGGTACACGGGTACCCTATCTGCCATTCATGTCTGATTTTTGTTGGCTTCATAAGGGTTAAATTTGTTTTACAATGTGTTTAAATGCTTTTGCCTATCTGTGTAAATGACATAAAATTTATGCTAAGGCTAAAAATTAATGTTTTGTGTTAAGCCAGTTTTGATAAACAATAAAGTTTGTTCCAAAATTGAGTGAAGCGAGATGAGCGTGCAGGAGATTAATATGAATGAATTTTACTACTGGAGGATATAAACAACCAGCATTTGGCACCAATACATTACCAGTTTTTCACTTCCATGTCTAGTTGCTAAAGGGAGCAAATCCATTGCTGATAATAGAAATTGCTATGCCAATAGAAGAAACGTTGACCTGTTACTTTATAATAAATTTACTGAGTTTGAGGTAAAAGCTGTTATATTTGGTAAACACCAATCATCAAAGAAAGAGCATTCAAATGTATACCAGTTAAGCTGTACCTGTGTTTTAGTGTAATTATTAATAATTTTTACCATTCAATTTGGCGAATGTCTTAGACTGCCAAGAATAGGTATTTTCCCCTATCTTGAGAGAATCAAGCGTTATCCTAACGACATGCAAATTGCTGCATTGTTGGATCATGTTTCAAAGAAAGTAAAAACAGCTAAAGCCCAAGGAAAAAAAAATATTATGAAAACATATTAAAAAGCTCTAACCACTCTAATGTGTGGAAAAAGTTAAAAGAAATTTTTGGTCGTACCAAAGCTACAGAAAAAATTAGACTTCGGAATAGTCATAACGTTGAAGGCTCTGATTTAGAGACAGCTGATGCATTTAATAGCTTTTTCTCTACCATTGGTATTAAATTAGCTAAAAAAATAAAATTCCAAGCAATAACTTTGATTTTTTGAAACCTGTCAAACGTGTTGAAAGTTCTATTTTTCTGAGACCTGCTAGTGTAAATGAAGTTTACGTAATCATCAGTCAGCTTGACGTAAATAAAAGTGAAGGGTACGATAATATACCGGCAGATCTGATGAAGGCTAATGTGGGACCATTTTCACAAATTATCGCTGATCTCTTTAATAGGATGATCATAAACGGATCCTATCCGAATATTCTAAAAATAGCTAAAGTCACTCCGGTATTGAAATCTGGTGACTCGTCTAATCCTTCAAACTACTTTCCTATTTCAACTTTGTCGATTCTCAACAAAGTTTTTGAAAAGCTTTTGACTAGCCGAATTATGAAATTCTTGTGTGATAAAGATGTTCTGTACAAATCTAGACCAACATTTGAAAAGGGCGTAGCAGCCAAAATTTATTCCATCTGATTCTTCGTCTACATATAAAGCTATATATGTGGACAAAGAATCAGAAGGAACAATTTTTGGCTGTTACGCCCTTTTCAAATGTTGGTCTAGAAATATCAATACGGTTTTCGTGAAGTCTGTGGAACAGCAACTGCTCAACTGCTATCACCTAGCTTTTTGATGCGTTGATTGGTGAAATTGATCGGAAAAAGATTGTGGGCGGATTATTCATTGATTTAAAGAAAGCGTTTGACACTATAGACCACAACATTTTATTAGATAAACTTGATCGTTATGGAATAAGAGGTGTTGCCAACGATTTGATCAAGAGTTATCTATCAGATAGGAAGCAGTTTGTTGTAATAAATGGTGTTCGCAGTAGTTTACGATCAGTTGAAATAGGAGTCCCTCAGGGCAGTAATATAGGACCCCTACTTTTCTTGATATTTATCAACGATTTGGGTAATTTAAAACTTCGTGGAATTCCCCGACTTTTTGCTGATGACACGGCATTGTTTTACCCTCAGCACAATGTGGAATCAATAGTGGAAGACATTAAATCAGACCTGGGGAGTCTCATAGAGTATTTTAATGGTAATATGCTTTCTTTGAATTTGACAAAGACAAAGTACATGGTTTTCCACTCACCACGGAAAAAATATTGCCGCATTCTGATCCATGCATCGGAAATTTGTGTATAGAAAAAGTTTCATCCTTTCAATACTTGGGGCTTCACTTAGACCCTTGCCTTTCATGGGACAAGCACATACAACATGTAGCATGTAAAGTATCTTCGCTATGTGGACTTATGAGAAGAGTCCGCTCTTTTGTGCCTCCTGAAGCCCTGTTGCGATTTTATTATGCGTGCATTCATTCTATACTGCAATATCTCATTATTGTTTGGGGTCATGCTGCTAAGTCAAAACTTAAAAAGATTCAAACATTACAAAACAGATGTGTGAAAGTGATTTTTAACTTGCCTCCATTATCTTCTACCGTTTCGCTTTATACTAGTCTACGGCACAGAATTGTTCCTATCATCGGATTACGTTATTCTCAAACGATCATATTCGTGCATAACGCTTTATACAACTCGAAGTTTCATCACAATATCGTATTTTCGACAAGAGACAGCTTTCAGGGCACTAGAAATGCTAATGGGCTATTGAGATACATAGGTCTTGTGCGCATCACATACCACGGTCCATACAAATATAATGCACTTCCAACAGATTTGAAATCAATAACAAATAACACCATTTTTTAAAATAAGTTGAAGCAGTATGTAATTAGGAATGTAAACGAATTTCTTTTCTAATCGTGTCGACGTTTGCGAATGCGGGTTTTTCTAGCACTTGCTAGTTTTTTCCCTGCATCTTATGTTAATTGTAGTTTAATAGTATAATTAAATAAAGCCACATCGTTATCACTTTGTTGTAACATAATTTTTGATTTTGTTCCGGGAATCCCTTCAAAGGAGCTAAGTTCCACTGGGATTCACCTTAATTCATGATAGTAGTTTCTACCCCGCGTTTTAATTTGTTTGTTAGTAAGTGTCCATTACCAGGGGGCTCAAAATGTGAGCTCTTTGGTATGGGGGTCAGAGGAGGGTATTAAAAAAAAAAAAAAAAAAAAAAAGCTAAGAAAAGAAAAAATATATATGACTTGCATTTAACAACTAAATCTTTAGAAAGAAAAACCTCGGGGACCAAAGACGACTGGGATTCTCAAAATTCATAGAGATTCAAAAAGATGTTTGAATAGAAGCATTTTTGTTGGGGGCTTTCCGTGGCTCAGCATAGTGAAGGAGGCTTAGCTCAAAATGCGGTTTATGTGACGTTCGTTTGATGATTTCCCCGGGCATATAGGGCATAGAGAATTTGCAATGTCAAATTGGCTTAGAAATCTGGCAGATAAAAAGTGTAGAAGTGCTTAAGGAACACTTAGCTGCAAAGCGATGCCATTAAAGAATTTTATTTTTGTTTGAAAAATAAAAACAAAAGTTAAAGTACAAAAATTATTACTTGAGTGATTATAATAAGAAATATTTTAGATTGTATTTCACAGTAAATTATGATGGTTGTGGTAATCAAATCAGGTGCATCCATGAGTCTGAATACGTCTTCTACATCAGGGAAGATCCATTAATTACGTAACGCACTAATTAGACTTTTTCAAACCCTCCTCCCCCCTATGTCACACTTTTTGTATGAAGCATCTAAAAATTTTGTATGGATCGTCACACTTCACTCAACCCCCCCTCCGCTTCTAAGCGTTACGTAATTTGTGGACGTTCCCTAAGATTCTCCTTCGACAGGCATCCATAACCTTTTCATCGTTGTAATAATCTGCTTATCGATAATCCGCTATTAATTTGAAAATTTCACCAAACCTCTCAACAGTTGGATAGAGGAACGCAAGCCAAATGTTGCCATTGTTTACTGAATTGACGACGACAATCCTGCGGCAACGACATCGGTGATCCTTCCAACGAAATCCCTCCACTTCAACTTGGCTGAGAATGGGTACCAAGCTTGACAAAATCAGAAAAATTGCCAAAATTAATTTCGCTGTCAGCTCTCATTTTGACAAATCATTTTTAAATCTGTCCCATTTAAATAATTTTATTAATGATTTTGCAAACAAGCTTCTACTCTTCGTCGTTGGTTGTGTCGTTCGCTAAAAGCAAGAAGCCTCAGGTAGAACACGCGGACGGGCAAGTTAGCTCTGCTCAGCCCTACACATGCATTGGCGTGCTCCAGTAACGGGAAGCTACCCTTCGAACAGCGAGGAAGCCAATTTTTTTCCGTGTGTATCAACAAGCGCGGAAAAATGTTTATCTTCTCATTGTGTCCCATCAGTAAACCACACATTCGTCAGACCAATCAACCCTCGCTTCGTACACAGCTTGGAGATATTATACTGCTCCCGAGCAGTGTCGAATTGAATAATAGGAACAATTTGAAACCATTTTTCTATAAAATATATTGAGACTTATGTTGTGCTATGAAAATCCTCAAAATGTTTTCTAACGATGTCGGTACGTTACTCGTTTGTTAGAAACGGCAAACAAAAGTAAAAAATAAATATGCAAACATAAATTTATCTCATCGTGAGACAAAGAAATACAGAACTAATTTCGTTGCTTCTTTTTGCTTTTTGCTCACTGCAAAAAAAATCACAAACATGAGAAATAAAACAAATTCCCTTTCATTGCTTGGTTTATCATTGGATGAACATACGTCAATGTTAAATGTTCACAACGAATGTTTACGAACAAACCGATCTAAGGTCAGTAAAAGGCTGCCTACGTTTTCATATATCTACAGGCACAGACATACGGACACCACCCGATATATACATACTTTAACTGTTGAAGCAAGCAAAACCATACTATCCAAAGTAATAGAAATTTCCAAATGAGGCATTTCAATTGTAAGTTTGCTCTCAAGCATTGCTCGGGATAGCATTTAGCAATTCTCAACGACGTTCTATTGGCGGGGGGAAACAATTTCGCGATTGAGCAAATCAGCACTTTTCGACACGTTTTTAACCGGTTAAGAATAATAAATCAATATCATTTTAGTACGCCAGGATATTTTTAGTTTTACCAACATAAACTTTAAAATGCGGAATGAAGCCTGAACGACTGAGAACGAAGCCTGAACAACTGGACAGATATTTTTTAACAATCAAGCACGATCACGGTCCCACTTCTTGAAGGGACATCGGCGATTTAAGGGCAATCCTCACGGAATCCAAATTAATAAGTACTCACGTTATCAATGGCACACTACTCAATACGGAAGCAAGGCACAACTGTCATTTTTTGTTATTCCAGCTTTGCTGCGTCGCAGCATGCGTGAAATAATAAAAAAATGACAGTTATGCATTGTATTCGTATTGAGTAGTGTGCCCTTGAAAACGTGAGTATTTTTAAATTTGGATTCCGTGAGGATTGTCGTGTTCGTGTCGTGCAGTGTTCTAACTGCTTACATTTTGGACAAGGTACCAACAATTGCCGCATAAAGCCGAGCTGCAACAGTTATGGCGACCGGCAAGCTACTGACCAGTGCGTTATATTAAGGTGGATGCCTCGTGTGCCAACCGTGGGGATCGATATTCGGCAACCATCCCTGGAAATCTCGATGAAAGCTGACTTGGCGGCTGGATCAGCACAATCTCTTTTTATTCAGATGGATTTTTTCGATGTCTCGGTCTAACTCAGTTTCTACATCTAATTTTTCTATGATATGTTGTGGATTTTTTCGTGGGGTCAACTGAATGTTTGGATGAATCCAAAGCTCAGATAAAGCAAAAAACAAAAGGCTTAAAAAATGATCCAAGTAGTGTACATCATTGATGACTACTTGAATGCTACACATCAATCCGGGTGTCCATAGAATGTGTTCACATCATAGGTTCTTGATAGTCCAAGAAATCTCTGGATTAAGGCCATAAGGTCTATAGGAGCAACAAAAAAAATCGATCGGACGGTTTTAAACATGGTACATGTCCTTTATGATACATAGAATGGAAAGCGTTCCCAGCATAGGTTTTCGGTCGACCATGAAATCCCTGGAATAAGGTCTCAAGTCTGCATGCGTAACCAAAGGAAAATTGGATTGATTCAAATATGGTACATGCCCTTTGTGATACATATAATGGAATGTGTTCACAGTATGGGTTCTTGGCCGTCCAAGTAATGTATGGGATAAGGCCTTTCGAAATTCCTGGAATAAGCCTTTAAGTCTACATGCGTAACCAAAGGTTACTTGGATTGTTTCAAATATGGAGCATGCCCTTTGTGAAGCATAGGATAGAATATGTTCACATAATTTGTTCTTGGCCGTCCAAGAAATCCCTAAAATAAGGCCTTTAGATCTACATGCGTAACCATAGATCAATTGGATTGATTCAAATATGATACATGCCCTTTGTGATGCATAGAATACAACGCGTTCCAAGCATAGAATCTTGGTCGTCCAAGAAATTCCTGGAATAAGCCTTTAAGTCTTCATGCGTAACTATAGATCAAATGTTCCAAAACTATCACATGCCCTTTATGATACATAGAATAGAACGCGTTCCCAGCATAGGTTTTCGGTCGACCATGAAATCCCTGGAATAAGATCTCAAGTCTGCATGCGAAACCATAGAAAAATTGGATTGATTCAAATATGGTACATGCCCTTTGTGATGCATAGAATAGAACGCGTTCCAAGCACAGGTTCTTGGTCGTCTAATAAATTACTGGAATAAGCCCTGAGGTCTACATGCGTAATTAAAGATTACTTGGATTGTTTCGAATATGGCACCTGCCTTTTGTGATGCATAGAATATAATGAGCTCACAGTATGGGTTCTTGACCATCCAAGAGATCCCTGGAATAAGGCTTTTTGATCTACATGTGTAACCATAGATCAACTGGATTGATTCAAATATGATACATGCCCTTTGTGATACATAGAATATAAAGCGTTCCAAGCATAGGTTCTTGGTCGTTTAAGAAATTCCTGGAACAAGCCCTTAGGTATTCATGCGTAACTATAGATCAAATAGATTGTTCTAAAACTAGCACATGCCCTTTATGATACATAGAATAGAACGCGTTCCCAGCATAGGTTTTTGGTTGACCAAGAAATTTCTGGAATAAGGCCTTTAGATGTACATAAGTAACCATAGAGCATTTGGATTATTTCAAATATGATACATGCCCTGTGCCTATGCACCACAAAGGGCAATTCATTTTTGTTTTGTAGTAGATCTTAAGGCCTTGCTCTAGGTTACTCGGATAACCAACAACCTATGCCGTAGATACATCATATTCTATAATTTAAAATGGGCATGTACCACATTTAAAATCGATCGATTCATCTTCGGTTACTCGTGCAGACCTGTGTGCTAATCTCAAGGGATTTCTAGGATGATCAAGAACCTCTGCCGCTGACTTATTCTATTCTACACATCCAAAAGGGCATGTACCACATTTAAAATAGTTCGATAAATCTTAAAATGACACGTGTAGATATAAAAGCCTAACTCCAGGTGTTTCTTGAACGACCAAGAATCTCTTACGATGCCTCATTCTATTCTAACCATCTAAAAGGACTTGTGCCATAATTTAAACAGTCTAACTGGACTCTAGTTATGCGTGTAGATCTGAGAACCTAACTCCATGGATTTCTTGGATGACCGAAAACCTCTGACGTTGACTTATTCTATTCTAAACAATCCAAAAGGGCATGTACCACATTTAAAATAGTACGAGAAATCTTAAATGACGCTTGTAAATCTTAAGGCCTAACTCCAGGGGTTTCTTGAATGACCCAGAATCTCTTACGATGGCTTATTCTATTCTAACCATCTAAAAGGACATGTGCCATAATTTAAACAGTCCGACTGAACTTTACAGTATGATCCATAAAACAAGGCGAAAACATCAAAATTATAGTTACGTAGTTACATAGTTGAGAGACTATGTTACATAGTAACAAATTTTTTCATTCATACATTCACTAGATACAAATGTTTTTTTTTTCATGATACGTTTGCTTACAGGCACATATATGAATAGTAGAAATAAAAAAAACATAAGTTAAAAAATATTTTCGCATTTTTTTATGGACCATACTGTAGTTACGCGTGTAGATCTGAGGACCTAACTTCAGGGATTTCTTAGATGACCGAAAGCCTCTGCAGTTGACTTTTTCTATTCTTCACATGCAAAAGGTCACGTACCACATTTAAAACAGACCGATTGATCTTCTGTTACACGTGTAGATCTGCGAACCTAGCTCCAGGGATTTCTTGGATGACCGAAAACCTCTGCCGTTGACTTATTCTATTCTCCCGTCTAAGACGAATTAAGTACTGTCCATTTAATTCTACCAGTTAATTTTCGTTATCTTTGCAGATACGTATTTCGACCACAACTATGTGGTCGTCTTCAGTGTCTCGTTCTTGACTCGACTAGTCGAGTCAAGTACGAGACACTGAAGTAGGAATGGGCGTTTTTCGAAAAAAAATCGATACTGCCGAATCGATGTTTTTATTATCGAAATATCGATGTGGCGTTGAAACATCGATATTCCGATATGTTGGTACGTCCGAATAATTAAAAGCAGGAGCAGAAAAAACTTTTGATTTTCCATTTCAGATCATCGAATCAAACATCATACATCAAAAAAATCGATACGATCAAATATCGAACTTAAAAAAATCGATTCAAAATATCAATTAATCGGAGCGAAAATATCGATTCCCGATATATCGTATCTGTATCGCCCATTCCTACACTGAAGACGACCACACAGTTGTGGTCGAAATACCTATCTGCAAAGATAACGAAAATTAACTGGTGGAATTAAATGGACAGTACTTAATTCGTCTTAGACGCACAGATAGAAAAATCCACAGAAATTTAACGCGCTAAAAATCATGCACATAAACGGAACATCATTATTAGCGTAATTTCATACGGGATATAGCCTAAAAGTATACAATATTCGACGTGAATCGTCAATATTGCATACAAGTTGTAAGCAATCTTGTTAGCAAGAGGAGCATTTCAGCGTAGAATGGCGTAAATTTTCGCATGTCAGGTTTTACGCGCTGTTTATTTTTCATTATTTTTTTCTGTGCAATTGAATACATTCCACTAAAAGAGCTTAATTTATTTTTCTGTTATTATATTCTGCACATCCAAAAGGGCATGTACCAAATTTAAAACAGTCCGATTGATCTTTAGTTACGCGTGTAGATCTGAGGACCTAACTTCACTGATTTCTTGGATGACCGAGAACCTCGATCGCTGACTTTTTCTATTCTACACATCCAAAAGGGCATGTACCCATTTTTAAAACAGTACGAGAAATCTTTAGTGCGGCGTGTAGATATTTAGGCCCAACTCCAGGGGTTTCTTGAATGACCGAAAACCTCTGCCGTTGACTTTTTCTATTCTTCACATGCAAAAGGTCACGTACCACATTTAAAACAGTCCGATTGATCTTTGATTACGCGTGTAGCTCTGAGGACCTAACTCCAGGGATTTCTTGGATGACCGAGAACCTCTCTCGCTGACTTATTCTATTCTACACATCCAAAAGGGCATGTACCACATTTAAAACAGTCCGATACATCTTTATTAGCGCGTGTAGATCTTAAGGCCCAACTCCAGGGATTTCTTGAATGACCCAGAATCTCTTACGTTGGCTCATTCTATTCTACACATCCAGAAGAACATGTGCCATAATTGAGACAGTCCGATTGATCTTTAGCTACGCTTGTAGATCTTAAGCCCTTATTCCAGGGATTTCTTGGATGCCCAAAAATCTATGCTGAAAAAAACTCTATTCTCGCTTTTTTCTTTATTCTGCAATTAAACTCCTTGTACCTTGCACCTCTCACGTTTCGTTTCTCACTTCTCACATCTCATTTATAAATTGTCATATCTCATATCTCATATCACAAAGTATCTCGCTTATTGCTTCTCACCTTCTACTACTTGTATCTCGCTTATCACTGATCTTATTTCGCACTTCTTACTGCTTGCCTATCGCTCCTCACTTCTCTTCTTTCTTATCGCTTCTCCCATCTCACTACTCAGTTCTCATATCCCTAATCTCAGCTTACAATTCACGATTGATTATAAAACTATTGAGGGCTTTTTAGTGTAATTCTCAATTCCTACTTTTCACTTGTTGTTTCTCACTTCTCACTTCTCATCACTCATAACTTCACTTTTCACTTTTATTTTCTCACTTTTCAATTCTCACTTTTTTACTCTTTAATTGATAATTATTTAAAAATAAATTATTATTGGCACACGCCTTCTCAAACTATGACATCCACAGTCAAGCACATCAAATGGGCGCGTTTTATCCTGCATGCAGAGGTTTTAATAAAATGTGTGTTTCTCTATGAAAAATTTAGTAATGTTAACTTTTTAGTAACTTGACACAATTTTTACTAATTTGTTTTTCCAAACATGTACAAAGTTTATCGAAAAAATGTTTTTATCTAGTGGAAAATCCTTAAGGGAACGGAAGCTTAAATTTCATCAAAATGCGAAAAAAACCACTTTTTTTTTATTTTTATTATAGATGTCTTGACTATTATTTTTTAGCCTATTAACCCAAAAAATGCAATGACTCGTAGGGAAACGGCAGGTATTTTCGTCTGTTCGTCATAGTCTCGAAAACCAATAAAAGAGACGCTTTTTTGTAAAACTCATGCGTACCAAATCGTATGCTCAGGAGAAACGTTCTGCTATAGTGGAGTTCTAGCAAATGTACGTTGCTTTCGTTGGTTTTAGCCCCTATGACGATGGACGGAAATACCTGTCGTGTCCCTATTAGCTGACTGGCGTATTTTAAACCTACAGTGGGTCCAAAAAGTATTCTTCTAGCTGCATATTTTTTGGTAAAATGTAAAACTTAGGCGTGATAGAAGTGAAATCAAAAAACTTTCTTCTAAATTTGGTAGAAAACTTATCAACACATGACAATTATTCAAAAACAAATAGAAATTTCAATTATTTTTCTGGTATGTAGAAAATATCTAAATTTCGTCAATTTCGATCGCTCAAAAAGTATTCGTCTATTCAGAAAATAATCGAGCGAAACACGAATATAATAGTTTTATTTGCATGTAGTTACACTAGCAACATTTTTGTCAATACTCAATGACAGATCAAATAATGTTTTTGTTTTGTTTGAACTTGGCGCGGAAAATAGAAGCACAATGGGTGGGAAAACTGAAAAGATGAGTCCCAATGAAAAAAAAACTTATTCTACGCCTGCATAATTAGTGCAAGTTGACTTATGACTTTGCAAGAAATGTGGGTAGACACGGGTAGCAAGAAATCAACCATTTTATTGGTGATTGATCGCATCAGCGCCACAAAAATCTATCAAAACAAATAATAGAGTGGTCGTCAACGATGGTAAACTGATAACGATGAGCGATTTATTGCGCGGAAAATAAAAAAAATCCCTTAAAACGAGTTCACCCATATAGGCAAGTTAGCAACCGGTGTGGGGCAATTCCACATTATTGAAGAAATTATGTATCACAAAATGTTCATCCGCATTTTGAAAGAAAATTTGAACGCCAGTGCTGAGAAATTAGGCTTACAGGGAACATACATTTTACGGGGTGATAATTACCTCAAGCACACAGCCCAAAATACTAAGCTGCAGCTACTCTATAATACCCCAATCAACTCAAAACACCCCCTCAGAACCCTGATATAACTCCATTGGAGGGTTCTGGACGACAAAAGAGTTATATCCATCATGGCGATTGTTGGGTTTGGCCGATGGTATCAGTGATAGTATTACGGGTAGTATGGCGGGATTGTTTTCTACACATAAGTGTTGTTTTCACTGTGTGCAGAATACCAGCGTATGTGGTGTTGAGGTTGTCAACGTCTGTACGATAATTTACCGTATGTGGCGTGTTTTGGATGTGGCACATCTCTAACACTGGCAAGGCAGTTGGTCGCAATGTGCTTTGGTGTTTTGGTGCCTTCTAGATCAAACGTATGTTCTGTGTCTATCATGTGTTGTACAAGGGCTGTGTTTGCTTGTATTACATCAAGATTGAGTGTGTTCGTTTGTGTCTCTATTAGTTTGTTTACATTTCACCTATGCCCACTCAGCCTCTTTTTTAATTGATTCGTGGTCATGCCTACATACACATTATCGCAGTCTATGTGATATAATTTTGATCCCATAGTCCGATATGGCCAATTTTCAATAGGAAACAATGGAATAGGATTTTACGTTGAATGCAACTTGTTGCAAGCAAATCGGTTAAGGATAAGTGCCAGAAAAATGAGTGACATTTTTTACGCGATTTTTTCGTGTAAATTTGTATTTTGGCCATAACGTTCGATCCCATAATCCAATCTGACCAATTTCAAATAGGAAACAATACGACTATGGGTCTCCAGGCCTCCTTTAAAAAGTTTGTTTTTGGAGCGATCGTATAGCCTTTACGTTTACTTTGTATACGAGAAAGGCAAAAGTACATTAGAACAACACTACTTTGATTCACCGTAAAACAGTAAAAAGTCTCCTCATCTTCTCCTACCGTTCTTCGACACGGATTCAGCTTGTTAGATTTTTGTGTAAAAAACTGTAATGGTCGCCAGTGTTGGTAAGAACTCAAAATCTCAAAACTCATGGATGATTCAAATCAAGCGTGAGTTGAAACGCACCCAACTCAGCACCTAAAAACCCATGGATGAGTTGAATCATCCATTTGAATCATCGTAGATTCTCTTTTGTTCTCCTTCGTTAAAAGCAGTGAATGGACGTTTGTCGCATACAATATTAGACACTCTTTTATGTACATATAAGCAATAAATTGCCCTCAAATTGATTTCAAATGCGTTTTTAAACCAAAATGATTTTTAGGCAAATGAGTGAAATAATGCGTTTTAGCATGAAAAATTCAAGCGTGATGCATTCCTTTGAAATCGCAGACGATTTCGTTCGCACGGGAGCGCTCGTTGATTGAGATTTATGAGTGATTTTACCAACACTGAATGGTCGCATCATTTGTCAGAGTGATTCAGTGAATTCTAATCCTGATCAACAAACATATCATAACCTCTTGTATTTTTTTTCTGGAGACGCAGACACGGTCTTTAAATAGAAATAACTGCCTACGAATAATCCTTTCATCTTTCCAATCGACTACAAGGACGTCACTACTGGCGTCGTTAATAATCTGAACTGAACTTTGCATACTGTTGATTCTGATTCACTGATTCTACTCAGCATCCATATATATTTGTAGTCAGTCAAAACCAAAATCTAAGCTACATATTTGCTCTGCGCATGTACTGATTTGGACAGGATATTTTTCTTCTTTTTGTTGTTGGAATTACCTCCTCCACTGGGATGTTACCGCATCGCAGCTTCTTCCACAGTGATGACCCGCGAAGTTTCTTCGCAGAGTTACCATTTTTGCATTCGTATATCTGAGGCTAACACGATAATACTTTTATGGCCAGGAAAGTCGAGTAAATTTCCAATCCGCAAACTTTCTAGTCCGGACCGGAAATCGAACCCAGCCACCTTCAGCATGGTCTTTGTAGCCGCACATATTATCGCACGGCTAAGGAAGGCCCGTTTAAGTTGGACAGGATATACGTCAAATCTAAATCCAAATAAGAATAATCTGTCAGTTTATTCCGTTGAAATCTCCCACCCAAAAGTCCAACCAATCGATAATGCCCAATAAATTATTAAATTCTTCATATCTTCCCAAAGCGCACTAATTTTCCTTTCAAATCGCTCGGAAGTGAATTTCCCGTAAGTGAGGGACACCTCCACTCACCGTGAATGGAGAGCAAAATTCCATACCACCTGCCTCTGAGACTGGGATGGCGAGTACGCTCCGCTCCGTCCTCTAGTAGTGTAGTATGTTTACCATCTAGCGCAACGTCTTATGAATATTTAATCCCGGGTTTGAGCGGTTCGCCCCAAAATGAGGCTGGTTTTCCATTCCGGTTCCGAGTCCGAGCAGTCCGTCGTCGTCGTATTTGGTCGTCCACAAGATGCTGTACGGCGGATACGGTCACCACAAACAATAATGTGGCTGGTTTGAGTGCGGGGTGGAAAATTTGCCTTCCGCCGGTCCATCCGTTCGACCGTCTGCTACGACGTCTTGGCGGGAAACTTTTCCGTGGGGGTAGTCTTCGCCGCTTCGGTGCCCGGCTGATGCTAGCCTCGACTCGGAGTGGGATTAAATATTGGAAATATGGTGTGTACTCTTCATAAATCAATTTCAAATATCCTCTCGGATATGCAAAATTGGTTGGTTGGTCGGCTTGCCGGTAGATCGATGCTGTTCGGGTTGCGGAGTTCGCTTCTTAAGAAATCCTATTTAAGGAGAACAGAGCGGACAGAAAATCGATTTTACAACAGCTTGATTGTGGCTAATTAAATTTGGTTTGGATCGGTTTTCTGGGAGCTTTCTTTGGTTTACCGCACGGTTCTCCTGAATGAAAATTGGCTGGAAATGGAAATCCTGTGATGCAGTGCATTGAAACCACGGACCAATAATAATCTGAGCCAGACAAAAGCATGCAAATAATTACGATTAGATCGCGTCGTTTGTCGAACACAAAATCATCAAAAGTTTTCCGAGGTAATTGAAATTATCGCCGAACAATTTTCTGAGGTAGCGTCCAGCTGGCCTTTTGTTGTTCAGCCAAGCCATCCGTCCATTAGGGTCAAAACAATAGCGCGGAACTGAATTTTCCACGCGCGGTTGGCATCCGTCGATACGCTTCGAAGTTTATCCATCGTCGATGTGCCTGATGGACCGATTTTCGTCAATTACAAAAGGTGATCGAATTTTTCTATTTTCCCGGCATTTGTGGAAGGATGTGGGAAAATCGTTTCTCGGTTCGTGGTCCTGGGATGGAAGTTTTGTTCCATGAATTTAATTATTTCTGAAAATTGATTTTAATTTCCATACCAAATTATTGAACGGTGAACAGTTTTGTTGTTTACAGAATGCTTGACGAAACGAGCTTTGTCTGTTTTGATTTGAGTTACCAACATAATCAAATATGTTGAAAACATTTTAAGTAACGGACAAATTGATATGGAATTTGCGAAAAAGAATCCACGTGTCTTGGAGGGACTCGAACCATCTACCTCCTACTCTATAGATAGGCGTGATAACCCCTACATAACAATGCTTGATTTCTCTCTATTTCTTTTAAAACACGACGAGGGTTTTTCGTGCCTGATATTGAGAGAATCTAATCCTCACCAACAAACACAGTTTGTTCGGATTTTATTTGAATTAGATTTGGATTGGATTTGGATTGGATTTGGATTGGATTTGGATTGGATTTGGATTGGATTTGGATTGGATTTGGATTGTTTTTGGTTTGGATTGGTTGGATTGGTTGGTTTGGATTGGTTTGGATTGGTTGGATTGGTTTGGATTGGTTTGGATTGGTTGGATTGGTTGGTTGGATTTGGATTGGTTTGGATTGGTTTGGTTGGTTTGGATTGGTTTGGATTGGTTTGGATTGGTTGGATTGGTTTGGATTGGTTTGGTTGGTTTGGATTGGTTTGGATTGGATTTGGATTGGTTTGGATTGGTTTGGATTGGTTTGGTTGGTTTGGATTGGTTTGGATTGGTTTGGATTGGTTTGGATTGGTTTGGATTGGTTTGGATTGGTTTGGATTGGTTTGGATTGGTTTGGATTGGTTTGGATTGGTTTGGATTGGTTTGGATTGGTTTGGATTGGTTTGGATTGGTTTGGATTGGTTTGGATTGGTTTGGATTGGTTTGGATTGGTTTGGATTGGTTTGGATTGGTTTGGATTGGTTTGGATTGGTTTGGATTGGTTTGGATTGGTTTGGATTGGTTTGGATTGGTTGGTTGGATTGGTTGGATTGGTTTGGATTGGTTTGGTTGGATTGGTTTGGATTGGTTTGGATTGGTTTGGATTGGTTGGATTGGTTTGGATTGGTTTGGATTGGTTTGGTTGGTTTGGATTGGTTTGGATTGGTTTGGTTGGTTTGGATTGGTTTGGATTGGTTTGGATTGGTTTGGTTGGTTTGGTTGGTTTGGTTGGTTTGGATTGGTTTGGATTGGTTTGGTTGGTTTGGATTGGTTTGGATTGGTTTGGATTGGTTGGATTGGTTTGGATTGGTTTGGATTGGTTTGGTTGGTTTGGATTGGTTTGGATTGGTTTGGATTGGTTTGGATTGGTTTGGATTGGTTTGGATTGGTTTGGATTGGTTTGGTTGGTTTGGATTGGTTTGGATTGGTTTGGGATTGGTTTGGATTGGTTTGGATTGGTTTGGATTGGTTTGGATTGGTTTGGATTGGTTTGGATTGGTTTGGATTGGTTTGGATTGGTTTGGATTGGTTTGGATTGGTTGGATTGGTTTGGATTGGTTTGGATTGGTTTGGATTGGTTTGGATTGGTTTGGATTGGTTTGGATTGGTTTGGTTGGTTTGGATTGGTTTGGTTGGTTTGGATTGGTTTGGTTTGGTTGGTTTGGTTTGGATTGGTTTGGTTGGTTTGGATTGGTTTGGATTGGTTTGGATTGGTTTGGATTGGTTTGGATTGGTTTGGATTGGTTTGGATTGGTTGGATTGGTTTGGATTGGTTTGGTTGGTTTGGATTGGTTTGGATTGGTTTGGATTGGTTTGGATTGGTTGGGATTGGTTTGGATTGGTTGGATTGGTTTGGTTGGTTGGTTTGGATTGGTTTGGATTGGTTTGGTTGGTTTGGATTGGTTTGGATTGGTTTGGATTGGTTTGGATTGGTTTGGATTGGTTTGGATTGGTTTGGATTGGTTTGGATTGGTTTGGATTGGTTTGGATTGGTTTGGATTGGTTTGGATTGGTTTGGTTGGTTTGGATTGGTTTGGATTGGTTTGGTTGGTTGGATTGGTTTGGATTGGTTTGGATTGGTTTGGTTGGATTGGTTTGGATTGGTTTGGATTGGTTTGGATTGGTTTGGATTGGTTTGGATTGGTTTGGTTGGTTTGGATTGGTTTGGTTGGTTTGGATTG
The DNA here is from genome assembly GCF_024139115.2 of Armigeres subalbatus. NCBI lineage: Eukaryota > Metazoa > Arthropoda > Insecta > Diptera > Culicidae > Armigeres > Armigeres subalbatus. Next base: position 192,998,185 of record NC_085139.1, read on the forward strand.
GTTTGGATTGGTTTGGATTGGTTTGGATTGGTTTGGATTGGTTTGGATTGGTTTGGATTTGGTTGGTTTGGATTGGTTTGGATTGGTTTGGATTGGTTTGGATTGGTTGGATTGGTTTGGTTGGTTTGGATTGGTTTGGATTGGTTTGGATTGGTTTGGATTGGTTTGGATTGGTTGGATTTGGATTGGTTTGGATTGGTTGGTTTGGATTGGTTTGGGATTGGTTTGGATTGGTTTGGATTGGTTTGGATTGGTTTGGTTGGTTTGGATTGGTTTGGATTGGTTTGGATTGGTTTGGTTGGTTGGATTGGTTTGGATTGGTTTGGTTGGTTTGGATTGGTTTGGATTGGTTTGGATTGGTTTGGTTGGTTTGGATTGGTTTGGATTGGTTTGGTTGGTTTGGTTGGTTTGGATTGGTTTGGATTGGTTTGGTTGGTTTGGATTGGTTTGGATTGGTTTGGATTGGTTTGGTTGGTTTGGATTGGTTTGGATTGGTTTGGATTGGTTTGGATTGGTTTGGATTGGTTTGGATTGGTTTGGATTGGTTTGGATTGGTTTGGATTGGTTTGGATTGGTTTGGATTGGTTTGGATTGGTTTGGATTGGTTTGGTTGGTTTGGATTGGTTTGGATTGGTTTGGATTGGTTTGGATTGGTTTGGATTGGTTTGGATTGGTTTGGATTGGTTTGGATTGGTTTGGATTGGTTGGTTTGGATTGGTTTGGATTGGTTTGGTTGGTTTGGATTGGTTTGGTTGGTTTGGATTGGTTTGGATTGGTTGGATTGGTTTGGATTGGTTTGGATTGGTTTGGATTGGTTGGATTGGTTTGGATTGGTTTGGATTGGTTGGATTGGTTTGGATTGGTTTGGATTGGTTTGGATTGGTTTGGATTGGTTTGGATTGGTTTGGTTGGTTGGATTGGTTTGGATTGGTTTGGATTGGTTTGGATTGGTTTGGATTGGTTTGGATTGGTTTGGATTGGTTTGGATTGGTTTGGATTGGTTTGGATTGGTTTGGTTGGTTTGGATTGGTTGGATTGGTTTGGATTGGTTTGGTTGGTTTGGATTGGTTTGGATTGGTTTGGATTGGTTTGGATTGGTTTGGATTGGTTTGGTTGGTTTGGATTGGTTTGGATTGGTTTGGATTGGTTTGGATTGGTTTGGATTGGTTTGGTTGGTTTGGTTGGTTTGGTTGGTTTGGATTGGTTTGGTTGGTTTGGATTGGTTTGGTTGGTTTGGATTGGTTTGGGATTGGTTTGGATTGGTTTGGTTGGTTTGGATTGGTTTGGATTGGTTTGGATTGGTTTGGATTGGTTTGGTTGGTTTGGATTGGTTTGGATTGGTTTGGATTGGTTTGGATTGGTTTGGATTGGTTTGGTTGGTTTGGATTGGTTTGGATTGGTTTGGATTGGTTTGGATTGGTTTGGATTGGTTTGGATTGGTTTGGATTGGTTTGGATTGGTTTGGATTGGTTTGGGATTGGTTTGGATTGGTTTGGATTGGTTTGGATTGGTTTGGATTGGTTTGGATTGGTTTGGATTGGTTTGGGATTGGTTTGGATTGGTTTGGTTGGTTTGGTTGGTTTGGATTGGTTTGGGATTGGTTTGGATTGGTTTGGTTGGTTGGATTGGTTTGGATTGGTTTGGATTGGTTTGGATTGGTTTGGATTGGTTTGGTTGGTTTGGATTGGTTTGGTTGGTTTGGATTGGTTTGGATTGGTTTGGTTGGTTTGGATTGGTTTGGATTGGTTTGGTTGGTTTGGATTGGTTTGGTTGGTTTGGATTGGTTTGGATTGGTTTGGATTGGTTTGGATTGGTTTGGATTGGTTTGGATTGGTTTGGATTGGTTTGGATTGGTTTGGTTGGTTTGGATTGGTTTGGATTGGTTTGGATTGGTTTGGATTGGTTTGGATTGGTTTGGATTGGTTTGGATTGGTTTGGTTGGTTGGATTGGTTTGGATTGGTTTGGATTGGTTTGGATTGGTTTGGTTGGTTTGGATTGGTTTGGATTGGTTTGGTTGGTTGGATTGGTTTGGATTGGTTTGGATTGGTTTGGATTGGTTTGGATTGGTTTGGATTGGTTTGGTTGGTTTGGATTGGTTTGGATTGGTTTGGATTGGTTTGGTTGGTTTGGATTGGTTTGGATTGGTTTGGTTTGGTTTGGTGGTTGGATTGGTTTGGTTGGTTTGGATTGGTTTGGTTGGTTTGGTTGGTTTGGATTGGTTTGGATTGGTTTGGATTGGTTTGGATTGGTTTGGATTGGTTTGGTTGGTTTGGATTGGTTTGGATTGGTTTGGATTGGTTTGGATTGGTTTGGATTGGTTTGGATTGGTTTGGATTGGTTTGGATTGGTTTGGTTGGTTTGGATTGGTTTGGATTGGTTTGGATTGGTTTGGATTGGTTTGGATTGGTTTGGATTGGTTTGGATTGGTTTGGTTGGTTTGGATTGGTTTGGATTGGTTTGGATTGGTTTGGATTGGTTTGGTTGGATTGGTTTGGATTGGTTTGGTTGGTTTGGTTGGTTGGTTTGGTTTGGTTTGGTTGGTTTGGATTGGTTTGGTTGGTTTGGATTGGTTTGGATTGGTTTGGATTGGTTTGGATTGGTTTGGATTGGTTTGGTTGGTTTGGATTGGTTTGGATTGGTTTGGTTGGTTTGGATTGGTTTGGATTGGTTTGGATTGGTTTGGATTGGTTTGGATTGGTTTGGATTGGTTTGGATTGGTTTGGATTGGTTTGGATTGGTTTGGATTGGTTTGGATTGGTTTGGTTGGTTTGGATTGGTTTGGTTGGTTTGGATTGGTTTGGATTGGTTTGGATTGGTTTGGGATTGGTTTGGATTGGTTTGGATTGGATTGGTTTGGTTTGGTTTGGATTGGTTTGGATTGGTTTGGATTGGTTTGGATTGGATGTGGATTGGTTTGGATTGGTTTGGATTGGTTTGGATTGGTTTGGATTGGTTTGGATTGGTTTGGATTGGTTTGGATTGGTTTGGATTGGTTTGGATTGGTTTGGATTGGTTTGGATTGGTTTGGTTGGTTTGGATTGGTTTGGATTGGTTTGGATCGGTTTGGATTGGTTTGGATTGGTTGGATTGGTTTGGATTGGTTTGGATTGGTTTGGTTTGGATTGGTTTGGATTGGTTTGGATTGGTTTGGATTGGTTTGGATTGGTTTGGATTGGTTTGGATTGGTTTGGATTGGTTTGGATTGGTTTGGATTGGTTTGGATTGGTTTGGATTGGTTTGTGTTGGTTTGGATTGGTTTGGATTGGTTTGGATTGGTTTGGATTGGTTTGGTTGGTTTGGATTGGTTTGGATTGGTTTGGATTGGTTTGGATTGGTTTGGATTGGTTTGGTTGGTTTGGATTGGTTTGGTTGGTTTGGATTGGTTTGGATTGGTTTGGATTGGTTTGGTTTGGATTGGTTTGGTTGGTTTGGATTGGTTTGGATTGGTTTGGATTGGTTTGGATTGGTTTGGATTGGTTTGGTTGGTTTGGATTAAATTTGGATTGGTTTGGTTGGTTTGGATTGGTTTGGATTGGTTTGGATTGGTTTGGTTGGTTTGGTTGGTTTTGGATTGGATTGGTTTGGATTGGTTTGGTTGGTTTGGATTGGTTTGGATTGGTTTGGTTGGTTTGGATTGGTTTGGATTGGTTTGGATTGGTTTGGATTGGTTTGGTTGGTTTGGATTGGTTTGGTTTGGTTGGTTTGGATTGGTTTGGATTGGTTTGGATTGGTTTGGATTGGTTTGGTTGGTTTGGATTGGTTTGGATTGGTTTGGTTGGTTTGGATTGGTTTGGATTGGTTTGGATTGGTTTGGATTGGTTTGGATTGGTTTGGTTGGTTGGATTGGTTTGGTTTGGTTTGGATTGGTTTGGATTGGTTTGGATTGGTTTGGATTGGTTTGGATTGGTTTGGATTAGATTTGGTTTGGTTTGAATTAGTTTGGATTGGTTTGGATTGTGTTTGGATTGGTTTGAATTGGTTTGGATTGGTTTGGGTTGGTTTGGTTGGTTTGGATTGGTTTGGATTGGTTTGGTTGGTTTGGATTGGTTTGGATTGGTTTGATTGGTTTGGATTGGTTTGGATTGGTTTGGATTGGTTTGGATTGGTTTGGATTGGTTTGGATTGGTTTGGTTGGTTTGGTTGGTTTGGATTGGTTTGGATTGGTTTGGTTGGTTTGGATTGGTTTGGATTGGTTTGGTTGGTTTGGATTGGTTTGGTTGGTTTGGTTGGTTTGGATTGGTTTGGATTGGTTTGGTTGGTTTGGTTGGTTTGGTTGGTTTGGATTGGTTTGGATTGGTTTGGTTGGTTTGGATTGGTTTGGATTGGTTTGGGTTGGTTTGGATTGGTTTGGATTGGTTTGGATTGGTTTGGATTGGTTTGGATTGGATTTGGATTGGTTTGGATTGGTTTGGATTGGTTTGGTTGGTTTGGATTGGTTTGGATTGGTTTGGATTGGTTTGGATTGGTTTGGATTGGTTTGGTTGGTTTGGATTGGTTTGGATTGGTTTGGATTGGTTTGGATTGGTTTGGATTGGTTTGGATTGGTTTGGTTGGTTTGGTTGGTTTGGATTGGTTTGGTTGGTTTGGATTGGTTTGGATTGGTTTGGATTGGTTTGGATTGGTTTGGATTGGTTTGGATTGGTTTGGATTGGTTTGGATTGGTTTGGATTGGTTTGGATTGGATTGGTTTGGATTGGTTTGGATTGGTTTGGATTGGTTTGGATTGGTTTGGATTGATTTGGATTGGATTTGGATTGGATTTGGATTGGATTTGGATTGGATTTGGATTGGATTTGGATTGGATTTGGATTGGATTTGGATTGAATTTGGATTGGATTCGAATTGGATTTTCATTCTAATTTTTATGGATTCGTATTAGATGTGGAGTGAGTTAGTACTGGTTTGGAATTCATTCGGATTGGATTCCCGATGGTCGAACTTTGAAAGTGGATGTTATTCACCGCTTTGATGATATGTCCCGAATTACTCATGTCTGGGTATGTTTAGGTACATGAGCTTTGGGTAAACATAGCGGCTTGCTTACTCCAAATGTGTTTACAAATCGCCGAAAAATAGATCCAAAATGGGCAACACTCCTCCACACCTGGATTGTTTCGGTATAAACAAATATGAGGCAACAATGCTTCTAACATGCTCACAAAACGTTTTTGATATCTACTTGTCCTGAGAAATTTAGATATTTTCTACACAATAACAACATTAATGTGAAATTGTTTCTAAAGCACTTATGACATTGTATTTTTTTTTTCAAATGTCTTCTTCATCTTCATTGGCATTACATTCCCCACTGGGACATTGCCGCCTCGCAGCTTAGTGTGAATTGAGAACTTCCACAGTTATTAACTGCGAGGTCAGGAAGGAAATCTCAACTCTCAACTCATTTTTATTATATATAAGATGAGGCTAACACGATGATACTTTTATTTCCACGGAAGTCGAGTAAATTTCCAACCCGAAAATTTCCTAGACCGGACCGGGAATCGAACCCAGCCACCTTCAGCATGGTCTTGCTTTGTAGCCGCGCAACTTACCGCACGGCTAAGGAGGGTGGTTTCAAATATCCAACCTACTCAATTTCTTGGGAAGAACAATCTTTACAAACTGTAAAAATTATGCGATAAGAGAAACAGAAATCTTCCTCCTTTTCCCTCTCTCGCATGGAAGCAAAAGTGAATGAATAACATATTTCCGCCTCGAGCGCATTGAAAGCGTTTAGAAGGACATCTTGGAAATGACTAAAAGGTACATATCAGCAATCTTTGCTGCGTCTACACTAAGAAGGCACTGTAGCAATAGAACAATGTGGTGCGATAAAAGTATTAGCATATATAAAGAGGCCTCTATTTCACGTGGATGGAGAACGGATTGTGACGTGACGTTTGAGGCTAAGACAGTAAACTCCTAGAGGGGGCGATGCGTATATGTAAACGATGCCGTTAATGTATGTTAAGTGGGGATTATTTCGGTACAATATTTCTTCTGGGTGGGAAAGAAGCCAATTCAAGAAGCTGATAAAGAATTGCTCCTATCTTCATTTTATACAGCATCCCATAAGATCCTTTAGTGTGAACACAGTTTAAGAAACCTTAAGGAAAGCAAGCGACATTGCTCCCGCGGGATTACGACCATCTCTCTCGTCACGAAATCAAAACAAAACATTAACTAAAGTCAAATAACCGCATCGTGCCCTGCGAAATGACTTGTGGCCAACGAATGAAGACGGTCGCCTTATTTGTTCGTTGATTGGTGGGCGTAGATATCCATTTTCGAGTAATTTATCTGCCCGCTTGATTCGTTCGCCTCCCACTCAATATGGTTGGCGCTACGCCTCAAATATTTCAAATTTACTCAAAACGTGTCAAGCGACGAAAGTAGCGAAGGACGCGCTGGCGTCTTATCAGGCAAGTCATTAAAATTAAACGATTTGATTGCTCGTTGTCGGCTTCTGCATTGAATGACAGAAAACAGGTGGGGATTCGCAGTCGGTACTGCTGCGGTTCGAAAATTGAGCACGTTTTCGTTTCTTTATCGCTTCATTATGGAATGAATGGAAAAACGCTTTGAAGGGGAGGAACGAACAGAATTAAGCTGTTTTGATTTTTACTGATGAAGAAGTCCTTATCATAATAAGGTGCCCTCTGCAAGTCGACATTGAATAAGCTGTCAAAGAATAGCCGAGCTTTGTTATCTCGCACTCTTATTTAGTCTAAATTTGGAATCACAATTTGGAATTCTATTCAAACCACAATACTGCTCAGTGTAATCTGACAATTATCAAAATCTAACAGACTGTCTGAAGACTGAAGAAAAAGATGGAAAGTTCAATAAAAGAACAATCGTTGTGGAGTAACTGCTTAGCCAGACCAAAGCCATATAAAACTATTCCCAAACAATCCGAACAACACCAACAGCAATATAAATGCAACTTCAAACGAACCTTAAGGCAATAATACACAACAGCTTAGTAGGGAAAGCACCTGTCTAGCGTACTGGTTTCGTGGGATCAAAGCCCACCGAAAGGAGCGGTTACCCTCCAATACTTTGGGACAAACTTCAAATAAGATAGCTAGCATTGGAATTTACTTTTAAATTTAATTTTTTTAGCTTTATTGCAGTGATTTTCAATATGTGAATGATCCCCAGTAGCACAAGTTAGGCTGATTTTGTTGCAGCAACTCATATATGACTTCAATATCAAATCTTAAAAACAACTTAACTGCATATGTAAACAAAGATTCAAGCGTCGTATTGACTAATCTGATAGCACTTCCACGCAAACCAACACCATTAATGGTGTTGAATTACGAGGGAGTGGTATTAGGCTGTTTAAATCGACGTTTGAATCTTTGTTCACAAAAGCAGATAAGTTGTTTTGAAAATTTGGTATTGACATTTTTTGGTTGCATATAGGTTGCATGAACTTATTTGTTACAAGTGTGCTGCTTCGGATGATAATTCATCACAAAATTTCGAATGAATGCGTTAAAATGAATCATGAATTCAAATAAAGGTGATAGCCGAACTGTAATAGCATTATACCTGTCATGAAATTGTTTTGTAATGTGTTCTAATATTTGATACATCCCATTAAAACCCCTTTACCACCACAATTAGTGATACCTCCACTAAGGGTTTTCAGTGAGCACCAATCGTCAAGGAAGAACATAAAAATGTATACGAACATTCTCCATATTTATTTACGCTTTGATTATTTTTATCTACCGAATTGGTGAAAAGCTTAAATTGTCAGCAATTGTATCACTGGGTAAATACGGTTTAATTGTGAAATCAAGTTAAGAATTTATTCTCACAGGTATCTTCAACAACAGGTATTTACATTTATGATATGCTTCAAACATAAATATTGACAAGACAATTGATAGCTGTAGATCTATCACTTTCCACGATTCTTTCACGATCTGACTGTGTATGTGTGAACTAGACAATACCAGAGTCTATTATATATAGAGTTGCGCAAAGAGTGAAGCCAAATTTACCTAATGAACTGTCAAACCGTCTATAAAATGGCAATCGAACAATGCAACGATCATTCGATACACGACATGGACAAAAGAACATAATGGACTCACGATGAGATGGACTGGCAACGACAACAATAATGATAATGGAAATCTAAAAATATATTCTGTGTGGATTCTGATATTTTTCCAAAAAATTACATAACATAGGTTCGAAAATTGTCAGGAAACAATATTTCCCACGAAAGTGGCATTGACCCAAAACTAACATTTCCCAAAAATGATGTTTTCTCGAAAATGAAATTTCCCTGAAAATTTATTTCTCCGTAAAGTGACATTTCCTCAAAAGTGACATTTTTCTAAAAATGAGTTTTCATCGAGCTTGACATTTTCCTGAAAATTATATTTCTTTGTAAATAACATTCGTCCGAAGATGATGTATTCACGATTTTGATATTTCCCTGAAAAAGATTAGTCCAGAAATCAACATTTACCAGAACATAATATTTACCCTAAAATGATATTTTCTCGAATATCTATAACATTTTTATAAAATGATATTTTCCCTAAAATGGCATTTAACCAAAAATCACATTTCTTACAAAAATTACATTTATCTGATAATGACATTTTTCTGAAAATTACATTTCTCCGAAAACGGCATTTTCTTCGTAAATGAAATTTCTCCAAGAATTATATTTTACATAAAAGGACTTTTCACTGAAAATTGTTGCTCCGGAAATTATTATTCACATTCACCCGAAAATGACAAATCCTCATAATAAACATTTCTCCTCAGATTTATTGCAAATTTTCACCATTTAGGGTAAAATGCCCAATAGTGGACCCCCTAGTAGCGGAATTTTGCTCTTCCTGTCATAAGGAGTAGAAGTTTTCAACATATTAATTCTGCTTGATGTCTAATAACAAGTTATGCATCTCCTCTTCACGATACATACATAAAACACTCAAATACACGACGTTATTAGTTGAAATTAACATTTTAAAGTCTGACTGAATTCGTCCTATAGTAGACCCCCTGGGGGTCCATAATAGGAAATTGCTTCCCTATAGTCGACACTTCATTTGATTTTCATGTTTCGTTTCGGGACGTTCTTGTTCCCTATTATGGACCCCCCAAAATATTCCTATAATGGACACTCTCGTGTTTATTTTTTATAGAATTGTAAAAAATCATCTAGTTTTACTTTCCATAGCATTTCCAATGCATGGAATCAAATCATAGGACTGTAAGGTAGGTTCTCCCGGTAGAATTTCATAGCAAAATGTATACATTGTGTTGTAATAATGCAAAAATGGGTGGAGGGTCCACTATTGGTTGGGGGTCTACTATTAAGCACTTTACCCTAGACTCTTAAGGCGTAAATTTCGTCGTAATCAGATTTCACTTCCAATTTCGCTGTTGACTACCGAGCGCATTTCACAATAGAGGTAATAAACTACAGAGGACGATTGTCGCTGCGGTTTCCTTTGTTTTCATTCCCAAACATGTCGGGAACACAACTGTCAAAATGTAGTGATTTTTCCTGCGTTGACATTTAGCGCCCTATCCTCGCCAGCAAAAGATGTTTCAGTGACGACAGCGACAAACTTCCTCTATAGTTTATTACCTCTATTCATTTCACTTGAAGATCGTGACAGTTGCCGCCAGCCCCCGCATGTTCAGATATTTTTTATTGTTCTCAGCTCTCCAGCTAATCACGTTTACACAACAAAACCTTCTGGAGCTTCGATGTTTATATTCAGTGGCATTGTTCTCTTTTGACCACGAGCTTGAGAATCAAGGTAATCTATAAAGAAGTTGTTGAAAATGCCTTTTAAGACAGGATTGACAACTCTTGACTTTTGTGGAGCAAATCTAATCAATCGCGAAATTACAATACATTTATCCAAAAATGACACAAAAAATATACACGGAAAAAATATAAATTAGGAAAGTGAGACTACCACGAGATGAACCGGCCTAGAGTCGAAAATCTCGTAAATAAAGATAATTCTATTCAATTCAAAGCGAGACTTTCCTGAAATCTTTCCCGGAAATGGCATTTTTCCAACTTCAATATTTGCTCTGAAATAAAATTTCCCAGAATACACAATTTAACCGAAAAGATGAACCAGCTTCGGGCTAGAAATGACTTCGATGAAAACAAACATTTGTTCGAAAATTACATTTTTACGTGAATGATTTTCCCTGAAAAATACATTACCCTAAAAATTACAGTTTCCTGAAAACGACGCTTCCCGAAAATGACATTTATTCGAAGATGACATTCGTCCAAAATTGATATTTCTCCGAAAATACATATTTTTCTTAAAATGACATTTTTCGAAGATGACATTTCCCTGACATAACAATTCTCCAAAAATGACAAAAATAACATTTCTTCAAAAAAAATAATCATTTGTATGTATACGATATTTTCCCGGAAATAACATTTGCCCGAAGATAACATTCCCACGAAAATGTCTTTTCTCCTAAAATGAATTTTCCCGAGAAGAACATTTACAAGGTGTAACATTTTTTGAAATTGACATCTCCCAATAAACAACCTTCCCCTGCAAATGACTCTTCTTAAAAGATGACATTCACGAGAATTACATTTTCCCAAAACTGACATTATATTACACAGAGAGTGACATTCTCTCATACCTGAGAATGACATTTTTTAAAATACAATATTTCTCTTTAAATGGCATCTCCCAGAAAATAGCATTCTCCTGAAAATGAAATTCGTAGGAGAAATTTCTTCGAAAATTACATTCTCCTGAGAATGATATTTCTCCAACAATGACAGTGGTCTGACAGTCACACAAAAAGAACCTTTTCCTGGGAATAGTATTTTCTGAAAATAAAATCTCCCCGAAAACTCCCGGAGGAATTCTCCAGCATTTCCAGGGGATATTTTCCAAAATTTCCAGGGTATTTTTTCGGATATTCTCCTGAATTTCCGAGAGAAAAGCTTGTGCAATTTCAGCGGTAGATTCTATTGACTATCATGGGAGATTCTCCGTAAATTTGGTTGGAATCATAAACTAGGGCATAATTTGATCCATATCTTTAAAATATATAACTTAACTCCGAAACATTAGTTTTAATAGAAATTTTAAATTTATGCGAATGTCAGTGACAAAAACTTTGTTTTGAGAAAAATGAGTTCATAGTTTCACAATATTTGTGTGTTTCTTACAATTTTTTATAAAAGTTCAAAAAATACAATTTTTCTATGAATTTTCCCATTTACTAGGAACAATTTTCAAACTATATCAACCGAAAAGTTCTAAAATCGAAACATTTTTCTCTGTAGTCAGCTTAAATTAGTCCGAAATATTACTTCTTACATTATAATTCCATTCGGAGGCTCCCGGAAAAATCGAACCAGCGTGAGAAATTCTAGACCAACAGTGGCGTGATTGATTTGGAAATGTGGCGCGCCGAACTATTCTGACCAGAGCTAAATAAAAATCAAATAAATAATCGTAAAACTAAACACATGTTTGATGATTTAAATAAAGACACGCATAGATCTAATCCCGACATTGAATTGAGAGGCATTTTTAGCGCCAAATGTCAATATAATCAAGGCAAATTTTGTTTTTTTGCGCGCAGTTACCATACTCAGTGGTAATCAATTGAATGAATTTATGAAGAAGTGAACTGAGTCAGTCATTCTATGTTTTGAATAATCAAAACACGAATGTCAAAAGTCGGAGTGAATGTGCTTCATGAAAGTGAACATTTTATGCTCTGATTCTGACTGAACTGATATAAATAAAACAATGCAGAATTGTAAGAACTCTATAAAGTAGTTGTGGGAGAACACAGTACTTTTGTATATGTCAAAAAATTATACAGGGTTTGCAAGATTCGTATTTAGTACTGTGGAAAATCTGACATCCACTAACCCCACTAACTTCAGTGTGGGGCGTTTGGGGGGATTGTCCTCTATACGATCTGCTTCGCTTGACAATATTCAAAGATCTTCGGCTGGGTAGCCTCCTGATGAAACAGCTGATATAACTCATTTAATGCAGATCTCGCTCCGATGAAGTTTGTCCCATTGTCAATAAACATCTACTTCGGATATCCTCGTCTGGACACAAACCGTTCAAGAATGGCTATAAACGAATCCGTTGACAAAAACGGCCTCCAAATGAATGGCTTTTGTCACCATACACAAGAAAGCACAGATGTAACCCTTAACTGGAACTGCTTTTCGCACCGATTCCTTGACAAAAATGGGGCCGGAAAAGTCAAGTCCAACCCTCCCGAAGACTGGTGCTAGAGTAATCCGACTTGGTGGTAAATCTCCCATCTGCTGGTCGAGAGTGATGGTTTTGGCCCTAAAGCTGGTAATACAGCTTCTCAGAACATTTCGAATCGTTGACCTTGCGTTGACTAACCAAAACTGCTGCCGCAAAAGATAAAGCACACTGGTACATCCAGCATGGTGGTTTTCTCGATGGACTTCAGCAATCAAACTGTGCACAATGGGATTTTTGTTAGGTAGGATTAACTGATCCTTCACTTCAAATGGGAGCTGAGAATTACCCAGCCAACCGCCAACTCGAAGCAAATCTCCTTCCAAAAACGGCTTCTAATTGTGAAGACGATGATTAGGTACGTTTGATCTGACACATTCTATTTCCTTGGAAAACTCTTGGTGTTGGATTGCTCCGACAATTACGTTTGAAGCGGTTCGAAGCTCTGGAATGGTAAGGTACCGAGACACCAATCGATCTTATTTCTTCATTCTGACATTCGACAGGAAACGAAGCATGTTGTCGAAATCTTCTGTTGCCATTGGTGGTCGCGGCGGTAAAGCATTCCGCTGTGACCTGTCTTCCATGATAATATAAAGAGTAGGCCCGTCCGACCTACTGTGGAGAGGGTAGGCCCGTCCGACCTATTGGGAAGAGAGTAGGCCCGTCCGACCTATTGGGAAGGGAGTAGGCCCGTCCGACCTATTGGGAAGAGAGTAGGCCCGTCCGACCTATTAGGAATAGAAGGCCCGCCCGACCCACTAGGAAGAGACAAGGCCCGTCCGACCTACTGGTGAGAGGGTAGGCCCGTCCGACCTACTGTCAACCAAAAGTATGACCGTCCGTCACGATGTTCAGCGTAAGAACCAGCCGAACTATTCCTCCAAACGGGGAGCCGTGGTGCAATTACCTTTTCCTCTTTTCCTCTGAAAGGAGCCGTGCTCCAATTAAAGAGTCAGCCGTACCTTCTTCCTCCAAACAGAGCCGTGGTGCGAAGCACCACTGCTCTTATTCCTCTTCCTCCGAAAGGGGAAAGGTCCGTCCGACCTTCTGCCACTACCGTCTTCGGGGAAGCCAACCCAAGAGTGTGACCGTCCGTCACGACGTCCGATCACAGAATGAGCCGTAGTGCGAAGCACCTGGCTTTAATACCTTTTCCTCCGAAAGGGGTCCGTCCGACCTATTGCCGCTACCGTGTGTGGGAAAGCCAACCAGAAGTGTGACCGTCCGTCACGGCTTCCGATCAGTGAATGATCTGCGGTGCGAAGCACCTCCGCTTTTATACCGTTTCCTCTGTAAGGGGAAGCAGGAGAGGAAGGTCCGTCCGACCTATTGCCGCTACCGTGTGTGGAAAGCCAACCAAAAGTGCGACCGTCCGTCACGGCTTCCGATCAGTGAATGATCTGCGGTGCGAAGCACCTCCGCTTTTATACCTTTTTCCTCTGTAAGGGGAAGCAGAAGAGGAAGGTCCGTCCGACCTATTGCCGCTACCGTGTGTGTGAAAGCCAACCAAAAGTGCGACCGTCCGTCACGGCTTCCGATCAGTGAATGATCTGCGGTGCGAAGCACCTCCGCTTTTATACCGTTTCCTCTGTAAGGGGAAGCAGAAGAGGAAGGTCCGTCCGACCTATTGCCGCTACCGTGTGTGGAAAGCCAACCAAAAGTGCGACCGTCCGTCACGGCGTTCGATTAGAGAATGAGAATGCGGTGCGAAGCACCTTCGCTTTTATACCTTTTCCTCTGGAAGAGGAAGCGAAAGGGGAAATGCGTTCGACCTATTGCCGCTACCGTGTGTGGAAAGCCAACCAAAAGTGCGACCGTCCGTCACGGCTTCCGATCACTGAATGAGCTGCGGTGCGAAGCACCTTCGCTTTTATACCTTTTTCTCTGTAAGGGGAAGCGAAAGGGGAAGATGCGTTCGACCTATTGCCGATACTGTGTGTGTGGAAAGGGAAAGCGGAAAGACCGTTCGACCTACTGTTGTCACCGAATTTATGCATGCCGGAGAATAGCATCGTTGTAAAAGAATGGTTTTCTCTTTTAACGGGGTTTTCATTAGATTAAATTTTGAATTGTTCAGTTTTGTTTATTTTATTCATGTATCTCATCCAATATCTACACATGTAGGCTACGATTCACTGCGTCTTCCGAAATGAAGCGTACTTGGTCAATAGCGGGAACTCGTGGAATTTCATCACCGATAGTGCAGCCACTTTTGTTTTCAGCTCCGGTATTTCACAGTCCTGTAGCGATTGCGGCCGTTCCTCTCGATAGTTGATGATGCGTAGATAGGGTGAACCATTCCACCATTGGTCGTTACCGATCAAGTCGTTGGCGGACTGCCCTCGGGAGACTGTATCGACAGGATTCAGATCCGTATAAACATACTTCCAAATGTATCGCTGTTGGACGTAATTTCTGCAACTCTATGGGGGACGAACACTTGAAGATTGCAAAGAGGTTTACGACGCAACCACGCCGTGACTATCAGACCATAGGATCTCCAAAGCTGCTTCTACCTTGGTAAACAGTCTTGATAGAAGAAGAGCAGCTAGTATTTAACTCCTTTTTTGGGATTGTCAAAGGGAGAATGCGCAATGCCATTCCACCAGAAGGCTGCCATCTAATGTATCATCCCATTTGAGTTTACAAATCCACACCTTTTGCATGACTATTTTAGCCAACACGACTACAGGAGACATTAACTCAAGAAGATCATAAATCTTGGCGATTTCGGATAGTACCTGGCGCTCAGTGGGTCGGTTGACCTGGGATGGTGCTGGTGAGCAGAACAAGAACTCGTCAGTTGAAGGATTCCACATCAATCCTAACGTATTAATTGCTTCGTTGACTTCACTGTCACTGAACGAAACACACCTATCTCTATCGTCGCTAGCAATTAGTGACAGTAGTCGTCCGGTTTGGATGACCACTTATGAAGATGCATACGGCCAGCCTTTAATAGGGCTATGACCTATGAGTTGATCTCGAATTGCACATGCCGGTGAGAGTCATCAGAACCGAAATAAGCGTCATCAAAATGGATATTCAACGACCAAAGAAGCCAGCAGAAACCTTTATCGTTCACCACGTGCAAGCTGCAGAAGGGCCCGAGTAGCCAGGAAGGGCACTCCTGCGGTGCATTATGTCACAGTTGATAGCTCAAGAACGCGTAATGGATCGTCGGGCGATTTCCTCCAAAAAAAATCCGCTGTAATGGAGTGTGATCACGATATACCGCAATCTGACGATACATCTTGGACACATCTGCACTCACGACGTAGCGATACTTTCGAAAACGTAGGATGATGGACAAAAGATCACTTTTCACAGTGAGGCCTATCATCAAGACATCATTGAGTGACAGACCAACTAACCAACCTAATTTGGAACCATGAAGACTAGGAAGGTTGTCGTTCAATTTCAAACACCCTGATTTCCAATGAGCAAATCAACTTAGCTAGGCACATGGAAGGAAGGATCAGCCAGTTTTAGACCATAAGGAACTTCCCAATTCTCCAAATTTATCTTGAGCCACGGAACATGACCAGTAATCTTGGGAGACCAATTGAGCGTGAAGGAAAAATCATTTGTTCCAGAGTGGACGATTATGATACATTTTTGTCTAATTGTCGACCGTACACTGCCTATGCCTGTTATCGGTATGCATACTTCTTCCACACAAATGCCAAGAGTAGCGGCTAATGATTGAGAGATAAAACTGGAATCCGCAGTTTAGCAGGGCTTTGCACACACGAGGCCGCTCTGGATGAGCCGTCTTTATGACGTTGACAAGGGCAGTGAGCAATACCACCTGACTCGCTGGATTCGTCGGATTGCTGGAATGTGCTGCTGTCACCAACGGCTGAAAGACGAGTCTTCCGTTCTCCGAAGCATGGTTGCTGGGTCCTGGAACACTGGTTGCTGCGTTCAAGTTTGTTGAAGTTTTCGTTCTGCTGGGTTGTTCTGCAGGCTTTTCCAGGTGGAGCAGCGTGTGGTTTGCATCACGAACAGACTTTCTTCGATGGGCAACCGTGGTCACACCGTGGTCATTGCGCAAGCAATTGTAGCAGGCATTCTTCTCCTCGGCGCGCGACAATCTTTTACTTACACTGTAACTTTTGAACACTGAGCACTTGTATGTAGCATGGTCTCCATCACACATGGTACATCAAAGATCTGACGCCGGAGGGGCTGTCGCTGCGTTGGCCTTGGGATATGCTTGCTTCCTCGCTGGTTTACCTGTTGCTTGCTAGGTCTTGG
The DNA here is from genome assembly GCF_024139115.2 of Armigeres subalbatus. Taxonomy (NCBI): domain Eukaryota; kingdom Metazoa; phylum Arthropoda; class Insecta; order Diptera; family Culicidae; genus Armigeres; species Armigeres subalbatus. The sequence goes on from NC_085139.1 coordinate 193,014,730, forward strand.
CTTCGACGGTTGTGCTGTGACACTCCAGTACTGACCTTTCCAGTACTGAAACATGGTCTTTCAAGAACTGGATAGTATCCTCGTAACTTGGCAGTTCTCCTCGCTTGACAGTTGACTCCCACTGATTCTTGGTTGTCAGATCCAGAGCATGAGAAATCAGGTGGACGATTATGAGTTCGGAGACACCAGTTAGCTCTTGGCAACGAAACTTCAGGTTTTCCACACGGCTATTGATGGATTCGACCAAAGTTCTTAACTCACCGAAATCCTCATTGGAAAGTTTCTTCGATCCTAGCAAACCAGCGATGTGGATGTCGATAATTCTTCGCTTGTCCTCAAACCTCCAGTAACTCCCAGGCGTGGGCGTAGTTTCCATCACTGATCGTTTTTACGTCGATGATTCCAGCAGCATCACCGACGAGAGCCTTCTCAAGGTGGTACAACTTGATCCGTCAAGCTCCATTCGTTGGATCGACTGTGTCGCGGAACATGATCTCTAATCGTTCCCAGTTCTTGTACATTCCATCGAAGGTGGGAATGGCACGAGGAAGGGATTGCTGGATGATCACTGGTTGTTGATTTACTGCAGGTTGAGCTAGTATCATAGTTGGCCGCATCACCAACCGCTCGAGAAGGGTTTCGAGCATAACTGACACTCTCGTGTAGCGTCTCGAAGAATAAAAATTTTACACTCCGTTCCTCCTGCTTACCTGGTGGAAGAAATGCCACTACTTGCTGATGGAACTGATGGTATTCGTTGTAGCTGCTTTCCACCTTCCGGATGTACACTTTGACTTGAGCTGACGGGATCTCAGTCTGCTCAGCTTCGGCTTGAAGCAAGATGTTCATTATGCGCGTGATGTTGCCTTGTGCCGTGCCACGCATTTGGATCATCGTGCCAGCATCCGCATCTGCTTCTTCACTACCCAAGTCGGGCTTCTTCATGGGCGTTCTCTTCGTCATTTTCACTGTACACAATTCACTTATTGTTCGAGTTCTTGATTCACTTTTGTCACTTATAGTCTTTAGTCTTCGTTTTGATTTCACTCGCTGTCACCGTGTTTTGCTTCCAACCACTACGCACCGCAATCCAACCACAATCGACGACACTCCGAATCCTCATAGCGATTCGAAGATCCGGCTCGAACGGACCAATTCCTATGTTGAGGATGGCAGCGGATTGTGCTGCGTCGGTTTGCTTCGATGGGTGGTCGCGTTCCTCTCGGGAACCGAGCGGGTGGGAGCAGGACTCTTGCGTTCCTTCCCGGGATGGCTTCGCCTCATGAAGCCACACGGGGTTCGAAACTACTTTAATGTAACTCTATGAGCCTTGATAAAGGCTGATTATTTTAATAAACTCTGTTTGGAAGGGTGGAACGGGAACCGTCTGGATGCAAAATACGGGAAATCACTTTTAACAACTGTATTCATTTTCTTCTCTATACATCAACACTTTACTTCTAAAAGGCAGTTACTTCTTATTCTTCTTCCGCTGCTATTGCTGCTCGTACGACTGTTCGGCAGAACATTGCCCGGCGTCACCAGCACCCGATCGGCAGCCATCTTGTGATCAGCCCGGCTCACTCTCTTGGTCTCGATGCTTCGCTATTGGCTTGCTGCTCCTTTTGTTGTCGTTCCGATGGTCAAATTGCAACTGAATGCTAGCTTGCTGTCGTGCCTCCGTATATGTATACGATACGAAGCCTCCTTTCAAGAGGCTCAGAAAACATTTTTCAAGATGCCTGGAGCCCACCTTCCAAAAGACTCAGAAATCTTCTTCCAAGCGGCTTGGAAGCCTCCCTTCAAGAGGTTCAAAAGCCTCATTTCAAGAGACTCGGAGTTTTCCTTTCAAAAGGCTAAGAAGCCTCATTTCAAAAATTTCAAAAGCCTTCTTCCTTCTACAATTGATGGGGTGCCTCCTTTCAAGAGCCTTAGAGACCTCCTTCCAAATGCTTCAGAGGCCTCTTTTCAAGAGGCTCGAAAGCCTTCCTGCAAGAGTCTCATAAGTCTTCTTTCAAGAAGCTCCAGATCCCCTTTCAAGAAGCTCGGAAGCCTAATTTCAAATGACTCTTAAGCTTCTTTTTAAAGGCTTGGAAACCCCTTTGCAAGATTCTCAGAAGCCTTCTTTCAAAAGGCTTGGAAGAATCCTTTCAAGAGGGTAAAAAGTCTCATTTCAAGAGGTTCGAAAGCCTACTTCCATGAGCCTTAAAACCGATGCAATACGGATGGGTCATATATGACCCAAGACGAAAATCAGCTGTCAAAATTCAGTTTTAAGAGATAGAGCCTTGCTTTCTTCAGCAAAAATGTTCAAAATTACCTGTTCCATCCAGGAAAAATATTGCCCAGGTCAGGTTTACGGGCACTAGGATGATCTAGAGCATCCAAACTATCCTTGAGTTTTAATATTTATGCTCTAAGGAATTAGCACCATTTTTTTACCATATTCTGGTTAAAAGATTGAAATTGAAATGCTTCATGATAATATCCCGCGCCTGTCCAGCGGTATAACAGATCTTTTCAAATATCTACGATACTCCAAACAGTTCTTGAGCTCAAATCTTAATATTCCAATCGATCAACATGTAGATCTTCGATGTCCCCACTAGTTTTATGAGTTGGAATAGCTCCACGATACCTCGTAACATCATTACAGACACACCACATAATTCGTTCGACGTCTACGGCACTCCAAACTATCCTTGAGTACAGATCTTAATATTCAAATTGATCAACATGAAGATCTTTGATGGCCCCACTAGTTTTATGAGTTGCAATAGCTCCAGGGTTCCTCATTACATCATAACAGACACACCACATATTTTTTTTTTTTCGTTCGAATGTCTACGGCACTCCAAACTATCCTTGAGTACAGATCTTAATATTAAAATTGATCAACATAAAGATCTTTGATGGCCTCACTAGTTTGATGAGTTGCCATAGCTCCAGGGTTCTTCATGACACCATTACAGACACACTAGAGAATTCGTTCGATATCTACGGCAATCCAAACTATCCTTGAGTACAGATCATAATATTCAAATCGATCAACATGAAGATCTTCGATGTCCCCACTAGTTTTATGAGTTGCAATAGCTCCAGGGTTCCTCATTACACCATTACAGACACACCACAGAATTCGTTCGATATCTACGACACTCCAAACTGTCTTTGAGCTCAGATCACAATATTCAAATCGATCAACATGAAGATCTTTGAGGTCCCCATTATATCTATGAGTTGAAATAGCTCCACGGGACTTCGTTACACCATTATATGCACATTACAGAATTCGTTGAACATATACGACACTCCAAACTGTCCATGAGTACAGATCTTAATATTCAAATCGATCGACATGAAGATCTACGACATCCCATTTATTTCTATGAGTTGAAATATGTAGCCCCATGCGACTCCGGTACAACATTATAGACACATTATAGAATTCGTTGAACATGTACGACAATCCAAACTGTCCATGAGTTCAATTGTTTATATTCAAATCGATCAACAAGAAGATATATGATGGTCTAGCATGAATTTACCGCCAAAAAATGTATGGTGAAGGTTATCTAGGGAAGATCCATATAGTACGTCATGCAGAACAATTACCATTTTCAACACCCCTCTCCCCTTCGTCACACTTCTTGTAATAAACCTCTTGTTTTTTGTTAATCGTCACGCTGACCAGACCCCCCCTCCGTCCCACTCAGGATGTGACGTACTTTGTGGATGGCACAAATTTCATCAACAATGAGAGCATTTCTCGAAAAAAAAAATAATGACCTGTTACTAGTCTACTAAATATTTTTTCGATGAAGGAGAATATTATTGAGAAACTTAACTGTTGATTCCTTTTGGTACACTGCTTTCAAAAAGTTTACTCCTAGTGTACTGCATGTTTGCAGCAGTGCACCAGAGCTTAACGTGTCGATTCGGAAGTTTTACTGAAGCGCCTTCTGTTGACGATCTCGCAGAATCACATCAAATGGTTGCAGAGGAACTGAGAGATAGATTTTTTTAGCAACATGTTTTAGCTATTACAGATGGGCTTGGTAGTCATATGGCTATTGCTTCTGCCTCATACGCAGGAGGTCGTGGGTTCAATCCCAGGTCTGTTCCATTCTACTACTTTGTATCATTCTATATATTTGTCATGTTCTAGCAATCACTAGAACTGGAAATGGACATCCATATCGTTTCCATTTCCATCCTATACCTTCAACCTCATAATTCTAACAATGAACTAAAAAGATAGTTTTCATCAAATTAGGAATTAGTTGCTTTCTCTCTATCTATAACATTGGCAGCTCGTTAACCAAGACAAACCTCTGCCTCTCAAACCTAACCCAAAAATTCCAATAAATACCGTATGAACTCGTGGCAAGTGCAGAGGTATATTCGGCTTGCAGTGGGCGAGTGATTACATCATCATTTCCTCCCCTTCCCTACATTGACTTGCATTCGTGACAGGCGCCAGTATGACTTAACAAATGAGATCACCAGTACTTGTACATTGAAGATGAGTGCTAGTCCCAAGCAGTGTTGGGAAAAACTCATGAACGATAAGAATCCTTCGTGAGTTGAAACGCACTCAGCTCAGCACCTAAAAAATCATGGCTGAGTTGAAGCATCCATTTCAATCATCCTAGGTTTTCTTTTCTCCTCCTTAGTAGAATAACAATAAATTAACGTTCAACACATAGCACAATGGATACTCTTGCGTGTGTAAACAATAAATTGCTCCCAAATTGATTATAAACACTTTTCAGAGCGAAATGATTTTTTTGGGAAATGAGTGAAATGATCCGATGAAAAACTCCGACGTGATGAATTATTTTAAAATCGCAAACAAGTTAGTTCGCACGGGAGCGCTCAATGATTGAATTTTATGAATGATTTTTTCAACACTGGTCCCAAGCAAACATCTCCTGGTTCTCTGTGCAAGAACAGCTAATCTGGTCATAATGAAGTAGCAACTACGGGCACTCAATCAAGCTCAAGCTCAATATGTTGTAGCTATTACATTTAATTCATTTTGGGATAAGTATGGTGAAAAGGGTTTGAAATAAAATTTTGTGATATTATTCATACGTAAATTACTTTACTCTTACATATAAATGTTAGTCTTAACCCTTATGCGGCCAACAAAAAAAACACACGTGGATGGCCGACAGGGTACCCGTGTTCCACTAAATTGATATTCTCATAACTTCTACAATTTTCAACCGATTTGGATAATTTTGACAGTTTTGGAAACAGAAACTCATATACTTTTTGCCCATTGTCAAGGTTTACAGCGTATGCTCATGGTTATTCAAGAAATCTTTGAAGTAAGGCTTAAGAGTCTACACGCGTAACCAAAGGCCATTCAACCTGTTTCAAATATGCTACAAGCTCTTTGCGCTTCTTAGAATCGAAGGTGTTCACAGCATATGCTTCGGGTAATGCAAAAATCCCTGAAATGAGGTCTTAGTCATCCGAGAAATCTCTGGAGTAAAGTCTAAAGATCTACTCGCGTAACCAAAGGCCTATTATGCAAATTCAAATACGGTACATGCTTTTTGTGGTACTTAGCGTAGAATGCGTTCACAGTATATGTTCCAAGTCATCCAAGAAATCTCTGGAGTAAGGCCTTAAGGTCTACACTCGTAACCATGGGTCTATGGACTTGTCTCAAAAGTGGTACATGCTCTCTGCGCATCTTGAAATCAAATGTGATCACTACATATGTTCTGCGCTATCGAAGAAATCTCTCGGATAAGTCCTCTGGCTCCTTCATTGCATATGTTCATAGTCATCCAAGAAAACCCTGGAAAAGGCCTTCAGGTCTACACGCGTAACCAGAGATCTTTTAGATTGTTTCAAAAGTGGTGCATGCCCTTTGTGGTACATAGAAAAGAGCGGTTTCATTGCATATGTTGATGGTCATCCGAGAAAATCCTGGAAAAGGCCTTAATATCTACACGCGTAACTAGAGATCTTTTAGATCGTTTTAAAACTGGTACATGCCCTTTGTGGTACATAGAACAGAACGCCTTTATTGCATATGTTCATGGTCATCCAAGAAAACCCTGGAAAAGGCCTTAAGATCAACACGCGTAACCAAAGATCTTTCAGATTTTCAAAAGTGTTACATGCCCTTTGTGGCACATAGAATAGATTGCGACCATTGCATAGGTTCATGGTCATCCAAGAAAACCCTGGAATAGGCCTTTAAATCTGAATGGGTACCCAGAGATCTTTTGGCTTGTTTCAAAAGTGGTACATGCCCTTTGTGGTACATAGAATAGAATACGTCCATTGCATATGTTTATGGTCTTCCAAGAAAATGCTAAAATAGGCCTCAGGATCTTCATCTTCATTTATCCAGATAACTTTCGGATTGTTTCAAAAGTGGCATATGCCCTTTGTGGTACATAGAATATACCGCTTTCATTGCATATGTTCATGGGTATCCAAGAGAACACTTGAACAATCCTCAAGAATTCAGACTCGACTTATTCGAGTCAAGTACAAGACACTGAAGACGGCCTGACTGTTGAGGTCGAAATACGTATCTGTCAAGATACAATTAAGTGGTGGAATTTAATGGGATTGTATACACTCGTCTTATGACAAGTGAAGACATTCCACTAAAAAGCTCAAAATAATTTTCTTATCAAACCTCAAGAACTACACGCGTAACCAGAGTGCTTTCGGCCTATTTGAATAGTTATACATGCCTTTTATACGTAGAATAGAATGCACCCATTTCAAATGTTCATGGTCATCCAAGCAAACCCTGAAGTAAGGCATTAGGACCAGAGATATATCAGCCTGTTTTAAATTTGGTACATGCCTTTGGGGTTCATGAATAACATGCGTTCATGGCATATGCTAATGGTCATCCTAGAAATTTATGGAGTAAGACTTCTAGGCTTAAACGAATATCTAGAGGGTCTTTAAGGTCACTCCTTACGGAATCCAAGTTTCAAAGTGCTCGCGTTTTCGGGGCACACCACTCGATACGGAAGCAACGCACAACTGTCATTTTTATTATTTCACGCATGCTGCGATGCAGCAAAGCTAAATCAACAAAAATGACAGTTGTGCGCCGCCTCCGTATCGATTGGTGTGCCCCCGAAAACGCGAGCACTTTGAAACTTGGATTCCGTGAGGAGTGTCCTTAATCTAATTTCAATATGGTACATGATCTTTGCGATATTAGCCCGTTTTTTCCCTCACGTTCTCGGCGTAAAGTTGTACCGTTCCAATTTATTTACATTTTGCATTTCCAAAGAATAGACATCATATTAGTGATATGAATGAAGTTTGTATACTACCTGGAACCAACAACAAAAAGACAACAATAACTACTTGGAATGCTAATATATCAAGATGAGGTTTCACATATTGTTTATTCTTCAATAACTGCCCAGAGCTAATGACAACTTGAACTACTTGAAATGCAAACATATACCAATAGCCTTCCGTTCGTGGGTTGATCTGCAGATCATTCCTATATGGAATTCATAGACTACTTAGTACCATGGCAAAAACAAAAACTACAGCAGACGTTCGATAACTGCAAGTCATTTAATAACTTCGATAACTTCGATAACTACGAAGGACCTCCGTCGTCCTCCGTAGCTTAGCGGGTACTGATGAAACCAAATTCATAGCACCGGACATGCAACCGAACTCTCGCAATACATTCTCAGAACTAACTCTCTCATGTTTGTTTTGTACAATGTTATGTTATGTCATGTTATGTTTGTACAAAGCATATTGTACAATGCCAACCAAGTAGGATGAGTATTTAGTATTACAGTGAAACCTCCATGAGTCGATATTGAAGGGACCATCGACTCATGGAGATATCGAGATGTGCAATAGAAAATCGCTTGAAAGCTGTTTGAAGGGACCATCACAGTAACCCAGAAAATATTTTTTCATATGGCGTAATTTGGTTCCATGAGTCGATATCGAGTCATAGAACATCGACTAATGGAGGTTTGACTGTATCTGGCTCCTACACACTTGCTTCATCACCAACGGCGCTCGATGAAGTAGGGTTGTGTGAGATTGTGCCAGTTGGTCGTCAGATCCCAACCCGATCACATAAGCGAAGAGAGATCGCCTTTCGAGTTCAGTACATTCAAAGTTAATTGCCTATGTTCCGGGTATTGAGCCACCCGGAGTGTAAATTAATTACTATGTCTGAAACTCGATTATGCATATGCACAACATGTGATAGATTAAGTTCGGAAAAGGTATTGGAGGAAAACCGCTACCTTCCGTCCCTCCCAGTTGTTCTTCAATAACTGCATCCGTTACGGAGGTAGATCTACCGACCTTGACTCTATGGAGTTCATAGACTACCTGGAGCCCACGACAACAACAAGAACTACTTGGAATACAAACATATACCAAGATAAGGTCACGCTACTTGTATATTCTTCGATAACTGCCTCCATTACGAAGATTGATCCGAAGATCTTGACTGTATGGAGTTCGTAGACTACCTGGAACTCACGACAACAACAAGAACTACATAGAATACAAACATATACCAAGAAGGGGTCACACAACTTGTTTATTATGCAATAACTGCCTCCATTACGGAAGTTGATCCACAAACCTTGAATCTATGGAGTTCGTAGACTACCTGGAGCCCACGACAACAAGAACTACTTGGAATACAAACATATACCAAGAAGGGGTCACAAAACTTGTTTATTCTTCAATAACTGCCTCCATTGCGAAGATTGATCCACAGACCTTGACTCTATGGAGTTTGTAAACTACCTGGAACCAATGACAACAAGAACTACTTAGAATACAAACAAGTACCATGAAGGCGTCACACAACTTGTTTATTCTTCAATAACTGCCTTCGTTACCAAGGTCGAACCCTATACCTTGACTCTATGGAGTTCGTAAACTACCTGGAGAACTCGACAACAACAAGAACTACATGAAATACAAACATATACCAAGAAGGGGTCACACAACTTGTTCAACTTGTTTATTCTTCAAACGCTGCCTCCGTTACCGAGGTCGATCCCCAGACCTTGACTCTATGGAGTTCGTAGACTACCTGGAGTCCTAGACAACAACAAAAACTACTTGGAATACACTCAAATACCAAGAAGGGGTTACGCAACTTGTTTATTCTTCGATAACTGCCTCCATTACGGAGATTGATCCGAAGATCTTGACTGTATGGAGTTCGTAGACTACCTGGAACTCACGACAACAACAAGAACTACATGAAAAATAAACATATGCCAAGAAGGGGTCACAAAACATGTTTATTCTTCAATAACTGCCTCCATTACGGAGATTGATCCACTGACCTTGAATCTATGAAGTGCGTAGACTTTCTAGAGCCCACGACAACAGCCAGAACTACTTGGAATACAAACATATGCCAAGAAGGGGTCACACAACTTGTTGTTTTTTCGATAACTGCCTTCATTACGGAGATTGATTCGAAGACCTTGACTGTGTGGAGTTCGTAGACTACCTGGAACTCACGACAACAACAGGAACTACTTGGAATACAAACATATATCAAGAAGGGGTCATGCAACTTGTTTATTCTCCGATAACTGCCTCCATCACGGAGATTGATCCGAAGACCTTGACTGTATGGAGTTCCTAGACTACCTGGAACTTACGACAACAACAAGAACTACATGAAAAACAGATATATATCAAGAAGGGGTCACACAACTTGTTTATTCCTCATTAACTGCCTCCATTACGGAGGTTGATCCACAGACCTTGAATTTATGGAGTTTGTAGACTACCTGGAACCAATGACAACAACAAGAATTACTTGGCATACGAACAAATACTAAGAAGGGGTCACACAACTTGTTTATTCTTCAATAACTGCCACCGTTACTGAGGTTGATACACAGATCTTGACTCTATGGAGTTCATAGACTACCTGGATCCCACGAAAACAACAATAACTACTTAGAATACAAACATATAGCAAGGAGGGTTCACGCAACTTGTTCATTCTTCGTTAACTGCCTCCATTACGGAGATTGATCCGAAGACCTTGACAGTATGGAGTTCGTAGACTACCTGGAATCAATGACAGCAACAAGAACTACTTGGAATGCAAACATGTTTTAAGAAAAGGTCATTGGATGACCCGGAACGTATACTGTGAAAGCATTATATGCTAAGCACCATAAAGAGCATGTACCGTTTTTTAATTTACACGATAGACCTTTGATTACGGTAGCAGACCATAAGATCTTATTCCAGGGATTTTTTGGATGACTTAGGCCTACTGTGAACACCGACTATTCTAAGAAGCGCAATGAGCATGTAATATATTTGAAACTGGTTGATAGTCCTTCGGTTACGTGTGTAGACTCTTAAGCCTTACTTCAAAGATTTCTTGCATAACCATGGACAAAAGCTGTAAACCTTGACAATGGGCAAAAAGTATATGAATTTCTGTTTCCAAAACTGTCAAAATTATCCAAATCGGTTGAAAATGGATAAAGTTATGAAAATATCAATTTATGGGAACACGGGTACCCTGTCGGCCATCCACGTGGTAAAAAAAATCAGATGCCCCTCCCCACGTCCCTCCTCACTGTATCAACGTGATTTTCTCACAGATGCTACATTTTATGGAGTTCTTAGATGTCACCGAGTTTCAGCTTTCAGCTAGAAAAATTCATTGATATATCACCACTTGAATTTGAAAAAGGAACACGGGTACCCCGTCGGCCGCATAAGGGTTAATAACATCCACTGTCGTGCAACACTGAAACCAATTATATTGTCGATTGAATGTGTTGCGAGCTTTATTTAATTCTAGGTACGTAATCCTCATTTATTGGTTAGACTGTCATCTCATGATACCCCTTGGTGGTTTCAATACTTATAGAAATGGTAAACATTTCGTATAAAATAATATATAATATTCATAATAAGTTTGAGAGTACCAACGCCTTCGGGGTGCAACTTACACTAATTCTGATCGATTATGGAGTACCAATAATTCACATGTACAGCCGGTCATCAAGAGATGTCGTGATACCCGTAGACCAAGCTTTATTCTATAACACTATTGACGATAAAAGGAACGAAAAAAATGTGGATACGATGTTTGTGATCATAATAACACGTTTTTTCGTACGTACGTATTGTGTACGTAATGATGTCCATTGGAGCAATTCCAACTAACAAGCAAGTTTGGGAACCTATGCATCACTCTGTTATAGAATTCTGGAGTTCCATAATTGTTCTGGAAATACTGTGATTTTTATATAATCACAATGTAATGATGTTCCATGATGGCTCTTCAACTAACAAACAAGCTTCAGAATCTATGAATCACTCTGTTGGTCTTTTAGACCTCCAATATCTGAACTCAAAAATCGTTTGGAGTACCGTAGATATTCTGGGAATCTTTAAATTTTTATATACTGGTGTAATGATGTCTCATGGGGTTTTTACAACTAACACATAAGCTGAGTAGCCTTTGAATCACTTTGTTGTTCTTGTTGACCTCCAAGATCTAAATTCAACAATGATTTGGAGTACCGTCGATATTCTGGGAATATTGTATTTTGTATATACTGGTGTAATGAGGCTCCATGGGGCTTCTCCAACTAACACACAAGCTCGGAAATCAATGAATCTCTCTGTTGATCCTGAAGACCTCTAATATCTGAACTCAAGAATGATTTGGATTACCGCAGGAACTCTGGGAATGTTGTGATTTGCATATACTGGTGTAATGATGTCCCATGTGGTTGCTCCAACCAACATACAAACTCAGGACCCTATGAATTACTCTGTTGGTGTTGTAGAACCTCAATATCTGAACTCAAGAACGGTTTGGAGTATCGTAGGTATTCTGGGAATGTAGATTTTTTTATATATTGACTCAATCATGTTCCATGGGGTTTCTACAACTAACACACAAGCTCAGGAACCTACCACTCTGTTGATCTTGTAGGCCTCCAAGATCTGAACTCAAGAATTGTTTGGAGTACCGTAGATATTCTGGGAATGTTGTATTTTGTATATACTGCTGTAATGATGTTCCATGGGGCTTCTCCAACTAACACACAAGCTCGGGAACCTATGAATTACTCTGGTGATCTTGTAGACCATCAAGATCTGAACTCAAAAATAGTTTGGAGTACCATTGATGTTCTGGTAACACTGTGATTTGATAAAAATAGTTTAATTATGCCCCAAGTAGCATTGCCAAATTCAATTTAGGATTGAGGCGCCGTAAAACGCTTTGTTGTTTATATAGATCATTAAGATCTGAAGGTTTGGAAGCCCTAGAAGATCTCAAAAAAAATATTTTCCCCCATATTTCTACTTTTTCACAGTTTGCATCCGTTTTTGAAGCAGAATGTCCAAAATTTATGTTGAAATACGACGAAAAAAAAATCCGTATTGAATCGGTTAAAGGCCTCCTTCCTAATAGTTTAGAGACCTTCTTTCAAGAGGCTCATTAGCCTCTTTTTAAGACGCTTGGAAGCTTCCTTTCAAGATTCTTGGAAACCTTCTTTCAAGAGGCTCCGAAGCCTTCTTTCAAAAGGCTCGGCACCCTAGTAACATTTTGGTTTTATAATGGTTTAATATGACTTGTGTAAAGCAAATTATGGTCTTCAAGAGCGCTATAAAACTTAAAATGTTACTTAGGCAGTAACCTTTGAATATGCTCAGAAGCCACCTTTCAAGAGACTCAGAAGCTTCTTCCAAATGGCTCGGAAGCCTCCCTTCAAGAGGTTCGAAAGGCTCCTTTCAAGGGGCTAAGAAGCCTCCTTTCAAGAATCTCAAAAGCCTTCTTTTAGGAGGCTCATATGCTGTCCAACCGTACTGCTTGTGGCTAATGTTCATAGAGTAAATTAATTAACTCCTGGAGGTTTTTTTTTCTCTTCTGAATAGAGACTTCTCACAGCAAACGGAACCTTATTCCAGGGTTAGCTGCAACCGAAGTCAATTTAATCCCGGCCGCAACCATTTTCTTGCCTTTATCAGCTTCTTTCCATTCTCTGACGGGAAACCTTCCCCAATGTGGTTTCGCACAGTGTCGATAATTATTCTTGGTCTGGATTTGCGCTGAATTTAAAACAAGATTTACGACCCTCTGCAAGACCTCCGATGCGATGGCGGGTAATGTCCGTACATCGTTGGCGTGGCGTGAACAAGATTCGCAAGGCAATGAGACGTCGTCGATGGGAAAAGGGGTTGCGGTCGATGGTTTTTACCCGTTTTACCCGCGAAAATTTGACCTGAATTTTAATATTTTTCGCTACTGGCAAAGTCACCGATGAAATATGACCCGGTTGGATTTATTACCCAGTTCATATTTTTATTCCTCGAAGACATTAACGGGACCTTCCGGGCGCATGGAGTGGGTAATGCGACCAACGCAACGCACTTCGGTCAGATCGCGGCAGCGAAATCTTCGACGGGCTTGCACTTCATCCCGGAGAACACGTGGTAGTCGTCGCTTCATCGTCTGATAAGGTGAAGATGGAGTTTGTTGTTGTTGGAAGAGTGGAAATCTGCATAAAACTCGCATAAAAATGATGATTCTTAATGGTGCTTTTATTTCAGACGTTCGTTGGTATGAAGACAACTGCCACGGTGGAGGGGTTAACCGGCAGAATTTACAGTTTGTCGAAGATTATGGAGTAAATTGTTGCATGGACGTTGGAAAAATATGTTTCAAGATTTTTACACGTAATGGTTGTAACACTAGGTAGTGATTTGGTTGGAGAAGATTCCATTATGCATTTAAATATGATTTACGATATATTAAAAAAATAAATTGAACCTTCTTGTGGTAATGATACTTTTTTTGCCAATTGCAGTAGCTTTTTGCTGAAAAGTGTTCTACAGCGGTAGGCGTTAAAAGGTATCCATAAAAAAAAACTCTCGTTTGTTGTTATAGTATATTGAGCTTCCCATGTGGGATAATTGGTAGACTATAATGGCTTGCTCATTCTCAGAAGAACACTACGACGGAAACAAAGATCTTCAAATGAATACTCTTGCTGTGTATCCTCACTGCAGCGTGTACTTCAACCTGAACAAAACCGATGCAAACTCCAAACTCCAAGTGACACTCCCCAAATGATTGTGCATTGATTTTCTCCTCGGTGGTTCCAACGTCACGCAACCCCCGAAGGGACAATCCTCTTAAAATTTAACAGTGATAAGCTCCGCGGAGGAAAAAGAAATAAAATAATTAGATTCATTTCATTCGTCCTTCCACCCTAAACGTCTATCGGCGGCGGAGCAGTGCAGCGCAGATTCTGCTCAGTAACGGGAGGTTCATGAATAAGATTCCGTGTTCCACAATGTGTTGCACAGCCTTGGCTCGATGGACTGCAGACAGGACGATACACAGTCTCTGTGATAGCAAGAAAAAATTTGGGCATATGTACGGGAGATAAAAATTTGAATAAATATATTTTTGCTATAGCCCTGTTCACAGCCATCGTAGAATAAAGAATGCGGCTACAACCGGCGAGAAGGCCCCGTGTGCAACATTCAGTTCATATTTTCCTAAAATATGATAATGATGTCCGGAGCAGCAGCTGTTCCGGTGCTTGGACATAAAATTCGTTTTAGATTTTGCGTATGGAAATTAATCCTCAGGTGGCTTCGCGGAGGGTGGGTGAATCGCGAAGGCACGTGTTGAACTATTTATGTTTCTTCAAGATGCGGTTGGTTTGCTCTATGGGAGGAAGCCTACCTCCAGCAATCCTGACTGTTTAGATGCAGGCACTCTCGCCAGTGGTGGTCGGAACTGGAGGAAATTTGAATTCGTTCAGCGAATAAATCAAATTAGAGGCTTTCGCTGGCTGTTTGCTCAGCACAGAACCGTATCTTCCGGCTAGAGTTGTGCTGAGGTACGTCCAAAATCATTCTGATAGCGAGAGGTATTTCTTCGTTACACGAGAGGGAAGAGTTAAATTTAACGAGCATAAATCATCCGCTTGGAAGCTTTATTAGAAATGGAACCACGAGCTGATTGTTATCTATGTTGGTACAAGATTGTAGCGCTTAGTTTCGGTGACTGATTTTGATTTATTTCACTGTTGGATTGGCAACAGCAGAGATATGGAAGTAAACTCAAAGCCACTGATGGCAATGGAAATGTCTGCTTCTATAGGTTATTCGCATATTAGTAACATTTATCTCAGCTCAGAAATTCAAGGAGAATAAGATGCTGTTTGCCTCAGTTTACTATTTTATGTACATTTGTACAAAAAGCATACAATCAAAAAGTCTTACATGAACATGGCCTAATTCAAGGTGGGTATTAAATTTACGAATGATTTGTTTTAGATTTTCTTTTGCCTTTCAACTGTCAGCCATTACGAAATGAAAAAAAAAGTTTGGAAATATACGCCAATATGCAAACAGGTGGATAAGTCTTCGAAATCAAGACACATAGCACAAGTTTTGTTATTTCCGTTTATCCTGCCGATTGTTTTGTCTTGAGACTAACCTAAGGTTACCTCTTTCGAACTTCATACACTTCGTATATCAATCAGCGAGACAGTTGTTGACAATAGAAATTAAATCCTTCACACGTCTTGGAGCTTGTCATGCCTACGCGTCATCGTAAGTGGAAATGTGTTGCACCTGGCCAAGTGTTTCTTCTTTGGTTCAACATCGTTGATGGAGAGGTGCCATTCAAGGCGTAAAATCTCTCACATGAGGTTGTCTGCCAAAAATCAACACCTCATCGAAAACGCATGTTAGCTCCGGCTGGACTATTGCGCTTCCAACACCCGAGCAATCACGTGTCAACAAAATAAACATTTAGCACTCGTCCCCTTGCAAATCACAGCCCAATGTTGAACTCCCTCCCAGCCGAATGCAAATTCTGGCACAGCGAAGTGAAAGCAGTCGAAATTCTCTCTGTCAACCTCAATGTCATGGTTTGGCAAGTGCACACAAGCGTCGAAAAGCCAAAACCTTCGGGCTAAAATCTGGTCCCTCAACCATCTGAGCGCGCGGGAGGTTGGTGTGTCCGATCCAAACAGCATTCACAGCAACACGGAATGTTCTGTCACTCACCTGCACCCCCACCGGCTCTTGGATGCGGACGATGACAGTTTCGTTTTCCTGGTTTTCCGTTGTTTCTATGTGGGGAAATGCGATGGAATGGTACCTTTCCAAAAATGTGGAATTCATCTACATTCTACTTAGATAGGTGTCTACCTATGTTGCAACAGTTTTTGAGTTCAACCACTGCACATGATAGGATGCCCGAAAATATCAGTTGTTTATAAAACACAGACGTACAAAGTAGACAGGTTCAATAGGGAAACGAAAATACTAGACCCAACTAGTGGATGGCATATTTTAATACAGCTCTGCATAAGAAACTTACAGAAACTGTATAATAATTTGACATTTACAATTTCGGGAGATTTTAATACAATTAATGTATTGAAATCTTACAGATTTGTATTATTTTAATACAATATCTCTATAAAAAGCTTACAGAATTGTATATGCCAAGATTTTATACGATAATTGTCACCCGATTATTTTTTGGGTGTAGATTTTTTTGAAAATTCCTGCTCCTTTTATGATCATGAATGGTATCGTGTTATACAGTTATTCTCAAGTTCAAGTTCAGAATTAGGTTCTGCAGCATGACGTCACGAATGAATTCGGTCCTCGTAAAATGAACTTTTTTGACAGTTCAGTAGTACTTTCCACTGACTCCGACGAGAACTCCGACAAGGGTCGAGTTCGTGATTGGTTGGCTGCCCCCGAGTCCAGCAAGAAGTACTACTAATCTGTCATCAGATTGAGGTTACGTACAAACGCTGCAGAACCTAATGCCATAATCAGGATCTCACAGATATTGGTTGACACTCCTTGAGCTCCTGTGCGACTTGAACGGCGTACGGTCGCTTTGGTAGAGCCTGCTTGCGAACACATGCAGCTTTTTAACAGAGCCCACTGCCAAACCCCACCACGTCCTAGGTAAGCTCCTTACTCGCAGGAGGTCGAAGGGACATAAAGCCGTTGGATTTTTTTTTAATCACTGCTGCCCCACTGTGCTGCCCCACAAGGAACACTTAAATGGCGCTGAGAGTCCAGACAGTGAAAGTCATGACAGGGGAGCAGATGACCACTGACCTGAAAAGCTGACCACTTGCCTACATAAATCGATTACAAACCAATTACAAAAAGGCGACAAGCTGGAGTGTGAGAACTTTCAAGCGATCTGCCTACGTTATGTCGCCTACAAAGTGATATTGCGGATCATTTTCCTTCGTCTATCACCAATAGTGAAATACCAATAGAAAGGCCTTGCACACCAGGTCATAACGGGATCTCCAGTAGCCTTGCGAGCAAAGGCGTAGCATTGCCAATCCGGAGATGGCGAGTTCGATTCTTGGTCCGGAATAGAATGTTTTCGGGTTGGAAACATTCTCGACACCCTGGGCATAGTCGGGATCGAAAGGTGGAAGCAGCGCTACGAGGAACATTTGAATGGCGCTGAGAGTACAGGCAGCGAAAGTCAAGGCAGCGGAGGACTACGTCAATTCAGCGGATGATGGAAGCCAACCAGCCTTGAGGGAAGTTAAGGATACCATCCAACAGCTAAAGACCAATAAAGCAGCTGGTAAGGATGGTATCGGAGCTGAGCTCATCAAGATGGGCCCGGAAGAGCTAGCCACTTTCATGCACAAACTGATAGTCAGAATCTGGGAAACTGAACAGCTACCGTAGAAGTGGAAGGAAGGGGTTATAAGGAAGGAGTGGAAGGAAGGGCCCCATCTACAAGAAAAGCGACAAGCGGAGTGTAAGAACTTTCGAGCGATCACCATCCTTAATGCCGCCTACAAAGTGATATCCCAGATTATCTTCCGTCGTCTGTCACCATTAGTGAATGAGTTCGTGGGAAGTTATCAACCCGGCTTTGTTGGCGGCCGCTCGACAACAGACCAGATATTTACTACTTTACTAAATCCTTCAAAAATGCCGTGAATACCAGGTCCCAACGCACTATCTGTTTGTAGATTTCAAGGCGGCATACGATAATATAGACCGTGTAGGGCTATGGAAAATCATGGATGAGAACAGGTTTCTCGGGAAGCTTACAAGACTGATCAAAGCAACGGTGGATGGCGTGCAAAACTGTGTGAAGATTTCGAGAGAACACTCCAGCTCGTTCGAATCGCGCCGGGGACTAAGACAAGGTGATGGACTTTCATGCCTGTTGTTCAACATTGCGCTAGAAGGTGTCATGCGGAGAGCCAGGGTACGATTTTCAACAGATCCAGTCAATTTATTTGTTTCGCGGATGACATGGACATTGTCGGCCGAACATTTGCAAAGGTGGCAGAACTGTACACCCGCCTGAAACGTGAAGCAACAAAAGTTGGACTGGTGGTGAATGCGTCAAAGATAAAGTACATGCTTGTGGGTGGAACCGAGCGCGACAGGGCCCGCCCGGGAAGCAGTGTTACGATAGACGGGGATACCTTCGAGGTGGTCGAGGAATTCGTCTACCTTGCTAGACCAACATTTGAAAAGGGCGTAACAGCCAAAATTTATTCCTTCTGATTCCTCGTCTACATATATAGCTATCTATGTAGACAAATAATCAGAAAGAATAAATTTTGGCTGTTACGCCCTTTTCAAATGTTGGTCTAGCTTGGATCTTTGCTAACGGCTGATAACGGTGTCAGGCCATTTTGCCGAAGGTCATTAGGCCGAATGGACATTAGGCCGAACGGTCATTAGGCCGAATGGCCATTAGGTCGAATTTGCAGAAAGAAGCAAGAAGTGAAAAATGAGAAGTTCTCTCTTCACCTTACCCCTGCTTCCTTCTCCCTTCTTGCATCTTCCTTCTTTCTTCCTTATTCTTTCTTCCTTATTTCTTCTTCCTTCTTCCTTTGTTCTTCTTTCTTCTTCCTTTTCCCTTCTTCCTTTTTTCTTCTTCCTTTTTTCTTCTTCCCTCTTTCTTCTGCCTTCTTTCTTCCTCCTTCTTTAGACGTAGGACTACGTCTGTGTTTTCTATATTGGGGTACGCTTTACGATTGCAAAAATCGGGGACCGTCACGAAAATATGATAGACTTTAAACTTTAATATCTAAGCCGTTTCTCGACGGATTTTCAATTTTTATTTTTTTTTGACCATTCGATCAAGGATGAGTCAATGCTTCTTTGTATTTATTTAAAAATACCGATTCTTAACTATTTATTATCGATAATTGATAAAAAGTTTAGAAATAGGTCAACCAACCAATCACGTACATGCATCACTAACACAGACATAAAAAATCAATCACTTGCGGGTTTGGATCTAATCCTCAGTTTGAACAAGGTTTCACGCAGAGCAGACGCATCAAAGCGATCGCAGCGGAGCGGACACAGCATCACGGAAGCGCTACTAACATTTTCAAAGGAAATCCATCGCATCGCAAAAGCAGCTTTCATATATCTAATGAAGTAATTCCATTGGCCCCGCCCCTTCGTTATTCGTTATGAGTGCACATTATATTTACACCTATATCAGATCACAAAGGGGCGGAGTTAACGGGCTTAATTTATTGAATACAAGAAAGCTGCTTTCCAGCGCGCGCCAGCCATTTTGATCGGGATTTCGCAAAGAGCGATTGAACAAGATTTTACGCTAGGAATGGGCGTTTTTCGGAAAAATATCGATACTGCCGAATCGATGTTTTTATTATCGAAATATCGCTGCCGAAAAATATCGGCGTTGAAACATCGATATTCCGATATGTCGGTACGTCCGAAAAAATAAAAGCAGGAGCAAAAAAAAAACTTTTGATTTCCCATTTCAGATCATCGAATCAAACATCACACATCAAAAAATCGATACGGTCAAATATCGAACTTAAAAAAAATCGATTCAAAATATCGATTAATCGGAGCGAAAATATCGATTCCCGATATATCGCCCATTCCTATTTTACGCATAACGGATGCAGCGGAGCGAACACAGCAGCACGAAGGCGTAGCATTTTCAAAGGAAAATCATGGATTTGGTGATGGAAGTCTGCGTTGGTGGTCGTCATTCAACCTCAACAACAAATCAAAATCTTGTGAGGATATTCCATTTGACTGCTACTGACGCCATCCATTTGAACAAACTCATTGCATCATCTCCCTCCGACGCGCGCTTGTGCGTACAACCCGATTGGGCTGCACCTTTGAGTTTTTTATTGTTTCTTCTTTCTTCCGTTTTCTTCCATATTCCTTCTCTCTTCTTTCTTCCTTCTCCCTTCTTTCTTTTTTCTTCCTTCTTCCTTCTTCCTTCTTCCTTCTTCCTTCTTCCTTCTTTCTTCTTCCTTCTTCTTTCTTCCTTCTTCCTCCTTCTTTCTTCCTTCTTCCTTCTTCCGTTTCCCTTCTTCCTTCTTCCGTTTCCCTTCTTTCTTCTTCCTTCTTCCATCTTCCTTCTTCCTTCTTTCTTCATCCTTCTTCCTTCTTCCTTCTTCCTTCTTCCTTCTTTCTTCTTCCTTCTTCCTTCTTCCTTCTTCCTTCTTCCTTCTTCCTTCTTCCTTCTTCCTTCTTCCTTCTTCCTTCTTCCTTCTTCCTTCCTTCTTCCTTCTTCCTTCTTCCTTCTTCCTTCTTCCGTCTTCCTTCTTACTTCTTCCTTCTCCCTTCTTAATTCTTCCTCCTTTTTCCTTCTTCCTCATTGCGCACTACTCACTTATCACTCCCCAGTTCTCACTCGGCCTAACTACCAATCGGCCTAATAACCATTCGACCTAATGGCCTTCGGCCTAATGACCCAGCATCGCTGATAACAATGTTAGTCGTGAAATACGAAGGCGCATAATCTGTGGAAGTAGGGCCTACTGCGGGCTCCAGAAGAAACTGCGGTCAAAAAATATTCGTCACCGCACCAAATGTGCCATGTACAAGACGCTAATAAGACCGGTTGTCCTCTAGGGACATGAAACATGGACAATGCTCGAGGAGGACTTGCAAGCACTCGGAATATTCGAAAACGCGTGCTTAAGGTCTTAGGACCATCTTTAGCGGTGCGCAAGACGACGGTGTTTGGTGGCGAAGAATGAACCACGAGCTCGCCTAACTCTACGGCGACCCCAGTATCCAGGTAGCTAAAGCCAGAAGGGTACGGCAGAACATGTTGCAAGAATGCTGGACAGCAACCTTGCAAAGATGGGGTTCACATCCGATCCGGCAGGTACGAGACGGCGTGGAGCGCAGCGAGCGAGATGGGCAGACCAGGTGCAAAACGACTCGGCGAGCGTGGGGCGTATTCGAGGATGGAGAGATGCGGCCTCGAACCGTGTTGAGTCGGGCCAACTACAGGCTCAAAAAGAAACTGCGGTCCAAAAAGATTCATACCCGCACCAAATGCGGCATGTGCTAAACGCTTATAAAACCAAAGTCCTCTACGGACATGAAACATGGACCACGCTCGATGAGGACTTGCAACTTGCAAGCACTAGGAATGTTTAAGAGACGGGTGTTAGGGGCATCTTTGGCGGTGTGCAAGAGAACGGTATGTGGCAACGAAGGCCCATATATATTTTTACATACAAACTTAAATTGGGCTTAGCACCGCCCAAACGTTGACCGCTTTGGTTAAAATTTTGTCCGATGCATCAGAGCGTCAGATAGAACGCAATAAAAGGTCGGCCCATAAAATAATTGAAAAAGTGTTTTTTGAGCCACCTTATCTCATATGCACAAACACATTTACATAGACAAACAGACAATAGCCCCTTTCGTCGAGCTGATAAGAGACTATATGGGTCCTCGAATCTCCTATAAGGTTAAATGTGGAAGGATATGATAAAAAATTGAAAATTGAAAACAGTTTTTAACAGAATTTGAATCCGAATACAAAAAAATCCACATTTTCGAATTTTTTATATACTTAATATTATATATAATTATATATAATAATTGATCAGATTCGGTATCATGCCACACATTCCACGATAAATTCCTTTGAAAGCGACAAAAAGGCAGGAGTTTTGCCATATCGGCAATAGTATAGAAACAGGACCGCGGCGATTCATGCCAGACTGCTTCTTCTTTAACTATGACTCTATATTGTCTCTATTTGACTTTGGAAAAACGAAATCAGAATTGCGTACATAATGTAAAACCAATTAAATAAAAATTCCGCTGAAAAAAAAATGCAATTTCGTTTCGTTTTGTAAAATTTTGAATTAAACGGACCTTGATTTCGTATCGTTTCGAAGTCTCGAAAGTAAATCTATTTTTTGTTTTGTTTCGTTTCGAATCAGCATAGACATTTTAAATTCCGTTTTGATTCGTTTCGTTAGGAAAAAGGATGTTATCGCACACACTTAATTAGTACATGTAGGGCATAAGCCGGAGACCTCCTTAGCCGTGCAGTTAGACGCGGGGTTACAAAGCAAGACCATGCTGAGGGTGGCTGGGTTCCTTTCCCGGTGCCGGTCTAGACAATTTTCGGATTGGAAATTGTCTCGACTTTCCTGGGCATAAAAGTATCATCGTGTTAGCCTCATGATATACGAATGCAAAAATGGTAACCTGGCAAAAATGCAAAAATGGTAAGAAACCTCGCAGTTAATAACTGTGGAAGTGCTTAACGAACACTAAGCTGCGAGGCGACTCTGTCCCAGTGTGGGAATGTAATGCCCATAAGAAGACGAAGGGCATAGGAAGGTAGTTCGATTTATGTCGTCACCAAAACTGCCCTGCACTTGTTTTAAAAATCAATTAAAAATAATCCATGCCTTTCTGCCGTATTCCATCTATACCTTCTACCTCTAGCCATGGAGAGCAGTTGGAAGAGGAACAATTTGCCATGGCTTTGGGACAGAAGGTCCAAAGACAAAAGGTCGACGGCAGGGTTCGGATTTCTCACTCACTCACGCGACAACTGATCACTCCACCATGCTTTTTATCCGGAAAAATTACAGTGCGATAAACTCCGGCACAAGCGATGGTGCGAAAAATTGTTATCCTTCTTCCCATGTTTCGCGAAAATCAAATGCTGCTTACTTTGCCTCTCCAAGCTGATTGAATCTGACGATGCGCCACGATAAGCAAAAGGTTCAATACAGCAGTTTTTCCCTTTGCTTTCAATCAATTCATGTGGTGGTGTGGTTTTAGTGGGCGCTCTGAACATTTTAAAATTGTTTTGGGTTCGAATCCCGTTGCGGTCCTAATTTTTTGTAAATATACTTGTAAAATTTATCTGATGAGGCGACGAGAAGGAAAATTTGTGGATTAGAATTAAATTATCCGGCGATCCGGCGCTTACGAATTTAGCACCCGCCATTCTATCCGGATAAAAATGTTGTGTGAGAATACTTCCTCATAGGGGAACATGAAAAATCACATTCCGCTTAAAGGATTAATCAGAGGTTAATATTCATATGAGTGATAATTCCGAAGCCGGGTCGACGTACAAAAGGTCGAAGAGATAAAAAGTCGAAGGGACAAATTGTCGAATGGACAGCAGGTTGACGGGACAAAAGGTCGACGGGATAAAAAGTCGAAGGGACAAATGGTCGAATGGACAAAAGGTCGGAAGCCCAAAATTTAAAAAATCTATAGTTCTCTACACACGAAAAAGATAACATATACGACATCAAATTAAAAACATGTTTCTGAAGAAAAATCTAGCTTATTGCATTTCCCAGATATATATTCTTCTTTATTTTATGGGCAGTTCTTTAGCCAATTTACAGTGAATATACAGCAGCCAGGGCGAGCATTGCATGACTTTTATTAGTTCTCGGGACGATGAAGTTGGATAATTAGTACTTGTTAGGTCGTGCTCTTGTAACACGTGTCGCTTTGAGTGCATGTTTGAGTGAAACACGTTAGTTTTGGTATTTTTGAATCAGTGTCGTATAATGAATTATTTCGCAGCTAACGGTTAATAATCATGATTGTGCATATGCGTATTGCATAATGGTGCTAGGATTTTGTGTATAAATAAGAGGTTGTTGGTTTAAGCCAAGATTGGGCCATCGTTCTCACGAAAAGTCTGTAGATCGGCTATCTAAATCGCTTAAAAAGGTATATTTTATTACAATTTCCTTGTGCCCAGATACATAAATTCCATTAAAAAGACATTCTAAGTTGATTAAAACATGGCCCAATATTATCCCTATTTGGCCAATTGTTACCCGCGATGACGGCACCTACATCAAAGTTTTGCTGTGTATTGTTCTCAATACTATGGATTTCAATTTTAACCAATTTTGTAATTTCGACCTTTTGTCCATTCGACCTTTTGTCTTTCGACCTTTGTCATAGATTCATTTGCCATTGATAAGGCCTTCGCAAAGCAGATGGAGGTGCGGAAAAAAACTAATCGCAAAGCAGAAAGCGTTGAAAGAGGAACAGCTTAGGAAAGAACGGGAGCTCTAGCTTCAGCCCGAAATGGATGAGCGGCAGCTAGAACACGAACAGGTTTGTTAAGATGTGGGTGGCAATCCGGATCCAATTCAAAAGCTTCAGAAAAACAAAGACAGTGCTGTTAGCGGGATGAAGCCGCTTCAGCAAAGTTGATGACAAGTCGAAGCCTGCGAATGAAACATCGCCACTCGTCAAAAATGAGGACAGATCGTAAGAAGAAGTTGAAGTCGTCGGAAGTCGGTGAAGAGTGGGATAAACATGCCTGAAATGAGCAAAGCGGGAATAACAGCATTCAGAGCAGTCAGATCCCTGATTGCAATAGCACAACAGCAGCTATCTACTGTCCAAACTGGGTGAAGAACTGGTTTTGAAAACCGAGAATCACATGATTCCGTTTGGCCGTTGTTTATCAGAAGATTCGAGTATACGACAGCAGCATGTGGTTTCTCGAATCTGGAGAATTTGGAGCGACTGCAGTACTGTCTTCAGAGACGAACTCGAAGCAGTCAGGAGTCAACTCGTACTGCCAAACTCTGTTCCGGGTTTGATTGTAATCAATGGAATCTTTTTGGTAGACCAGAAAACACTATTAAAAACCTGTGAGGTGCGAATAGAATTAGTTGTCATACTTACTTGATACTTGATACTTGATGGGCTATAGCTCTTCGATGAACCTACGCCGAATGGAGTATCCTTCTGCACTGGACTCGATCCTGGGCCAATCGCTTCCAGTCGCCCTGAACATTGAGCGCCCTCAGGTCCTCTTCAACTGCAAAAAGCCATCGTGTACGCGGCCTTCCACGCAGCCTGCGGCCTCTTCCGGGTTCTCCACTCAAAATTATCTTCGCTTGACGTTCTTCCGGCATACGAACAACGTGACCAGCCCACCGTAGTCTGCCGTGTTGTATAAGCTTAATAATATCCAGCCCTTTATACACCTGGTACAATTCGTGATTCATGCGACGCCGCCAGATACCGTTCTCCTGTTTACCGCCGAGTATTGTCCGCAGCACCTTACGCTCAAACACTCCGAGAGCTCTCCGATCAGCCTCCTTTAACGTCCATGGCCGTATAAAGCCACCGGAAGAATCAGAGTAGTATACAGCGCGAGTTTTGTTTTCGTTTGCAGACTACGGGACATAAGCTGGTTACGAAGTCCGTAATAAGCCCTATTTGCAGCTGCAATACGCCTTTTCACCTCGCGGGTAACATCATTATCGCACGTCACTAATGTTCCAAGATACTTCTACCACTACATAATTCTTCTACTACTTCAAATTTTTCACCATTTTTTTTGGTTGTCATACTGAAGCCAAAAAAGCCCATTGTGTTGAAACCAAACATTGTAGATATCCCATTACTCGCTTGAGAGCAAAAAAGTGGCTCTATTCGCAGCACCCAGCTAAAAACTAGCGCCAAACGCTCGTCGCTTAATGCAGAGTACACACGGTCAAGCAGTTTGACCAACATTGACTCCACTCCTCGTTTAGTCAAGCATCAGTCATGTCCACCGCGAAACGAACGCTCAATTTATTCGACCAAAAATATCACACATGAACTACCGACGCGTCAACTTGAACAACCAACAACCATTAAAAAATATATGGGGGTTTGCGTGACTTCACTAGACTAAGAGTGCCACAATCATAAAATGCGCCCACCCTATCCTGCGGCGTTGCGTTTATCAACCGGTCCAGGGAAACTTCACCAGAAACTGTAACAGATATGGGGTATTGTGAACGAGCCTTACACTAATTCGGACTTGGTTCGTTCGACAACTTCCTCTATTTTCCGTTTCTGCAAGTGCCCGAGATTGTCGCTACTCTCCCAACAGATGGAAAGCTTCATATGAGACGGGAATTCTCAAACAAGGAGGCTTCAAAATTTGACATTATTTTGACCTTGGAAGAAAAAGTTCAAAACCCATTATGCACACCCCGCCAAAGGTAACCATGAATCAGGGATCCAACACCATCCTAAGCACGTATTTGGTAACGATAGTGAATCATCATTCCACATGACCTGTGCAGTGGCGGTTTCTGAATGTCCTTCCAGTACTGAGAGTTTCGGTCGGTGTGACGCAATCAACGGAACGGAACAACGCCTTCGGATGAACTCCTACTCCATCGGTATCCACAAAAGCTACCCATCGTGGTAGTCAGTCCAGAATCCACTGTGTGGCCAAACTGGTTTCTCGTTTAATTTCATGCATTCATACGCTTTCGGGCTGTAAAAGGGACCTCCAACAGTTACAGATCGTAGCTCCCACCCTGAAAAGAATCCGAGAGCACAATTTTCCGGTTTCATACCTATGGCGACCGACACCGACGACGGCGACCTACAACCGGAGTAACAAATGAAGTACCCGTTTTCGGTAGTTTGTGTCGTGGGCGTTCGAGCGCAATGTCGTCAGGGCGACTCTTCGATACGCCGGGCGATCCGGCAGAAGGGAAAGCTAATTAAAATGATGTAAAGTTTTTCGGGATGCGCTGCTGCTACTCGTTGTGTCGTCTGTTATGCCTGTTGTCCGGAATAAAGCCAACCGTGGAGTGGGCAACAATCTACAAATCCAATAAATTTTCCGATGGAGTGTGGAGATTCGCTCAATATCTCATTCGCTCGGGGTTGCCACTTGGATACCAGCACGCTTTGATACGTTAGCAAAAGTGCGCGCAGTGGCACAATCGGCAAACAACCAGTGGACCAATCCGAGGCACAAAAAAGAACTTTCTCTCTAATTACCAAAGTGATTATTTATCCGATGATAACCGGAGCGATGAAAGGACTGCCGGTCGGTTCTAGGGAAATTATCCTTCGATGATGACAATGAGGAGACCCGAGTCTGATGTGAAAAAGTAATAAAATTTATCGGAGATTTCGAGAGCGGATCGTAAATAAGAAATCTAATAGACCGTACGGAATTAGGGTGAGAGGATGGTTCTAACGCACATGTATGTGGAAGGCTAATAAAGATGTCTCTAATTTTCGAAGGCATGATAACATCAAGAGGACTGATTACTGCTGGCTTTCTCTGCTAATTATGTTATGCAGCCTCTCGTAAAAATAAATGTTTACGATGCGTAATCATGTGGAATGATTATTTTTTTCCGGGAAACTGCATGAAAGGCAATCAAATCACTGCAGTGATCAGATATATTGGGTGGTCAATCGACTTAGCTCGGTAAATTAAGCAAATAGCTGTTCGGGTGTCTATGTATGAGGATAGTGTTTGTACTTTTAAATGTTTAACATATTTTATGCATTTTTCATTTTCGATTTCTAAGAGGAAACCATCATAGTATGACACTGTTAGTTTTGATTTACTCTGAGCTGGACTCCATCAAAGGTTTGGGTCCCGACGGCCTATCACCACTTTCCTTAAATCAATGCGTTGAAGCTTTTGCACTGCCTGCATCAATTATCTTTGACCGATCCTTGCCCACCGGAGAATTCCTCGAGCCATGGAAGCTGGCACAAATCATACCAATTTAAAGGACGGAAGGCTTACACAACGCCGAAATCTATCGCGGTATTTCAATACTGAGCTGTTTGTCGAAGGTTCTTCAATGTGTCTTAGGGTCTGTCTCATTTAGAGAATTAAACTTAAAAGTGACAGTTCAAAAATTAGCAAATAACCCAATCATAAGAATGGCTGGTGCTACCCAGCAATTCCAATAAGACATCGATGCAAAATGATTCGATATCTGTCAAAAGTAATCTTGCTCTGCGAGCAGGGTTATTCGATAATTATTGAAATGTCACTTTTAAGCTTAATTTCAGTTTAATTATCCAATTGAGACAGACCATTAATGTCTTCCATAAGGGGTCGTACACTAATTACGTAAGCACTTATGGGGGGCGGGGGGTCTGCCATTTTCTCACGCTCCATATAAATAAAAAATAATTTGTATGGGAAATATCTAACATGGGGGGAGGGAGATTGAAAAACCCAGAAACATTGCTTACATAATAGAAGATTGTAACGACTTTTGTCTAAAATTTGAAATTATTTTATTAGACATTTTTTGCAATGTCTCAATATTAGAAACTAGTTTATTTGTGGACGCAGTAGGGCCCGTGGCAAAAGCTTTTTTTTAATCAAAATTTTCAACGTCTGTTGTCTGTGATTTTTTTCATCAAATGCTGTGTCTGGTTGTCTAAGGTTGTCACTGATTTTGTTTTCTGCATCTGATAGTAAAAACCCAGATTAATCCACCTAGCGTTGGTGGTGCCTTTCTCGCATTTAGTTAGGACACCAACCTTATATGGGGTTTATATGGTCCGATGTACCATTTTCTTCATAACTTTGAAACGCAATGACCGATCGTTATACAATTCAATAGTGATCAACAAGGCTTTGTCCCCTGTCGAATGAAACTTGTTGCGAGAAAATCGGTTAAGGATTACTATACGAATAGTTGACTAATGTTTTTTATAGCTTTTGTGCACACACATACACAAACACACATACACACATACATACACATGGACAGACAGACATGTGCTCAGCTCGTCGAGCTTAGTCGATTGGTATATAATACTATGGGTCTCAGAGGCTTCTCTAAAAAGTTCGTTTTCAGAGTGAAATGATAGCCTTTCGGTACGACTTAGTTGTACGAGAAAGGCAAAAAGAATTGAAGTGCACACGCACTCTACTTACTTTCCCGATGGCTACTCTTTGTAAATCAAAAGTTTGTTCTTAAGACAAAGTTTTGATTTTCTGTTTATAAGTGGATATATTAATATTTGTTACATTTGGCTTGCCTTCAATGTGATTTATAAAAATGGATTTTTTGATCTAGCAGATGTCCTAAATATTTAACTTCGCTAGATCAATTAATTGGAGCCCCATTCCCATTCACCGTGACAATATGTTTGATAGAAGGATTCAAATGAGAATTAGACTCGTGCGCCGCCGCTGTCAAACATGAATCGGCACGCCACCGTGTAAAAATTGACCACGCCGTCGAATTTTTTTTATCACGCCGATTGTATTTTTACTGTTAAGTCTAGATTTATCTAGCTCAAGTCGGAAATTCATATTTTCAGCCAAGTTTATTTTTTTTTTATCTTTCGTTTATTTGGAAGGCTTATTTGCCGTGAAGCGTTACGGAGCCGAAATCAAGTTTAACAATACATTTCTTGATTCTTATACATAGTGTTAGTTTTGGGGAACCGAAAGACTCGCGGTTTAGTCGAGGTTAGGGAATACAATAATACAGTAGGAAAGGAAAGGATTTTAGGGTGCTTAAGTAATTACTATGCTGATGTTCACAAAGTTGACATTCCTCGCATTTTTACATCTGTAACGGGACAAACAAACTTTTTTTGGGAGACAACGACGAGAGGAAGACATACGGAAGGGATTAACGACAGACATGGAAATGTACAAAAAGAGGAAGACATTCGTAATGGGGTACGACAGACAAGGGAATGGGCAGACAATGATTACAGTCTTACACCAGCAACTTTCAAAAATTGGTGGACCAGGGACATGTACTCGAGATCAATAGTCTTTGGTTGTTTTCCTCGGACCCGGAGATGTTCAGTTAGCGCAGATCTGGGGCCACGATGCTCCTCGCAAGCCCATACGACATGATCGATGTCCTGATAATCCTCGCCGCAAACACAGAGATTTCCTTCCGAGAGCCTCACTCTGAAAAGATGTGCATTTAAAGTGTAGTGATTGGACATTAGACGACACATGGTTCGAATGAAGTCTCGTCCCATATTCAATTTTTTGAACCATGGACGCTTCGACACCTGCGGGCGAATTGAATACAGCCATCTACCCAACTCCCCATTTGTCCATTTCTGTTGCCAGCTGTTCAAGGTTTCCTGACGAACTAATGTGAAAAATTCATCGAAGGTGATTTTCCGATCGTAAATATCACCTTCCATAGCGCCCACCTTAGCCAAACAGTCCGCTTTCTCATTTCCCGGGATCGAGCAATGAGAAGGGACCCAAGCCATGGTGATTGTGTAAGACCGTTGTGATAAGGCACTCAAAGCTTTCCGTATCCCATTTAGAAGATACGCTGAGTGCTTAACCGGTTTCATTGACCGAACAGCCTCCAAGGTACTTAGACTGTCGGTTAAGATGACAAAGTGGTCAGGAGGTAGAGATGTGAATAGTGTATAGCTGCTAGTTCAGCAGTATACACGGAACAAAGGCTCTTTAAGCTTAAAGTATGAGCTATGAATAACGTTGAAAACACCGAAACCAGTGGAGTCATCAATTTTGACCCGTCTGTAAAAAGCTTCTCTCCTCACTGACGTGCCCGTATTTGCTTGCAAATAATGGAGGTATGACCTCCGCACACAGAAAGTCTGGTATTCCATGAGCCTCCTGCTTCATGGACAGATCAAAAGTTACAGTGGAACTGTAGGATTTTAAGAAGCTAGCACGACTGGTGTCAACCGAAGAAAGGCTATGTACCAGTGGTAAATACTCATGAATCGAGATTGAGGGTTTTGTTCGAGCAGCTTCTCAAAGTTATCAATGACCAATGGATTGAGAACCTCACAGCGGATGAGGAACCGGAGCGATAATTCCGCGAAACGATCTGTTAGTGGCAGTACTCCCGCAAGTACTTCCAAGCTCATTGTATGTGTCGAATTCATACATCCTAACGCGATACGGAGACAGCGGTACTGAATCCTTTGAAGCTTCAGCATGTGTGTTTTAGCCGCGGACTGGAAGCAGAAACTACCGTATTCGAGGACCGACAAAATGGTTGTTCTATACAACGTCATAAGATCTTCGGGATGCGCTCCCCACCATGTTCCGGTTATTGATCGCATGAAGTTGATCCGTTTCTGGCATTTTGTGTCAGATACACAATGTGCTTCCTGAAGGTACATTTCGAGTCGAACCAGACCCCGAGGTATTTAGAAAACATGCAATGAGTGATTGTCTTACCCATCAGTTGGAGCGGGAACTTTGCTGGCTTATGTTTTTTTGAAAAGACAACCATCTCAGTTTTCTCCGGAGAGAATTCGATACCCAGCTTCGTAGCCCAAGTAGACAAATTGTCCAAAGTATCTTGCAATGGTCCTTGCAGATCAACCGATGTTGGCCCCGAAACGGATACAACACAATCATCTGCAAGCTGTCTCAACGAGCAATTTGGCATGAGACATTCATCAATGTCTCTGACGTAAAACTTGTAAAGAAGGGGGCTCAAACATGAGCCCTGGGGGAGACCCATGTAGCTAATTCGTGAAGTTGCCGAGTCACCATGAGAAAAACTCATACGCTTCTCTGACAACAAATTGTACAAATAGTTGTTCAAAATTGGTGAAAGTCCACACTCGTGAACATCGACGCAAACTGAATCAAAAGCCCCCTTAATGTCCAAAAACACTGAGCCCATTTGCTCTTTTTTAACGAAAGTAAGCTGAATTTCTGAAGAAAGCAACGCAAGACAGTCGTTCGTTCCCTTGCCCCTGCGGAAACCAAATTGTGTATCTGACAACAAACTATTCGATTCAACCCATTTGTCTAGCCGGAAGAGAATCATCTTCTCCAACAGCTTCCGAAGACATGACAGCATCGCGATGGGGCGATACGAGTTACAATCCGACGCGGGTTTTCCGGGCTTCTGGATGGCTATCACCCTCACTTCCCTCCAATCATCCGGAACAATGTTGCACTCCAGTAACTGATTGAACAAGTTCAATAAGCGCCTCTTCGCGACGTCTGGGAGGTTTTTGAGCAAATTGAACCTGATTCTATCCATCCCTGGAGCGGAATTGTTACATGAAAGGAGAGCAAGTGAGAATTCAATCATCGAAAAGCGACGATCCATATCATCCCTGTCTGCGAAAGCATCACGTAGCTCTTGCCTCACCGGTACCGAATCCGGACAAACTTTCTTTGCGAAGTCGAGTATCCACCGCGACGAGCTTTCACGATCTTCGTTTACGGACGACGCGTTGCGCATTCTTCTCCCGACGGTCCAAAGAGTTTTCATTGAAGTCTCGCGCGATAAACCTTCAACAAAAGTGCGCCAATATCCGCGCTTCTTCACTTTGACCAGTTTCTTGAACTGTATTTCGAAGAAATTGTGAAGTTTGTTTGTGAAGAACGATCGCCCCGTGTTTCAGAAATTCTTTGAACGCGGCGGATTTCTCGCGATAAAGTTGCGTACACTCGATGTCCCACCACGGACTGTAGGGTTTCCTACGAACCGAAGCTCCTGGCACCGGCCGACGTTGTGCCTGAAGAGCACTTTCAAGAATCAACTGCGATAGAAACTTGTACTCTTCCCGCGGGGAAGTGCTTCTATCGACTGTATGCCATCGCTGATGGCGTCCGCATATTTGCCCCAATCGATGTGCTTCGTGAGGTCATATGAAAGATCGATGGAAGCAGATTGCTTATGTCCATTGGAAATCGAAACTTCGATCGGCAAATGATCACTACCATGGGGATCTTGGACCACCTTCCAAGTACAGTCCAACGATAATGAGCTCGAACAAATGGAAAGATCTAGACGGCTATCTCTTGCTGGAGGAGCCACTCGTGTAACTTCTCCTGTATTCAAAATTGACATATTGAAGTCGTCGCAGAGGTCGTATATCATTGATGAACGGTTGTCGTCGTACAGTTCCCCCAGCCTGTTCCGTGG
Organism: Armigeres subalbatus; assembly: GCF_024139115.2. Taxonomy (NCBI): domain Eukaryota; kingdom Metazoa; phylum Arthropoda; class Insecta; order Diptera; family Culicidae; genus Armigeres; species Armigeres subalbatus. The sequence continues at coordinate 193,047,759 of NC_085139.1, forward strand.
AGTTAAAATCTCCTAGGAGCAACCGTGGCTCAGGCATAACCGAGAAGATGTGCGAGAGATCTCTTCGAGATATCGCGGTGTTTGGAGGAAGATATATCGAGGCGATACTGAGGTCTTTTCCTCGAATAGTCACCTGACATGCGACAGCTTCGGTGCCAGACATCGGCGCAAGATCGACTCTATAGAAGGAGTGCTGTTTTTGATCCCTAAAGCACTCCTCCATATCGATTTGCCCGATCGCGGCGGATTATGTTGAAATCAGGAAAATGAAGGTTCACATCTGGTGTTAGCCATGTTTCACATAAAGCAAAAAGCATCGCATTGTAATTTGTTAACTAAAAATTTAAAAATATCTAATTTTGGAAGAATACTTCGACAGTTCCACTGTAGAATCGAAATCATGTTACCCTTATTGACTAAGTTAGCCATCGAAGGATACAAATGACTCGAGGAGGGGCATTTTCGAAGCCAGCTGCTTCAGGAGAGGAGTCAGAATAGGAAGAACAGTTTTGACCATGTTCTGCACGGGGTCGGAAGCATCAAAGAAGTTGAGGATGAGCTCCACGATGCCAGAAAGTGTGAACATTGGAGAGCTCGGGAGTTCTTCTGCTCGCTCTGTATGCTCTCTTTCTGGCTGAGAAATCGCAAAAAATGGGGTATCTGGGATTTTAGATGTTCCCGGAAGCGGTGGAAACTCTCGATCATCCCGATGTGAAACCACAAAATTTGACCATGTTGGATTGGGGCTCACTTTGAGGCTGTTTTCTAGGCTTTTTCGAGGGTCGCTGGCTCTGTTTTATTCTCTTCCTCGTTGAGCCATTGAAAACAAAGGGAACCCCATTTCCAACCTCGGAGTCAGAGCTACCTTGATCGTCCAAAGGAAGAGACGAGTAGATGGTGTCAGAAACGAGTGGAGGAGCGGCCTTCCTCAACATTTCGGCGTAACTTCGCCGAGAACGTTGCTGAAGAGACCGCTTCTGGTGGATTCGCTGCTGTATGTACGTTGGGCAAGCTTCAAGAGCATGTGGAGGGCTTTCGTTACAATAGACACATTTCGGTGCCGTCTTGCACGCGCCTCCACATGCTTCTCTCCGCATGATGCACAGCGAGGTTTATTGCAACAGTACTGAGCGGTGTGGCCCAGCTGCTTGCAATTAACACAATTCATCACCTTCGGTACATACAGCCGAACAGGTAGACGAAGTTTGCCAATCACTACGTAGTCAGGCAGTGCGGACCCGGAAAAGGTGACGCAGAAAGAGTCAGACGGAGAATAAATCCGCTTCTCTCCCTCCTGCGACACCGAATACATTTGTTTGCAATCCAGTATCACAACAGGAGGCAAAGAAATGTTCTTGAAACGACCGAAACCTTGTTTCAAATCGTCGCATGTCATACTTCCCTCCGTCACCACCCCCGCGATCTCACACACTGCTGACGGTAAATACACCCTATATTCGAGAGTGAAAAGCTCACAGGTGACAATCTCGTTGGCCTGTTTGCGATCACTGACCATGACACGGAGTTTACTGGACCCAACCATGTCAATGGTCGTGACAGACGAAAATCGCTTTTCCAGATCTTTGCTAATCTGGCTGATATTCAAACGTTTGCCTTTGGGTCGAAAGAAAACAACATACGGCCCACTAGAGTCGTGAGGGTAGACCTTGGGACGGGGGCTCGTAGAGGAAATTTTAGCGTTGCTGGTGTCCATTTCGTTTTGGTTTGGAGCACCCGAATGCAACGAAACATCTGACATGGAATACGAAGTACCCCCGCCAACTTCGCCTTCGCGCATTGCGGACACGAAATGCGCCGCTGCAGCGAGGCACAATCTCTTTTAAAACTAAACAATTATCACAAGGGCAGAAAAAAAACACACATACAAACAAAATAATGATTTGGGACAGAGGGGAAGACGAGTAAAAAAGAAAGAAACAAACTATTCCAATAAGATGGAGAAGAGAGGGGAACAATGAGAGGGAGCTCAATTAAATACTTGCGTTCACACTGCTGTGTTGCCGGCTAACAGTTCTGGCAGCACACACTAGCTCGATGGACACTCGCCGGTGGTGCGGTCGAAGCGAACCACGCTATTGTTCACCCTTCTGGCATCGCCTATCTCTCCAATGGGAAAAATGGTGGCTAACATCTCTGGGGTTAGCGCGCGGTGGGCCCCACTGACAATTCAAAATTAGTAAACAAAAACATCATTTCAGGACTAATTTTCTGTGATGGAGTAATTGTTGTTAAGCGATTTGAATGAATTTATTACTACCTATTATCGTTATGTACCACGTATTCCGTGCTGTGAAAAAATGTGTTCGATTTTCAATTTAATTGTAATAAGACCGTCATTCACACAACATGGTTAGTACGGTGCAAAACAAATTTGAATATTTGGTAACAATATTGTTTAAAAAAATAACGCCCACAGCAAAATAATGACGTGAGTTTTATGCTGGAGCCAGAAGCATAGCTGTGTGTCATCCGGCTGCTATTGTTGGTGTTCTCGCCGCACCCAACACTGCAACTGGGTGGATGGATGGTGGCAGGACGGCAGCGTCTGTGTTGGTGGAGACGCACGATGGATGATGCCTGCGCCTGCGATGGACGCCGAATAAACTGCAAAGTTTTGCGTAGTTGCAAAACCAACGAAATGGCTACTTAACTGCTACAGCTAAGCACCACTTCCACTCAAGCCAGCCAAGTTTATATGGCCATTATCTTCTTTACAATTATGCAGCATTTTTTCTCATTTCCAATAACGACCCAAATAGACCCAACAAAATTGAAAGCCGATGAAGCCTTATTTCATTGAAAATATGATTTTTCAGCCAAAAAGTAGTGATTCAAATTTTGACTTATTTACCCCCTGAGGCTTAAGCGATTGTATTTGCCATTTTAATAATCCTGATATTTTTTTAACAAACTTGGATGTAATTTGATTGTGCACACGTTAGTTTGTAAGGAAATTACTGTGAAAATCGACCATTACGTGAAGTACCGTTCCGTGGTGTGGCACATATACTATTTATAAATAATCAACACATTGACTACATAGAATACTTCTTAGGCTGAAAGGTAGTTGTTGTTGCGAAGCTATTTGTCGTTTGGCAGCAAAGTTATGAAGAAAACAAAAAATGCTCATTATTGATCTATATGTTATTCTTTTAAGTGTTAAATTGAATTTCCTACGATTCAGCATTTCCTTAATAACTTTTCTTGCAAGCATCAAATCGTTTCGTAACAAAGACGACCTGTTTCCTGGTAAAAAAAATATGTTGCCGATGTACTCATATGCTTTTAGAACTCGATGGGAAGCTTTGGGGAACGGTTTTGCATAAAGTTAGTGTATTCGAAGTTTTTTTTTTATTTCTTTATTAAAGAGGCTTGCAGCCCTAGGCTGGCTCACCTCTGAGAATTCGAAGTAATTTTCATACAAACTTCAAACTGCGCGTGCTCACTCAAATTAGATCCAAATTAGCTAAAAATTTTGGAGGATTGTTGAAATGGAAAATGCAATCGTTCAAGCACCGAGGGCCAAGAAAGTCGAAATTTGAATCACTCTATTTCTAGAAGAATTCCCACAGGAATGCGAGTAAAATTTTCTGGTCTTTTTCTTATTATTGGATGTAGTCCTGGGACATTGCATCCTTGCAGCTTACGTTAAGCACTTCCACATTTGTCACCTGCAAATTGTCCAAGCCAAGTTACCATTTTTGCATTTTATGCCCAGGGAAGTCGAGAAAATTTTCAACCCGGAGATTCTCTAGGCCCGGGAATCGAACCCAGCCATTTTCGGCCTGGTATTGCTTTGTGGCCGCGGATCTTACCCGTTTTTCAGATCTATATTCCGCAATATCATTTCCGCAAGAGGTTCTTCAAGAATTCTTGGACAATCTTCCGGAAGAATTCCTGGGAGGTGGGTAACATGTGGATTTCAAAAGGAATTCAGAAGAAATATCTTAAAAATCCTCGTGGTAATTTCAGTAAAGTTTGTGAAGAAATTTATGAAATGTTGTTGGGGGAGTTTTTGAAGGAGCTCGCAGAGAGAATTTCAGGAGAAAATCTGAGTAATAATCCAAGAAGTTACAGTACTTATCGGGGCTTCCTTAGCAAACATCCTGAAGCTTGCGAATAGGAACTTCCGGAGGAATTCCTGGAGGAACTTCCGGAGGAATTCCTGGAGGAACTTCCGGAGGAATTCCTGGAGGAACTTCCGGAGGAATTCCTGGAGGAACTTCCGGAGGAATTCTTGGAAAAAAACTTCCGGAGGAATTCCTGAAGGAACTTCCGAAGGAATTCCTGGAAGAATTTCCGGAGAAATTCTTGGAGGAACTTCCGGAGGAACTTCTGAAGGAACTCCTGAAGGAACTTCCGGAAGAATTCCTGGAGGAACTTCCGAAAGAATACCTGGAGGAACTTCCGGAGGAATTCCTGGAGAAACTTCCGGAGGAATTCCTGGAGGCACTTCCGGAGGAACTTCCGGAGGAATTCCTGGAGAAACTTCCGGAGGAATTCTGGAGGAACTTCCGGAGGAATTCCTGAGGAACTTCGGAGGAATTCCTGGAGGAACTTCCGGAGGAAATCCTGGAGGAACTTCCGGAGGAATTCCTGGAGGAACTTCCGGAGGAATTCCTGGAGGAACTTCCGGAGGAATTCGTGGAGGAACTTCCGGAGGAACTTCCGGAGGAATTCCTGGAGGAACTTCCGGAGGAATTCCTGGAGGAACTTCCGGAGGAATTCCTGGAGGAACTTCCGGAGGAATTCCTGGAGGAACTTCCGGAGGAATTCCTGGAGGAACTTCCGGAGGAATTCCTGGAGGAACTTCCGGAGGAATTCCTGGAGGAACTTCCGGAGGAATTCCTGGAGGAACTTCCGGAGGAATTCCTGGAGGAACTTCCGGAGGAATTCCTGGAGGAACTTCCAGAGGAATTCCTGGAGAAACTTCCGAGGAATTCCCGGAGGAACTTCCGGAGGAATTCCTGGAGGAACTTCCGGAGGAATTCTTGGAGGAACTTCCGGAGGAATTCTTGGAGGAACTTCCGGAGGAATTCCTGGAGGAACTTCCGGAGGAATTCCTGGAGGAACTTCCGGAGGAATTCCTGGAGGAACTTCCGGAGGAATTCCTGGAGGAACTTCCGGAGGAATTCCTGGAGGAACTTCCGGAGGAATTCCTGGAGGAACTTCCGGAGGAATTCCTGGAGGAACTTCCGAGGAATTCCTGGAGGAACTTCCGAGGAATTCCTGGAGGAACTTCCGGAGGAATTCCTGGAGGAACTTCCGGAGGAATTCCTGGAGGAACTTCCGAGGAATTCCTGGAGGAACTTCCGGAGGAATTCCTGGAGGAACTTCCGGAGGAATTCCTGGAGGAACTTCCGGAGGAATTCCTGGAGGAACTTCCGGAGGAATTCCTGGAGGAACTTCGGAGGAACTTCCGGAGGAATTCCTGGAGGAACTTCCGGAGGAATTCCTGGAGGAACTTCCGGAGGAATTCCTGGAGGAACTTCCGGAGGAATTCCTGGAGGAACTTCCGGAGGAATTCCTGGAGGAACTTCCGGAGGAATTCCTGGAGGAACTTCCGGAGGAATTCCTGGAGGAACTTCCGGAGGAATTCCTGGAGGAACTTCCGGAGGAATTCCTGGAGGAACTTCCGGAGGAATTCCTGAAGGAACTTCCGGAGGAATTCCTGGAGGAACTTCCGGAGGAATTCCTGGAGGAACTTCCGGAGGAATTCCTGGAGGAACTTCCGGAGGAATTCCTGGAGGAACTTCCGGAGGAATTCCTGGAGAAATCGGAGGAATTCCTGGAGGAACTTCCGGAGGAATTCCTGGAGGAACTTCCGGAGGAATTCCTGGAGGAACTTCCGGAGGAATTCCTGGAGGAACTTCCGGAGGAATTCCTGGAGGAGCTTCCGGAGGAATTCCTGGAGGAACTTCCGGAGGAATTCCTGGAGGAACTTCCGGAGGAATTCCTGAAGGAACTTCCGGAGGCAGCAAGCCTACTTGCCTTTCTAGTGCAATGGGCAGCAAAGGAATTTGTTGAGAGCTGGTCTTCAGATCCTAACTCGTAACAAATCGATGTTTTTCATAATTGATGACTTCAATGCCAAACACTGTTCATGGAATAATGTTCAAAATTTGTTTCAACATAAACTCCCATGGTTTCAAAAACTTCGGTTTCGAATGAAGAATATAGTTTATTATTGATACGTCTATTAATGACAATGGCGACCCCACCACAGGCACTGTTAAGACGATCGTGTCTGTAAATAACATAATATGGATCTCTTTTGATGAAGAGTTCAGGTTTTAAATAAGTTTCAGTTATAATGGAAATGTACACATTATGAACTGTTAGGAAGTTTCCTTATTTCCTTATCCTTATCCTTATCCTTTAAAGAGCGGGAATTCTAACTTAAAATTTTCATCTATGAGAACGAAGTCCAATACCAATTTTTTGAGTAAAATTGATACCAACCTGAACAGCTTCAGTTTTTGTATTTGATTTAAGCATTCCATCAATCATATGACGCAATTGTCTAGTTAGAAAATCAAAATCGGAAGCAAACATGCTGCCTGACTCGGCAATATGACCATCGTCGGTAAATTTTCAAAAACGAAATTTTGCCTGCCTGGAGCGTTGCTTGCATAGATAGACATGTTTTGAAAATTTGAATTCGACGAACTGTTCACTACCCGGTGAGAGGTAGGAGCAAAATTTGTTAGTTGATTGTGGTGGGTTTGTTGGTCGTACGCATTATATTAGCTTGTCGGTGGTGCACATGCATCAAACCAACGTAATGCTTAGCTTAGCTTGATTGACTGTAGGGGAGAACGGTCCAAAATGCACCCCTGGGGCAAAATGGCCTCCCTCATAAAATCACTCATGTAATCTGTTGTAGTACATTTATGAACGAATATTACGATTACAATTCATAATTAGTTATCCATCATTGAGCTGCATTGGAAAAATTTAGCAAAATCCCTTGATATTCACTCAAACTTACCGATTTGCTATTCTTCAACCACATTCGTAAGATTGTAGCTCAATCCATTAAGAAAATACAAACAACCATGCGTTCACCATCATTTTACATGCAATTGAGTCATTTTAGACCACCATTCGGGCGTTTTGCCCCAGGCCTATTTTTAAAACATTTTTCAAATGCGTTAGAAAGTCATGAAAACCTTATTGTTTTGAATAGGAGATCATTGTGAAAGGTAGCCGGGTTTGTAAATTTTGCTCCTATACGTTGAAACGGTTGGGTATTTTTTGTTTGTATGGGCAAAAACATCGAAAAAGCTTAAGGGGTGCATTTTGGACCGTTCTCCCCTACCCATCGTAGTTGCTAGTCGTGATTGGCCGAGAAACAATAACAAATAATGCACAGATCACCAATTGAATAGTTTTCTCGGGACTAGAAAGCTGTTCTCACTGTACATTAGAGTGATTCAAATTTTGACTTTTTTGCCCCCTGATGATCCACTAGTAGGGAGACCGAAGTCCAGTGGATTGCGAATTCTGCTCAGATATTTTTATTAAAGTGAATGCAAACGAAAAAGCGCCCTGCGCTTTTTTCGTACGGCTGGATTTTCTGTCGCTAATCGGCGGCATTCATCATCTCATCGGGATTCCGTTCGTGGTATTCTACCACAACTTCGTCCGTTGACCGTCCGACCCGTGTGCCAGCGAAGGCCCGCCTCAAGGTAGCCAAACGGAGGTGAGTGAGGTCGGTAAGTCATTCGTTGCGATCTAAATCGGAAGCTTCCGTTCCAGCCGCCACTCTCTCCGCACCTTTAAATCGGCCATATCGCACACGGGTCACTTCCATCGCTGCGCGCCAAACCTCAGCACGGACACGCCGGTGACCGCCATCTTCGTAGCTATCGTCGCCATCATCGTCAGGACATCGAAGCCTCATCGTTCCCGCCGGCATCGAGTCATCGAAAAATCGAAAAACGCAGGTACGTGAAGAGCTTTTTATTACATGGCCATGTTTGCTCTTTTCCATTCCGTACGTTCTACTCGTGTTCAATACGAATGAATGATCTAAAATATATTACGTTTGATTGAAAATTTCTTTATGCTTGGTTGGATTCCAGTACGTTTAATGCCTGAACTATAATAAACACTCTCACTAAATTAAATTACGTTTCGTTATTCCTCGAATGAGTGAACTCCAAAAAAAGGTCTCCAAAAGTCTAGCAAACCAAACAAGACCGGTGATCTCTCTTAGAGAGTGGCGCTCGGAAAGAGTATTCCGTTGTCAATAGATGTAGCAGGTCTGAAAGGAAGAATATTTTATGACGGACTCAAGGACACATGCTTCCATTGTCAAGCAGAAGGTCATCGGAGGGATTCTTGTCCTCAGCAAGAGCAGAAGAAGCTCGAAAAACAAGTACAGTGTTCTTCATACGCTACCGTCTCTTCTGAGAATGAAAAAAGCAGGAATCGTTGTAAAGCTAGGATGAGGACTTCATCGAAGTTCTAGAAGAAAATCCGAAATCAGAAAATCATCTTTGGCTCGCAAAAAAACACAATTACAGGGAAAAAAATCTAAGAAAGAAAAGCGATGTTTTTTCGGAGGAGGTGACAATCGCCATAAAGGAAGCTTTGGCTCATCCACCAGCAACGGGCTCAATTTTCTGCGTCGGGCTCTAGTTCAAATACCGGTTCAAAAACACACCCGAAGAAGAAATGCGTTCGTAGATCATATTATTAATTATATTTAATGTTACATTTAAATAATTTATTTCGTTTTAGGCTTCGTAGAGCCTAATAAATAAGCACAATAAAATAAAATGCTGTACTCCCGGAATTTATCAAGGATTTGTCTCAGGGTAAACATTTGATCCGTCGTTGATCGGCTATCACGAAAACCTGCTTGCCTATTTGCCATAATTTGTACGTCGAAGTAAGGAGGGTTATTCCTCGGTAATCGGCGCACTCCAGTCTGAGCTCTTTCTTAAAGAGTGGGTAAATTAGGCTGTCCAACCTAGATAAGTTGAACAAAAACAAAATCCAACGCGCCTAATTTTTTGAATTACCGACCGCCTAAAGCAAAACTCAATATTTCGAAGATCGCGCAATTGTTCCTGTGTTATCAACAAAACGCAATACGGAGCACACTCATATTTTCCAGTCATATAAATGTTACAAACCTGTGCACGATTCCCAGGTGGTAAACTGCCCACAACCGCATATTTGTCTCATATGAATAGGAAACCCAGCAAATATGGGACTGATATGCGATCATAGGCAGTAAAGTCCATATACAAATAGCTCCAATCGACTTTTTATTTGGAATATATTATTTGCTTGATTTAACTGAGGACCAAGTGAAAATGAAGAAAATGATTTCTCACTTCAGATAACATCGACAATGTTAAAAAAGGTATATTTGGGAATCCGTAGAACGGGCAGAATTGTTGAACCTTCATAAGAAGTGCGTTCAGCAAAGAGCGAACCAATCAGCCTCATTTGACGAATTACCATATGAGCAATTCTCTGTGAAATCACGATTTTTTTTCAAGATTTCAATTTTGTATTTTTTGATTTCCCTGAAATTTTGAATATATATCCTTTATGGCCAAAAAATATTATCTGCATCATTGGTTTGCCATTTTAACTCTGGTGTAACTTTTGACAAAGACCTAAGCAAAAACACCGTGAATACTTTCAATAAAATGTAACTTGAAAACGGCTTGTCCGATCATTCTAGTGTCTTTGACAAAGTTTTAGGTAATAGGTACTCTGTGAAAAAAAAATCATTTAGTACTTCCACACCGGGAGTCGAACACAGCCACCCTCAGCATGGTCTTGCTTTGTAATCGCGCGTCTTACCGCACGGCTAAGAAGGGCTCCTTAGCATGAAAATGACCCTATACCATGAAAATGACCAACCACTGTCCCATTACTAACATCTTGCACAATAAATATCGACGATAGCAGTAAATTTTGATTCTATGTTAAATATATTTGAAAAACATTCGAAAAAGATTAGAAATAAAAAAAAAAGTTTGTTTTATCTTCGAACCGTTGTATCACAGAAACGGCTGCACTTATAAGAAAATGACTAATTAGTGATTTGAGTGTGTTACTTCTACGTGAAGTTAAACGATTTACAATGATATGGAAATGCTAATATCATCTTCCAAACTTAGACGTACATGTTCATGATAGAATTAGTGCAAAATAATACATATATTATCTGCTACAACATATCAGAAAATAAGAAATATTGAAAAATTTGTTTTTGAGAAAATCAATTTTTAAGTTTTATTTAAGTTTTATTAAGTTATTTTTTAATTTTTTTTACACAGTGTATAGTTTTTTCACATAGCCCCAATGATTACCTAAAACTTTGCTAAAGACACCGTTTTCAAGTTATATTTTTTCGAAAGTGTTCTAGGTGTTTTTGCTTAGGCCCTTGTCAAAAGTTACACCAGGGTTAAAATGGCAAACCAATGATGCAGATAATGTTTTTTGGCCATAAAAGATGTATATTCAAAATTTCAGGGAAATCAAAAAATACAAAATTAAATCGACCTTCGATTTCACAGAGAATTGCTCATATATATTATTTTGTCTGTTTTCGATTGTCTTATTCGAACGATTTATTATAAGTAGGTCATTAACTAACGGCTACGCAGTCTCATACAATTAAAACGATTTTTTTTATTCGTCCGACCTGTTTCGACACGGGATTAGTGTCTTCTCCAGGGAAGACTAACTGGTTCCTTGAAGAAGACACTTGTCTCGTGTCGAAACGTCGTACGAATAAAAAAAAACTCGTTTTAGTCGCAAAAGACTGCGTAGCCATTAATTAATGATCTTTGGTTAAACCTCACAGTCGTCTTTTTAAAATGTTAAATTATAAGCAAGATAATGAAAAACAAAATCAAAATCGCTGTGAAAATGTGCCACCTGTCCTCTGGTTTCTTGACATCGCCGACTTGGTCAGCATTCATTGGCAACAGTTGGATCTGCATACTTAGTTTTTGTTTCTGAAACTCGGCAAAAATCCGCACAGCCGTGCGCCAGCAAAATAAAAAGCTGATATTCCGGCAAAAATGACGTTTGTTAGCTAATTTTCGGCAAATTATTTGCTGATTTTCAGCAAGTTTGTCAGAAATCTCAGCAAACAAACATGTTTGCTGAGGCGTGGATGTGCGAATCTTAGTAATAGTTGAACATTTTGCTGAGATACCGGTGAAAAAATAAGTTTGTGGACCTTTTACGCAGGTAGCACACACAGCATCTGAAGAATTGTAAGTTTTATAATTTTTAACCTTTAACTATTCAAAAGTTAAAACATTTTGATAGAATTTGTCTGAGCGTTAGAATTTTGCGTCTTTCTATCAACATCGCACACTACCATCTCCCCATTTGCACTTAAAATTATATACAAGGGAGACGTGTAAGAGGACTGTATCAGTAGGCTATGCAACGTTGATGAAGTAACAAATAAGAATTGCTTTAGAATAATGCATGTAGGTACCTACCCTAGCAGCAAAAGTCGGACCGATTTGGTTGCTGCAACTTCAATGTAACTGCATTTAGTTGTATACAGGTTGCAGAAACCTTTATACCACATGTGTGCTGCTTGGGTACCACAATTGCTAATATAACTCCCACTGAAGCCCCGATAATTGACATTTGATATTAATTTTCCAACTCTGCGCAAGGACATATTTCCGAACATTTCTCGTCGCATTTTGTGAATAACTATCCTTCTTTAGCCTCATTAAAGGCAATCCAAAACAGTTCAATCATTCGTATCACCCACTGCCACTTTTTCTCATGCAGACCTCTTTAAGTGATCCAAATCACGTCCGGCACTTAATGGTTTCCACATGTCACCAGAATTTCATGTAATCTTTCCAGCCCTGCTCATCATCGACACCACCTTTGCCTTCTTGTTTTAACATTCACCGAGCGAGCGAGTGGTTCACCCTGACGAAGTCCACCCTTCGTCGCAGCGTCAGGCGGCTGTGAGTAAATTTCACTCGACAACTTCCGCAACAGTAGCGGGAAAATTTCATTACTTTCGTTGACGTTGGCGTTACTGCACTATCAACGGCGGCGGCCCATAGACTGTGTTGTCATCATCATTAACAGCGTTATATTGAGGCCCGGATGAGGATGTCCGTCCATCCCCTGTGATAGCCATGTGGGTTCGTGATTGATTTCATTCTTATGTCTTGTCAATTTACGCCTCCTTCGGTGACATTCCCGTGGTTCTTTTAGTCAGGCATGCCTTCGTGAGGATGGAGGGGTGAACATTTCTTGGATTCTACAACGTTCGGTCCACTTTTCTTTCTGAAAGGGCCATTTCGTCACGTTTTCTTCGTCCGGCGAAGGTGTCACTCGGAGTGCTGTTATCGCATTGATCTTCATTTAGTCTTCTTCGTCTTTAATTATTAACAGCCGTCTTAGACGTGGCTGTGACAAGGCGAGGGTGGTTTGGGCATGACGTGCGTGGTTATCTATCAGGTAATAAAGTAGATTGGGGGAGCATTAGGAAGAAGCAGTAGAAATACAATTTCTCGTAAATTGTCTCATAAACACATAATTACAGATGACACCGTACTGTTTCACTGCCAGTTTAGGTGGACGGTAGGGAAGATTTCGACGGCAATGTAATTGACAACTCAAAGTTGTAACAGCTTCACGAACGTAGCAGATGGAAATCTTAATGACTGTTTCTCTTACCCTGACCATATGGTTTATTATGTTTTTGCAATAAAAATTCAAAATCCATCATCAAAATTCATTCTAAAATCTCGGCCAATGAAAAGAAATAACTATCGGTATTATTCTACTTTCTAGCTAATCACGGATAAACAATTACGTTGTACAGAGTCATGGGACTGTTCACAAATTACTTAATAATGTAGTTTACCAGCTTAGGCGTTTATAATTAATACAAATAAAGAAAATTCTCGAAAAGTGTCTCGTTCCACCCCGTGGAAGAGGGGGTTCGAAAATTGACCCATTTCGCGCTACATAATTTGTAAAAAGCCCCCAATCAAGCTGAGCTAAGTAAAACAATGATCATATCTTAGCGTTGAATGATATCTTTGAACGTCTTCAACTATTAAACCATGCTTACTTTAATAATAAAATTCAGTGTCCCGGAAAATCCAATGCAGACCTTTGCCCTCTTCAACGAACTATAAAATGCCATCGTCAGCACTCGGGAAAAAGACTCACACAAAACTAACCCCGAGGATAAATACAAATTAAACATAAGAAATAAATCTTTATGAATGTTGTAGCTCTTGGTTTTCCCGCTTTGCATGCAAGCTTTGCCGCCCCGTCCGAAGCAGAAACCCAAGCTTGCCTGTCTCCTTATTATTAGGTTCATGTTCCTTCGCCGCATCCATTCCGACGATAATCACGACCAAGACGATGATGTGTGTCTGCAATGCACATACCGAAGCCCTCGGAACCGGAATGTAGATCCGTGCCACCATAGCCACCGGCACCGCGTCGCAACCAGCACCTACCCATGTGCCAGATTCTTATCGTTCCACTCATCCCCGCCCGAAGGTTCACTCGGATTCCTTGGTACAATCCAAGGAGCGAGCATTCATTAACCCGAAAACCGAGCCCTGTTCCCGTTCCGTGCTGTGGGCTGCCTCCGGGAGCTACATGAAGATAATAATGAGGGTAGGAACCGACCCATTTCACTTCCAAACACCGATTCTGTTCCATTCCTGGTGGTAGTTACCAAAGTGGGAGAAATTTAAATTCAAGTGCTCTTATGGCAAATGGCAACTCACAACTATCGGAGTGCTCGGCTCAATGATGATGACGACAACCGACGGCGACGACGACGACGACGATGGCAAAAACTAGAAAGACAGGAAGTAAATATTATAATTTATTGCTCATTATATTTGTACTAGGTGCACTTCTAATGTATGTTTAGTGTGTGCTTAGTCGGTTTGTTTGGGTTATGAAAATTAACAGCCGGGAAGATACCAACTAGGAAGGTTCGTTCGGATATAGAAAGCAAATGCATGATGCAAAGTGGCCCTTATGGAATGAATAGAAAGCTTGGGTAATTTGAATTTGTTTTATTTATACAAAAGAATTGTAAAACATGTCGTTAGGCGCAACGATGCAGGCAGATTTGTTATTATGGTTTGACATTTATTCCAGAAAAATTAAAGAAACAACCGAATATAGAATTCAACCACCACCTCGTTGCAGTATGCAGTGTGAGGTGATCCAGAAATGGCAGCAGCACTATGAAGAACATGGACAACGATGGCGGTATGATACCGAACCTGGGAACACGCGCGCAGGACATACGTTTTCCAACTCCCGATCTTCAGGAAGTTCAGAAGGAGATTGCCCGACTGGAAAGTTTCTGGGGTTGAAAAACTACAAGGAGAGCTATTTAAACACTTAAACACACTGGCTAGGGGTGCACTGGGTATTTGACAAGATTTGGGAGGATAAGGTTTCTGCCGCAGAAGTGGATGAAAGATCAAAGATGTCGTGTGTTCCATCTACAAAAACGACGACAAGCTGGATTGTAGAAATAAGCATTGCATAGCATAGCACAATTACGGTGTAATGTTTTTCCGTTAAAAACCCTATCCAGATTGGAATCAGAACCCTGTCCAGTTCTCCACAGCATGATTATAAGCAGCCTTGAAGATCGGAGGGATTGAGGCTAGTTTGCACGCTACTGGAAAAGTACTCTCATTTATTAAACTATTGAAGATAATAAGCGTTAACGGCATCAGCAAATTAGTAGCACGTTCATTTAAAAAAAAACGGTGGTAGATTGTCCACACCAGATTCTTTCGAAGTGTCGAGATTAAGCAAGGCCGACAAAATATCCCTCTGGTTCACTACTAAGGATGAGAAATCCATGTCGAAATCCAGGCTGTGCTCATACTGGCCGTGGAGAAAGTTGTTGGAGCGGTGCTATACACACTCTCGAAAAAATCCGCAAATAGGTCCGCAACTCCTCCTGGTGAGTCAGCAACGGCGTTGTTGGAAGTCTTCTTGGCAGGAGTAGGGTTTGAGCTTTTTCGAATTTTTGATATACGACCAGAATTAAGCCGGATTTTCTTTTGCAGACATCTCCAATCGAAAAATATAACTACGGAAAGCAATTTCCTGGCAATCACTGTATTGCGATTCAAGAGAACGAAGACTGTTCAGATTCTCATTCGATCGAGAACGGAAGTAGCGTTTACGAGATATTACAGCTCAGCTTGATTGACTGTACACTTCATAGTTACTAGTCGTGAATGAGCGAGAAACAACAAATGCGCACAGCTCACGATTTGACTAATCTTCTTGGAATTAGAAAACTATTCTCACTGTACATGCTTTGTAAATTCATTAAATCAATACCCATAATGATGACGGCCACATCGTTAAGTCAATTTAGGACAAGGAAAGGAAAATTAGTTCAACACTCATTGCTACAAGCGATCGCAATCCTCTGCATCTCCGTGAGCCCCACGGTATAGGTGGGCCGGGCACGTATCCCGAATGTCGGACAATAATACGACGAGAATGGTTCTCGATAGCCACAAGAAGGCGAAGTGCACAGCATGTAAAGTGGATCGATCAAGTGGAAGTCAATTTGCAAACCCTTCGTATACTGCAAGGTTCGCGAAGTACTACCATGCACCGAGCTGAATGGAAACGACTTTTATGTGCTGCAAAGGCCACAAAATTAAGAAAAAGTCTTGCGGAGTTCAATCTAATATTAGCCAACTGTGTGTTTTTTTGAGTCTTTTTATACTTCAACATGTTGATGTTGATAGGAAGAAGGGACGTTTGGCTGAATACCGTTCGTCCGAATACCATTTGGCCGAAAGTCATGTGGTCGAAAGTGTCATTTAGCCGAATAGGTCTTTTGGCCGAATGGGGCATTTGGCCAAAAAAGTCATTTGGTCGAAAAGAACATTTGGACGAAAAAGGCATTTGGCCGAATAGGAAGCCTCCTTTCAAGAGGCTCGGAAGCCTCCTTTCAAGAGGCTCGGAAGCCTCCTTTCAAGAGGCTCGGAAGCCTCCTTTCAAGAGGCTCGGAAGCCTCCTTTCAAGAGGCTCGGAAGCCTCCTTTCAAGAGGCTCGGAAGCCTCCTTTCAAGAGGCTCAGGCCTCCTTTCAAGAGGCTCGGAAGCCTCCTTTCAAGAGGCTCAGAAGCCTCCTTTCAAGAGGCCTCAGAAGCCTCCTTTCAAGAGGCTCAGAAGCCTCCTTTCAAGAGGCTCAGAAGCCTCCTTTCAAGAGGCTCAGAAGCCTCCTTTCAAGAGGCTCAGAAGCCTCCTTTCAAGAGGCTCAGAAGCCTCCTTTCAAGAGGCTCAGAAGCCTCCTTTCAAGAGACTCAGAAGCCTCCTTTCAAGAGGCTCAGAAGCCTCCTTCCAGAGGCTCAGAGGCCTCCTTTCAAGAGGCTCAAAAGCCTCCTTTCAAGAGGCTCAAAAGCCTCCTTTCAAGAGGCTCAGAAGCCTCCTTTCAAGAGGCTCAAAAGCCTCCTTTCAAGAGCCTCAAAAGCCTCCTTTCAAGAGGCTCAAAAGCCTCCTTTCAAGAGGCTCAAAAGCCTCCTGTCAAGAGGCTCAGAAGCCTCCTTTCAAGAGGCTAGGAAGCCTCCTTTCAAGAGGCTAGGAAGCCTCCTTTCAAGAGGCTCAGGCCTCCTTTCAAGAGGCTCAGGCCTCCTTTCAAGAGGCTCAGGGCCTCCTTTCAAGAGGCTCAGGAGCCTCCTTTCAAGAGGCTCAGGAGCCTCCTTTCAAGAGGCTCAGGAGCCTCCTTTCAAGAGGCTCAGGAGCCTCCTTTCAAGAGGATCGAAGTCTCCTTTCAAGAGGCTCAGGCCTCCTTTCAAGAGGCTCGGAAGCCTCCTTTCCAGAGGCTCGGAGGCCTCCTTTCAAGAGGCTCGGAAGCCTCCTTTCGAGAGGCTCGGAAGCCTCCTTTCAAGAGGCGCGGAAGCCTCCTTTCAAGAGGCTCGGATGCCTCCTTTCAAGAGGCTCGGAAGCCTCCTTTCAAGAGGCTCGGAAGCCTCCTTTCAAGTGGCTCGGAGCCTCCTTTCAAGTGGCCCGGAAGCCTCCTGTCAAGTGGCCCGGAAACCTCCTTTCAAGTGGCCCGGAAGCAACCTTTCAAGAGGCTCGGAAGCCTCCTTTCAAGAGGCTCGGAAGCCTCCTTTCAAGAGGCTCGGAAGCCTCCTTTCAAGAGGCTCGGAAGCCTCCTTTCAAGAGGCTCGGAAGCTTCCTTTCAAGAAGCTCAGATGCCTCCTTTTAAGAGGCTCGGAAGCCTCCTTTCAAGAGCTCAGAGCCTCCTTTCAAGAGGCTCAGAAGCCTCCTTTCAAGAGGCTCAGAAGCCTCCTTTCCAGAGGCTCAGGCCTCCTTTCAAGAGGCTCAGAGCGTCCTTTCGAGAGGCTAGGAAGCCTCCTTTCAAGAGGCTCGGAAGCCTCCTTTCAAGAGGCTCGGATGCCTCCTTTCAAGAGGCTCGGAAGCCCCTTTCAAGAGGATCGGAAGCCTCCTTTCAAGTGGCTCGGAGCCTCCTTTCAAGTGGCCCAGAAGCCTCCTGTCAAGTGGCCCAAGCCTCCTTTCAAGTGGCCCAGGAAGCCTCCTTTCAAAAGGCTCGGAAGCCTCCCTTCAAGAGGCTCGGAAGCCTCCTTTCAAGAGGCTCTGAAGCCTTCGTTCAAGAGGGTCGGGAGCCTCCTTTCAAGAGGGTCAGGAACCACCTTTCAAGAGGGTCAGAAGCCTCCTTTTAAGAGGGTCAGGAAGCCTCCTTTCCAAGAGGCTCAGGCCTCCTTTCAAGAGGCTCAGAGCCTTCTTTCAAGAGGCTCAGAAGCCTCCTTTCAAGAGGCTCAGGCCTCCTTTCAAGAGGCTCAGAAGCCTCCTTTCAAGAGGCTCAGAAGCCTCCTTTCAAGAGGCTCAGAGCCTCCTTTCAAGAGGCTCAGAAGCCTCCTTTCAAGAGCTCAGAAGCCTCCTTTCAAGAGGCTCAGAAGCCTCCTTTCAAGAGGCTCAGAAGCCTCCTTTCAAGAGGCTCAGAAGCCTCCTTTCAAGAGGCTCAGAAGCCTCCTTTCAAGAGGCTCAGAGCCTCCTTTCAAGAGGCTCAGAAGCCTCCTTTCAAGAGGCTCAGAAGCCTCCTTTCAAGAGGCTCAGGAGCCTCCTTTCAAGAGGCTCAGAAGCCTCCTTTCAAGAGGCTCAGGCCTCCTTTCAAGAGGCTCAGAAGCCTCCTTTCAAGAGGCTCAGAAGCCTCCTTTCAAGAGGCTCAGGAAGCCTCCTTTCAAGAGGCTCAGAAGCCTCCTTTCAAGAGGCTCAGAAGCCTCCTTTCAAGAGGCTCAGAAGCCTCCTTTCAAGAGGCTCAGAAGCCTCCTTTCAAGAGGCTCAGAAGCCTCCTCCTTTTAAGAGCTCAGGAAGCCTCCTTTCAAGAGGCTCAGGCCTCCTTTCAAGAGGCTCAGGCCTCCTTTCAAGAGCTCAGGCCTCCTTTCAAGAGAGCTCAGAAGCCTCCTTTCAAGAGGCTCAGGCCTCCTTTCAAGAGGCTCAGAAGCCTCCTTTCAAGAGCTCAGGAAGCCTCCTTTCAAGAGCTCAGAGCCTCCTTTCAAGAGGCTCAGAAGCCTCCTTTCAAGAGGCTCAGAGCCTCCTTTCAAGAGGCTCAGAAGCCTCCTTTCAAGAGGCTCAGAAGCCTCCTTTCAAGAGGCTCAGAGCCTCCTTTCCAGAGGCTCGGAAGCCTCCTTTCAAGAGGCTCGGAAGCCTCCTTTCGAGAGGCTCGGAAGCCTCCTTTCAAGAGGCTCGGAAGCCTCCGTACTAGAGGCTCGGAAGCCTCGTTACAAGAGGCTCGGAAGCCTCCTTACAACAGGCTCGGAAGCCTCCTTTCAAGAGGCTCGGAAGCCTCCTTCTAAAAGGCTCAAAAGCCTCCTTTCAAGAGGCCTCAGAGGCTCCTTTCAAGAGGCTCAGAAGGCTCCTTTCAAGAGGCTCAGAAGCCTCCTTTCAAGAGGCTCAGGAAGCCTCCTTTCAAGAGGCTCAGAAGCCTCCTTTCAAGAGGCTCAGAGCCTCCTTTCAAGAGGCTCAGAAGCCTCCTTTCAAGAGGCTCAGAAGCCTCCTTTCAAGAGGCTCAGAAGCCTCCTTTCAAGAGGCTCAGAAGCCTCCTTTTAAGAGCTCAGGAAGCCTCCTTTCAAGAGGCTCAGAAGCCTCCTTTCAAGAGGCTCAGAGCCTCCTTTCAAGAGGCTCAGAAGCCTCCTTTCAAGAGGCTCAGAAGCCTCCTTTCAAGAGGCTCAGAAGCCTCCTTTCAAGAGGCCTCAAGCCTCCTTTCAAGAGGCTCAGAGCCTCCTTTCAAGAAACTCAGAAGCCTCCTTTCAAGTGGCTCGGAAGCCTCCTTTCAAGAGGCTCGGAAGCCTCCTTTCAAGAGGCTCGGAAGCCTCCTTTCAAAAGGCTCGGAAGCCTCCTTTCAAGAGGCTCGGAAGCCTCCTTTCAAAAGGCTCGGAAGCCTCCTTTCAAAAGGCTCGGAAGCCTCCTTTCAAGAGGCTCGGAAGCCTTCTTCCAAGAGGCTCGGAAGCCTCCTTCCTAGAGGCTCGGCAGCCTTTTGAGAGGCTCGAAGGGCTCCTTTCAAGAGGCTCGGAAGGCTCCTTTCAAGAGGCTCGGAAGGCTCCTTTCAAGAGGCGCGGAAGGCTCCTTTCAAGAGGTTGGTAAGGCTCCTTTCAGGAGGTTCCAGGCTCCTTTCAAGAGGCTCAGAAGCCTCCTTTCAAGAGGCTCAGGAAGGCTCCTTTCAAGAGGCTCAGGCTCCTTTCAAGAGGCTCAGAAGGCTCCTTTCAAGAGGCTCAGAGTCTCCTTTCAAGAGGCTCAGAAGCCTCCTTTCAAGAGGCTCAGAGCCTCCTTTCAAGAGGCTCAGAGCCTCCTTTCAAGAGGCTCAGAAGCCTCCTTTCAAGAGGCTCAGGCCTCCTTTCAAGAGGCCTCAGAGCCTCCTTTCAAGAGGCTCAGAAGCCTCCTTTCAAGAGGCTCAGAAGCCTCCTTTCAAGAGGCTCAGGCCTCCTTTCAAGAGGCTCAGAAGCCTCCTTTCAAGAGCTCAGAGCCTCCTTTCAAGAGGCTCAGAAGCCTCCTTTCAAGAGGCTCAGGCCTCCTTTCAAGAGGCTCAGAGCCTCCTTTCAAGAGGCTCAGAAGCCTCCTTTCAAGAGGCTCAGAAGCCTCCTTTCAAGAAGCTCAGAGCCTCCTTTCAAGAAGCTCAGAAGCCTCCTTTCAAGAGGCTCAGGCCTCCTTTCAAGAGGCTCAGGAAGCCTCCTTTCAAGAGGCTCAGGAAGCCTCCTTTCAAGAGGCTCAGAGCCTCCTTTCAAGAGGCTCAGGAAGCCTCCTTTCAAGAGACTCAGAGCCTCCTTTCCAAGAGGCTCAGAGCCTCCTTTCAAGAGGCTCAGGCCTCCTTTCAAGAGGCTCAGGCCTCCTTTCAAGAGGCTCAGAAGCCTCCTTTCAAGAGGCTCAGAGCCTCCTTTCAAGAGGCTCAGAAGCCTCCTTCAAGAGGCTCCAGGAAGCCTCCTTTCAAGAGGCTCAGAAACCTCCTTTCAAGAGGCTCAGGCCTCCTTTCAAGAGGCTCAGAAGCCTCCTTTCAAGAGGCTCAGAGCCTCCTTTCAAGGCTCAGCCTCCTTTCAAGAGGCTCAGAAGCCTCCTTTCAAGAGGCTCAGAAGCCTCCTTTCAAGAGGCTCAGAGCCTCCTTTCAAGAGGCTCAGAAGCCTCCTTTCAAGAGGCTCAGAAGCCTCCTTTCAAGAGGCTCAGAAGCCTCCTTTCAAGAGGCTCAGGCCTCCTTTCAAGAGGCTCAGAGCCTCCTTTCAAGAGGCTCAGAGCCTCCTTTCAAGAGGCTCAGAAGCCTCCTTTCAAGAGGCTCAGAGAGCCTCCTTTCAAGAGGCTCAGAAGCCTCCTTTCAAGAGGCTCAGGAAGCCTCCTTCCAAGAGGCTCAGAAGCCTCCTTCCAAGAGGCTCAGAGCCTCCTTTCAAGAGGCTCAGAGCCTCCTTTCAAGAGGCTCAGAAGCCTCCTTTCAAGAGCTCAGAGCCTCATTTCTAGAGGCTTGGAAGCCTCCTTTCATGAGGCTCGGAAGCCTCCTTTCAAGAGGCTCGGAAGCCTCCTTTAAAGAGGCTCGGAAGCCTCCTTTAAAGAGGCTCGGAAGCCTCCTTTCAAGAGGCTCGGAAGCCTACTTCAAAGAGGCTCGGAAGCTTCCTTTCAAGAGGCTCTGAAGTCTCCTTTCAAGAGACTCAGAAGCCTCCTTTCAAAAGGCTCAGAAGCCTCCTTTCAAAAGGCTCAGGCCTCATTTCAAGAGGTTCAAGCCTCCTTTCAAGAGGCTCAGAAGCCTCCTTTCAAGAGGCTCAGAAGCCTCCTTTCAAGAGGCTCAGAGCCTCCTTTCAAGAGGCTCAGAAGCCTCCTTTCAAGAGGCTCAGAAGCCTCCTTTCAAGAGGCTCAGAAGCCTCCTTTCAAGAGCTCAGAAGCCTCCATTCAAGAGGCTCAGAAGCCTCCTTTCAAGAGGCTCAAAGCCTCCTTTCAAGAGGCTCAGGCCTCCTTTCAAGAGCTCAGAAGCCTCCTTTCAAGAGGCTCAAGCCCCCTTTCAAGAGGCTCGGAAGCCTCCTTTCAAGAGGCTCGGAAGCCTCCTTTCAAGAGGCTCGGAAGCCTCCTTTCAAGAGGCTCGGAAGCCTCCTTTCAAGAGGCTCGGGAGCCTCCTTTCAAGAGGCTCGGAAGCCTCCTTTCAAAAGGCTCAGAAGCCTCCTTTCAAGAGGCTCGGAATCCTTCTTCCAAGAGGCTCGGAAGCCTTCTTCCAAGAGGCTCGGCAGCCGTTTGAGAGGCTCGAAGGGCTCCTTTCAAGAGGTTCGGAAGGCTCCTTTCAAGAGGTTCGGAAGGCTCCTTTCAAGGGGCTCGGAAGCCTCCTTTCAAGAGGCTCGGAAGGCTCCTTTCAAGAGGCTCGGAAGGCTCCTTTCAAGAGGCTCGATAGCCTCCTTTCAAGAGGCTCGGAAGCCTCATTCAAGAGGCTCGGAAGCCTCCTTTCAAGAGGCTCAGGCCTCCTTTCAAGAGGCTCAGGAAGCCTCCTTTCAAGAGGCCTCAGGAAGCCTCCTTTCAAGAGGCTCAGAAGCCTCCTTTCAAGAGAGGCTCAGAAGCCTCCTTTCAAGAGGCTCAGAGCCTCCTTTCAAGAGGCTCAGGAAGCCTCCTTTCAAGAGCTCAGAAGCCTCCCTTTCAAGAGGCTCAGAAGCCTCCTTTCAAGAGGCTCAGAAGCCTCCTTTCAAGAAGAGCTCAGGAAGCCTCCTTTCAAGAGGCTCGGAAGCCTCCTTTCAAGAGGCTCGGAAGCCTCCTTACAAGAGGCTCAAGAGGCTCGGAAGCCTCCTTTCAAGAGGCTCAAGAGGCTCGGAAGGCTTCTTTCAAGAGGCTCAAGAGGCTCGGAAGCCTCCTTTCAAGAGGCTCGGAAGCCTCCTTTCAAGATGCTCGGAAGCCTCCTTTCAAGAGGCTCGGAAGCCTACTTACAAGAGGCTCGGAAGCCTTCTTACAAGAGGCTCGGAAGCCTTCTCACAAAAGGCTCGGAAACCTCCGTACAAGAGGCTCGGAAGCCTCCTTACAAGAGGCTCGGAAGCCTCCTTTCAAGAGTCTTGGAAGCCTTCTTTCAATAGTCGTGGAAGCCTTCTTTCAATAGTCGTGGAAGCCTCATTTCAACAGCTTCCCTTCCCTCTCCTCCTTCTAAGCGTTACGTTATTTGTGGACGTTCTCAAAGCAAATTTGTGATTTTCTTAGAAGGGTTCACTCAAAGGAAACAACTGAACACAAAGTAAGTAATACAACAAATTGAAAGAAGGAACCATATCTTCCTATTTGGAAGAAATAATCATATCTCGAGTAGGCCTCAATCCAGCTGGGAGCTGACTGGTTCAAGATTACAAAAGAGATTACGGAAGAGCTTCGGAGTAGGTAGGTTAGATTTCTTTTCATATAGAAGAGCTCCTCAAATTGTAGTGACCAGGATAGAGGTCATCAAGTCCTTGGATATACATAGTCCCTACTTGCCTCAAACTGCAAATCATAGCAATACTTTAAATAAAAGCATATTTCAACTTTGATATAGATACTAGAAGTGCTTACATTCATTTTTCTTTCCGAGCGCACATTCTCGTTCATATCTTGTGTCACAGTCAATTTATTCAAAGCGAAATCGAGCATCCATCAGATAAGCCAATTTTCTTCCCACCCGATGGCCATTCCCGTACCAATCTTACCACCCGTCCAACGTCAATGTTTATTTATCGAATCAATCCGAATGATTAATTCCGACTGTTCTCCAACCCTCTGGTCATGAACTTCGCGGCCCCATGCTCTGTTTTCCCGGTACCGATGGTCACGCTGGAGCTTGAGCTGGGTAATTTGACTAATGATAATCAATTTGTTATTCCGCACTGCCCCGGGGACACTCGGAAGTGAAGGACGGTTTCACCCTCGCTCGGTCGACTGGACTGGGCAAAAACACATCTGATATAGTCCTAATGGTCAGCTCGGAATGCACATTTAACCACCACGAAGTGAGAAATCTGTTGCATGCATTTACCGGACTCCTGGGGGGAATTATCGCATGCGAATGAGTGATGTGCGTGCATCCTTTAACCCTTGAACCCCTCGAATGTGGGTGCTCTGTCGATGTCGGAACAGCCGAGCTCAGCTCAACAAAGGGTGTGAATGCAAATCCTTTCCGGTTGCGAGGGTGTAAATGCAAATGCGTTTCGCCCGATGGAGTGTGGTTATACCCGCAGTTCTTTAGCCTGTTGAAGAGAATGCAATTCGCAGGTTCAACAAATATATGGAGGTTTAACTGACTGGTTGACCACTCAATTATGGATGTTCTCTTAATTAGGCGTGACTGCTGATGGTCAAGTGCACGCATGGCGGTGATGCAGCTGAATGAAAGGGAGCGGATTATTTGTTAAGCTAATTGGTGGCTATCTTGAATATATCAAAATTTCCCCCTTTTTGGCACACATATTCGCCCGCAAGAATTAGCCATGTAAGAATTAGCGTGCCATTATTTTATATTTAGTTTAAGTAATTGAATGCTAGAAAAATGGCTATAAATAATTTCTAGAATCCATGCTCAAAATATTAATTTATGAATCGAACCATAGCTGAACTGTAATCCAAATTCGAGACCATTTCACCTGCCACTACGATGAAGCTTAACATTAAAATCCTTTCATTTTTTCCCAGGCCAATTTGCAACTTGCATTTTGACTTCTGGCTTGATGACTGCTCTTATTACGTTCGCGGGAACCTTTTCATCGCCTAGTCGGGTCGAGTTCCCATCAGCTCGACATTTTGATTTCGCAAAGTTGGGATTTTTTCTCCGTTAACTGTAAAGTTTTTTTTTGCACCGAGGAAATTCCTCTTCTGCACTCGACAGCGGAAATCTCCCGAGGGAAAGGGCTTGAGTTGCCACTCGCAAATTGACTTGTTGAATTAAGTTGGCGTTCCGCTTGTATTGAATGAGGCGAGAGAGAGAGAGGGGCCGTATGTAACAAGCATCCATAGGGACTCTTACTAACAGGGGAAAAAATTGCAACTGAAATGATGTTTTTTTTTTCGCGTTGCTCTCATTCACATCCTGATGAGATGGGACGACGATTCTGACGATAATGATGAGGGTCACAGGCTTGGAAACAAGGTACAAAAAATACGGAACGTTCTGATGAATAAAATATAAAATTGTAAAAATAAATGAGCTTCGTCTGGTGTGTTTTGTTTTCTTTTCTCATATACTCCTGTACGCGTTCTGAAAGACTTTAGATTCTTCAAAAACTAATTAATTATAAATCATAGTTAGACATCATGTATCATGCCTCTCTTTTTATGTGACATCTTGCAGCTTAGTATTCATATACTCATCATTCTATATTAACTGATCATTCAGGCCTTTTCATATCATGTAACTACTAGTACGGTTATTCTATGCCCCTGGAAAGCCAAAAAACATTTTCCGTTCGAAGATTTCGGACAAGTCCCGCTCGATAAAACCGGCCTTTGAACCCAGACAATTTCAGCATTGGTCTGTTTTGTAGTTGAACATCTTACCACTGAGTTACGGATAGTCGAATAGCAACGTCACGTTCGTTGAGTGGTATTCCAGGAACGACAATTTTTCAAGAATGAATGACGAAGCGAAAGTTTGCCTGCTAATACGAAAATTAGGCCTAGTGGGTAAAGAATGGTAAATAATGAAAAAAAATGAAACGGATCTCAGTGTCTACTATTGATTTAAGAAAGGAGTTCCAGTCTGCATTTTAAACTGTCTTCAACGCTTCGCACTCAACCTGCTACTCTACGATGTCGACAACGAGTACGGTTGATCAACCGACACGTTCAGCCCGATCGACTGTTATAATGTCTTAGCTGTAATGATTTTCTTGGGTATGTTTGCCTCATGCAGCAGTTAAACAATATAGCTGACGTCATCTTACATTTTTGGAATATCTGAATCATATTGACTGAAATGGAGAGGCAATACTTTCGATCTTATCAGTCGTGGACGTGATGTACAAGATCGGGAACGTGATGTACAACGTGTGGATCGAATATTGTCGGACGCTACGCTTCAACGTCGAATCAATCTGCCAGTCAAGCCACCTCTCGCTGGTATTCGTTACCGCTCGACTGAAATGCTCGGAATCTTCGAGTTCGCGTAGTTCACAGTTGGAATGCTATCAAAGGCCACGAAAAACCTTCAATTAATAACTAATATAAGCTAATAAAATAATAAGTTGAAAAGAAGGCCAAGTTCCAGTGGCAATGTAGAGCCATAAGAGAAAATGAAGAAGCAGAAGATGATGATGAAAAAGAAGTAGAAAAAGAATCTATTTCAAAAGCTTGCGAGTTTAATTTTAAAAATCAGTAAGTCAAACTAAAACAAACATTTTAGGTGGAATTATCGGAGACTTTTTTTCTCATGCCAATCTGCATATGCCGAGTTTGTCGGAACTCCTCTATCGCACCGGTTGGTTGGATGGTTGGTTAGTGGTACGCAGTATCCCGCCCGTGATGATGATGTTGATGGGGAAATATAATAACACCACTTGTTCTGGATGAGTTCACGCGCCAACAAGAAGCTGCTCGAAGTTGCCTATTTTGAAAAAGGACCAAAACCAAAGTACGCACCCACGAATTGCAAGTAAATCCTTGCGAAGGCGAGAGCAACGGACGGTGTGCGGTGTGGTAATGAGATTAAGTACTCGAGTATTCATTTGCTCTGTGAAAGTGGAATTTACTGCGATTGCAATATGGGATCTGCGACTGGCAAGTGGCATTTGATACTTTTTTTTTCTAGATTTAAATGTTGCTTTTATTCGACAGTCTTGAATAGGGGAAATCTGGATGGAATTTGTGGTTTGACAGTTCATGAACAGAAAAGTATTTGAATTTGTTTCAGTTCATGAAGCTTGGCTGCGAAGCTGTGAATTGAAGCAATACGTATGAATGCACAAATAATCTATCGGTTGACTACTGGAGAGAGGGATCTCCCACATGTTGTTATATATGTAAAGATTAGATTAGGGTCTGTCAAACATGTATTTCGGCTTTCGGGAAGACAGGCCTACAGTAGATGCTATTCGGACAGTCAGTGATGAGCACTATGGAGGCGCCATAGAGGCAACGGAGAAAAGATTCACAGCTATTGTACAGTGGCCACACGGTAACAAGTCGTGGTAAATGGTTTTTAAAGTTCGTTCGTGTAACCAATCTATTGCTTGCTGCATAGACTAAGGATTCCTTCTTCTTCTTCTTATTGGCAGCAGGGACTATGTCCAAGGGCTTGACGATCCCTCCCCAGGCCATCTGCGAGTTGTGGCGCCTGCCTAGGATGTGGTGGGGTTTGACAGTGGGCCCTGTTAAACCTCTATAAAAAGCTGCATGTATCCGCAAGTAGGCTCCGCCAAAGCGACCGTGTGCCGCTCAAAGCGCACAATCCCAAGTCCTGGTGTTAGGTGGGACGCTAAACAGCCCTGACACGACGGCCCTCCGACGAGACAAGAGGTTTGCGCAGGCCCAATAAGCCGCCTTTCAAAACAACCATTACGAACGACATAGAAGATAATACGACTCGATACAATCGGCAACGACCTAGGCGACGAATAAAGGATCACGATTGGAAGCTTGGAACATGGAACTGCAAGTCACTAGGCTTCGCAGGTTGCGACAGAATAATCTACGATAAATTACATCCCCGCAACTTCGACGTCGTAGCGTTGCAGGAAATCTGCTGGACAGGACAGAAAGTGTGGAAAAGCGGGCATCGAGCGGCTACCTTCTACCAAAGCTGTGGCACCACCACCGGCTTCATAGTGTTGGGAAAGATGCGCCAAAGCGTGATTGGGTGGCAGCCAATCAACGCAAGGATGTGCAAGCTGAGGATAAAAGGCCGTTTCTTCAACTATAGCATCATCAACGTGCACTGCTCACACGAAAGGAGACCCGACGACCAGAAAGAAGCGTTCTACGCACAGCTGGAGCAGACATACGATGGATGCCCACTGCGGGACTCAAAATCGTCATCGGCGACATGAACGCTCAGGTAGGAAGGGAGGACATTTATAGACCGGTCATCGGACCGAATAGTCTGCATACCGTATCGAACGACAACGGTCAACCATGCATAAACTTCTGCAGCCTCCCGCGGAATGGTAGTCCAAAGCACCTTCTTTCCCCGCAAAAATATCCACAAGGCCACATGGAGATCACCTAACCAAGAAACGGAAAACCAAATCGACCACGTTCTAATCGACGGTAAATTCTTCTCCGACATCACGAACGTCCGCACTTACCGCAGTGCGAATATTGAATCCGACCACTACCTCGTTGCAGTATGCCTGCGCTCAAAACTCTCGACGGTGTACAACATGCGTCGAAGTCGGATGCAGCGGCTTAACATTGGGCGGCTACAAGACGCTAGACTAGCCCAATAATACGCGCAGCAGCTGGAAGTGGCACTCCCAACGGAAGAGCAGCTAGGCGCAGCATCTCTTGAAGATGGCTGGAGAGATATTCGATCCGCCATTGGTAGCACCGCAACCGCTGCACTTGGCACGGTGCCGGCGGATCAGAGAAACGATTGGTATGACGGTTAATGTGAGCAGTTAGCGGAAGAGAAGAATGCAGCATGGGCGAGATTGCTGTAACACCGCACGAGGGCGAACGAGGCACGATATAAACAGGCGCGGAACAGACAAAACTCGATTTTCCGGAGGAAAAAGCGCCAGCAGGAAGATCGAGACCGTGAAGAGACGGAGCAACTGTACCGCGCTAATAACACACGAAAGTTCTATGAGAAGTTAAACCGTTCACGTAAGGGCCACGTGCCACAGCCTGATATGTGTAAGAACATAAACGGGAACCTTCTTACGAACGAGCGTGAGGTGATCCAAAGGTGGCGGCAGCACTACGAAGAACACCTGAATGGCGATGTGGCAGACGAAGATGGCGGTATGGGAGAACGCGCGCAGGACATAATTTTACCGGCTCCGAATCTCCAGGAAATCCAGGAGGATATTGGCCGGCTGAAGAACAACAAAGCCCCTGGGGTTGACCAACTACCAGGAGAGCTATTTAAATCACAAAGACCATGCACCATATTTGAAACAGGTCGATAGACGTAAAAATAGCGAAAACCCAAATTTTTATTAAAAGTCAATTTTTACGCTGTTTTCGGGATTTACGCGGTTTTTCTAACGCGGATTTTTTCCAAAAGTTTTTTTTTACGCGGGGTTTCAAAAAGGTTAGAAAACACGTGCAAACCACAAAAAATCGATTTTTAGTGAAGTCGTTTTTTACGCGGTTTGTGGGATTTACGCGGTTTTGATTTACGCGGAACGTATCCCCCGCGTAAGAACCGGCTCCAGTGTATCAAGCGGTTTTGACAAACAATGAGCTCTCGGTATCACACCCATATGAATGTGGCGTGGACTCTGGCAGATCATCTGCAGTATCGGAAATTTGTGGCTGTTTGAGTAGGTGATGCCAAAGGGAGAGAATTCTACTTTCAGTTACCTATGCCCATTGTCCAACAAATGTCGCGTCCGAATCTACAAATGGAGTTAGGCAATCAGAGTCTTATACCCAGCCCTTTTGCCGAGTCAGGAGTTACCGAAAACATGACATCCGTGCGTTTCAAAATCAAATTCTATATATAGCTCCTTTATATGAAATTATACTGAAGGAAACAGAGTTCATCATAAATTCTAGGTCACTCACTTATATACCTCTAGACTAGAGTCGACCACCAGGAATGGTTGACTCCAAATAATTTTTACTGGGAAAGTCGAGCGGCCTGAAGAGTATTTATTCTGAACCAGTACTTCAAAGAGTAGCCCTGAGGAGTAGTAGGAAGCTATTACAATAAATTTTCAACGAATTCTGGCGTAGATGGGTGAACAAGGTTATTGCCCACGTACCAAATGGTTTGAGGAAGTTCTAGAACTGAACGTTGGAGACCTGGTTTTGATGATTGTTGGAACTTCAAGAAATTAGTGGATACGTTTACGTGGACGTGTTGAACGAAATATTCGAGGACGGGACGGTACAATGCACCATGCAGTAGTATAAAGAGTTTCCAAAGAATAGGGCAGCCCATAGTATAATCTTTTTTATTTTGCGAAATATTGACATGCAATGTTCTGAAAGTCGTGGTGCAGCTTGCTTAAAAATAAACCTTTTTCTGTAACTCTTGAGATATAATTTTATCTTTTTGGATTAGGGTGTTCCTCAAAAACAGTATTTTTTATCTACTTCTTTTGTTTTTTACTTTTCGGAAAAGTCGACTTCAGGTGCATTTTTTGGTTTGTAAATGTTCAATATCTTTTGCTGATCAAAAGTTATAGTCGTTTTTATGTCAAAAATACGTTGTATTCAAAAGTTGATATCTCCGATTGAGACAAACCAAAAAATTATGTTTACACGGAATTTGAAAGAGCAACTCATATTCTTCATTATATCAAAAAAAATTGAGAATTGTTAATTTTGCCTTTCTCGTATACGAAGTATACGTAAAGGCTATATGTTTGCTCCAAAAACGAAGTGATGTCTGTGTGTGCGCAAAATAATCTCACTCATTTTTTTAGGCACTTATCCTTAACCAATTTGCTTGCAACAAGTTAAATTAGATGCGGAATCATGTCCCACGGTTATCCTTAACCGTTTCGTATTGAAAATTGGCCGAATCGGACTATGAGGTTTGGGGTTATGACCAAAAAATATGTTTTTACAAGACCAATTCTCAATCATTTTTCAGGCACTTATCCTTAACCGATGTGCTAGCAACAAATTGCATTTGACGTGAAATTCTGTTCCATTGTTTCGTATTGAAAATTAACATACGAGATAACGAGAAAGGCTCCATCACCGCTAGGTGGATTAATCTGGGTTTTTATCTCAAGTTTTACCAATTTAACTAATGACATATTTTTTCAGTTAAATTGATATAACTCGGTAACGGAAAAAGACGATGTTCTTATAACAAAACACGCGTCTTGAAAAGCTCAAAAAGTCTTCAGAAGGTGACATTCGTGAAAAATCTAAAATTAAAAAAAAAAAGATCAAAATTACTGCTCAAAATCAGCAAAGTTGTTTGGAATAAGCTGCGCTACAATTTTGGAGGGTTCTTTTCCATAAACAATCTAAAACAAAAGAAGAAGATCAAAATTAAAATTACTTGTTTTTTTTAGGGACAACCTAATCCAAGTAGGTGGAATAAGCTCTAAATCAGCCAACTCAAAAGCTACAGAAACAGTTTTTTTAGCAAATTTTTTTGAAATAAGCTGTGCTACAACTTTGTAAATTATTGCATGTCAAAATTCTGCAAAATAAAAATAAAAATTTCCTAATTTATTTCATATAATGTGACACCTTATTCTTCGATGGCATAATAAGGTTGGCCTTACTATGCCGTAGAACAATTTAGAATTTAGTTTTGCATCTTTCCGCGTAGATCTGTATCCTGGACCATAGTGCTATGGTGGCAATTGAGCTGGCCACTCACAACGTGTTGAAGGCCATTCACAACGTGCCGATCCGTAATCCAAGACACCAAGAGGAAATAAAAGAGGACTTCTCGGACTACATACATCCGCCCCAATCCGGAACTCGTATGCGCTCGGAGAATATTTCTCATCTTTAGTATCGGTGAGTGGCTATCCAGCCGGGTTTAAGGAGTTTGTCCTAGCTAGATCGCCTTGAAGACTTTTATGTCACACTGAGCTTATTGGACTTCCTGATCAACCAACCCTTCACTACCACCGAACCGTCCTCCACCCTCTCCAGGATCGAAAGGACATCATCAGGGCTGGCAGGGGAACAGGTACCCTATGATGCCTTCCCCTCTCTGCCAATTTTCGGTTCCTCTATTTGGTCAACCATGCCTCAGTCTCGTCATCTCAAATCCCAAAAATAACGATTTCTCTCGAGTTGCTTCCAAAAAGCGGCCGACTTTTCTGACCTCGTATGTGTCCAAGGCTTGGTCAGCCACAAACTACGATAGAAGCTTGATACGACTCTACGTCACAACCCATAATTACATTTTACGTAATGCCATTATCCTGAAGACTATTGCAGATGAGGTGAGAATTTTGCAGCACGATCTCATGCTCAATGTACGAAGCTGGAGGAAATGTCAGTCCACGTGCACTATACTTGAGACGGCTCGCGAACATGTATTTCAACAAAATAAAGGCGTGGAAATGTTGCTGCTGAAGTTTGCGGCGACAAGACCCCAGAATAAGAGGATCTCTTCAGTTCATCGAATATGCTTGTTCCGCCCGTAGCAAGAAACAGGTGTAGGAAATAGAATAGGATAAAAAATATGATATTGAAATTGGATATTAAAAATTGATATATTTAAAAACATTGATAATATTATTCCGATATGCAATCTTAGAAATGCTGAAATGCCTTTTATTCAACGAGCGCTGTGTTGCAATTGTTAGAAACCGTATTCGTTCTTTGGGCTGAGAGCGCGATATATGCTGAGCGAAGAGAAAAGAGGAGCTCTGTTTCAGCATGGAAGAAATACGAGAGATCAGTTTTGTGACGAAGATTGATGAGAATGTACGCGTGTGGATAAAGAAAAAAAAAAGAATAAAAAAACTTTGAAAAGAAAAATGACTGCCAGTAATAAGAAAGAATTGATAAGATTAATCAGTTTTGTGTTTAGTGTTTTAATTTGTGCGAAAGGAAATCCCGACAACAGGCATAGTTACGATATAAGGTACACCGGGGCAAGTTGAAACGGTTTTTACAAAGTTGAGCTTTGAAGTGCTGTAAAAAAATCACCCTTTGATAAATTTTGAATCCGTTTGCGGTGTTTGCTAGTTCGGGTCAAAGATTATATATAAAAAATGAGCAAACTAACCAAACTTTTTTATAAATATATTGCATACTAAAATTATTTTTTTATATGCTCCGTTTCAACTTGCCCCGCATATCGGGGTAAGTTGAAACACTGCGCTGTATACAGACATAAGCTAACTGTACCGTATCAAAAACAAAATATATGTACTCAGTGTAACTCAAGATGCACGAAGTTGTAAAGGTGATTATACTGCCAAGATTCGCATAAGAGTCCCATGTATATTTTTGACGATTTTGATTATCTTTCATTTATTAGCTTAAAATTGTCTCCTAAAACCCTGATAAAATAGTAAGCTTTGTTCTAGAAATTTGAAAATCAAATCCCACTTGTCTCATCTTGATATTTACTCGCATAAAAGTCACATTCCAGATTTTGATACTCTATAATCTTTTCTTTGAATTGTACGCTTTTTCATAAATTTACATTAATTAACCAGTGTATCTTTCATAGACCCTCGATTGGAGAAAGGGGGGCTGGGGAAGTGAAAGGTGGAGTTAATGAAATGTTTACATGCTCTATGATTTATTTTTGTGCTCACAGCGAGGCAAAGTAGATTGATAATCTCAAAACTAGACCATGCAGCTTAAACATGGTTTCTTTTTATTCTATTCTTCAGTGGAGATTGTAGGGGGGGTTACACTCACGACGAAATGGGCAGAAATTTATTAAATTAATTTTCAGAGTTTTGGACCTTTCTATTAATTTTTGTTTTTCGAATGTATTTACGGACCATGTTGAATTCTGGAAATTTTAATTGCGAGGGTGACGTTTTGAATCGTTGTTTCTACTTGCCCCGCACCACGCATTTTTATTTGCCCCGATGGGTTGAAAATGCGGATCAATATCAAACTACCAAAATACAAAAACTAAAACGTATCTTCCATCGATTTTTCATAATCATTATGTTTATTCATCATTGAATGATTACCTATCATGAAAATTTGATGAAAAAACACTTCCAAACATCATTTGCCGACCTGTTTCATTGGCACGTCAAAAAGTTGGTTCAAATTTTGCAAAGGGCAAAAATTAAATAATGGCAGGGATTGCTTTTAGTAGCTGCAATCTTCCGGGAATGGCTGTTAGAAGGTGCGTTTAGGGAAGTAATTTGTTGAAAAAAATAATCAGGGTATTCGGTTATTGCTGATCTAAATGACAGCTTCCGTTTCAACTTACCCCGCATTTCAATTTGCCCCGGTGTACCTTACCTTGCAAACGCGATTATCTTATGAAGGCATTATCTCCTACGTTTGCTTTTAACCGGGCACTTGCGTTCATTTGAAAAATGCATCATCTCCTATGTCTGTCTTAAACCGGGAAAATGCGTTCGTTGAAAGAAAGCATTATCATCTCTGTTCGCCTTACATCGAGCAAACGCGTTCATTTAAAGAAGGCATTATCTTCTATGTTCGCCTTATATTGGGCGCGTTTGCGTTATTTAAAGGCGTGGAGTAGAATCGTCTGACGTGCATATTGTTGGCCACCACGACGAAATTACGAACGAACAGATACACGATCTGATCACAAGACTGCTAAAGAAAAATAGTCTTTCCTTGGACCAATCCCGAACAGAAACATTATCAACTCTGTTCGCCTTAAACCAGGCCAACGCGTTCATTTAAAGAATGCAAGTTTAGAGTTCGGTGCACCATTGGAGCATCGATTACGATTTTGGAGAAAGCCTGGGCGCAGAGGGCGTCCGGCAAAGGCTCGAGATCCGGTGGACAGGAGACGTGGCCCCCGTCGAAAATGACTCGAAGAGAATCAGCTTAAAGATTTCTGCGGATGAAGGAACGCAGCAATTGCTGATGAATGAGGTGTGTACTGTAAGAGAATAAGCGCTGCCAGAGCAGTCACTAAATGCTCGGGAGATGGTACAACGATACGAGCATCTCCGTGGTCTACCAGTCACATCGTATCGGAGAGCCCTGGAGAGCCCATAGCGGTGAAGTCGCCGTTGGGGTGGACTATATACGGTACAAGGCGTGGAGCGGAGCAGAATCGACTGACGCGCATATGGTTGGCCACCACGACGAAATTACGAACGAACAGATACACGATCTGATCACAAAACTGCCACAGAAAAAAATAATCTTTCTTTGGACCAATTCCGAACAGAAACATTATCAACTCTGTTCGACTTGAATCGGGCCAACGCGTTCATTAAAAAAAAGGCATTATCTCCTATGTTCGCCTTATACCGTGTAAATGCGAATGCGAAATAAGAAGACATTACTACCTTCTCTGTTTGCCTTAAACCGTTTGCGTTAATTTAAAGAAGGCATTATTTCTACTGCACACCTTTTGTTAATTGTAATGCGTTATCTCCTCACTTACTCTATTTCGTAAAAAGATATTTTATTTACAAGATAAAGATTGTCGCTCCGGTTCGCTTTGTTCTGCTGTCCGAAACATGTGTGGTACCTAACTGTCAAATTTAAGTCCACAACATCATTCACATGGTTTAAATCTATGTACAAATAAACTTACAGCTTTTGAAAGATGACTTCAAATTTACAATGTCGTCTTGGTTTCGGTCTAATCCAGCCGGAATGGGTGAATGCGTGAACATATTTTTTCATAATTGCTATATTTTATAAGAAAAAAATGTAGGAGATACCTTATGGATAGTTTCTTTTTGCAATAAAATTTAAATGTTGCATGTTTTATTAAGTTTTGTGTGATATAAATTAGGGGTATGCGATAACACACTTTTTGCTAACGAAACGAAACGAAACGAAGTTTAAAATGTCTATGTCGATTCGAAACGAAATGGAACGAAATAAAGATTTACTTTCGAGACTTCGAAACGAAACGAAATCAAGGTCCATTTAATTCGAAATTTTACGAAACGAAACGAAATTTCAATTTCTTCCGCGAAATTTTTATTGAATTGGTTTTTTCGAAGTCGAATAACTGTTTTGCTACCAATAGAGTTATAGTAACAGAAAAAGCAGTATGTGATAAATTTCCGCATTCCCGTTTACATACCTTTGGGTAAAATGTGATACCCCAGCATTTGTGCCACTTTCAAAGGAATTCGTCGTGGAGTGTGTGCTCCTGAATCTGAGCAATTTTATATAAAATGATATCAGTAAGAAATAGAAATTGTAAGATCCGATACAAAATCTGTTAAAAACCTTATTTAACTTAAGAATTATGTAATAATGCTGAAGCACACTTCATATTGTCTTATTAGCTAACTCGAAACCAGAAAATGAATGCATATGTTTTATTTTTTTATCTAGTGAGATAGGGCTGTTAATACATAGTATACATTTGCTCACTAGAAGAATCCTCTGCATCTTTCTAAAATGCACAAAGATATATAGGGGAATTGATCCTGGATTTCATCTCATGGCTCCAGTGTTTATCTCATCAAAAACAAAGCAAAGGAAAGGAACTTGATTTGTTTCTCATTTTTGTGATTTTTTCAGCAGTGAGTACGCATGTTTACGAAAAGAAGCGATGAAATTAGTGCCGTATTTCTTTGTTCCGCGTTGAGATGAATATATGTTCAGTGAGATGGAGATCGGAACGTTTTCCCTGTTTCAGATTGTGTTTCATAAATGTGATCGCAAAGTCTTTACGGCAGCAGTTTGACTGGTAGGAAGAAATAATTTTTCCTTTGTCATACCAAAAATTGCACCAAAAGGCTGTCATTCCCTTCCAAATTCGGCCTTTTTATAGGAGATTCGGAGACCCACAGCCTTAAATACAAGCTCGACTACCTGCTATTACGAGAGGAAATTTAGTTTAATAAGTTTAGTAATAATTAGTTTAGTTAATTTAATTAGTTTAGTAATAAGAGACCGAGGAATGCTCTGAATCTCCTGAGCGTCACGGAAAAGGAATCGTTGGTTAAAAGATTATTATTCTTCCATTTACTTCCACTATTCACTTATATGTATCAACAAGTATGTAACAAGTTATGTATCGAGTCGATAACAAACACTGAAGAAGTTTCCAAGTAGGAAACGAAATACGTATCTGCTTGTTGATACATAAAAGTGAATAGTGGAAGTAAATGGAAGAATAATAATCTTTTAACCTTGTAGCATTTCCCCTAAGACGCTCTAAAATAATTAATCATCGTTGGTTAGTTGAAAAGGTAATTCAAGTGAAGCCACCTTGGCAAGCGACTAAATATTTATTGTAAACAAAGTTATTTTGAAAACTCTAAGACGAAAACGGTGTTTCACATCAATCCAACGCAAAATCAATGTGCTTTGTTTAGTAAGCTCCAAAAATACCATCGATTCTGCACTGAATAATGTTATGCTCTTCGAAATAGACATTATTATTTTTCACTTCGTGTCTCCCGCACCAGATGGCGTGACCAGCCTCAACACGATCGATCGCGATTCTGCTCTGCGAGACAGAATTGCGTTTCCCCGGACTAACTACAAGAAAGTGACTAGCAGCAACACGATCGATATTGTGCAAATAGTCAAAAACTATCACAAAATTTAAATTTAGATCTTGGGGGCTGTATGTATATTCTGATGATTTGCCAATAATTGACTGTTGTGTGGAGTATCTTCAAACTTCTGACCTTTTTATTATTAGTTTTAGGTAGAATTCAATTTGTTGTTTGCACGTAAAATGTTGCATTTTGTTTTCCTTAGGGCTTCCTTAAGCGGTATTCACCCATGCGCTCAAACCTGGTTTGAGGCCTAAGCGGAAGTGATCGGCCTTCCATAAAAAAGGTGCTCTAAAAAGACTTCACAAGGGCCCTGGCAATCCGCGCCATGGATTTGACTTTTTGTTAAATCATACAGATCTGATTTATATCTGATTACATTTACAACCTGAACCATTTACAACCTTAAATATTGAGTCGTATCACTCTTGAAAAAAAAATATGATATAGAATAGTTAAAGATATTTTTCGTTTTCTTTTAGACATGTCTAACAAAACACTGAAGACGTTTCATAGATAAAAACTTAATACGTATGTGTCGACTGAGAATGGGATTATGTAGTAAGCGATAATAGAAAAATTTGTATAATAAAATATTTGAAAACAGCTTTATGATTTTGATCAGCGGCGCAGTCAAAATTTTTGATCATACACAACCGTACGAGATAGTATGGTTTAAGTTTAAATTTGTTTCGAAATTCCGCGGAATTCCGTTAAATTTCGTTAAAAGCTTGTTTTTTCTAGCGAAATTTTTGTAATTTTACGAAACGAAACGAAATCAAGAAATCAGATTTCGCCATGTTCAAATTCCGCGAAATTCCGCGGAATTTCGTTTCGAACCACCTGAAACGAAATTTTTCGAAATACCGCATATGCTTCCCAAGTAGCACATTTCTATCGAATCTGGTTATAGCAACTTGATGGTAACCAAATTCGGTCGAATATCAGTTACGTCAACCGACCTAGAACATGTGTGCTACTAGGGTTAATATAAATGCACAATTCAACTAGGTGGCCCAAAATATGAGCCCGGTCCAAAATACAGCCGTTACCCTACGACAGAGTTGAAATATTCACGAAATGAAAAAAAAAAGTGTTTTCATGCTGATCATGGGAAGATCAACTTCCATCTGATAAAATTCCAAGAAAGTTTCTGCAAAGATTCGTTTACGCTAAGCCTACCCTCTGCCCGGAGAGCACAGGCACTGAAGAAACGCCAGTGCACCTGATTATCGACTAAACAAGATTGAGGGCGGGTCGCATTGTTTTTGGTTGGTAAACTATCCATCAGACTATCAGACAACATTGCCTAACGTGGGACAAAAGATCAGTAATTCAGCTCTGCATTTATTTCATTCCAGACTCATGTCACCAACTAAAACATTTACCCACCAATGGGACAAAAATCATAAATTTGAATCATTTTTGATTTGTTTTAACCATCTCCCCACCCAGTAGCCACACGACGCAAAAGTCATTCTCGAACAGAGTGTTTATTTTAATATTTTACCCATTAAAACAGATGTTACCGCTCGTCTTTTCCGTTCAACTCTTGAGAAGGAGTAACAGTACGGGCTATCAACTCTTGCCACCATTTGAAGGTTGCAGTCTGTTGTTGAGCTGGGCCTTAATCAAATGCAGGACCATTGCCGAGCACGGCGCAATGACAGCTGGTTCGATCCAAAAGCAAGCAAAAAATGCGTCCAGGAAAAAAGGTTTCAAGTCGTCGGCTGGAAAAAAGGAGAAAAGATACCAACCATCCACAATTTATTGCGGCGCAATCCCGGACAGGCTATGGACGAACTACCCCTGCCCTGAACCTTTCGAGGATGGACAAGTGTTGTTTGAAATTAATGAAGGACCTTCCCGCTGCTGTCCCCTGCCCTTCAAACGTTGGAAAATCTTTTCCGAACGACTAAAAAGAGCAATTTTGTAATTAAAAATAATGAGGACCGAGCAGTTGATTTCCCCATTTGGGTATCCCAAATCTCCGATTCATCAAAAAATTTCCTTTTGAAATGAAACGATGAGTGTCCGACGAAGATGGCAGCATATGGTACCCTCTTTTATCATCGTCATCATCATCATTATTCGACGTCCACGTTGTCGTTGGATGTCACGCAGTTGTTGGCTCTGTAGCCCGTAGGTGCGCGCTGCCAGCTTGCCAATGTTTTCAGCCGGGGATAGCGAGTGAGTATGTTATTCAATTACTTTTGAAGGATGGAATAGCCGAGCATTTTCCCTAGTTGTCGCCGCCGTTCGTCCTTGCGAAGTCAATGCGGAAGTGAGCGATGGGTTGTTTCAAAATTCAATGCGCATAAATCTCACACACATCAAAGATTACCACTCAACGGGAGCACAGTGTGTGCGCCTTTTCCTACCTATATCGGTGGCGGAGTGATTGATGACAAAGTTTACGCCAAGCAGTTTAGGTATTACCACCTTTCGCTGCATGATTTCGATGGATATTGAGGGGGACGATCCGGCAGGACAAACAAGTGGCTAACCGCACGCAACACACAAAACACTGCATCATCGGTGGTTGGTTGCCACGGGGTGATTGATTGATTTGTAATGATGCACGCGTGCCGGAGAATCTGTTTTATTCAAAATATGCTTTTGAGAAGTGATAAATAACAGCGCATTTGTAACCAGAAAGTCGATCAGGTTGGTTTTCTACTTCGAAGTTCTAAAGCTAATTCCATAAACGTAAATGACCATGTGATTCATATTGAAAATTAGTTGATTTGGAAATTTGCAAACAACTCATTCCAGAACTACAACAATTTAGTTAAATATCTTGGCTGTGCATATGCACAGCATATGTTTCGAAATGGACAAATTGATATGAAATTTGCGAAAAAGAATCCACGTGTCTTGGAGGGACTCGAACCCTCAACCTCCTACTAGGAGGTTGAGGGTTCGAGTCCCTCCAAGACACGTGGATTCTTTTTCGCAAATTTCATATCAATTTGTCCATTTCGAAACATATGCTGTGCATATGCACAGCCAAGATATTTAACAAAAAAATGGTTTTCGTACGGCCGAGTTGCCGAATAATATGCAATTAATTACAACAATTTAGCAAAGTGATGTATGCGCCAAACCCTAACATACAAATACACGCAATTTTTTTTACGCGGTCGCATTTTTCGCGATTATTTTTACGCGTTTTTTACGAGGATTTTCAAAAATAGTAGTTTGTGCAACCAGTTGCAAAAAGATGATTTTTTTTAGCACGAGTTGTACGTTAATACTACTAGTGCCGAAAAAATCATGTTTT
Source organism: Armigeres subalbatus (assembly GCF_024139115.2). Classification (NCBI taxonomy): domain Eukaryota; kingdom Metazoa; phylum Arthropoda; class Insecta; order Diptera; family Culicidae; genus Armigeres; species Armigeres subalbatus. Next base: position 193,087,831 of record NC_085139.1, read on the forward strand.
GCAACGAGTTGCACACGCTATTTTTTGCAATGACGAAAAATTGATTTTAATTTGATAAATTCGTACCAAAATTGTACAGTCTAATTTACTCCACATTGCTATTCTCGCCAATAAATTATTTTGCTGCCGAGAACAATCAGATTCCATGTCACCGTGCCACATTGCATAGTTTGATGAGCCGTGAAGCGATAGATGTACTTGCCTTTGGACATTTTTGATGTCATGTCCATCAATGTTTTCATTTATTACGCGACGTAGAGAATACACTATTTGAACACTTCCCCTAGCTTATTCAGCAATATGAAGTCATGTAACTACTGTTCTGATATTGGTTTTTCATTATAGCACCCAAATGAGTGTTATGATGAATATTATGCAAAAAATAATTTTTTACGCGATTTTCAAAAAAGTCTTGAAATCACGTGAAAATCGTGAAAAGTTGATTTTTGATCGACTTTTGCAAAAGTCGTTTTTTACGCGGATTTCGGAATTTACGCGGTTTTCGAAAAAAAATATTCTAAGTGCTTTTCAAGGGAAAACACGTACGTCCCCAACCCCCATTCTACGACAAATCTCAAAATTCAAAACCACGTAGTTCAGCCAATTTCTAACGGATTTTCAAGCAATCTTCAATCTTCAACACCGATCACAAAATTCCTATAGTTTTAGGAACTGAGGTCAATTTTTGTGAAATGGCCATGGTTTCGGATATATTCCGAGGAGTACTGGGGCTACCTCCCTCCCGAAAAAAATGGTCACTTGCAGATTGGCTTCGAAATCCATCTTGCGACATGTCAAACTTCATGATTTTGCAAAACAAGTACACTGGAGTACATTTGCGCAATTTTCGATCGAATTGGCCACCCTCCGGGTACTTCCAAGGCCTGGTTCCCTTGGGGAAGTGGTCACTTAACCTTCAATCTTGGACGAATTCCTCCGGAAGTTCCTTCGGAAGTTCCTTCAGGAATTCCTCCGAAAGTTCCTTCAGGAATTGCTCCGGAAGCTTCTTCAGAAATTCCTCTGGAAGATTGCTAGTGGATTAAGACTGTGAAATTTGTAACTTAATTTTCGGATTGGCTTTCAGTCACGGGTAATATCGTTGACAGTTTTACTTCATCGCCGACGTTTCGATCCGGGATGGGATCTTCTTCAGGGCCTGTGGTTTTATTATGACATAAATTAAATTAACAAACTCAATCTACAATATTTCTCACAACTTACTCGATGGCAGTCAATTTGTTAATTACCGCTACTTTCTTACGGAGATTTGTCCTGTGGAGGATGGGCGATTACTGTGGGTTATGTGTGATGGGTGGCTGGACATGATTGTGTTGATTGAGTGGGGTAATCATTGTCGGCAGGTTGTGTACTACAAAAACGGGTTGACGACGGAATCCTCTCTTCTCTCATGTGTTGGATTGTAGCGAGAAGATTGGCGTACGCACAGCTGAGATTATCAGTGTCTGTCCGACGATTGACGGTGTTGGGTGTAGTAGCGATGTGGCACATCTCCAACACTTGCAAAGCTTGCTGTTTATAGGTGATGTCCACGATGGAAGGGTTGTTGATATTGAAGCGGTGTTGGTGGGTGATACAGTGATCTATAAGAGCGATTTTCTCCTTGAGTTCTTGTTTTTGGGGATCGGCGTATGCGTTTCCAGCTTGAAGCAACTTCTCTAGCATGTTAACATGGGATTGGTGTCCACACATACGAGTGCGGAGCCTATTTCTAGTCATTCCTATATATTTGTACTGGCAGTTTTGACAGTCAATCCTGTTAACGACGTTGCTCTTGTTCAGGTCTGATACAGGGTCTTTTGCCGTTTTATAGAGTTGTCCTACTGTGTTCTTGTTACTGTAAGAGATGCCCATAGCTGTGTTGTTATTTCGTAATATCTTCTTGATCGCGGGTGTCAGGCGTCGTCGGGTGTCGCGATGGTAATTAACAAAATGACTGCCATCGAGTAAGTTTGTGATAAAGATTGTAGATTGAGTTTGTTAATTTAATTTATGTCATAACAGAACCATAGGCCCTGAAGAAGATCCCATCCCGGATCGAAACGTCGGCGATGAAGTAAAACTGTCAACGCTATTACCCGTGACTGAAAGCCAATCCGAAAATTAAGTTCCTCTGGAAGTTTCTTCAGGAATTCCCCCGAAAGTTCCTTCAGGAATTCCTCCGGAAGTTCCTTCAGCAATTCCTCCTGAATTTCTTTCAGGAACTCCTCCATGAAGTCCTCCGGAAGCTCCTCCAGGAATTCTTCCGGAAGTTCCTCCAGGAATTCCCACGGAGGTACGATGCTGGCCCGACTAGAAGGTCAGAACTAAAACTTAACATAATTTTAACATATTGTGATCTTTATAACTTATTTTGATACAATTTTGTTCTTAGTAGTCATTATCTTTCAAATGTTGTAACAGGGTTCTAGCATAATAAGATTTAAAAAATTGTTAATATCGAATTGCCCAACAGTAGGCAATTAAAATAGATGTAGCAAAGTCTCCTGTCATAGATATCACAAACGCTGATGTAATTTGAAAAAGTTGTCTAATTTGTAATGTTATTTGTTTCGTGTTCTTGAAAAATATTCTTGTTCAGAAAAAAAACTATTATTTCTGTATGTTGATCACAATCTGGAGACCTATCACGACCTATAACTGCACAGTAAACAGTATATTTTGTATCTGATTCTGTTATAAATTTCTAACAAAATATGTTATTTTTATGATGTAATTGTAACAAAATTTGATAGTTTTTTGTTTCCAGTAGTGTAATTTTTGAAAGAAATTTAGATATTTTAACAACATCCTGCACCATGTTTCTAACAAATTTAGTACAACATAATAACATATGTTGATATAATTTTGATATAACCTTCTAGTCGGGTAGGACTCTTAATGATCCGCAACATTTAGCAAACGCCACTCAAATCGGGGGTTTAGTGTGGGAACCCAAAATTAAGTGATTTTTTCTTGAAATTTAGATATTTTAACAACATCCTGCACCATATTTCGAACAAATTTTGTTATAAAAATTGTGTATAACATCATAACATATGATGATATAATTTTGATATGACCTTCTAGTCGGGGGTCATTAGAGCGAAGGCCGCCAAGGTCATTTGGCCACAGCCGTTAGGCCGAACGAGAAGTGAGAAATGAGAAATGAGGAGTAATATGTCAGATGTTAGAAGTGAGAAGCAAGAAGGCAGAAGTAAGAAGTGTAAAATGAGCAGCGAGAAGTGAGTAGTGTAAAGTGAGATGTGAGAGGTGACAAGTGAGAATTGAGAAGTGATATGTGGGAAATGAGAAGTGAGAAGTAATATGTGAGATGAGAGAAATTAGAAGTAATATGCGAGTTGTAAGAGGCAAGAAGAGAAAAGTGAGGAGTGTGAAGTGAGAAGCGAGAAGTGTGAAGTAAGAAGGGAGAAATAAGAAGTGACAAGTGAGAGGTGAGAAGTGAGTAATGAAATAGATATATGAGAAGGGAGAAGAAAGAAGCGATAAGTGATAAGTGAGAAGCAGGAAATGAGAGGTGAGAAGCGAGAAAAGAGTAGTGAGAAGTGAGAAGTAACAAATAAGAAGTTGAATACGATAGGTCAAATTTAATATGGGAGAAGTGAGAAGCGAGAAAAGAGAAGTACGAAGTGAAAAATGAGAAGTGTGAAGTAAGTAGTGTAAAGTGAGAAGTGAGGAGTAAGAAGTGAATAGTGAGAAAAAAGAACTGAGAAATGAGAAACTAGAAGCGAGAAGGGAGAAGTAAAAAGTGAAGAATGAGAAGCAAGATGAGCGAAGTGAAAAGTGAGCAGTGAGAAATAGGAAAGGAGAAATGACAAGTGAGCAGTGGAAAGTGATGTTTTGAAAAGTGAAAAGCGAGAAATAAGTAGTGTGAAGTGAGATGTGAGAAGTCAGAAGTGAGAAATGAGAAGTGAGAAGTAATATGTGAGATGTAAGAAGTGGGAAGCGGGAAACAAAAAGTAAAGGACGAGAAGTGAATAGTGAGAAGTGAGAAGTGAGATTAAGATGTGATATGTGAAAAGTTAGAAGTGAGCAACGAGAAGTGATAAGTGAGAGCTGAGAAAGGAGAAACTACAAGTGTGAAATTCGATACTAGAAATAAGATGTAAGATGTGAGAAGCGAGAAGTGGGAAGCGACAAATGATAAGTGAGATTGATAAGTGAGAAATTCAATACAAGAAGTGAAATGTAAGATATGAGAAGTGAGGAGTGAGAATTAAAAAGCAATATGTGAGATGTGAGAAGTGAGAAGCAAAAATAGAGAAGTTAGAAGGGAGAAGTGAGGTGTGTGATGGGAACAAAGAAAAGTGAAAATCGAGAAGTGAAAACTGAGCGAAAAGTAAATAGTGAGAAGTGAGCTTAAATGAGTAGTAAATGAAATAATGATGTGAGAAGTGAGAAGTGTACCACGCGAAGTTGTTTACGTCACACATTCCATTGCTTGGATTGCAATCGTTACGTCATGCTCGTTTGGCTACAGTAATTGAGAGTTCATTTGGCTACACTCGTCTTTGCCTCAGCTCGTCTATGGAACCTATACTTATTGCGATTTAGGTACAATATTTAGGCCACAACCTGAGATACGGGTTAACATTATCGAGTTCGCAAGCGGAAGGCAGAACATCAGTAAGGAACTGAAACAGAGTCGTAAGACAAGAACAGAACGCTTTTATCAGCCACCCGGGGAAGCAAGAAGGCCAACAAAGGTGCCACAACCAAGGCCTTCTCCTTCCTTGGAAGAGCGACTTTGGCCCAAGAAGCGATCGATTTTGTCCTGACGTCCAACGAGAAAAATACTGCGCCTAACCAAAAACGGCTAAGGCAGCAAACCGGTGAAGGTGTTCAGAGCAAAACCAAACAGTAGGCGACCATAAAGGCACATAAAGGTCAAACGTCGTCTTGACGGAGCAGATCGATGTGTAGTGAAGATCAAAGTACCAACCAGCCGCAATTCGTAGGGTCGCAAGAGGGTACCAGCCGACCGGTGCCATTGAAACAAGGAACCGAAAATCCCTGGCAGCTGGTCAGCTTAAAGCGGAAGTCGAGCGCCTCTCGACTCGCATAGAGAATTAAGAACAGAGTAGTGGCCATGTTGGTGGAAACTGATAAGGATAAGTATGCCGATGCGGGTGACCGAAAGACAGGACGCGCGAAGCGTCAGACGCACCAAGACCGGTGAAATGATCTTGGTGCTAAAACGATGCGCGCAAGCTAGCGGGACGGCTGGCCCAAACGATCTTGGGTGACGGCGCCGAGGTGAGGTCGTTGGGGACGGAAGTGACCTGCCAGTGCAAGCAACTGGACAAGGTCACGAACGCGGACGACGTCGTATCTGTCGCCAGAGAGCAGTGCAGTACGAAGGTCGTCCTTTTGGTACGCAGCTAGTTTACCTTAGATCATGGAGCGTGGGAATTTGAATTCGGCTGGCCAGTATGCCCAATAAGTAAACTTCAGCCACTTTCAGTAGACAGGTACCGTGGTGCATCGAAACCCGTACATTTAAGCACTTCAGTATAGAGGCATTCCACGGAGGCATGCCAGTCGATCCTGAGCGACCATTTCGAAAATATCTGAAACTTTGCACAGTTTTTCAATTTCATCTAAATCGTCATTTTTCGATATCAAATCTTCATATTGAGTCACGGCCAACTTTTCAAAAGGGTGTATGTGAAAATGGTTCAAAAATATTTAAAAAGCTGCACAGCAAAAACGAAATGTTCGATTGTTATGATTTTTTCGGCAAAGTTAGACAACTAAATGATAGTTCTTAAGAAAATGCGCACAGTAAAAAAATATTTTTTTTTACCTTTAAAAATATCATTTTTGTCACAAAAACTCAAATATCTCAAAACCCTATCTTTTTACCAACGTAATTACCAAATTTTTTTTTTACTAAATGTGAAAATTGTGAAATGTTTGAAATGTCATAACTTTTTTGTTTATAAGTTTACCATCACCAAATTTTTATGGTAGATAGCTAATATAATGGACCGTTTTCCCTAAAAAAATACGTTGGTGAAAAGATAGGGTTTTGAGATATTTAAGTTTTTGTGACAAAGAAAGAATCACCATTTAGTTGTCTAACTTTGCTGAAAAAATCATAACAATCGAACATTCCGTTTTTGCTGTGCAGCTCTTTGAATATTTTTGAACCATTTTCACATACACCCTTTTGAAAAGTTAGTCGCGACTCAATAAAAAGATTTGATATCGAAAAATTACGATTTAGATGAAATTGAAAAACTGTGCAAAGTTTCAAGTCAATAGAAAATCATGAATTAAAAATTTTGTTAAATTTTGATGCAGTTGCTTGGAATCGCTCTATATGTAAAAGTCTCTAGAAAATACAAATTGAATGCAAATCAAACGTTCGTCATTGATCTAACTGCACGAGGGCCTCTACTTTTTATGTGCTCCACTGTATTGCATTGGAAGTAATGAAAAATATGATAAAAATACGAGCAAAATCAACACCTCCTGAATCAAAATCCGTCCACCGTGGACGGACTTCGAATCATAGGATCATAATCCGTACAGCTATTTTCTAACAAAATATTTAAATTAAAGCAGACCAATTGATCAAATTAACACTGTGAATAACGCAATAAGCACCTTGAGAACAGTAACGGGAAATGTCATTTCGATGTCATGAGACTAATTTGCTAATAACTTTTTTCACAAGTCATTTACAATTTTATTTTCCATGTAAACATGTAGCCCTCAAAGGACCCGAAAACTTTTTCTAACAGGTAATTTCTCTAAACATGATATTGGCGACGTGAGAGCCGAATTAGTGTCAAATGACATTAATGTCATGACATTCCGTGACATTTTTTAATTTCGTTCTCATACCTCCCACTTTGTATTTAGAACAATGATCTGTTCGACAAAGTTCTATGACCCATTAAGTACTTCATGCCAATCAAAAAAGCCGAACTGTAAATGACTTTTGGAAAAAGTTATGACAAAAATAGAAATAGCAATGCCATGACATTTTTTTGACATTTCCCATCACTGCTTGAGAAGCGATCCCTTTTTTATTTATGCTGCTGATCTTGCTCTATTAATTGCAATTTGCATTTTAAACACACTCACTTTCGGTACAATTGTGTCCAATACGCGAACAAAATGGCACCTTAAACTTCGCGTTTGCGGGGCCAATTTGTTTTTAATTATGTTATTTTAATTTCAGAGCCTACTTTCCATTTCAATGGCCAGAAAGCTTTCTGTCAAGCATAAGATCAAGATAAGATAAATGATTCATACATTAATTCCCTCAAACCCCCTTTATTTTATTGATATCTCACGAAGTGGACGGATTTCGGTCCCCCACGGTACTATTGGTGCTTGAATTCGAGACATAAGTTCTACGATTGTAAGGGGCCCAAACCATAGCAACCTTTGTCGTCATTGAGCTTCAACAGGACATAAGGCGTAGGAATGCGATAAGGCACCAAAGTGTCCATCTGCGCCAACAAAAAGCAAGCATGTAATCACGTTATGGGTGAACCTCCGTGTCCCTTCGGAGAAGAAATAAGAAGAAGCCATGCAAGTAACACAGATGAATCTTAACCACTGTGTATCTGCCCAGCAGCTGCTGTTGCAGTCGGTCTCGTAGTCAAGGACCGATGTCGCTCTCCTGTCCGACCTGTACAACGTCCCTGACTCGGGTCGTTATTTACGTGACTATTTTCACGCGCATCTCGAAATTTATTCCATGCCCCACAAGGAAGACGCATTACAATAAGAAGTATGCATTATATTTGAAACAGGTCGACAGACCTTGGTTACGCATGTAGATGAAAAGGCTGCTTCTTTATTGGCATTACACCCCCCACTGTGACATTGCCGCCTCACAGCTTTGTGTTTATTAAGAATATCCACAGTTATTAACTGCGAGGTTTCCAAGCCAAGTTACCATTTTTGCATTCGTATATCATGATGATACTTTTGTGCCCAGGGAAGTCGAGACAATTTCCAATCCGAAAATTGTCTTGATCGGCACCGGAAATCGAACCCAGCCACCCTCAGCATGGTCTTGCTGTGTAGCCGCGCATCTTACCGCACAGCTAATGAGGGCTCCAGATCAAAAGGCCTTACTCCAGGAATTTCTTAGACGGCCAAGAAGTTATTCCTTGTACACATTCTATTCAATGTATTACAAGGAGAATGCACCATATTTGAAACAGGTCGTCAGACGCGTGAAAATAGCGAAAAAACGAGTTTTGATGAAAAGTCGTTTTTTACGCGGTTTTCGGGATTTACGCGGTTTTGATTTACGCGGAACGTATCCCTCGCGTAAAAACCGACTCAGGTGTATATTGTATGTTGGGGTTTGAGCGCGATGTTTTTTCTTCAACTTTTAGAAAGCATCTGAACTCTTTTCTGCGAGTAGTACACAAACAATGCTAAGAATCAGTGTTTCCATTACATCGTTCCAAAAGTTGTGATATTTATTTATTTTGTGTTCCTATTGTCAGCGAATCCCATTGTTTTCACATACGACTCGCAACTAATGGGACACTACCGCTTCTATTGGTGAAAATAACCAAACATTTGGAAGACATTTGGAGCACATTACCTGTTTTCAATGAATTCCGTTGCTGCGATTATTTCATAGATTTCGCTACAACCTCATTAACGAAACTTTAGGGACACCCACAACCATCGGAACATTTACCCTATAACTTAATCACAATTTATTTCATTCATTTAGTAGAAGTAAATAAAATTATCACTTTAGCTTCGTATTTAATGGAAAAAAGAGCTGTTGTAGAAAAAAATTAACGCTTTAGGTCCGACATACAAAGCATTTGAAAATACAGATTCTTTGTCGTTCTACGCATAACTGGATAACACATAATTGGATCTGAAAGTTTTACCAATATTTTTGGAATGTAATGATCGTAAATTTTTAAGAACATAATACAGATTACTAATTAAGTAATGTGGCCAAACACTACATTAGCAAAGAATTATGGCATCTGCTTTTCGATTGATTCTAATACATTGTTATAATATTGCTAACCAAATCGATTACATATGTAAAGCTTCGTTAAAATTGTACTTCATTTAGGAACAACTACAAACGTCATGTACTATCAAATCGAATGTCAATCCAACTGTTGATTGTAAATCTAAGTTTAGAGACCTTCGTTATTTATAAACAATCAAATCCGATTAGGAATGTTTTCCCCCCAGAAAGTGCGTAATCAAATTCAGCTCAAATTTTGCTCCATCAGTTCGGTAAGAACAAAACTCGACCTACACTTTGACAAAAACTTGTTCAGGAACTTCCCCACATCAGGAATGAAAACTTTGCCGCCATCACCAACACCGACGCAAACCTTTCTTAATTCCAAGTTTTCCGGCTGAGGCGAGACGCCGCCGCCGCCGCGCTGAGTCGAAAAGGAGCGCAATGGCTTCGCTAGAGGTAAAGCGTGGCGCAGTTTGAGTGAGTTGTTTTCCGAAACTCTTAACTCATTTCAGTCCTGAACAGTCGAGAGGGGACTCCGATAGGAACAGCCACAGCCAGTGCGAGCTTTTTTGGGTACAAAGTTTGAACAACCTTGAACTACTGAAAAGTTTCAGCAGTCTCATTGAAACTTTCCCCCCAGCAGCGACTGCCACTGTCGGCAGAGTTTTGGTGTGAAACCAGTTTCAGAGGGTTGGGGGTTTTCCATTATTACACAAAGTCTGTGCAAAACCGGGCCCCGGTTCGGGCGAGGGAGGGGAGGTAGAAAAGATTAATAATACAATGAATTGAGGAAAGTTTTAATTTTATTATCCGAAGTATTGATTTTTGTCGCCACGAAGTTGGATGAGTGCGTTGCACGAGAATCAGCTGGCATTGACGACGGTAATTAGCCACTGCGAGCAGCTTTAAGGATGGAAAAACTTTGCTGATAGGACAATTTATTCCTCGACATTGTTTCACGGAGAGTCATCATGGCACAGCACAGAGGGAATCAACTTTAGAATCTATCTAATTGGCTATACATTCGGCAAAAAAAAACACTGAAATTTAACTTGTTGTGGACATTGTATTTTGGTGCGACAGCAAACAAATAATAATTGCTTCATTGCCGATATTAGGTACATTTTTTGTTTAGCTTTTCATCAGATTAGCATTATCATCATTTGTCGTTACCGACAGTGAACCTGAACTTAATGAATGACTCCAACTTAACACACCTTTTGTATGGGGTTTAGCACAAGCCCAACCGTATATGATCGATTTGTAAGGTATCAGTTTCCATTTCTGTATTTTTCATCAAAACAACGGTAAACAATCAGATAGTTGTGGGATTTCCTATAGTTGCTAGGGAGATTTTTCCTTGTTGGTTTTTAGTGAATTTTTTTTTTTGCTTTTCCATCCTTATTTTAGAGATAGCCTGGAAAATATTAAAACTAAAAGAACTATCATTGTGCCTTAATGAGTCCCGTTTTATGTTCCATCGTTTTTACCTCTCACTCATTTTCACAATAATTATTGTTAAGACATTACGAAAATTGTGTGTCCGTGACGGGATTCGAACCTACAACATTGACAATAGTGGCGTAGGGCAAAAAACATACAGAGCTGAGCATTAGAGTGATTCAAATTTTGACTATTTTGCTCCCCTATGCCTAAAGGATGGCATTTGCTATTTTAATAATCGTCCTAAATTTTTAGCTAATTTGGATGTAATTTGACTGAGCACATGCAATTTGAAGCTTGTATGAAAATTACTTGGAACATGGAACTGCAAGTCGCTAGGTTTCGCAGGTTGCGACAGGATGATCTACGATGAATTACATCCCCGCAACTTCGACGTCGTGGCGCTGCAGGAGATTTGCTGGACAGGACAGAAAGTGTGGAAAAGCGGGCATCGAGCGGCTACCTTCTACCAAAGCTGTGGCACCACCAACGAGCCGGGAACCGGTTTCATAGTGCTGGGGGTAAGATGCGCCAACGCGTGATTTTGTGGCAGCCAATCAACGCAAGGATGTGCAAGCTGAGGATTAAAGGTTGTTTCTTCAAATATAGCTTCATCAACGTGCACTGCCCACACGAAGGGAGACCCGACGACGAGAAAGAAGCGTTCTACGCACAGCTGGAGCAGACATACGATGGATGCCCACTGCGGGACGCCAAAATCGTCATCGGTGACATGAACGCGCAGGTAGGAATGGAGGAAATGTATAGACCGGTCATCGGACCGGATAGTCTGCACCCCGTATCGAATGACAACGGCCAACGATGCATAAACTTTGCAGCCTCCCGCGGAATGGTAGACCGAAGCACCTTCTTTCCCCGCAAAAATATCCACAAGGCCACATGGAGATCACCTAACCAAGAAACGAAAAACCAAATCGACCACGTTCTAGTCGACGGTAAATTCTTCTCCGACATCACGAACGTCCGCACTTACCGCAGTGCGAATATTGAATCCGACCACTACCTCGTTGCAGTATGCCTGCGCTCAAAACTCTCGACGCTGTACAACACGCGTCGAAGTCGGACGCCGCGGCTTAATATTGGGCGGCTACAAGACGGTAGACTAGCCCAATAATACGCGCAGCAGCTGGAAGTGGCACTCTCAACGGAAGAGCAGCTAGGCGCGGCGTCTCTTGAAGATGGCTGGAGAGATATTCGATCCGCCATTGGTAGCACCAGGAGCCTCCTTTCAAGAGGCCTCGGAAGCCTCCTTTCAAGAGGCCCGGAAGCCTCCTTTCAAGAGGCTCAGAAGCCTCCTTTCAAGAGGCTCAGCCTCCTTTCAAGAGGCTCAGAAGCCTCCTTTCAAGAGGCCTGGAAGCCTCCTTTCAAGAGGCTCAGAGCCTCCTTTCAAGAGGCTCGGAAGCCTCCTTTCAAGAGGCTCAAGCCTCCTTTCAAGAGGCCTCGGAAGCCTCCTTTCAAGAGGCCTCAGAAGCCTCCTTTCAAGAGGCCTCGGAAGCCTCCTTCAAGAGGCCTCAGAAGCCTCCTTCAAGAGGCTCAGAAGCCTCCTTTCAAGAGGCTCAGCCTCCTTTCAAGAGGCCTCGGAAGCCTCCTTTCAAGAGGCCTGGAAGCCTCCTTTCAAGAGGCTCAGAAGCCTCCTTCAAGAGGCTCAGAAGCCTCCTTTCAAGAGGCTCAGAAGCCTCCTTTCAAGAGGCTCCCAGCCTCCTTTCAAGAGGCCTCAGGAAGCCTCCCCTTTCAAGAGGCTCAGAAGCCTCCTTTCAAGAGGCTCGGAAGCCTCCTTTCAAGAGGCTCAAGCCTCCTTTCAAGAGGCCTCAGAAGCCTCCTTTCAAGAGGCTCAGCCTCCTTCAAGAGGCCTCAAGCCTCCTTTCAAGAGGCCTGGAAGCCTCCTTCAAGAGGCTCAGCCCTCTTTCAAGAGGCTCAGGCCTCCTTCAAGAGGCCTGGAAGCCTCCTTCAAGAGGCCTCTAGCCTCCTTTCAAGAGGCCTGGAAGCCTCCTTCAAGAGGCTCAGGCCTCCTTTCAAGAGGCCTGGAAGCCTCCTTTCAAGAGGCCTCAGAGCCTCCTTTCAAGAGGCCTGGAAGCCTCCTTCAAGAGGCCCAGAAGCCTCCCTTCAAGAGGCCTCAGAAGCCTCCTTTCAAGAGGCTCAGAAGTCTCCCTTCAAGAGGCCTAGAAGCCTCCTTTCAAGAGGCCCGGAAGCCTCCTTTCAAGAGGCCCGGAAGCCTCCTTTCAAGAGGCCCGGAAGCCTCCTTTCAAGAGGCCCGGAAGCCTCCTTTCAAGATGGCCGGAAGCCTCCTTCCAAGAGGCCCGGAAGCCTCCTTTCAAGAGGCCTGGAAGCCTCCTTTCAAGAGGCCCGGAAGCCTCCTTTCAAGAGGCTGAAGCCTCCTTTCAAGTGGCCCGGAAGCCTCCTTTCAAGAGTCTCGGAAGCCTCCTTCAAGAGGCCCGGAAGCCTCCTTCAAGAGGCCCGGAAGCCTCCTTTCAAGAGGCCAGAAGCCTCCTTTCAAGAGGCCCGGAAGCCTCCTTTCAAGAGGCCCCAGCCTCCTTTCAAGAGGCCCAGAAGCCTCCTTTCAAGAGGCCCGGAAGCCTCCTTTCAAGAGGCCCAGAGCCTCCTTTCAAGAGGCCTGGAAGCCTCCTTTCAAGAGGCCTCAAGCCTCCTTCAAGAGGCTCAGAAGCCTCCTTTCAAGAGGCTCAGAAGCCTCCTTTCAAGAGGCTCAGAGCCTCCCTTCAAGAGGCTCCGGAAGCCTCCTTCAAGAGGCCTGGAAGCCTCCTTTCAAGAGGCCCAGAAGCCTCCTTTCAAGAGGCCTGTAGCCTCCTTTCAAGAGGCCTGGAAGCCTCCTTTCAAGAGGCCTGGAAGCCTCCTTTCAAGAGGCCTCAGAAGCCTCCTTTCAAGAGGCTCAGCCTCCTTTCAAGAGGCTCAGCCTCCTTCAAGAGGCCCGGAAGCCTCCTTCAAGAGGCTCGGAAGCCTCCTTTCAAGAGGCTCAGAAGCCTCCTTGCAAAAAGCCCAGAAGCCTCCCTTCAAGAGGGATTTAAACCTCCTTTCAAGAGGCCCGGAAGCCTCCTTCAAGAGGCTCAGAAGCCTCCTTTCAAGAGGCCTCAGAGCCTCCTTTCAAGAGGCTCCAGCCTCCTTTCAAGAGGCCTGGAAGCCTCCTTTCAAGAGGCTCGGAGAGCCTCCTTCAAGAGGCCTGGAAGCCTCCTTCAAGAGGCCTCAGAAGCCTCCTTTCAAGAGGCTCAAGCCTCCTTTCAAGAGGCCTGGAAGCCTCCTTTCAAGAGGCCTGGAAGCCTCCTTTCAAGAGGCTCAGAAGCCTCCTTCAAGAGGCCTGAACCTCCTTCAAGAGGCCTGGAATATCCTTTCAAGAGGCCTGGAAGCCTCCTTCAAGAGGCCCCAGCCTCCTTTCAAGAAGCTCGGAAGCCTCCTTCAAGAGGCCTCAGAAGCCCTCCTTCAAGAGGCCTGGAAGCCTCCTTTCAAGAGGCCTCAGGCCTCCTTTCAAGAGGCTCAGAAGCCTCCTTTCAAGAGGCCTGAAGCCTCCTTTCTGCCTCCTTTCAAGAGGCTCAGGCCTCCCTTCAAGAGGCCTGGAAGTCTCCTCAAGAGGCTCAGGAAGCCTCCTTCAAGAGGCCCGGAAGCCTCCTCCAAGAGGCTCAGAAGCCTCCTTCAAGAGGCTCAGAGCCTCCTTTCAAGAGGCTCAGAGCCTCCTTCAAGAGGCTCGGAAGCCTCCTTTCAAGAGGCTCTGGAAGCCTCCTTCAAGAGGCTCCAGCCTCCTTTCAAGAGGCCTGGAAGCCTCCTTTCAAGAGGCTCCAAGCCTCCTTCAAGAGGCTCAGAGCCTCCTTTCAAGAGGCTCAGGCCTCCTTTCAAGAGGCCTCAGAGCCTCCTTTCAAGAGGCTCAGGAAGCCTCCTTTCAAGAGGCTCAGAAGCCTCCTTTCAAGAGGCCCGGAAGCCTCCTTCAAGAGGCTCAGGCCTCCTTTCAAGAGGCTCAGCCTCCTTTCAAGAGGCTCAAGCCTCCTGTCAAGAGGCCTGGAAGCCTCCTGTCAAGAGGCTCCGAAGCCTCCTGTCAAGAGGCCCGGTAGCCCCCTGTCAAGACGCTCGGAAGCCTCCTGTCAAGGGGCTCTGAAGCCTCCTGTCAAGAGGCTCGGAAGCCTCCTGTCAAGAGGCTCGGAAGCCTCCTGTCAAGAGGCCTCAAGCCTCCTGTCAAGAGGCCTGGAAGCCTCCTGTCAAGAGGCCTGGAAGCCTCCTTTCAAGAGGCCTGGAAGCCTCCTTCAAGAGGCCTCAAGCCTCCCTTCAAGAGGCCTGGAAGCCTCCTTTCAAGAGGCCTGGAAGCCTCCTTTCAAGAGGCTCGGAAGCCTCCTTTCAAGAGGCTCAAGCCTCCCTTCAAGAGGCCTCAGAAGCCTCCCTTCAAGAGGCCTCAGAAGCCTCCTTTCAAGAGGCTCAGAAGCCTCCTTTCAAGAGGCTCCGGAAGCCTCCTTCAAGAGGCCTCAGAAGCCTCCTTTCAAGAGGCCTGGAAGCCTTTCAAGAGGCCTCCTTTCAAGAGGCTCCAGGCCTCCTTTCAAGAGGCCTGAAGCTTTCAAGAGGCTCAGGCCTCCTTTCAAGAGGCTCGGAAGCCTCCTTTCAAGAGGCCCGGAAGCCTCCTTCAAGAGGCCTGGAAGCCTCCTTTCAAGAGGCTCAAGCCTCCTTCAAGAGGCTCAGAGCCTCCTTTCCAAGAGGCCTGGAAGCCTCCTTTCAAGAGGCCTGGAAGCCTCCTTCAAGAGGCTCAAGCCTCCTTTCAAGAGGCCTGGAAGCCTCCTTTCAAGAGGCCTCCTTTCAAGCCTCCTTCAAGAGGCTCAGCCTCCTTTCAAGAGGCTCAGGCCTCCTCCAAGAGGCCTGGAAGCCCTCCTTTCAAGAGGCTCAGAAGCCTCCTTTCAAGAGGCCCAGCCTCCTTTCAAGAGGCCTGGAAGCCTCCTTTCAAGAGGCTCAGCCTCCCTTTCAAGAGGCCTGGAAGCCTCCTTTCAAGAGGCCTGGAAGCCTCCTTTCAAGAGGCTCAGCCTCCCTTCAAGAGGCCCGGAAGCCTCCTTTCAAGAGGCTCAGAAGCCTCCTTCAAGAGGCTCAGAAGCCTCCTTTCAAGAGGCTCAGAAGCCTCCTTTCAAGAGGCCTGGAAGCCTCCTTCAAGAGGCCCGGAAGCCTCCTTTCAAGAGGCTCAAGCCTCCTTTCAAGAGGCTCAGGCCTCCTTTCAAGAGGCTCAGGAAGCCTCCTTTCAAGAGGCTCGAGCCTCCTTTCAAGAGGCTCAAGCCTCCTTCAAGAGGCTCAGGAAGCCTCCTTTCAAAGAGCTCAGGCCTCCTTTCAAGAGCTCAAAGCTCCTTTCCAAGCCTCCTTTCAAGAGGCCCGGAAGCCTCCTTTCAAGAGGCTCCTGGAAGCCTCCTTCAAGAGGCTCCAGCCTCCTTTCAAGAGGCTCGAAGCCTCCTTCAAGAGGCCCAGCCTCCTTCAAGAGGCCCAGGAAGCCTCCCTTTCAAGAGGCCTCAGGCCTCCTTCAAGAGGCTCAGAAGCCTCCTTTCAAGAGGCTCGGAAGCCTCCTTTCAAGAGGCTCAGAGCCTCCTTCAAGAGGCCTGGAAGCCTCCTTTCAAGAGGCTCAGCCTCCTTCAAGAGGCCTGGAAGCCTCCTTCAAGAGGCCTGGAAGCCTCCCTTCAAGAGGCCTCAAGCCTCCTTCAAGAGGCCTGGAAGCCTCCTTCAAGAGGCCCGGAAGCCTCCTTCAAGAGGCTCAGGAAGCCTCCTTCAAGAGGCTCAAGCCTCCTTCAAGAGGCCTGGAAGCCTCCCTTCAAGACGCTCGTACGCCTCCTTTCAAGAGGCCTGGAAGCCTCCTTCCAAGAGGCCCGGAAGCCTCCTTTCAAGAGGCCTGGAAGCCTCCTTCAAGAGGCCTCAGCCTCCTTTCAAGAGGCTCAGCCTCCTTTCAAGAGGCCTCAGAGCCTCCTTTCAAGATGCCTCGAAGCCTCCTTTCAAGAGGCCTGGAAGCCTCCTTTCAAGAGGCCTGGAAGCCTCCTTTCAAGAGGCCTCAGCCTCCTTCAAGAGGCCCAAGCATCCTTTCAAGAGGCCCGGAAGCCTCCTTTCAAGAGGCCTGGAAGCCTACTTTCAAGAGGCCTGGAAGCCTCCTCTCAAGAGTCTCAGAAGCTTCCTTTCAAGAGGCTCTGGAAGCCTCCTTCAAGATGCCTGGAGGCCTCTTTTCAAGAGGATCGTAAGCCTCCTTTCAAGAGGCCCGGAAGCCTTCTTTCACGAGGCCTGGAAGCCTCCTTCAAGAGGCCTGGAAGCCTCCTTCAAGAGGCCTGGAAGGCTCCTTTCAAGAGGCTCGGAAGCCTCCTTTCAAGAGGCCTGGAAGCCTCCTTTCAAGAGGCCTCGGAAGCCTCCTTCAAGAGGCCTGGAAGCCTCCTTTCAAGAGGCCTGGAAGCCTCCTTTCAAGAGGCTCGGAAGCCTCCTTTCAAGAGGCTCCAGCCTCCTTCAAGAGGCCTCGGAAGCCTCCTTCAAGAGGCCTCAGAAGCCTCCTTTCAAGAGGCCTGGAAGCCTCCTTTCAAGAGGCCTCAGAAGCCTCCTTCAAGAGGCCTGAAGCCTCCTTCAAGAGGTCTGGAAGCCTCCTCCAAGAGGCCTGGAAGCCTCCTTCCAAGAGGCCTCAGGAAGCCTCCTTCCAAGAGGCTCAGAGCCTCCTTCCAAGAGGCCTGGAAGCCTCCTTCCAAGAGGCCTCAGAAGCCTCCTTCCAAGAGGCTCGGAAGCCTCCTTCCAAGAGGCCCCGGAAGCCTCCTCCAAGAGGCCCAAGCCTCCTTCAAGAGGCCCGGAAGCCTCCTTCAAGAGGCCCGGAAGCCTCCTTCAAGAGGCCTCAGAGCCTCCTTCAAGAGGCTCAGCCTCCCTTCAAGAGGCCCGGAAGCCTCCCTTCAAGAGGCCTGGAAGCCTCCTTCAAGAGGCTCAGAAGCCTCCTTCAAGAGGCTCAGAAGCCTCCCTTTCAAGAGGCCTGGAAGCCTCCTTCAAGAGGCCTGGAAGCCTCCTTTCAAGAGGCCTCAAGCCTCCCTTTCAAGAGGCCTGGAAGCCCTTTCAAGAGGCCTGGAAGCCTCCTTTCAAGAGGCCTCAAGCCTCCTTCAAGAGGCCTGGAAGCCTCCTTTCAAGAGGCCTCAGCCTCCTTTCAAGAGGCCTCAAGCCTCCTTCAAGAGGCCTGGAAGCCTCCTTCAAGAGGCTCCCGAAGCCTCCTTTCAAGAGCTCAGCCTGAAGCCTCCTTTCAAGAGGCTCAGAAGCCTCCTTTCAAGAGGCTCAGGAAGCCTCCTTTCAAGAGGCCTCAGAGCCTCCTTCAAGAGGCCCGGAAGCCTCCTCCAAGAGGCTCAAGCCTCCTTCAAGAGGCTCGGAAGCCTCCTTCCAAGAGGCCTGGAAGCCTCCTTCCAAGAGGCTCAGAAGCCTCCTTCCAAGAGGCCTGGAAGCCTCCTTCCAAGAGGCTCAAGCCTCCTTCCAAGAGGCCTCGGAGAGCCTCCTTCCAAGAGGCCCGGAAGCCTCTTCCAAGAGGCTCGGGAAGCCTCCTTCCCAGAGGCTCGGAAGCCTCCTTCCAAGAGGCTCAGCCTCCTTCCCAGAGGCTCGAAGCCTCTTTCCAAGAGGCTCAGAAGCCTCCTTCAAAGAGGCTCGGAAGCCTCCTTCCAAGAGGCTCGGAAGCCTCCGCCCAAGAGGCTCTGAAGCCTCCTTCCAAGAGGCTCGGAAGCCTCCTTCCAAGAGGCTCGGAAGCCTCCTTCCAAGAGGCTCGGAAGCCTCCTTTCAACAGGCCTGAAAGCCTTCTTTTAAAAGGCCTAGATGCCTCCCTACAAGAGGCCTTTAAGCCACCTTTCAAGAGGCCTTTAAGCCTCCTTTCAAGAGGCTCGGAAGCCTCCTTTCAAGAGGCTCGGAAGCCTCCTTTCAAGAGGCTCGGAAGCCTCCTTTCAAGAGGTGCGGAAGCCTCCCTTCAAGAGGTTCGACAGCCTTATTTTAAAAGAGCTTGGAAGCCGCCTTTCTAGGGTCCAAAAGCCTTTTTTAAAAAGGCGTAGATGCCTCTTTTCAAAAGGTTCGGAAGTCTCCTATAAAAAGGCTTGGAAGCCTTTTTTCAAGAGGCTTGGAGCCCTCCTCTCAAATATCTTGGTAGCCTAATTTCAAAAGGCCTCCTTCAAGAGACTTGGAAGCCTTCTTTCTACTCTCATAAGGCTAGGAAGCCTTGTTCCAAGAGGTTTGGAAGTCTCTTTCAAGTGGCTCTGAAGCGTCATTTCAAAATGCTCAGAAACCTCGTATTAGGAGGCTTGGAAGCCTTGTTCTACGTGGCTCGGAAACCTCCTTTCAGAAGGCTCGGAAGTCTCTTTTCAAGAGATTCGGAAGTCTTCTTTCAAGAGGCTCGGAAGCCTCCAAAATTCCTTTAAATTTTATAGAAAACTTGATGTTGATGTATAAACTTCATTCGAAGTGGAAAGCTTCATATGTAGAATCACAAAAGTTTCAAACAACTGTTTGAAGAGCCTGTATCCCGTTTTCATATCTGTATTTCATATATGAGTCATCCACCGGGAGATGAATGTCCACAAGCTGTATTTATTCTATAATCACAGTCCGTAGAATCAAAGGAATATTGTTCGCAACTTATTTCACGCATGTCGACATGGAACCCAGACCAGAATGGCATTACTAACCTAGTACCATATTCGGATTACGAGCTTCGTATCGTGAAATAGCGGAGAAGAAAATTGTGAATTGATGTCAAAGTTCAACTCAAGTTGTTGCATGGAGTAATCTGAATAGTCCAAGAAACACTAACAAATAAAACATTTTAATTTAAGGGCACTCCTTACGGAATCCAAGTTTCAAAGTGCTCGCGTTTTCGGGGGCACATTACTCAATACGGAGGCAACGCACAACTGTCATTTTTTATTTTTTCACGCATGCTACGACGCAGCAAAGCTAAATCAACAAAAATGACAGTTGTGTGCCGCCTTCGTATCGAGTGGTGTGCCCCCGAAAACGCGAGCACTTTGAAACTTGGATTCCGTGAGGAGTGTCCTTAAAGAAATGATTTGAGGGACATACAACTTCCTTCATTTTTTATTAAAGCGTATGTCCATCAGATTTGTAACTTAACTTTCGCTTCGATTTTCAAATGCATGTCGTCAAAGTAGTTAAAAAATATGAGCAAGCATGGCAAGTTTATAGTACATAGAAAGAGACTTGTAGACAAAACAACGGTTTCTACCCGCCACTGCCGTATCCAGGCACTAATGCTAATGCATATGTTAGCATAGCCAGCATGAGTTAACCACCTGAAGTTTGTAAGGCAAAAGACATCTAACGCAGGTTTTCTCAACAGCAGGAACTTTTCACGGAAATCTATTTGGTACCAGTTATGTAGGAAGGTGTCTGCTACTACGCCTACCAAATATTTCTTTCGATTAGGATTGATTAGGCGATTGATTAATATGTATGATCATAAGCAGCTTGCCTATAGCTTGGTTCTAGCTTTATAGTCGCGGAGTGCAACTAACAACCATTGGCAACCAAGCGGCACACTAGGAGTTAACTTTCTGAAATCAGTATGAAATCAGGATTGCCAATCCGGAGATAGCGAGTTCGATTCTCGGTCCAGTCCAGGATGTTTTCGGGTGGGAAACATACTTGACTCCCTGGACATAGTGTATCCATTGTACTTGCCACACAAGATACATACTCATGCAATGGCGGGTATAGGAAAGCTTTCAATTGATAACTGAGGAAATGCTGATAGAATACTAAGTTGAAAAGCAGGCCAAGTTCCAGTTGGAATGTAGAGCCATAGAAGAAGAAGAAGAAGAAAAAGAAGAAGAAGAAGAAGAAGAGAAGAATGAACAATAAAATCTCGAAAGCAATCAAGCCCAGAATTTATTAAAATTCTATATTTGATAGAATAGATTTTTTGTTGTAGAAACATAAACGCTCATTCGGCCAACAATCCTCTACGGATGCGATACCGGTATTTGGCCATAACTTTTGAAAGGGTAGTGCTGCGTTCCCTCTAAGAGGATGTGTAGATGTATTATGATATATTGAGGAGGCAAATGAACCCAGAATTCTATCAGCTGTTTGACAGGAATTAATCATTTGTGCCGTGAGCGATTGTGTTGGCCGATTTTAAAATACAATCTTCAGACCTGACGTGAAAGACAATTGTTAAAGGTCTTAATAAATGATGGAAAAATAACAATTTCTAAACGAAATTTCATTAGAGTACGTATAGGCAATCTTTGGTATATCAATATGAAGATGAATTATTTCTGAAATATAATATGCTAAAAGTTCTGCACTTCACTGATACTTGTCCAATACTTGGTTTTTGTTCTTATTCCAGCGTTGTAAACACCAGTTTCTTGTTTTGAAATTCATTAATTTCTTTTGAAAATATTTTTCAACAATGGTTCAAACGGAATGGTAGGAAACGATGTATTTTCACGCTACCCTCGATATCCATTCGCAGAAGGCAAAAAATAAAAGCATTGTCCTTATTCCACGAGCATGTTTCACGTTTGCGCAACTTGTTCCCAGGTGCAGCACCCATTCTGCCACAGCGACGACCAACGTTGACGAGCTTTTTTCCCAGACTCAGTGTCCTGTGAACTTCCGCGCCCGCAGAAAGCTCTTTCCTTGGGAAAATTCTTCTGCCCTCCCCGGAGAGCAGCACTGCATAAAGTCCGCGCGAAAGAGAGTGTGAGCGAGACCTATGCACCATCCTTCATCGAGAGAAATAGTGCCTTTTGTGGCCTTGGTTGGGCATCCGGACGACGACGAGGATGATGTTGGCCCTACACCGTGGTCACACACACGGAGGCCAGCACCAATACCACGGATCCGAAGCCAGGGACCATCATCATCGCATCGATCGAAAAACGCTTTCTCCGGTGGATCTTCCAGCGCAGTCGGTCTCTTTCCGGGGCAGCGCGTCGAAACGAGACGACAGAAGTAGCATCGTTGGCCGTGCGCTGGTCCTGTGGTTGGGTGGCTGAAAGGGCGTATCCCAAGCGCCCAGTAAAAAGATGCAACACAAGACGACCGACCGCCAGCTCAGCTAGCATCGAATCGAGGACGACCTTTCTCGCGAGGTCTGTGACTGTGGCGGACGATTGCTAGCGGACGGTGGTGGCCGGGAGGAACGAAAACGTTCTGCTTTGGATGTGGTATTCGAGAAAACTCTTGGAAAGCACACAGTTCGAAATGGAACGGGAGGACCAAGTAGAAAGGGGTTGAAAGCCCTTAATGTGGGCAAGAATGTTAAAACAATTACGCTTCAATTGAGCGCAATCATATTTCGCTGTTGCGGGACCTGGATGAGAATGCGGGCAGCCTTGCCAAGATGGGTGCCGTTGGGGAAGAAGTTTGTGCGAACGTGACCTGCCGTGAAAAGTGGTTGGAAAATGAATAAATGATTACAAGATGGATGCTTGTTCGATTCCACTTCAACTGTGATACTATTCCAATGGCAGCAAGGCAGAATTTGCTACGGACATTATTTAAATGTATCTTTGAATATAGTGTGCATTCATAATTTTCGAAAAAGAAGCATAACTTGTTGTTGCTGATAATGATTTATGTTTGGGTGCTGTGTTTGGCTGTGGTTAATGTAGAATATATTTTTCGTATTTTGTAACATGAAACATTGCTCAAGACATTTTATGAATTATTTTAAGCTTGTGTTTGATGAGTTTGCTTCCAGAAAAACAGGCATTTCAAGGATATTGGTTTCATTATTCCCATTGATTTCCATTTTCGATTTTTTAGGGAATGACTTATCTAATCGATTCTCAATAGGAAATAAATGAACCAAATTCAATGTCGAATGCAGCTTATCACTAGTAAAGGATAATGATAAGTGCCAGATATAGATAGATCATTTTTCACATATACCTACATCTTATATAGCTTCCATTCGTCGTGCTGAGTCAAATGGTATATGGAACTTGTGGTTAAACATAAAGTCTTCTACTACACCTTGATGCAATAAAAATGCAAAACACTTTACGTTCCTAATCCTAATCATGGGATTGAAAGTAGAGTACTAGCATTCTAATAAAAAACAATCGATGGTTTTGATTCGTGCGATTTCAAAAGATCCCGCACATCAGACAAATCCCATATGGTAACATTGGGCTTCTAAAAGAAGTTAACAGTTCTTGAATTTAGCAGTCTCTAAAAGATGGGCTTTATGCAATTCGATAGGAAAAGGAAACCCCAGTACCCAGTATACCTAGGCCATTTAAGGCGATGCTCAGTTCAACTCAATGGACGCAGTGGTTCTACGCCCCAACAAAAAAAGACGTTGCAATCAAACTAACTCCACAATACTCGCAGTAGTACCAGTAAATGATGCCCTAAACGTTTCAGTTTTTAATCATGGGTTAATAACAAAGTATAACAA
The DNA here is from genome assembly GCF_024139115.2 of Armigeres subalbatus. Lineage (NCBI taxonomy): Eukaryota > Metazoa > Arthropoda > Insecta > Diptera > Culicidae > Armigeres > Armigeres subalbatus. The sequence goes on from NC_085139.1 coordinate 193,110,663, forward strand.
AGGTATTAAGACCTTGAAGAATTGTACATGCCAAGATATTCCAAAATGTTAACTTTCATACCGACAAATTCTTTTATGGCTTTTATAGCAAATTTTCGACTGGAATATGTGGCCGGAATTTTGCTTAATCACTCCAAGCGCCATTAAACAAATATTTTTGCCCCGGTTTTCATGTAGCAGATTCAATCAAGGATACCCTATAATAAATGTAAACATGAATGGATATGAATTAATTTCTGGTTTACTGTTACGAGCAAAATATCAGAAGTCAGTCAAAAAGCCGCTTGGTAGTACGGTTTGGGTGAACAGTTGATGTGTCGCTCCTATTTGCATCGGCCAAGCAGCCAAGGAACGGGTTCTATTAATGTCAAACCAAAGACCAATCAAGACGTTCATGTCCCATATAAAAGCTCACTTTCTTAGTGCTCATGAAGTACTAGAGTAGAAAATTGAACAACCGCATTATGATATCACCTTGATGCAAGTACGCCGTTTAGTAATGTAATGCAGTGTTTCTTGTAAAACTCAATGTCTACTAGGGAAGTCGAGACAATTTCCAAACCGAAAATTGCCTAGACCGGCACCGGGAATCAAACCCAGCCGCCCTCAGCATGGTCTTGCTTTGTAGTCACGCGTCTTACAGCACGGCTAAGGAGGGCCCTAACGAGTAGTACCAGATTTAAAAATTAGCTCTTAATTGATTCACTAATGAAGTTAGGAACATTTGATTTCATTTCGGGAAGTGCTGTTGAAACAATGCGGGGGCAGCAGGGACTATGTCCAAGGGCTTGACGATCCCTCCCCAGGCCATCTGCGAGTTGTGGGGCTTGCCTAGGTGGGGTTTGACAGTGGGCCCTGTTAAATTCCTAAAAAAAGCTGCATGTATCCGCAAGTAGGCCCCACCAAAGCGACCGTGTGCCGCTCAAAGCGCACAAGCCCAAGTCCTGGTGTTAGGTGGGACGCTAAACAGCCCTGACACGACGGCCCTCCGACAAGACTGGAGGTTTGCGCAGGACCAATAAGCCACCTGGAAAACCAATAATTACGAACAACATAAGAGATAATGCGACTCGATATAATCGGCAAAGACCTAGGCGACGAATAAAGAATCACGATTGGAAGCTTGGAACATGGAACTGCAAGTTGCCAGGTTTCGAAGGTTGCGACAGGATGATCTACGGTGAATTACACAACTGCAACTTCGACGTCGTGGTACTGCAGGAGATTTGCTGGACAGGACAGAATGTGTGGAAAAGCGGACATCGAGCGGCTACTTTCTACCAAAGCTTTGGCACCACCAACGAGCTGGGAACCGGCTTCATAGTGCTGGGTAAGATGCGCCATCGTGTGATTGGGTGGCAGCCAATCAACGCAAGGATGTGCAAGCTGAGGATTAAAGGCCGTTTCTTCAACTATAGCATCATCAACGTGCACTGCCCACACGAAGGGAGATCCGACGACGAGAAAGAAGCGTTCTATGCACAGCTGGAGCAGACATACGATGGATGCCCACTGCGGGACGTCAAAATCGTCATCGGTGACATGAACGCACAGGTAGGAAGGGAGGAAATGTATAGACCGGTCATCGGACCGGATAGTCTGCACACCGTATCGAATGACAACGGCCAACGATGCATAAACTTCGCAGCCTCCCGCGGAATGGTAGTCCGAAGCACCTTCTTCCCCCGCAAAAATATCCACAAGGCCACATGGAGATCACCTAACCAAGAAACGGAAAACCAAATCGACCACGTTCTAATCGACGGTGAATTCTTCTCTGACATCACGAACGTCCGCACTTACCGCAGTGCGAATATTGATTCCGACCACTACCTCGTTGCAGTATGCCTGCGCTCAAAACTCTCGACGGTGTACAACATGCGTCGAAGTCGGACGCCGCGGCTTAACATTGGGCGGCTACAAGACAGTAGACTAGCCCAAGAATACGCGCAGCAGCTGGAAGTGTCACTTCCAACGGAAGAGCAGCTAGGCGCAGCATCTCTTGAAGATGGCTGGAGAGATATTCGATCCGCCATTGGTAGCACCGCAACCGCTGCACTTGGCACGGTGCCCTCGGATCAGAGAAACGACTGGTATGACGGCGAATGTGAGCAGTTAGTGGAAGAGAAGAATGCAGCATGGGCGAGATTGCTGCAACACCGCACGAGGGCGAACGAGGCACGATATAAACAGGCGCGGAACAGACAAAACTCGATTTTCCGGAGGAAAGAGCGCCAGCAGGAAAATCGAGACCGTGAAGAGACGGAGCAACTGTACCGCGCTAATAACACACGAAAATTCTATGAGAAGTTAAAACCGTTCACGTAAGGGTCACGTGAAACAGCCTGATATGTGCAAGGACGTAAACGGGAACCTTCTTACGAACGAGCGTGAGGTGATCCAAAGGTGGCGGCAGCACTACGAAGAACACCTGAATGGCGATGTGGAAGACGAAGATGGCGGTATGGTGATGGACCTGAGAGAACGCGCGCAGGACATAATTTTACTGGCTCCGGATCTCCAGGAAATCCAGGAGGAGATTGGCCGGCTGAAGAACAACAAAGCCCCTGGGGTTGACCAACTACCAGGAGAGCTATTTAAACACGGTGGTGAGGCACTGGCTAGAGCACTGCACTGGGTCATTACCAAGATTTGGGAAGAGGAAGTTTTGCCGCAGGAGTGGATGGAAGGTGTCGTGTGTCCCATCTACAAAAAGGGCGATAAGCTGGATTGTAGCAACTACCGCGCAATCACATTGCTGAACGCCGCCTACAAGGTACTCTCCCATATTTTATGCCGACGACTAGCACCAACTGCAAGGGAGTTCGTGGGGCAGTACCAGGCGGGTTTTATGGGCGAACGCTCCACCACGGACCAGGTGTTCGCCATCCGCCAAGTACTGCAGAAATGCCGCGAATTCAACGTGCCCACACATCATCTATTCATCGACTTCAAAGCCGCATATGATACAATCGATCGGGACCAGCTATGGCAGCTAATGCACGAACACGGATTTCCGGATAAACTGACACGGTTGATCAAAGCGACGATGGATCGGGTGATGTGCGTAGTTCGAGTTTCAGAGGCATTCTCGAGTCCCTTCAAAACCCGCAGAGGGTTACGGCAAGGTGATGGTCTTTCGTGTCTGTTATTCAACATCGCTTTGGAAGGGGTAATACGAAGAGCAGGGATTAACACGAGTGGTACAATTTTCTATAAGTCCGTCCAGCTATTTGGCTTCGCCGACGACATAGATATTATGGCACGTAACTTTGAGAAGATGGAGGAAGCCTACATCAGACTGAAGAGGGAAGCTAAGCGGATCGGACTAGTCATCAACACGTCGAAGACAAAGTACAAAGGCGAACGAACCACGAGTTGCATCAGCTGTTCGGAGAACCATCCATCGTTCACACCGCGAAAATCGGACGACTGCGGTGGGCCGGGCACGTAACCAGAATGTCGGACAGTAACCCGGTGAAAATGGTTCTCGACAACGATCCGACGGGCACAAGAAGGCGAGGTGCGCAGCGGGCAAGGTGGATCGATCAGGTGGAAGATGACTTGCGGACCCTCCGTAGACTGCGTGGTTGGCGACGTGTAGCCATGGACCGAGCCGAATGGAGAAAACTCTTAGATACAGCACAGGCCACTTCGGCCTTAGTCTGAATAAATAAATAATAATAAATAAATAATATGTTGAAACAATGTTCGGAGCAACATTTGACACAAATTGAAAAGCACCGAGTGAAAGAATCAACGCTAGACTACTCTTAAAAATGGCATAACGACCATTTCAGCATATCGGTCATTATCATTCCAGTTCTTCGACAATGTCTGTATGTATGTACGTGCAAGATTTTTTTATGTACAGGTTATCCGACTTCGTCAGTAGATGGGAATAACCAGCGCGGGGAGGAAACATACATTTTCAGTGCAAAACGTAAACAAACGAGCATAAATTCCATACAAAAATCCAAGATGGCTGAGTTGGGGATATTGACAAGTCGGATAACCTGTACATAAAAAAATCTTGTGTACGTAGTCGAAAAACTGGAAAGATTACATTTTGGCTTTTACACCTGTAAGGATTTGACGATCTTTCTGGAGATTATGGCGCCTGTTTCCAGGTCTATTTAGCTTTCCACGCTCGCCATAATGGCAGCTGCTATAAATAAATCTGACAGTAACTGCTTCCGTCGCCGAACTATTTTCGACGCTGTCTCGTTCTAGGGTTGTTCCTTGGCAACGGTTTTGAGATTGTTTATGAACCATTGGCAGAAAAATAACCGAATTGCGAGTGAACAAGTAAACTAACACAAGATTATTTTTCTATATTTTTTTAACAAAGAAAATTGGTATTATGCATGAACACCAGAAAAATCAGACTGGAGCTACCATGTTGCGGATTTAAATCCTCGGCGGCTTAATTTTCTCCGATGATTAGAAAAAATCTATTTTTTTTTCCGTTACGTATACTGGCTGCAGGCTTCCCACGCCTTTCACGACCTGCAAATATCGTGTTCCACCGTATTTCCAAATATATTCGTAATATGTGAATTGTTCGTAATAATTATAATGTTTTCTAATAGTAAAAGATCTGCCTAAGATTTGACTATACCCAAGCAAACCAAAAGTTCATATTTTACTTAACTTTGTTCCTAACCGAACCAATTAGTTCACTCTTGGTTCACATCGAGTTCCAAGAACCTTAACAGAACTTCAAAGTTCACTTTTGCGGTCCATAAAATGCAAGCTGATTAAGCCAAAACATCTTATCTTATCCGTACTTTTGGTTGCTTGGTGTGCTGATTCGGACGTATTTACTATAACGATCTTGCTGTAATTTTCGGAGCTTGAGAAATAACAGCAACGTGTATACCCTTCGACTTGCTTATACAGAATGGCAAAGTACATATCAGGGCCGGATTTAGCCGGAAGGGGGCCCCGGGGCCGACGGTATGTGGGGTTCCAAAATGTACAAAAAGGTTGATTTTGGTACATAAGATTTGTGGGGGCTCGGGGCCACGGGCCATCAGCATGGATGGACTGGTACCCGTTGACGGATGGATACCGCTTGGACACCGTTGACGGATGACGGAGAACACCGCAAAGCCTTCATTTTATCCTTAAACGTTTGGACATACCTCTCGGCTTGTCCGTTTGTGGCTGGGTGGTAAGGGGCTCCCATTCTGTGAACTATTCCATTCCGCTTAAGGAATGCTTGGAATGAATCAGAGGTAAACTGTGACCCACGGTCCGTCACAAGGATGTTGTTATATCCGGAAGAATTTTTATTTCGGGCCAATTACTAAATGCATCAACGATAATAAGAAAGTAACAACCCATAAACGGTCCGGCATCTGGCATCACGTTGTCGTGGAACGTGCATATTTTTGTTTACGTCACATTTTCTACCGTCCCGAGAGAGAGAATGAGAGATTAAGATGTTCAGAGGTAGAGTGAAAGTCGCTTATGCCGGGATTTGAATTGGAGTATGCCGGAAAAGCAATCGCTGTGACTGAAATACGTGCTACACCTCGTTGAATTAAATGAAATAAATGCTTTTTCAAATGATGTTTATCAGGAATAGAATTTTTAAGCAAAAGTGAATCTTTTTGCAGTATTACACGGCCCACAAAATTCAGGAAAAGTTGCTTCATGTCATAAATATCAATTAAATAATGCAGACATACGCATGTTAGGCCGGGAATGGGGTGAGAAACCCCAATTGTAAATAAAACAAATGTAGCCACAACATAGTTCAATCACTTTTAAATGGAAACGCTCTCCGAGAATGAGACGTTATGTAATAAAGACAAGCAATGTGGTTTGTTACCGCCCATTACCACCCTATAGAAATAAATGTAACCATACAAGCGATAATCTGCGTAAGAAAAGCGTGTAGACTCCCTGAATCCGCGTGAATCCCATAATCCAAATTTACTGGCATTCGCAGGATTAATAATTCATTGTATTTACGCAATATATTTTCATTGAAAAATAGCAAAGTATTGTTTCATTTATTTAAAGATAACAGAAACACGTATGTAGATGAAATTAAAATAAATCAGTGAAAATAAGTAGATCTATCTCCCAAAGGCGCTATTTCGAACTTTTCTTCCGAGATAAGCTGGCTTAGGGTCGAATCAATATAACTGTATTTGATAATTAATATTTTAATTTCTAATACCGTGGAACAATCGCCAAAAAATTCATCATTCTCACAAATAATTTTTTTATCCCATTCGAGTAACCACAAAGATATCTCTCAACTTCCGTTAATTTACTCTCCAAAGCAGCACAAAGAAAATTGGTATTATGCATGAACACCAGAAAAATCAGAGTGGAGCTACCATGTTAGGGATTTAAATCCTCGGCGGCTTAATTTTCTCCGATGATTAGAAAAAATCTATTTTTTTTTCCGTTACGTATACTGGCTGCAGGCTTCCCACGCCTTTCACGACCTGCAAATATCGTGTTCCACCGTATTTCCAAATATATTCGTAATATGTGAATTGTTCGTAATAATTATAATGTTTTCTAATAGTAAAAGATCTGCCTAATATTTGACTATACCCAAGCAACCAAAAGTTCATATTTTACTTAACTTTGTTCCTAACCGAACCAATTAGTTCACTCTTGGTTCACATCGAGTTCCAAGAACCTTAACAGAACTTCAAAGTTCACTTTTGCGGTCCATAAAATGCAAGCTGATTAAGCCAAAACATCTTATCTTATCCGTACTTTTGGTTGCTTGGTGTGCTGATTCGGACGTATTTACTATAACGATCTTGCTGTAATTTTCGGAGCTTGAGAAATAACAGCAACGTGTATACCCTTCGACTTGCTTATACAGAATGGCAAAGTACATATCAGGGCCGGATTTAGCCGGAAGGGGGCCCCGGGGCCGACGGTATGTGGGGGTCCCAAAATGTACAAAAAAGGTTGATTTTGGTACATAAGATTTGTGGGGGCTCGGGGCCACGGGCCATCAGCATGGATGGACTGGTACCCGTTGACGGATGGATACCGCTTGGACACCGTTGACGGATGACGGAGAACACCGCAAAGCCTTCATTTTATCCTTAAACGTTTGGACATACCTCTCGGCTTGTCCGTTTGTGGCTGGGTGGTAAGGGGCTCCCATTCTGTGAACTATTCCATTCCGCTTAAGGAATGCTTGGAATGAATCAGAGGTAAACTGTGACCCACGGTCCGTCACAAGGATGTTGTTATATCCGGAAGAATTTTTATTTCGGGCCAATTACTAAATGCATCAACGATAATAAGAAAGTAACAACCCATAAACGGTCCGGCAAACTCAACATGAATATGCTGAAATGGCCCTGATGGTCTCTCCCAAAAATGCACCAGCACTTTGCAGGATCTGGCCTTGTCCTATCACAGCTTGGGCAGTCACGGGCTAAATCAGCAATATCCCGGTCAATGCTTTCCCACCAACAATACGATCTAGCCAGAGATTTCATACGCGATCTCGAAGCAGTTATGGAATGTAGACCCTGATTCCTTTTAACAAACAGCCACGTTGTGTACTGAACCCAGACTGATCGACACCCAACCGGTCACGTCGTTCTACGTATCTTCCAAATCTCAAGCCTTGGAGTAGGTTCTTCATGCTACTGTCACCACTAGTGTGTTTTTCCAGTTCATCAATAGATACTGGTAAGTTCTGTATCTGATCCTGTTCCACTAAATCCACCTCTTGTACAGAGTTCTTGTTATAGTCATCAGAGATGGGAAGTCGCGACATACCGTCAGCAACAAAATTACGACCGAAGAAGTATTGGTGAAATTTCTTCACGCCGTAAACAATGGCATAAGCTTCTTTGTCAATTTGAGTGTGATTTTGCTGCGTGGTGTTCAATGTTTGTGAAGCGTATTGTATCACTACCATCAGGGTAGATATGACTCAAAACTGCTCCTACCTCATAAGGCGAAGCATTGGTTGCTAGAACAAGCGGCAATTTTGTGTCGTAATGCACCAAAACCCGATTCGATTGCATTTCCGCTTCGATCCACTCAAAAGTCGATTGGCAGTCCTTGTTCCACACAAAAGGTGTCTTTTCTTTCAATAGATTATTTATTGGGTAAATCCGGGTACTCAGATTCGGCAAGAATCTCCCATAGTAATTCACAAGCCCCAGTAATGCACGGACTTGTTCACGGTTCTTCGGATGGGGCATTTCTCGGATAGCGGTAACTTTTTGTTTTGTTTTATGAAGGCCATGACGATCTACCCCATACCCGAACGCCGAACGCCCATTTGCAGGTATGCCTGTGCCAAATTCAACTTCGAAAATTTTTCACCTCCAGCCATGTTAGAAAACAGCTCGTCTATTGTAGGTAGCGGGTGCTCATCAACTAGTAAATGTTTATTCACCGTTAATTTAAAATCTCCACACAGACGCACTCTGCTGGCAGATTTCATTACGGGGACCACAGGAGTGGCCCAGTCGCTGTGGTTAATCTTAACTGATATTCCTGATTCCACCATGTTATTTAATTCACTCTCAACCACATCACGAATAGCAAAAGGCAAGGAACGTGTTTTCAGAAACACCGGCTTTTAGAGTGAGAGAAGCTTCAATCCCAGTATTTTTCCAATTGAATTTTCGAAAACCGAAGAGAATTCATTGATTAACCCATTCAACGCACTAGGTAACGGAGTACGCAACTCGACCTGTACCATAAACATCAATTTTGTTACCGCAGTAGCTACGAAGCTCAACATTCGTTTCATGAAGGGGAATATTCTTGAAATACTTTAGCCTGTCAACCAGACTAATCAATGACACCGGCGAACCACTATCGACTTCAAACTTCATTGGCACATTGTTTACATCTAGATTCAGGAAAATTTTCGATAACGAATTGTTACACCCCCCAGGGTTCGATTCCAATTTTCGGGTTGCAAATTGTCTCGACTTCCCTGGGCATAAAAGTATAAGCCAGGAGCCTTTTTTTAGTATGAAAATAATCCTTCATCGTTAATAGGAAAACTGTCTAATACGTTGACGCTATCATGTTATTTATAATTCTCTCGATTTCAAAAAGTGAAAAAATATTGTTTTTAAGTGTTTGGAAGGAATTTGGATGAGTGAATATATCTTCTCAACCAAATAAAAATTATTATGAATAATACCATCTGGCATCACGTTGTCGTGGAACGTGCATATTTTTGTTTACGTCGCATTTTCTACCGTCCCGAGAGAGAGAATGAGAGATTAAGATGTTGAGAGGTAGAGTGAAAATCGCTTATGCCGGGATTTGAATTGGAGTATGCCGGAAAAGCAATCGCTGTGACTGAAATACGTGCTACACCTCGTTGAATTAAATGAAATAAAAGCTTTTTCAAACGATGTTTAGCAAGAATAGCTATTTTTTAAGCAAAAGTGAATCTTTTTGCAGTATTACACGGCCCACAAAATTCAGGAAAAGTTGCTTCATGTCATAAATATCAATTAAATAATGCAGACATACGCATGTTAGGCCGGGCATGCAAATGCAACCACAACATAGTTTAATCATTTTCAAAAGGAAACACTCTCCGAAAATGATACATTATGTAATAAAGACAAGCAAAGTGGTTTGTTACCGCCCATTACCACCCTATAGAAATAAATGTAATCATACAAGCGAAAATCTGCGTAAGAATACCGTGTAGACTTCTTGAGTCCGTGTGAATCCCATAATCCAAATTTACCGGCATTCGCAGGATTAATAATTCATTGTATTTACGCAATATATTTTCATTGAAAAATAGCAAAGTATTGTTTCATTTATTTAAAGATAACTGAAATACGTATGTAGATGAAATTAAAATAAATCAGTGAAAATAAGTAGATCTATCTCCCAAAGGCGCTATTTCGAACTTTTCTTCCGAGATAAGCTGGCTTAGGGTCGAATCAATATAACTGTATTTGATAATTAATATTTTAATTTCTAATACCGTGGAACAATCGCCAAAAAATTCATCATTCTCACAAATAATTTCTTTATCCCATTCGAGTAACCACAAAGATATCTCTCAACTTCCGTTAATTCACTCTCCAAAGCCGCACCCGAAAAATTAATTTCATCAAAACCCAGTTCGGTCTTTCAGCAGTCCTTCAATTTTCTACTTACAGTCAATTTTTCATTATCTTCCTATTTCCACCATCATCCTACATATCCAGCCCGTCATATCCAACACGGCTTGTTTCTGGCTTCATCCTTCACCCAAAAAAGGTTCTGCATGCAGATGAATTCCGTGTGGAGCGAAGCACGGAGCAGAGCTTCATTTTCCAGAATGCTTTAATTTTTATCGAAAATTTAATCTCTTTCTTCGGCTTCCCCACATCCCACAGCCACCCATTAAGGGAAGCACCACGCTACTCCCATATCACAACAACGAGTCCCAAATATGAATCCCGCCACATGAGAAGCTGCTGGTTGCTACCTGTTTGCTCAGACGGTTCTTAGCGTTGTTGCCGCTGAGGACATCAACCGGGACAACAATGACGACGGGTGGAATATTTGCTAAAATTGTATATAGATTGAGAGCACCACTATGGCCGCATCAGCTTGGGACATTCGTCCCAGCAGAGTTCAAAAATTCGTCAAAATACGGCGAAGCTGGAAGCTGTACGAAGTGAGTAGTAGGTGGATCGAATTTTAATATGCAAACGAGCTGAAGATTACGGTGCGTACTCCAGTAAGTGGTTTTAACATGCATAGAGTTCTTACACAATGAACGACAACATGAAGCGTGGTGTGGCAGGAGAAAGGATGAAGAAAGGGTTCGCTGCTCGAGCTCACTTTTTCTGATGGCGCACAGTGGGACAAATTAAATGTGATGCGAATGTTCATTGGATCTTTATTCTTCACTAATACAAAATTGAACTTGGATCCTACTTAGAAAGAATTCGTCCCAATGTGTATTGGTGCAAAAGCGAATCTCCAAGGAGGAAGCACATATACACTCTTTGTTTGAAATGCGGGGAAAATCATAACCCGCTACAGATTAGACGCAACTCTTGTGAGGATGATAAAACTGTGAAGATATAGGTTGGATTTTTCCTTTTGTAATGAATCATCGCTGATCAAATGAGGGGTATCGGGGAAGGGATAGCAAAAGACATTTTTTGAAAAAAATCAGTCACCACTTCCAATTACATGCAGATTACGTACGCATCTATTAATTCATGCTACATTTATAATTCCAAGAAATTTAGAAACCTTTGTGTCCAGTAACAGCACATCAGCGAATCAAATCTTCAAATGCTACACATCTAATCATTTTGAAATTATCCTAAAATCCAAAACAACCCACTTTTCCATATCCGCTAGAAGTCAGGGATAAGCGACATGGTTTTTGCATCTTTGATTATTTTAATGGGCACTCGACGATTGTATGTCGTCGCCAATTTCACCTTCGTCCTTTCTCCATGCACAATCCATCCCGATGATATTCCAGCCAGCAGCGTGCTGAAAGGGAACCCTTATCCAGTTTGTAATAACATTTCCTGTCCAGACCAACCACCTCTATCCATAGTTCTACTTATTTAATCCACCGACCGGTCCAATAGCGGGGAAAGAGAGCCAAGTCGTGGTCGGGGATAGATTTGCTTTCCGGAACTCGGGTCATCAACGGCAAGCAAATCACCGCATGATGCCACATCGGATGAGGAACCTGACCGAACCGGCCGCCAACATAATCATATATGGTGAAACCATTGACCCAACTGAGATTGGCAGTGAATTGCCGCTCTTTATGGGGGTTGTTACCACCATTCATTCGTTAGCATCCGTGAGGGAAAAGGATACGAGGCCAAATATCTTGATTTCTTGGTGACTGGCCTAGATTGGCATCATTCGAGAAAATGGAAATTTAAGAACTTGTCGTTCATTGTGTGATGTTTGACATAAAGCCATCTAATATATTCCGCCTGACATAAGGTGATTAAATATAAAATTATTTATCATATTGATTATTTCGAGAAGATGAATCATTGATTTACATAAAAATTAAAATTTTAATGTTAAAACATTCAAGACAATTTATATGTGACATGCTCATGCATCATATATAATAAAATCATAAATTTGGTTGTTGGTAAATGCTGGAAATACACCTTATCTGTGTCTAGTAAGAGTCCAGCTGTCGCAAACTGTTTATTTTTAAATTTAACTTAAATGTACTCAACAAAGATTCTTTGATACTGACACTCAACTTTACCACTGCCAAATTCTGACATTTATGTTATATCTTGGATTTACGGTTAAGGACGGCATAATCATCGAAGAGAAGCAACCTACTGAACGGGTTAGCAACATTTTCCGGTCAAAAGATCGTCCGGTAGATCTAAATCATTGGCGTTAATAGGCGGGGTGGGCTAGGGAGGCTTAGCCCTCTCTAGAAAAAAATAGCCCGCCCCCCCTAGGATTTGAAAAGATAGTCGCAATGTTATCAATTTTCAACATATAGCATAATGAATTACTGAAAAAGTTGAAGACAAAAGTGTTATCTCCCATGTTCACCCTATCGTAATGAAATGAGTGGAAGACAAATGAGCTTGTTTCTCATTTCCGAGGAAGTTTCTTGTGTGGCAGTGAAATTGCACTTGATATTAATTATGAAAAGGCAATATCCAATTGATTTGAAAGCATCGAAATAAGCTTCATATGAACGACAAAGAAGAGCCACCAAAATATCAATCAAAGCAATCGTGGTACTTCGCCAACAGTCGAAGACATGCGGTCATCCATCATCCATCACGGACTGGAGTGACAGTTTTCCAGCAGACTTCCAGTTGACTCGGAGCATGATAATCTTCACAACTCATATCAGCATCCGGCTGGAGCAGACATACGATGGATGCCCACTGCGTGACGTCAAAATCGTCATCGGTGACATGAACGCACAGGTTGGAAGGGAGGAAATGTATAGACCGGTCATCGGACCGGATAGTCTGCACACCGTATCGAATGACAACGGCCAACGATGCATAAACTTCGCAGCCTCCCGCGGAATGGTAGTCCGAAGCACCTTCTTTCCCCGCAAAAATATCCACAAGGCCACATGGAGATCACCTAACCAAGAAACGGAAAACCAAATCGACCACGTTCTAATCGACGGTAAATTCTTCTCCGACATCACGAACGTTCGCACTTACCGCAGTGCGAATATTGAATCCGACCACTACCTCGTTGCAGTATGCCTGCGCTCAAAACTCTCGACGGTGTACAACACGCGTCGAAGTCGGACGCCGCGGCTTAACATTGGGCGGCTACAAGACGGTAGACTAGCCCAAAAATACGCGCAGCAGCTGGAAGTGGCACTTCCAACGGAAGAGCAGCTAGGCCCAGCATCTCTTGAAGATGGCTGGAGAGATATTCGATCCGCCATTGGTAGCACCGCAACCACTGCACTTGGCACGGTGCCCTCGGATCAGAGAAACGACTGGTATGACGGCGAATGTGAGCAGTTAGTGGAAGAGAAGAATGCAGCATGGGCGAGATTGCTGCAACACCGCACGAGGGCGAACGAGGCACGATATAAACAGGCGCGGAACAGACAAAACTCGATTTTCCGGAGGAAAAAGCGCCAGCAGGAAGATCGAGACCGTGAAGAGACGGAGCAACTGTACCGCGCTAATAACACACGAAAGTTCTATGAGAAGTTGAACTGTTCACGTAAGGGCCACGTGCCACAGCCTGATATGTGCAAGGACATAAAAGGGAACCTTCTTACGAACGAGTGTGAGGTGATCCAAAGGTGGCGGCAGCACTACGAAGAACACCTGAATGGCGATGTGGCAGACGAAGATGGCGGTATGGTGATGGTCCTGGGAGAACGCGTGCAGGACATAATTTTACCGGCTCCGGATCTCCAGGAAATCCAGAAGGAGATTGGCCGGCTGAAGAACAACAAAGCCCCTGGGGTTGACCAACTACCAGGAGAGCTATTTAAACACGGTGGTGAGGCACTGGCTAGAGCATCACAGTTCGAGACAGCAACACGTACGGACGTGTTTTTTGCTCGCGCATTTTTTCTAAGTGTTTTTTCTCGTTCTTTCGCTGTTTACGTTTTCGCTTGTCGCGTTGGCGTTATTTTCTCCCGGACCCGTCATGGGAGACTCAGTGGCCGATTCGGTCGCTGGAAAAGTGCCTAAGCGCACTGCTCTTGGAGGCGCGGGTAACCCCTCCAAGCAGCTTTTGCAGAGCAACGTGTTCTCGCCGTTGCCGCTTGATGACGCCGGCAATCCGCCGAAAAAGAGGAAGTAGCAGCAATCGCAGCTGCCGCAGGTGCAACCGGAGCGGAAGGAGAAGTGCCCGCCCGTGTTTGTGAAGGGCGATCCGCCGGATTTACGCCCAAAAATTCGCCAGCTGATCGCTAAGGGGCTGAAATGTACTTTTCGGCTCTGCAGCGAGGGCGTGAAAGTGATGCCGGCCAACAAGGACCATCATCAATCCGTCGTGGAGTTCCTCGAGGTCCACAAGTATGAGTACTACACTCATGACCACCCCGGCACGAAGCCGCTCAAGGCTTTGCTGCGAGGACTTCACGACATGAAGGAGGAAGAGCTCCAAGCAGAGCTTGAAAGTTGCGGACTGAAGCCAGTAGCCGTCCACAAGATCGCTCGTCACGACAAGGCGAGGAAATATCGCGACCAGCTTTACCTGATCCATCTGGAGCACGGCTCCACTACCTGGAAGGACCTGAAGCTGGTTGGCGTTATAAATTACACCGTCGTTGACTGGGAGCGATATCGGCCAGTGCACCGCGATGTCACGCAATGCACCAACTGCTTCAATTTCGGGCACGGCACCAGAAACTGCCGCATGAAGCCGCGCTGCAACAAGTGTGGCGAACCCCATCCGACTGACGAGTGCGACAAAATGGAGGTGGCCGATCCCAAGTGCGCCAACTGTGGCGACAAACATCGGGCCACCACGAAGGGCTGCCCAAAGAGAGCCGAGTTCCTGGAAATCCGGAAGAAGGCTTCCACCAGGACCATTCCGAAGAAGAACCGTGTTCCTGTAATCAACGAGGTGAACTTTCCAGTTATCCCGGCTCCCCGTCGTGTGATTCCAATACTCCCACCGCTAAAGAGCAAAACAATCGAGCTGAAGGATTTCCTTGAGGAGAAGGAAATAGACGTGGCGTTCATCACCGAAACGCACCTAAAACCGGAGGTGAACATCAACATCCCGGACTTCCGCATCGTGCGACTCGACCGGCCGACCAGGGGAGGTGGTGTGGCCATCGCTCTTCGCTACAACATCAACTGTCGTCTGCTTCCAAGCTTCCAGCTCAGTGTCATCGAGGCCATCGGTGTCGAAATCACCACTTCGGTCGGCACAATCGCGCTTATCGCGGCGTACTGTCCAACGCAAGCCAGAGCCGGCGATGGATCATCGGCTGCCCTTCGGAGGGACATCGTCAAGCTGACGCGGAGGCAAGGCCAGTATATCATTGCCGGCGACTTGAATGCCAAACATCAAGCCTGGGGCAACAGTCGCGGCAATCGAAACGGCACCATTTGGAGCAACGACATGGAGGAAGGCCACTACACGATCCTGAGCCCGGATTCCCCCACTCGGCTGAGTCGGTCCGGTGCCCACGCAACGCTCGACCTCTACGTAACAAACCTGAGTGACCACGTCTCGCAGCCGGTTGTATACCAGGAGCTCAGTTCGGATCACTATCCGGTGGTGGCGGAACTGGGCTCCTCGGTCAATCGGCACCAGCAGTTACGGCGGAACTACCACCGAGTGAACTGGCAGCGTTTCCAGCAGTGCGTCGATAACACCGTCGACTACGAGGTGCGTCCGGAGACGCCGGAAAGTATCGACCGCCAGCTGTGCGCTATCGAGGAGGCGATCACGGCGGCCCGAGAGCAACACGTACCGACGGCTCGGCAGGTAAGCAACTCCTTAAACATCGATACACTCACCAAAGATTTGATTCGATTGCGGAATGTCACTCGCAGGCAGTTTCAGCGTACTGGACTGCCTGAGCTTAAGGCACGCTGCAATCGAATCACAAAAATTATCAAGGCCAGAATGGTGGACCTCAAAATAACGACTTCTCGAATAAGATCCGCACTCTCCCAGATTATGCTAAGCCGTTCTGGAAAATGACCAAAATTCTAAAATCCAAGCCTCGGCCCATTCCACCTTTGATCCCACTAGACAATAATGGCTCTAAGGATCGCTTGATAACTCCTGCAGAGAAGGTCGCTGAAATAGGTCGTCACTTCGTCAGCTCACACAATCTTGGACAGAACATCGTCAGTCCACACGAAGCAGCCGTCAACGAGCATGCTAACAACATCCATTTGATTCCCAACGACTTCTCGGAGGAGTTGGAGATCTCAGCTGACGAATTGACGGCCTATATCAAATCGTCGAAGAACATGAAGGCCCCAGGCTTCGACAGCATCCTGAATCTCGAGCTCAAACACATGAGTGCTCCGTTCTTTGAGCACCTCTCGCTGATCTTTAATCATTGTCTCCGGCTTAGCTACTTCCCATCGTCCTGGAAGTCAGCGAAAGTCATCCCCATCCGGAAGCCTGGGAAGGATCCTTCCTCCCCCAAAAGTTATCGACCCATCAGCCTTCTCTCAGGGTTATCCAAGCTATTCGAAAAGCTATTCATCATCGGTTACTTGAGTCTGCCGAAAATCTCAACATCTTGCTCGAGGAACAGTTTGGTTTCCGAAGCGGTCGGTCAACTGTACACCAACTGACCCGAGTTACCAACGTCCTCAGACGGAACAAGTTTGTCTCGAAAACATCCGCCATGGCCTTACTCGATGTCGAGAAGGCATTTGACAATGTATGGCATGATGGCCTGGTGTACAAACTACAACGCTACAATCTTCCCAGCTACCTGGTGAAAATCATCAACAATTACCTGTCGGCAAGGACATTCCGGGTATCAGCGGAGCGAGTTCCAATGCGCACAACATCGTCGCAGGCGTTCCCCAGGGCAGTATCCTCGGGCCCCTGCTTTTCAATCTGTTCACCTCCGACATGCCAGAACCTCCAGAAGGCGGCATTCTGTCTCTGTTCGCAGATGACACATCCATCGTCTACAACGGTAGAGTGATCAGAGCGCTAGTGGCAAAACTCCAACGAGGCCTGGATGCCCTGACAGAGTACCTCACCAGCTGGAAGATCTGTATCAACGCGGCGAAGACCCAGGTCATCATTTTCATCCACTCCAAATCCCCTAAACTTGTTCCGCCTGGGGACTGTAAAATCATCCTCAATGGCACGACTGTGGAATGGGCCAATGAGGCCGGCTACCTTGGCTTGACCCTCGACAGCAAGCTTATTTTCAGGCAACAGGTTGACAAAACGGTGACAAAGTGTAACGTCTTGTTGAAACTACTGTACCCTTTGATCAACCGCCGGTCGTCATTGTCCCTGAAAAATAAGCTTGCTGTCTACAAGCAAATCATCCTCCCTGTGATCGAATATGGCATGCCGGTCTGGGAGAGCTGCACTAAAACCCACCACCTCAAACTTCAACGGGTCCAAAACAAATTCCTGAGGATGATCCTCAACACCCCTCCCAGGACAAGAACATCCGAGGTCCACCGTCTGGCCGGAATAAAAACCTTACATGAACGCTTTGGTGAGTGTAAAGAAAAGTTTAGGGTCCGTTGCTTGCATTCGGATCAGGCACCAATTAGGGCGCTAGTTCCAATCTAGGTTATCAATTTTTTTTATTGTAAATATTAGTGTACATAGGGTCTGGGTCATTTGGCATAAAGTCATTTGGCATAACGCCATTTGGCATAAGGTCATTTGGCATAAAGGCCATTTGGCATAATGGTCATTTGGCATAACGGACATTTGGAATAATTTTGAACTGTAAGAAAAGAGTGGGTCATTTGGCATAACGGACATTTGGCATAATTTCGAGCTGTGAAAGCGAAAGGGATATTTCATGTAATGTTTAGCGTAGATAAAGTAGGACGAGGCTGTTTTCTGATAAATTTAGATTGATTGTAGACATTTCCCGGAAGAACGAAATAACAAAACGGCAGAATTACTTCCGAGAGAGGGATCACATCCACCATTGCATTGCCACAATTCAGGCCACACACCTACTTTTAAAGAAGGGATTACATCCACCATTGCCTCAGTCCGAGCACCATTGCTTCAATCCGGACAAGAGCCTATTAAAAAAAAAACAAATCAAATCCTCCATTGCCATAATCCGAGCAAGCGCCAACTTTTAAAGAAAAGATCACATCCACCATTGTCTCAGTCCGGGACAGCACCTTCTTTTAGAGAAGGAATCACATCCACCATTGTCATAATCCGGGCAAGCGCCTGCTTTTAAAGAAGGGATCACATCCAACATTGCCTCAATCCGGGAAAGCGCTTTACTTTAAAGGAGGAATCACATTTACCATTGTCATAGTCCGGGCAAGCGCCTACTTTTGAAGAAGGAATCACATCCCCCATTGTCATAATCCGGGCAAGTGCCTTTTTTTAAAGAAGGAATCACATTAACCATTGTCATAATTCGGGCAAGTGCCTACTTTTAAAGAAGGGATCACATCCTCCATTGCCTCAATCTGGGCAAGCGCCTTCTTTTCAAGAAGGGATTACATCCACCATTGCTTCAATCTGGACAAGCGCCTATTTTTAAAGAACAAATCAAATCCTCCATTGCCATAATCCGTGCAAGCGCCTATTCTCAAAGAAGGGATCACATTCACCATTGCCTCAATCCGGGCAAGCACCTTATTTCAAAGAAGGAATCACATCCACCATTGTCATAATCCGGGCAAGTGCCTACTTTTAAAGAAGGGATCACATCCATCATTGCTTAATCCGGGCAAGCGCCTTCTTTTAAAAAAAGGGATTATATCAACCATTGCTTCAATCCGGACAAGCGCCTATTTTTAAAGAACAAATCAAATCCTCCATTGCCATAATCCGTGCAAGCACTTATTTTTAAAGAAGGGATCACATCCACCATTGCCTCAGTCCAAGCAAGCACCTTCTTTTAAAGAAGGAATCACATCCACCATTGTCATAATCCGGGCAAGCGCCTTCTTTTAAAGAAGGAATCACATCAACCATTGTCATAATCCGGGCAAGTGCCTACTTTTAAAGAAGGGATCACATCCTCCATTGCCATAGTCCATGCAAGCGCCTACTTTTAAAGAAGGGATCGCATCCACCATGGCCTTAATCCGGGCATGCGCCTACTTTTAAAGAAGGGATCACTTCCACTATTGCCTCAATCCGGGCAAGCGCCTTCTTTTAAAGAAGGGATCACTTCCACCATTACCTCAATCCGGGCAAGCGCCTTCTTTTAAAGAAGGAATCACATCCACCATTGTCATATTCCGGACAAGCGCCCAATTTTAAAGAAGGGATCACATCATCCATTGCCATAATCCATGCAAGCACCTACCTTTAAATAATGGATCGGATCCACCATGACCTTAATCCGGGCAAACGCCTACTTTTAAAGATGGGATCTCATCCTTCATTGCCATAATCCGGCAACCCACCTTCTTTTAAAGAGGGGATTATATCCACCACTGCTCTAGTCCGGGTATGCGCCTACTTTTGCATTGCCTCTCCTTCCACGAGAGGACAATGTCTTTTTAATATTGTTATTGACGGGTGTTATATTTACTATTCCGGGGTGTTTCCCGCACCACTTAGTCACCATTTAGCAAACGCAAAGAAAAATTATGCCAAATGTCCGTTATGCCAAAAGACCCTCACTTTTGACGTTGGCTACAATTATGCCAAATGTCCGTTATGCCAAATGACCGTTATGCCAAATGGCCTTTATGCCAAATGACCTTATGCCAAATGGCGTTATGCCAAATGACTTTATGCCAAATGGCCCGCTCCCGTGTACATAGTAGTTAGGTTATCAAATTTTAAAAAACACACCAGCGCCTCCTAAAGGCCGTCATGATACATTATATTTTAAAAATTAAGTAATAGCATAATAATAATAATAATAACAATAATTGAAATTGAAGTTGGAGGGCCAAGCCGGCCGATCACTGTACATGTATAAAAATGATTGTAGAACAAAACATGTTTTAAATAAAGAAGAATTTTACTACTACACTGGCTAGAGCGCTGCACTGGGTCATTACCAAGATTTGGGAGGAGGAAGTTTTGCCGCAGGAGTGGATGGAAGGTGTCGTGTGTCCCATCTGCAAAAATGGCGATAAGCTAAATTGTAGCAACCACCGCGCAATCACATTGCTGAACGCCGCCTACAGGGTACTCTCCCAAATGTTATGCCGTCGACTAGCACCAACTGCAAGGGAGTTCGTGGGGCAGTACCAGGCGGGTTTTATGGGCGAACGCTCCACCACGGACCAGGTGATCGCCATTCGCCAAGTACTGCAGAAATGCCGCGAATACAACGTGCCCACACATCATCTATTCATCGACTTCAAAGCCGCATATTATACAATCGATCGGGACCAGCTATGGCAGCTAATGCACGAACACGGATTTCCGGATAAACTGACACGGTTGATCAAAGCGACGATGGATCGGGTGATGTGCGTAGTTCGAGTTTCAGGGTCATTCTCGAGTCCCTTCGAAACCCGCAGAGGGCTACGGCAAGGTGATGGTCTTTCGTGTCTGCTATTCAACATCGCTTTGGAAGGGGTAATACGAAGAGCAGGGATTAACACAAGTGGTACAATTTTCAATAAGTCCGTCCAGCTATTTGGCTTCGCCGACGACATAGATATTATGGCACGTAACTTTTAGAAGATGGAGGAAGCCTACATCAGACTGAAGAGGGAAGCTAAGCGGATCGGACTAGTCATCAACACGTCGAAGACAAAGTACATGATAGGAAGAGGTTCAAGAGACGACAATGTGAGCCACCCACCGCGAGTTTGCATCGGTGGTGACGAAATCGAGGTGATAGAAGAATTTGTGTACTTGGGCTCACTGGTGACTGCCGAAAATGACACCAACAGAGAAATTCGGAGACGTATAGTGGTTGGAAATCGTACGTACTTTGGACTCCGCAAGACGCTCCGATCGAATAGAATTCGCCGCCGTACCAAACTGACAATCTACAAATCGCTCATTAAACCGGTAGTCCTCTACCGACACGAGACCTGGACGATGCTCGTGGAGGACCAACGCGCACTAGGAGTTTTCAAAAGGAAAGTGCTGCGTACCATCTATGGTGGGGTGCAGATGGCGGACGGTACGTGGAGGAGGCGAATGAACCACGAGTTGCATCAGCTGTTAGGAGAACCATCCATCGTTCACATCGTTCGATCGATCAGGTGGAAGATGACTTGCGGACCCTCCGTAGACTGCGTGGTTGGCGACGTGTAGCCATGGACCGAGCCGAATGGAGAAGACTCTTATATACCGCACAGGCCACTTCGGCCTTAGTCTGAATAAATAATAATAATAATCATATCAGCATCCGAGAAAGTTTTTGATCAGAATCCGAGAAGAATTTTCATTGGAATCACTGAAGAATTCCTTTCAGAATCATCGAAGTATTCCAACCGGAATCCAGAAGAATTCACACAGGGTTCCTTTTGGTATCACGGAATTGCTTGACGATTTGTTTCAGAATACTTCGATGATTTTCTTCGGAATCCCTCGACGACCGGAGTCCGTCTGACGATTTGCTTCGGACTCCCTCGACGAATTGCTTTGGAACTCCTAGAAGATTTAGTTCGGTATCTCTCAACGATTTACTTCGAAATCCCTGGACGAATTGCTGCGGAATCCTTCAATGGTTTGCTTCGAAATCCCTCAATAATTTGCTTCAACATCCCTGGAGGGTTCTCTGCGGAATCGCGGGAGGATTCTTTTCGAGATCTCTGGAGGATTAATTCGAAGTCCCTCGATCCCTCGATAGATTGCTTTGGAATCTTTCTACGATTTGCGTCTATGTAGCTGGAAAATTGCCTACAAAATACCTGGAACATTCACGTTAGAGTTCCTGGAGGATATCTGACGTCCGAATCCCTGGAGCATTCGCGTCGGAATCTCTGGAACGTTTCCGTCGGAATCCCTGCTATATTCCAGTTAGGTGGTGAACCGTAGGTAGTTGAACCGTATTTATCACATTACCACTATGATAACTTAGTGAGGTAAAATGATCGAGAATTTTTGAAAAGAAGCTTAAAATAGAGAAAACAGATGAAGGGGCTATAGCTCCACCTCCTCCCTAAGCATCAGGGCTAGTTATGCCAATGTCTAAATGTTCCTTGATCCCCGAATAAGGCCCAGAAACGTTTTGATTTCCAGTTTTCTACCCTGGACGAAGGTTCACCCGAACTTTCTAAATCCAATGTCTTCTCAAGGTCAATTCCTAAAATGTGATTTTGGCAGATGATTCATTCATTTATTTAGTCTATATCTAAACAGATAACACTGAATCAATAATTTGACGCCACAATACACGGTTCGAGGTCGCATCTCTCCATCCTCGAATACGCCCCGCACTCGCCAAGTCGTTTTGCACCTGGTCGGCCCATCTCGCTCGCTGTACTCCACGTCGTTTTGTACCTGCCGGATCGGAAGCGAACACCATCTTTGCAGGGTTGCTGCCCGGCATCCTTGCAATTTGCCCTGCCCATCGTACCCTTCCGGCTTTAGCTACCTTCTGGATACTGGGTTCGCCGTAGAGCTGGGCGGGCTCATGGTTTCATTCTTCGCCGCCACACACCGTCTTCTTTTACACCGCCAAAGATGGTCTCAAGCACCCGTTTCTCGAATACTCAGAGTGCTTGCAAGTCCTCCTCGAGCATTGTCCATGTTTCATGTCCGTAAAGTTCAACCGATCTTATTAGCGTCTTGCACATGACACATTTGGTGCGGTGGCGAAACTTTTTTGACCGCAGTTTCTTCTGGAGCCCGTAGTAGGCCCGAGTTCCACAGATGATGCGCCTTCGTATTTAACCACTGACATTGTTATCAGCCGTTAGCAAGGATCCGAGGTAGACGAATTCCTCGACCACCTCGAAGGTATTCCCGTCTATCGTAACACTGCTTCCCATGCTGGCCCTGTCGCGCTCGGTTCCGCCCACAAGCATGTACTTTGTCTTTGACGTATTCACCACCAGTCCAACTTTTGTTGCTTCACGTTTCAGGCGTGTGTACAGTTCTACCACCTTTGCAAATGTTCGGCCGACAATGTCCATGTCATCCGCGAAACAAATAAATTGACTGGATCTGTTGAAAATCGTACCCCGGCTGTTACACCCGGCTCTCCGCATGACACCGTCTAGCGCAATTTTTAACAACAGGCACGAAAGTCCATCACCTTGTCTTAGTCCCCGGCGCGATTCGAACGTCGAACGATTCTGGAGTGTTCGCCCGAAATCTTCACACAGTTTTGCACACCATCCACCGTTGCTTTAATCAGTCCAAAGCTCTAAGCGGTCTATACTGTCGTATGCCGCCTTGAAATCAACGAACAGATGGTGCGTTGGGACCTGGTATTCACGGCATTTTTGAAGGATTTGCCGTACAGTAGAGATCTGGTCCGTTGTCGAGCGGCCGTCAACGAAGCCGGCTTGATAACTTCCCACGAACTCGTTCACTAATGGTGACAGACGACGGAAGATGATCTAAGATATCACTTTGTAGGCGGCATTAAGGATGGTGATCGATCGAAAGTTCTCACACTCCAGCTTGTCGCCTTTTTTGTAGATGGGGCATATCACCCCTTCCTTCCACTCCTCCGGTAGCTGTTCAGTTTCCCAGATTCTGACTATCAATTTGTGCAGGCAAGTGGCTAGCTTTTCCGGGCCCATCTTGATTCGCTCAGCTCCAATACCATCCTTACCAGCTGCTTAATTGGTCTTTAGCTGTTGGATTGCATCCTTAATTTCCCTCAAGGTGGGGGCTGGTTGGCTTTCATCGTCCGCTGAACTGACGTGGTCATCTCCTCCGCTGCCAAGACTTTCACTGCCTGTACTCTCAGCGCCATTCAAATGTTCCTCGTAGTTCCGGCACGATACAAACGGGCGCGGGAAGATCGGGAAGATCGAGACCGTGAAGAGACGGAGGAACTGTACCGCGCTAATAACGCACGAAAGTTCTGTGAGAAGTTGAACCGTTCACGTAAGGGCCACGTGCCACAGCCCGATATGTGTATGGACACAAACGGGAACCTTCTTACGAACGAGCGTGAGGTGATCCAAAGGTGGCGGCAGTACTATGAAGAGCACCTGAATGGCGTTATGGCAGACAACGGTGGCGGTATGGTAATGAACCTAGGAGCACGCGCGCAGGACATGCGACTACCGGCTCCGAATCTCCAGGAAATCCAGGAGGAGATTGGCCGGCTGAAAAACAACAAAGCCCCTGGAGTTGACCATCTACCAGGAGAGCTGTTTAAACACGGTGGTGAGGCACTGGCTAGAGCGCTGCAGTGGGTGATTACCAAGGTTTGGGAGGATGAGGTTCTGCCGCAGGAGTGGATGGAAGGTGTCGTGTGTCCCATCTACAAAAAGGGCGATAAGCTGGATTGTAGCAACTACCGCGCAATCACATTGCTGAACGCCGCCTACAAGGTACTCTCCCAAATTTTATGCCGCCGACTAACACCAATTGCAAGAGAGTTCGTGGGGCAGTACCAGGCGGGATTTATGGGTGAACGCTCCACCACAGACCAGGTGTTCGCCATACGTCAGGTATTGCAGAAATTCCGCGAATACAACGTGCCCACACATCATCTATTTATCGACTTCAAAGCCGCATATGATACAATCGATCGGGACCAGCTATGGTAGCTAATGCACGAACACGGATTTCCGGATAAACTGACATGGTTGATCAAGACGACGATGGATCGGGTAATGTGCGTAGTTCGAGTTTCAGGGGCATTCTCGTAACCCGCAGAGGGTTACGACAAGGTGATGGTCTTTCGTGTCTGCTATTCAACATCGCTTTGGAGGGAGTAATACGAAGGACAGGGATTGACACGAGTGGTACGATTTTCACGAAGTCCGTCCAGTTATTTGGTTTCGTCGACGACATTGATATCATGGCACGTAACTTTGAGAGGATGGAGGAAGGCTACATCAGACTGAAAAGCGAAGCTAAACGGATTGGACTAGTCATCAACACGTCGAAGACGAAGTACATGGTAGGAAGAGGCGCAAGAGAAGTCAATGTAAGCCACCCACCACGAGTTTCTATCGGTGGTGACGAAATCGAGGTGGTTGAAGAATTCGTGTATCTGGGCTCACTGGTGACCGCCGATAACGATACCAGCAGAGAAATTCGGAGGCGCATAGTGGCTGGAAATCGTACTTACTTTGGACTCCGTAAGACGCTCCGATCGAATAGAGTTCGCCGCCGTACCAAACTGACAACCTACAAAACGCTTATAAAACCGGTAGTTCTCTACGGACACGAGACCTGGACGATGCTCGTGGAGGACCATCGCGCACTGGGAGTTTTTGAAAGGAAAGTGTTGCGTACCATCTATGGCGGGGTGCAGATGGCGGACGGTACGTGGAGGAGGCGAATGAACCACGAGTTGCATCAGCTGTTGGGACACCGCGAAAATCGAAAGACTGCGGTGGGCCGGGCACGTAGCCAGAATATCGGACAGTAATCCGGTGAAAATGGTTCTCGACAACGATCCGACGGGAACAAGAAGGCGAGGTGCACAGCGGGCAAGGTGGATCGATCAGGTGGAGGACGATTTGCGGACCCTCCGCAGACTGCGTGGTTGGCGAAGTGCAGTCATGAACCGAGCTGAATGGAGAAGACTTTTATGTGCAGCACAGGCCACTCCGGCCTTAGTCTGATAATAAATAAATAATCGTAGTTCTGCTTCCACCTTTCGATCACCACACGTTCGTCCGTCAAGATGCTCCCATCCTTATCCCGGCACATTTCGGCTCGTGACACGAAGCCTTTGCGGGATGCGTTGAGAATCTGATAGATCTTGCGTGTATCTTGAGGGGTCTGGGTCATTTGGCATAAAGTCATTTGACATAACGCCATTTGGCATAAAGTCATTTGGCATAAAGGCCATTTGGCATAATGGTCATTTGGCATAACGGACGTTTGGCATAATTTTGACCTGCAAGAAAAGAGTGGGTCATTTGACATAACGGACATTTGGCATAATTTCTAACTGTAAAAGCAATATATATTGCATGTATTACTATGTCTGAAACTCGATTATGCATATGTACAACATGTGATAGATTTAGTTCGGAAAAGGTATTGAAGGGTAACCGCCCCGTAGCTTAGTAGGGAAACAACCTGTCTAGCGTACTGGGGTTGTAGGATCAAAGCCCACCGAAGGGGCGGTTACCCTCCAATACCTTTTCCGAACTAAATCTATCACATGTTGTACATATGCCTAATCGAGTTTCAGACATAGAAATTAATTTCCACTCCGGGTGGCTTAATACCCGGCATATAGGCAATTAACTTTGAATATACTTTCATGTATTGTTTAGCAATAGATATTTTATGTATAACAATAAAATAGCGTAGATACTGTACGTCGAGGCTGCTTTTTTATAAATTCAGGCAGATGGTAGACATTTTCCGGAAAAACGAAATAACAAAACGGCAGAATTACTTGCGAGGAAGGGATCACATCCATCATTGACTTATTCCGCCCACATGCCTACCCAAGCAGCACGCGAAAACATCTTTCAAATAGCTGTTTGTTCCTAATAAATTGCATTGAGGACACTGGCAATACATCGAGTCACATTAAAGCCACTTCCCAGTTTCAGAAAAACAGAATGTTTCATTTCCATTTAAATGGCGTCGCAATTTTCTACCCATCTGACTTCTTGGGTGGTTTAAAATTCGATGTGTTTCATATCAGAAACAAAACAGATAAGTTGCAGAATTAATAACACTTCGGTTCATTGCTGTTACGACAATGTTTCTGATATGTTGCAAAACACTTTGAGCTCACCTGAGCAGTATTTTATTTTGACAGTCCCCTGCATGTTCCGTATAAGGTACAATGAAGTTACAAATGACTTTGTTGTTTATGTAGTGCACTTGTAGCAGAATCTCCAAATAGAATTGTTGGTGTGGTGGCTATAGTAGAAGTTTGCAAATCTCAAGGTCCATGGTTCGATTCCCGGTTGGTTTTTGTGTTTTTATTTTCATTGTGGCACCAACATGTTGCAAATAGGCTCCACCTCTTGCGCTTTTTGTGTCACAAAAAAGTTCCAAATACGACGCGTTGTGCATAAGTCAGACCTTTAGTAAGTCACACCACAGTTGTTGTTACTCACTGAGCAACAAGAGGTGTTGCTTGGGTACTTTTAAAGTAAGGATTACATCAACCATTGCTTCGATCCGGGCATGCGCCTTAAGACCGGATCAAATCCGCCATTGCCTTAGACGAGTTACTAAAACCAATCAAGTCACATATGAGTTACTGCAACCAAATCTATCTGAATTGTGCTACTCGAGGAAGAGATCACATCTACCATTGATTTATTCCCGGCAAGCGCCTAGTTATGAAGAAGGCCCGAGTAGCACACTTGTTACATATCAGTCACTGTGACTCATATGCGACCAAATACAGTCACATTTGAGTTGCTGCAACTAAATCGATGTGAACTGTGAGGGAGTCACATCCACCATTGCCATAATCCGGGCAAGGCCTACTTTTAAAGAAGGGATCACATTCACCATTGCCACAATTCGGGCCACACACCTACTTTTAAAGAAGGGATTGCATCCACCATTGCCTCAA
Source organism: Armigeres subalbatus (assembly GCF_024139115.2). NCBI lineage: Eukaryota > Metazoa > Arthropoda > Insecta > Diptera > Culicidae > Armigeres > Armigeres subalbatus. The sequence continues at coordinate 193,138,414 of NC_085139.1, forward strand.
TCTGGGCAAGCGCCTACTTTTAAAGAACAAATAAAAAAAAAGAAGGGATCACATTCACCATTGCCATAATTCGGGCCACACACCTACTTTTAAAGAAGGGATTGCATCCACCATTGCCTCAATCTGGGCAAGCGCCTACTTTTAAAGAACAAATCAAATTCTCCATTGCCATAATCCGTGAAAGCGCCTATTTTTGAAGAAGGGATCACATCCACCATTGCCTCAATCTGGGCAAGCGCCTTCTTTTAAAGAAGGAATCACATCCACCATTGTCATAATCCATGCAAGCGACTAATTTTAAAGAAGGGATCGCGTCCACCATGGCCTTAACCCGGGCATGCGCCTACTTTTAAAGAAGGGACCAACATTGCCTCAATCCGGGCAAGCGCCTTCTTTTAAAGAAGGAATCACATCCACCATTGTCATAATCTGGGCAAGCGCCTACTTTTAAAGAAGGGATCACATCCTCCATTGCCATAATTCATGCGAGTGCCTACTTTTAAAGAAGGGATCGCATCCACCATTACCTTAATCCGGGCAAGCGCCTACTTTTAAGGAAGAGATTATATACTTCATTGCCATAATCCGGGCAAGCACCTACTTTTAAAGAAGGGATCACATCCTTCATTGCCATAATACGGCCACACGCCTACTTTTAAAGAACTTGTGCCGGAAAGACTCCGGACTTGTGCCTACTTTTGCATTGCATTGCAAACGTATTCTTTCCACGAGAGGATATTGTCTTTTTAATATTGTTATCGACGGGTGTTATATTTACTATTCCGGGGTGTTTCCCGTACCATTTAGCGAAATTATACCAAATGTCCGTTATGCCAAAAGACCCTCACTTTTGACGCTGGTCACAATTATGCCAAATGGCCTTTATGCCAAATGACCTTATGCCAAATGGCGTTATGCCAAATGAATTTATGCCATATGGCCTTCTCATCTTCTTGAGAACGGTACAGCTGTTCTATCTGCTTGCACTCCGCTTCTTTCAGGCGGCGTTTCTTCTCCTGAAAAATTCGGGTCTGCTGCCTCCGCTTCCGTTTATAACGTTCCACGTTCTGCCGGGTACCTTGCCATAGAAAATTTTGAAATGCACTTCAGGTGAATGGATTTCATTTTTTCATTGATTTACATTTATTGCATTCAAAAACCCTGATTAATCACCCTAGCTGTAATGGTGCCTTTCTCGTGCATTATAAAAAAAATATTTTGGCCATAAACTTTGATCCCATAGTCCGATCTGACCAATTTTCAATGGAAAGCAATGGGACAGGATTCCCCGTCGAATGAAACTTGTTTAAGCAAATCGATCAATACTCAGTTCCAAAAAGTACGTTTACAATAACTAGAGACATGCCCAAAAAGTAAAAGTATAAATTAAACTCTTTCAATTATATCTAAATAATTATGAAACTGCATAGAAACACCATTGAAAATATGGAAAGGGATAACTACAGTGACATTGATTTATTTATCAATAAAATGAGGGTACCCGCAACCGAACCAAAAAGGGTCCTCACAAACGAATTTCGCAGCATTTTTAAAATGTGGAGAAAACAAATTTCGCTCTCAAATTTTGATAGCAATCTTTATTGATCTTCAAAATAGATTAAATTTACTGTATTACGGGCAGCAGGGACTATGTCCAAGGGCTTGACGATCCCTCCCCAGGCCATCTGAGAGTTGTGGGGCTTGCCTAGGATGTGGTGGGGTTTGACAGTGGGCCCTGTTAAACCTCTATAAAAAGCTGCATGTATCCGCAAGTAGGCCCCACCAAAGCGACCGTGTGCCGCTCAAAGCGCACAAGCCCAAGTCCTGGTGTTAGGTGGGACGCTAAACAGCCCTGACACGACGGCCCTCCGACGAGACAGGAGGTTTGCGCAGGCCCAATAAGCCGCCTAGAAAACCAGTCATTACGAACAATATAAGAGATAATGCGACTCGATATAATCGGCATAGACCTAGGCGACGAATACAGGATCACGATTGGAAGCTTGGAACATGGAATTGCAAGTCGCTAGGTTTCGCAGGTTGCGACAGGATGATCTACATCCCCGCAACTTCGACGTCGTGGCGCTGCAGGAGATTTGCTGGACAGGACAGAAAGTGTGGAAAAGCGGGCATCGAGCGGCTACCTTCTACCAAAGCTGTGGCACCACCAACGAGCTGGGAACCGGCTTCATAGTGCTGGGTAAGATGCGCCAACGGGTGATTGGGTGGCAGCCAATCAACGCAAGGATGTGCAAGCTGAGGATTAAAGGCCGTTTCTTCAACTATAGCATCATCAACGTGCACTGCCCACACGAAGGGAGACCCGACGACGAGAAAGAAGCGTTCTACGCACAGCTGGAGCAGACATACGATGGATGCCCACTGCGGGACGTTAAAATCGTCATCGGTGACATGAACGCACAGGTAGGCAGGAGGAAATGTATAGACCGGTCATCGGACCGGATAGTCTGCACACCGTATCGAATGACAACGGCCAACGATGCATAAACTTCGCAGCCTCCCGCGGAATGGTAGTCCGAAGCACCTTCTTTCCCCGCAAAAATATCCACAAGGCCACATGGAGATCACCTAACCAAGAAACGGAAAACCAAATCGACCACGTTCTAGTCGACGGTAAATTCTTCTCCGACATCACGAACGTACGCACTTACCGCAGTGCGAATATTGAATCCGACCACTACCTCGTTGCAGTATGCCTGCGCTCAAAACTCTCGACGGTGTACAACACGCGTCGAAGTCGGACGCCGCGGCTTAACATTGGGCGGCTACAAGACGGTAGACTAGCCCAAGAATACGCGCAGCAGCTGGAAGTGCCACTTCCAACGGAAGAGCAGCTAGGCGCAGCGTCTCTTGAAGATGGCTGGAGAGATATTCGATCCGCCATTGGTAGCACCGCAACTGCTGCACTTGGCACGGTGCCCCCGGATCAGAGAAACGACTGGTATGACGGCGAATGTGAGCAGTTAGTGGAAAAGAAGAATGCAGCATGGGCGAGATTGCTGCAACACCGCACGAGGGCAAACGAGGCACGATATAAACAGGCGCGGAACAGACAAAACTCGATTTTCCGGAGGGAAAAGCGCCAGCAGGAAGATCTAGACCGTGAAGAAACGGAGCAACTGTACCGCGCTAATAACACACGAAAGTTCTATGAGAAGTTAAACCGTTCACGTAAGGGCCACGTGCCACAGCCTGATATGTGTAAGGATATAAACGGGAACCTTCTTACGAACGAGCGTGAGGTGATCCAAAGGTGGCGGCAGCACTACGAAGAACACCTGAATGGCGATGTGGCAGACGAAGATGGCGGTATGGTGATGGACCTGGGAGAACGCGTGCAGGACATAATTCTACCGGCTCCGGATCTCCAGGAAATCCAGGAGGAGATTGGCCGGCTGAAGAACAACAAAGCCCCTGGGGTTGACCAACTACCAGGAGAGCTATTTACACACGGTGGTGAGGCACTGGCTAGAGCGCTGCACTGGGTCATTACCAAGATTTGGGAGGAGGAAGTTTTGCCGCAGGAGTGGATGGAAGGTGTCGTGTGTCCCATCTACAAAAAGGGCGATAAGCTGGATTGTAGCAACTACCGCGCAATCACATTGCTGAACGCCGCCTACAAGGTACTCTCCCAAATTTTATGCCGTCGACTAGCACCAACTGCAAGGGAGTTCGTGGGGCAGTACCAGGCGGGTTTTATGGGCGAACGCTCCACCACGGACCAGGTGTTCGCCATTCGCCAAGTAATGCAGAAATGCCGCGAATACAACGTGCCCACACATCATCTATTCATCGACTTTAAAGCCGCATATGATACAATTGATCGGGACCAGCTATGGCAGCTAATGCACGAACACGGTTTTCCGGATAAACTGACACGGTTGATCAAAGCGACGATGGATCGGGTGATGTGCGTAGTTCGAGTTTCAGGGGCATTCTCGAGTCCCTTCGAAACCCACAGAGGGTTACGGCAAGGTGATGGTCTTTCGTGTTTGCTATTCAACATCGCTTTGGAAGGGGTAATACGAAGAGCAGGGATTAACACGAGTGGTACAATTTTCAATAAGTCCGTCCAGCTATTTGGTTTCGCCGACGACATAGATATTATGGCACGTAACTTTGAGAAGATGGAGGAAGCCTACATCAGACTGAAGAGGGAAGCTAAGCGGATCGGACTAGTCATCAACACGTCGAAGACGAAGTACATGATAGGAAGAGGTTCAAGAGAAGACAATGTGAGCCACCCACCGCGAGTTTGCATCGGTGGTGACGAAATCGAGGTGGTAGAAGAATTTGTGTACTTGGGCTCACTGGTGACTGCCGAAAATGACACCAGCAGAGAAATTCGGAGACGCATAGTGGCTGGAAATCGTACGTACTTTGAGCTCCGCAAGATGCTCCGATCGAATAGAGTTCGCCGCCGTACCAAACTGACAATCTACAAAACGCTAATTAGACCGGTAGTCCTCTACGGACACGAGACCTGGACGATGCTCGTGGAGGACCAATGCGCACTTGGAGTTTTCGAAAGGAAAGTGCTGCGTACCATCTATGGTGGGGTGCAGATGGCGGACGGTACGTGGAGGAGGCGGATGAACCACGAATTGCATCAGCTGTTGGGAGAACCATCCATCGTTCACACCGCGAAAATCGGACGACTGCGATGGGCCGGGCATGTAGCCAGAATGTCGGACAGTAACCCGGTGAAAATGGTTCTCGACAACGATCCGACGGGCACAAGAAGGCGAGGTGCGCAGCGGGCAAGGTGGATCGATCAGGTGGAAGATGACTTGCGGACCCTCCGTAGACTGCGTGGTTTGCGACGTGTAGCCATGGACCGAGCCGAATGGAGAAGACTCTTATATACCGCACAGGCCACTTCGGCCTTAGTCTGAATAAATAAAAAAATAATAATTACTGTATAAAAACACATCAAAACTCATGTTTTCAATTAAATCACTTTAATTTATGACACGTTGAAAAATTAAAAACAAAACTTGCATGTTAATTTTCTCCTAATTTAATAAATCGCAGTTCAAAGTAGAGATGTCGGTTTGGTTTGATATCGAGCACAAAATATCGTGTTACTATAGCAAACAAATAATGGTTATAAGAATGACAGCATCTATTTTCTGTCAAAAGATACGTAGGGGTGCCCACAACCGAACCTTTTCCCCTACCTTTGCTACCTTGCAATATGTGTTTCAAGCACTCCACCGAAACAAAATTCCCACACACATTTTCCCTAATCGTGATAAGCATGTGTCTACCAAAACGAGATAATATGCAAATTGTCAAAACACAGACGCGAATGCTTGAACTCATAGGCAGAGAAAAAACCAACAGCAGGCGTCTAATTCAATTTATCAGCCGCTGCTTCCGCTGTATGTTCCGATGAAAAAAAATAAGAGGGGATTAGAATATGTTGTGATAGGATTATAAGCGCGACGGAAACGCTCCAGAGTGATACCCACCTGATGAAAACGTTGGCACGCTGCGCTGCTGATCGTTTTGTGGAACGATTGGCCCCGTATCTTCCATCATCCCGGCGATACCGGTGTGGTGGCCCCCGAGGGTGTTGTTGTTACGACACGCGGCATCCGATAAACGCTGAAGGGAACCCAAGTGAACAGCATATTCTGCGATTGATGAAAAATTGATTGTAATCAATCAGGGGAGAGGAGTCAACCCTCCTGCGGAGTCAGATTCGCGTGTTCGCGAGATTGCGAGAATGATTCCGCGAAAGTGATTGCGCGCGATTTGACAGGAGAGAAATTGCCATCCATCGTCGTCGTCGTCGTCATAGCCGCCGCGGCTCGGAGCAGTGGCTGAGGGGATTGATATTTTTTTGTAACGCTGAATTGGTTTGGGTCGGATTTGGTCGGAAAGGTCGATTGGGGTGTTTATTTTTGTGTTCAAATAAAGTTAAACCGAAATTGATTAGATCAATTTTGGCAAATTGGCATCAGGTGGTGAAAGGGATGAATAGCTTAGCTTAGACAAACAGGTTCTGTTTTGAATTTCAACTTAACCATAAACCTGTTGAACTTACTAACAAAACACAATTTTCGTATTAAATATTTCTATTTATGAAACGGTACATCTGTCAAATCTAATTGAATTCCGTATCTCACCAAAATCTTAATAGTTGCAGAACTTAATTCGTGTTCAAATGCCACCATTCTAATAAATTAAAGGAGAACGCTAACTGTCCAGCCGCATTACATTAGCTTACTCGCCTTTATTCATCTAGTCTTTTTGCTACCGTCAGACCATAATTCAGAACTATTTTTACCGGTGCGCTGTTTGACATTTAGTCTTTATGATTACAGCACAACAATCTATACATGCACGTAATTCAAGAGAGTCACATAGATTAGCATTAGGACCTTTGGATGTGTAAGGTACATTCGAGCTTCGCAGCTAACCGAGACAATTTTGCATCACTGTTTAAACTTGTTCAACACAAACTTCGATTATGGGCGAACCACGACTATGTCAGTCGCATGATGATGAACCTGCCAAACAAAAATCGATTTCCTCATGAAAGTCATTATCTCTCGCTTTCCAAACCAAGGAAAGGCTGGGTATCGAACTTGGCTGAGATGAGAACAGCTGATTTCAACCGAAGTCGTCGGACGTGGTAGAGATTACGGCGCGAGTTACCCAAAGCCGGAGCAGCGATCTTGAAATTTTGTTTGAAAACAATTTAAGTTTTCGCATAAATTTTAACAACTCTTGGATTTTGCGTACTGATCCACCAACTGCCAGACTTTCACTCAGTCGACGCGCCGGCCGGTCGGAGGTGGGATTCGGCTGGGAATGGGCAAAAGTTTTGATAAATTTGCCAAAAATATTCCCGTACGTTGAAAGTTTTCACGTTAAATTTAAAATTGAAACTTTTGGCCGGCTTTATTATTAGCAACGATTGAAGGTTTCGTACAGCAGCGGGGACAGAGCGTTCGAATGAGACTTCGAGGGGTGAAAGTTAGTGATAATAATGGCAAACTTCCTAGACGAATCTCCCAGGGGAAGTTGAAGTTTCACATGGATTGGAGGGGCACTCCGATGGCGGCGGCAAACTCGTTGGTTGTTCGTCGAAAGTTTAGGAAAAGTAATCATATTATTTCCGATGACTTCGGCACACTTTTCAAGGTCGACCTGTGCCGGTTGACGAGTTATAAAAACTGGGTTACGATGGTTAAAACACAAACTGGGTTAACTTTACCGCAGAAATAAACTCTAATATCGGTACTAAATCTGAAAGCTCCGGTTCAACGTTCCTATTTATGTTTATGTTGTTATTTGATCTAAAATTGGAAGCTTGTCAAACTTGTTTGGAACAATAATCTGTGGAACAACCCTTAACAATTCGAAGCGGTTGAATTGAAATGACTTCTTCCATAAATCTTTTATTGGCTTGTCGCTGTGGATGTGTTGAGCTCAATTGCCATTAAAATCGAATAAAAATACAAATGTTATCAATAAAATTGTTCTTCGACTATCCTATCGCTTACTGGGGAAGGATGTACAAACGAGAACAACTTCGTCATTCGTTTCGGTTGATGCAGCAGGCAGTAGATCTACTACCTAGTAGAAGAAGATAGTCTCGTTATTGCTCCTTTTGTTTGAGGAAACTCTAGCATTTGGACGCGGTAGTCGGAAGAGTGGAAGTTGGAAATTTGTCGATAAAATAAAAGGGGGAAAATAAATTCACATATGAGTTCACATTCAATATAAGAATTGCATTAATCGCATATTTTCTCTAGCCCATTTTCCACACACAGTCTGTAACAATCATTGAGAAAAATATTACGTTTCTAAAAACTTGACCTTTATTGAATCGAGCTGTAGGCGGTGTACAACATGAACCATTTCTTATGCAGGCTTATTATGAAGTTGATTCACTTCAGTATGAATCATTGATTCAATCACTTGTCATAAGAGAATTTAGTACTATCCTATTGAAATAACTTTTTTATAGGTGATTCAATATTTGGAAAGTATGCAATCCAAATTCAATAAACAGAATTCTATTTTATGCAATTATAATATCAATCAGCTCAACGAATTGTGGTGATGTATTTTGTTTATTTGGCACGCCAAATGCTAGGTAGAGCGTGCTATTGGTACTTCACGTAGCTGAAGGAATAAAATAGACCCAATTAAGAAGGCAGCCCCTTCAACGCAATCCTAGTAAGGTAGCCTACCGAAGATTCTACAGCTACCAAGAAAGGCAAAAGTTGAGCAAACGGATTGATTCAATGGCAACAGACCCGGCAACGAATAAAGACAACGAATAAAGATTGGAAGGTCGGATCTTGGAATGTGAGTACTTTGAATGAACCCGCACGTGTTGGGCTCCTGGCTCGTGAGCTGCAGAAGGTCGGCGTGAGTGTGGCAGCAATCCAGGAAATACGGTGGCCCAGAACTGGAGAACGTGAATTCCGGGCGGTGGATCCCATCGCGAACACTTCATTCAAGTACCACATCTACTATAGAGGTGGTGATAACACGATGTAAAGATTGTCATCGGGGATGCAAATGTGCAGATCAGAAGAGAAAGTTTCTTTCGCCCTGTCATTGGTACGAAAAGCCATCATTCCGCAACCAACGATAATGGTCTGCGTCTTGCAACCTTTGCTGCTGCTAGAGGGATGGCACGTAAGAATATCCGCAAACCTGACAACATCCGAGTGGAGACACTCGCTCACAGATAGACCACGTGCTGGTCGACGGATCACTATCTTGTAGTTGCGAAAATTCGGGCGCGACTTTCCAGCGTCACGAATTCACGAAACAACAGAACGATGCGTTTCAATATCCAACAATTTTCAGTTGAAGGAGTTGCTGAACAGTACCACCAGGAGTTGCACAGCGATGCCAACGAGGAGTGCCAGTAAGTGACGGACGATAAAAATGTTGCTAGGAGTCGAATGCTAGTGGCTCGTACCCATTCCAAAAGAGAGTGGTACAGCGTAGCAAGGGCAGAATAGAAACGAATCCACCGCAGAACAAAGGCAACACGAAGAGAGTGTGATGGCTGAAGCGCAGGAGAACATGGATAGAAACGATATGCGGAGGTTTTACGCAACTGTCAATGGCACGCGGCATAAGACTGCGCCAGTGCCCGCCATGTGCAATGGCCGAGAGGGGAATTTGCTGACAGACAAGACTATGGTGGCAGCCAGGTGGAAGGAGCACTTCGAAGATTTGTTGAACGGTGAAAATGAAGGTGTATTAAGGAGCAGGATGGAGATAGTAGGCGACGGTCAAGCTGTGGAACCACCAACGCTGGACGAGGTAAAGAAGACTCTAAACAAGCTGAAAACAGTAAAGCTGTTGGGAGTATGAGATCCCGGTCGAGCTTCTCAAACACGGAAGTGAACAGCTGCATCAATCAATTATCACATTATCCAGAAAATATGGAATATGGAACTCATATGCCCAATCTATAAGGAAGGGCACAGACTAGAGTGTGACAATTACAGAGGGATCACCCTTCTGAACTCAGCGTACAAAATCTTGTGGAGTCCTACGTTGGCGAATACCAGGCATTTTTTCGTGAGGGCCCATCAACGACGGATCAGATGTTTTGACTGCGAATGATCCTTGATAAATTCCGGGAGTACAACTTGCAGACTCACCATCTGTTCATTGATTTCAAAGCAGCGTACGATTTAGTGAAGAGAAATGAGCTGTGGCAGATAATGTCCGAACATGGTTTTCCGGCGAAACTGATTGCACTGATAGGTGCACCGCTGGATGGCTCGAAATCAAGTATTCGGATTGCAGACGAAGTGTCAACCTCGTTTGTGGCCTTGGACGGATTGATGCACCTTCGAATTTATTGTTCAACATTGAATCGGTGGAACCCTGAATGTTCGGGGAAACTGGAGGAACATCACCCAAGACCGACGGTTATGGATCGCTACAATACGCCACACGGTGTAAAAAAATGGATTATTATCGATGTTTCATGTACCTCTGATTTTTTTCACAGAAAGTTAGGCAAGGTCATGAGGCACGGGGTGTTTTAAAATATTCCATCGGCGATTTTTTGAAAAAAGTGATTTTTATTGTTTTCTTCTCCAATATTCGGTATAAAAAGTCAATTGATAACTCAACAATGGATGAATCATATTAATTAACCCTCGAAATTGTAAAAATACACATTTGTAGTTTTTCTGTATAGAGAATCAATATTTAAACGAATCTAAAATGGTAAAAAATCATTTTTAATGTAATTCAGGCGTTTCTTAAGTGTTTTATTGTTATTCTTTTTACGTGAATTACAATCTTTTTCAAGTAATTATCATCTATCTCCGGCATCTATCCTGTTCTATATTAAATATGATATATGTGCAATTCTATCTTTCAACTTTTGCTCTAGATGACCACCCCACTGAAGTGCAGTGCATTTTATAAGATTTTTTTTTGTGCTTTAAAATTCTGTTTATTTGTCAGTTCATTAACAGTTAAAAGAGTTTACAAATTTAAAAATTAACGTCCAAGTGAAAGTTCAGTGAATTTACATCTACAACATCGTTACTTAAATTAACAAAATTGATGTAATTAATAAACATTCGTAGGATCGCTACTCGTTTTCGTTTGTTGATACCTGCCAGTGCAGGTTTCGCTAAATCTTCGAATGAGAGTCTTTTCCATCCATCCATTAGCCCGGTTAGTCTCTGCTGTAGGACCGTCCACGCCGGGCCGACACGAGCACAAGAGCAAAATTTGTGTTGGAGCGTTTCTTGTTGTTGGTTCCCGCAATGGGTGCAGTTATCATTTGCTACACGCTGCATTGTGTACAGTAGCTTCCGATGTTCGATTTTTCCATTTACAAATAAGTACATTTGTGAACGATGGGCTGAAGACAGCTGTTTGACGGCGATGTTTTGCCATGCGCGTGGCCAGTCGATCATCGGACTGTTTTGTTCCACCTTAGGCCGTTCCGTTTGTTGAACGAAATGTTGGTGGATTTGCACGGCGGAGGAGTTTTGTTGAATTTGTGAGGGGATTTGGGATAAACATGTAAGGATTATTCTGATGTCGGGATGATCTATTGGAATTGCAGGGCGAGGATCAGCAGGGAAGAGGAGGGATCTATAGTACGGAAGGGAATCAATCTCTTTCAAATGTCTGTTCGTGGCCAGACTACGACTTTTAATGGCGGGAATGTGTAGGTTCAAACCACCATGCTCCTTTTTCCTGGTCAACTGCATGATCGGCACGCGAGCGACTATTCCTCTCCACAGGAACGTCCCCATCGTCGCTGTTATCTTCGCCGTGTGTATTCCTAGTGGAGGCAGCACCGACGATAGGTACCACAATTTGGAAGTGCCGAAGGTGTTCAGCATTATTATCTTCTGGTGCAGCGTCAGCGTACGATGAGACTGCAACCACATTTGTTGAGAAAATTTACCCACCAGCACGTTCCAGTTCAGCGTCGTCATCAATCGAATCGAATTTGCGAAAGTGATACCCAGAATTTTGACTACGTTTGCCGTTTGCAGCCACTGGGTATTGATTGTGTTGCCTTCGCAGTATCCGACATTTATTGCAATTGTTTTGCGCAAATTTAATTTTGCGCCGGCTGCAACAGAGAATCGGTTGAATATTTCACGGATCATTTCTATCCGTGCCTCCGTTGTGACGACGACGCTGATGTCGTCTGCATATGCCACAAGCAGATCCTCCCCACACGCTTGCTCTAGTCTGCATACCAGTGGATGGAGATACAAAACAAATAGATGCATGGACAACGGATCCCCTTGTCGCACCGACCGTGCGATCTCGAACGACCGAGAAAGGTGTCCATTGATTAGCAGCCGGGATGTGGACCGACTGGCAATGCGCGAGAGCAGAGAGATAAGTTCCACGTTGAAACCGAGCGACCGCATGGTGTCGAACAGAAACGAGTGCCGCACCCGATCGAAGGCGTTCTCCAGATCGAAGCTGATTAGCTTACCGGCACGTCGGTGGTGACGGAGACTGGCAATCCGATCTTTCAGAGCAAGAGTGGCCTGAAAGATGTTGCGTTCTGAATTCGAACATTTCTGTCCGTTGCTCAGAATGTGGTGGATCTGCATAACGCGTTCCATCCGGTTTTTTAGGATGCGAGAGAACAGTTTGTAATCGCTGTTGAGCAGCGATATGGGCCGGTACGCTCGGGCCGTGTTATCACCTCCTTTTTTCTTTACTAGTACGATGATGCCCTCCACGAAGGCATGGGGAACATTACCAGTGAGTGCTTCATTGAGAAGCAAGTTCAGTTCACGGTGAATGACGTCGAACATGCGGAGATAGAATTCTCTCGGGATTCCGTCGGCACCGGGAGACCGTTTGGGTGCGCTCACTCTGATTGCAGACAGGATTTCTGCTGTTGTTATCTCCTCCATGCACGCTTCGTTCGACGGGTCATCTGGTGGGATAACACTTTCGCATGCAAAATCGTTCCCGTTGTTGTTATTGCCGTCGTTTTGTGCTGCTTGTTCCGAGTAGAGGTTCGAAAAGAAATCAAACAGATTGTCCTCGATTGCCTGAGGCTCGACGACAATTTCTTCTTCTGTCTGCAGTTGCGTAATTAACGTTTTCTTTCTACGTCTTTCCCCCAGCTGGAACATTGACATTGGCTCCCCTGCTACGTGCGTCTCGTTAATTCTCATAAACATGTACGAGAAGTTGCGTTGTAGGGCCAACATTTCCCCTTTCAGACGGTTGATGGTGGTTATCATTTGTGGTTGCTGATAGTAGCCGTCGTACGCTAGTCGTAGTTGCGCATAAAGGTGCTGATGCGCGTCGTGGAATTCCTCGTAGAAGGCTCGAGATTTCCACTTGAAAAAAGATTTGATCTTGGACTTAGCGTACGACAGCCACCAATCCATCCATGACCCGTAGTTTCTACGTTGTCTAGTCCAGTATTGCCACTTATATTGGAACTCGGCAACGTTTTCTTCGGTAAGGAGATGCGGTCTAATGGCCCAGAAACCACGCCCGGGCTCGTGCCCAAGAGGGGGGAGACAGAGTCTTACCGTTATCGCTTTATGGTCTGTAAAGCAGCAGACGTGGGTAAAAGCAGACTGCAATTTGTCACGTAGTCCCCGACTAACGTAAATACGATCAAGTCGAGATCGCGCATTCCGATTGATGTATGTGTAGCCTGCATCACGTGGGCATAGCTTCTCCCATGCATCGTGTAGTTGCAGCTGTTGGACGGCAGCTTTTAGGGATGGGCTTGTATTCGGGCTGGACGAGTCGCATGCACGCAGCACGCAGTTGAAATCGCCAGCGAGGATGATGTTTGTGGTGTGGTGACGGAGGTAGTACGCCAGCGTGCCGTTGAAAAAATCTTCTCTGGCCGCTCGCTGCGCAGTGCCGGAGGGAGCGTAAACGTTGCAGATGGTCGTGTCGTGCACTCGCAGTGCGATCAATCGGCTATCCAGACTCTTCTCCACGTGAGTGACCTGGATGTGCTCCTTCACCGCAACAGCTGTGCCTCTCCTCGTATGGTCTACATTTGCGAAAACGACAAAGCCAGGCAAGGAAAGCTGTTCGTTCTCAACTTCTTGTAGACACACGATATCGAGGCTTTGACTGCTGATAAAGGTTCGGAGCGCGTTGAGCTTCGTGGGGTTCGTGATTGTGCCGATGTTGATGGATCCGAGGTTGTACGACGTAAGAGCCATTTATGGAAGAGAATCCACACCCTGCTCGTCGTCACCGTCGTCACAACGTTGTTTTTTGCCGGGTGGACGTCCTCGGCTTCGCCCGCTTCTTGTGGAAGTTGACGACTCATCTGTTTCGTTGCCGGCGGTTCGGCTTTGGGATCGAGTCGCAGGTTTTTTAAACAAGTCGACCAAGACTACGTCAGCGCCGTATGTTTGTGTTTGCAATGACGACGACGATGAGCTGCGCGCGCTTTGCAGGTGCAGTAGCGGGCTTGGGGACATCATTCGTGCGTTGCTCGGTGGTTGACTGGTTGATATTATTGTTGAGCCAGACGGTTCGGTCTGACTCGCTGGCTTAGGCAGCTCGGGAAAAGTCTCCAGCGATGTTGGTGGTGGAGCGACAGTACGCTGTTCAGCCGGTTTGACGATCGAAGGTTTCGCGCCGCTCGTCTTCTTCGGTTGTGATCGTGGCCCAGCTTGTTTCGTCACGTTGGCGTAGCTCTTCTGGACCAGCAGTTTCTTGTTCTGCACACAAGATATACCAGTGTGGGCTTGCTCTTTGCAGTGTTTGCATGAGGAAATCTGCCCCTTGTAGACGATGTATGCCTGCTGGCCATCGATCGTGACCCACGAATCGATATTTCGCTGAACCAGCATACGCGCCGACCATATGCCGAGCGGAATCCCACCAAACTCAAAGCCATCACCCCACGTCAACTCTCGCAGCGAAATCACTTCACCGAACGCACTGAGAAACTCGATGATCTTCTCTTCGGAAACGTTTTCCGGCAAATCGTGCACCTTCACTTCAACACTTCCATCTTCCATCGTTATTCGCAACTTGTGTTTCTTCCCCGCAATGTCCACTTCATGTTTTTCGTCGTGTTCGTCCACGATATTTTGTGCGAGCGTCAGGTCTTTAACCTTGACGAACGCACATTGTTCACCGCGGTGACACTGGAATCTCACAACATCTTCTTTCTTCAGTCCTAAAACTGTGTTGCAGAAGCTATGCACCTTCTCAAAAGACGGCTTCACAGGGAAGCGCGAGTAATCTATACGAAAAGTATTTTCACGCCTCATCGCGGATCACTAAAGCGCGACGCGGCACGGACGGGTGAAAAATAAACCACTGGATTTAATCGCTTGACTTTCGGAGAGCGCAATCGAAAATACGTCTGCTCGTCACAGAAGCTGAGCGGTAACTAGATTCATAACATTTTCTTTTTTAAACATAAGATACAGCTCGTAACTTCTCCGTATGCGCACACGCTTTCTGTGGCCTCTCACTAAGTATTGTAAGTAACACCTTTCAATCCTAACATTCGTAAGTCAAGCTTAGTCCTAAAACTATTATTTATGCCGGAGGTAACGTTATTCGCAGTAGAATTGCTTCACAAGAAGCGTCATAATGGGCCTCTCCAAGCATTTGGAAAGTAAACATTTTTTTAACACCTTCAAACACATCCCTTCAAGCATGAGCATCGTCTTAGCAGAGCTAACGCATATGCTTCTGGGTTTTGTAGACGAAATCGAGCTCATTGGAAACGATCGCAGAGGAATGGTGTATACTTCTGTCTAACTGAAGATTGAAAAGGTAGGAATAGACATAATCATTCACTCTACCAATAATAAGTAGATTGTTACGATAGAAATAGAATGAGAGGATATGTAGCAGATGTGATTAAAGGTGTTGAGGAAATTATTTACTTGAGTATTCCCGTGAAGTGGGACAATGATCCCTAGTAATATCGTTATACTTATAATGGTTTCATAACACACTCGAAGAGTAAATCGCTATCGCTATAATTATTACTTAGGATGTGTTTCGTAAAGTTAAAAGACATATTGCTGCTGCGAAAATGGTCTTCTCTGAAACGTAAGTAACCAGTTAACTGCCCATAAAAGCATGAATAACCTCCGCAGATATAGAACGAATCAAATATGAGACAGTCGAGCATGTAGCAGCAGCTTAGCTTCCGTAACATACATACAGAAATGAAATTTGCTCCATATAAAACTTTAGTTCATCCGGTATTTTCATTTTCATTCATTTTCAAACATGAAGCCTGCAAATTATGAGAAGGTTTTGTGGTTTTCAAGCAAAATGTGATTTGTATCACTGAAACTATGAGACAGTATATCACGAGGAAAATATTACGAGTCCTATAAAATATGGCAGATTGACAATGGGCTGGCTATCTAGTACGAATGTTAGAAGAAAAAGATGCAAATATAACATTGAGCAGAGACCTTGATAAAGACTGGAAATAGATGGTAATTGTTGGAAAAAGATGGCGATTCATGCAAAAATAAAAAAATAGATATCGTGGAGGTACCATATTCTGCATTGAAGATTTTTTTAAAATAAAATCGTTGTTACCGAAAAACCATAATGATTTATGAATACCTTTATGTAGTAGATGTGTAACTATAATCCACGGAAGACTATGAATCATGAAAATTTTGATTAAATTGACTAAGAACATATATTATTAATCGATTTGTAAATTGCCATATGGTTCCTAATTCTGCGCACATATTTTGAAATGTTCCATATTCTGCGCACAATGTTCCTAATTCTGCGCACAATAATAAAAACTCAGTTTGGGTAATTTTTTGTCTTAGACAATGGTTTCGAACATTTATACAAATATTTCATTACTTTTGCACGTTCCTAGTACTTTGCATGCTTCCTAAAGTCTATCTGGTTACAACGTTTTACCGTTCTTGTATACGAGTATACGAAGTATACAAAAAAACGTCTGCTCCAAGACGAACTTTAATATGAGACCTGGCGGATTAGATCCAAACCCAATCGACTCAGCTACGATGAATGGAGATGATGCCTGTGTGTGCGTGTATGTGTGTATGATGTATGTGCATAAAGATCTTATTCATTTTTCAAATCCATTATCCGATTGCTCGCCATCGCCACAAGTTGCTATCGACGATCCATTTTTTCCGTTAGGACAACTTTCCAGATCGATTATTGTGTCCATGCTAATGGTCAAGTCACTGTTTTGTCTTGTTTACTAAAGTTCGCCATTGATGAAAAGGCAATTTCGATCAAATCGGATATTTATATGGAATGGAAATAAATGTAATCCAACGCGAACAATAAGACCAGTCCTACATAAATGCTAATATTGCCCAAAGTGCTATTTTCTCAAATGTCGGAATGCCAGTCCGACCTTGGAAATCTCCAAGTGAGGAATTATGTCGATTTTTCAGGGAATTATTCGTGCTAGTCACGTGATATACACATTTAGATTAGATACCTCTAAGTTTAAAAAATGCTCAGTGGAGTTGTGGTGCGCAAGGCCAAGTAGCAGATATCCCTTGGCTCTTTCCGGATAATCTTCGCATTTTTTTGCTCTTCTTGTTTTATTCTAGCATTTTGAAATATGTTTCCTTGCCAAAACAGTTGCTAGGTCCAATTTGGGTTGACAAGCCAGGCTTTGGGTACTTATCCATTCCGCGCGCACAATTAGGAACAAAAAGTAAATTTTGTGCTATATTCTGCGCAACATAATTACACTTTGAAAGCCGAAGAAGGAAACAAATAATCTGCTTTTGCACTTCGCATTTAAAAAAATGGGTCCAAATTTTTTTTTTGCTCAAATTCGATAAAAATTTGCGCTGCTGCTAATGGAGGCCATTTATTGACATTTTTCGATTTTACCGATTTTGTTTTTCTTAATATTCACGTTAGCAACGCTAATTTATTGCTTTATTATCTGCCCATGACAACAACAAATTCCCAACTTTTCTATGACATGTAAGTAAATATAATAATAACAGTCAAGAAAATTTAAAAAAAAATTTTATTGTCAAAGTTCGCAGAATTTGGAGCCGCGCAGAATAAGGCACGCTCACGGTTCACAAAAAATATGTACTTCTAAAACGCTTAAAATACAGAAATAAATGATTTTTCAACATTTTTGATCTATAAAGAAATGTTACAAATGTGTATATTTTCAATTTTGCGGGTTAATTATCATGATTTATCCATTGCTGAGTTATCAATTGACTTTTTATATGGTATATTGGAGAAAAAAACAATAAAAATTACTTTTTTCAAAAAATCCCCAATGAAATATTTTAAAACACCCTGTTTCTCATTTTTAATGAGCTTGCCTAACTTTCTGTGAAAAAAAAATCAGAGGTACATGAAACATCGATAATAATCCATTATTTTACACCTGCAGGGGCAGCAGGGACAGCAGGAACAGCATGATGTCCAAGGGCTTGACGACCCCTCCCCAGCTGTCTGCGAGTCAGGGAGAACTGCCTAGGGCGTGGTGGGATTTAGCAGTGGGCTCTGCTAAAATCCCTCCCAAAAAACCACAAGTGCCCGTAAGCGGACTCTACCAAAGCGACTGTGTGCCGCTTCAAAAGCACAAGCCCAGGGAGGGAGTGCCAATTGGCATGTGGAGTGTCCCTACTTCGGTAGGGTAGTGCGTGAGCTGCTTCGGCAGGGAGTGAGTGATCTGTTTGTGCTGAGGCAGGAGTGTCATAGCGTGTCGCCGCCGCTATGGTCACCTCGAAGCGCAGCAGAAGTCTGAGTATGGACTGCACATGCTAAGGTAAGAGTGTCGTAGCGTAGTATCGTTGATTAGTCCCCACATACCGCTATCGACACCTCGAGGCACGGCAGTGGAGTGTTAGAATAAGTTGTGGAGTGTACCTACTTCGGTAGGGTAGTGCGTGAGCTGCTTCGGCAGGGAGTGAGTGATCTGGTTGTGCTGAGGCAGGAGTGTAATAGCGTGTTGCCGCTATTGTCACCTCGAAGCGCAGCAGAAGTCTGAGTATGGACTGCACATGCTGAGGCAGGAGTCGAGGTATCCCATCGACACCTCGAGGCATTGCAGTGGAGTGTTAGAGTGAGCACCCGAAAAAGGGTCACATGGAGCGAATGGTCTTTGGAGAAGCTGCTTCGGCGGCAGGGTAGCAGTGGGTTGTACCCACACACCTACAGTTGTGCACATGTGGTGCACGGGGAGTGTCCCTGCTTCGGCAGGGTAGCGTATGGTCTGCTTCGGCAGTGGTGTGATTGATCTGCTCGTGCTGAGGCAGAGTGTCGTAGCGCAATATCTGTAGGCCCAAGCAGTTACCGCTATTGACACCTCGAGGCATGGCAGCGGAGCGTCCGGGAGAGCATCCAAGTAAGACTCAAATGGAGTGAATGGTGTGCGAGCACCCAAGTCAGTCTCGCGTGGGACGAGTGCCTGTGTGAGCGATAATGAGTGAGTACGCTTAGTACTGCCGTCCCCCCAGAAGTAGTACTGCGAGGTAGTTCCTGGGGGAAACGATGGTGGAGCCCAAGGGAGTTTAGTCGGTATTACCGGTATGGTCGAGTCCGACACTCCAGTACACTTCCGTGTGGTAGTTTGGCAACTACAATGCACGTGTACTGGGTTAGTGTGTAAATGCATTCTCCCTTGTAAAAAAAAAAAAAAAAAAAAAAAAACACCGTGCGCCAGGCATAGGTTTATCGACGCTGTAGCCAACCAGGTATCCAGATTTCCAGGCAGGTATTTTGTTTATTTATTTTCAGACTAAGGCCGTAGTGCCTTGTGTAGTGCATAAAAGTCTTCTCCATCCAGCTCGGTCCATGGCTGCACGTCGCCAACCACGCAGTCTGCGTAGGGACGGCAAGTCGTCCTCCACTTGATCGATCCACCTTGCCCGCTGCGCACCTCGCCTTCTTGTGCCCGTCGGATCGATGTCGAGAACCATTTTCACCGGGTTACTGTCCGACATTCTGGCTACGTGCCCGGCCCACCGCAGTCGTCCGATTTGCGCGGTGTGAACGATGGATGGTTCCCCAGCAGCTCATGCAACTCGTGGTTCATTCGCCTCCTCCACGTACCGTCCGCCATCTACACCCCACCATAGATGGTACGCAGCACTTTCCTTTCAAAAACTCCCAGTGCGCGTTGGTCCTCCACAAGCATCGTCAAGGTCTCGTGTCCGTAGAGAACTACCGATCTTATAAGCGTTTTGTAGATTGTCAGTTTGGTACGGCGGCGAACTCTATTCTATCGGAGCGTCTTGCGGAGTCCAAAGTACGTACGATTTCCAGCAACTATGCGTCTCCGAATTTTTCTGCTGGTATCATTTTCGGCAGTCGGCAGTGAGCCCAAGTACAAAAATTTTTCTACCACCTTGATTTCGTTACCACCGATGCAAACTCGTGATGGGTGGCTCACATTGTCTTCTCTTGAACCTCTTCCTATCATGTACTTCGACTTCGACGTGTTGATGACTAGTCCGATCCGCTTAGCTTCCCTCTTCAGTCTGATGTAGGCTTCCTCCATCTTCTCAAAGTTACGTGCCATAATATCTATGTCGTCGGCGAAGCCAAATAGCTGGACGGACTTATTGAAAATTGTACCACTCGTGTTAATCCCTGCTCTTCGTATTACCCCTTCCAAAGCGATGTTGAATAGCAGACACGAAAGACCATCACCTTGCCGTAACCCTCTGCGGGTTTCGAAGGGACTCGAGAATGCCCCTGAAACTTGAACTACGCACATCACCCGATCCATCGTCGCTTTGATCAACCGTGTCAGTTTATCCGGAAATCCGTGTTCGTGCATTAGCTGCCATAGCTGGTCCCGATCAATTGTATCATATGCGGCTTTGAAGTCGATAAATAGATGATGTGTGGGCACGTTGTATTCGCGGCATTTCTGCAGTACTTGGGAAATGACGAACACCTGGTCCGTCCGTGGTGGAGCGTTCGCCCGCAAAACCCGCCTGGTACTGCCCCACGAACTCCCTTGCAATTGGTGCTAGTCGACGGCATAAAATTTGGGAAAGTACCTTGTAAGCGGCGTTCAGCAATGTGATTGCGCTGTAGTTGCTACAATCCAGCTTATCGCCCTTTTTGTAGATGGGACACACGACACCTTGCATCCACTCCTGCGGCAAGACTTCTTCCTCCCAAATCTTGGTAATGACCCAGTGCAGCGCTCTATCCAGTGCCTCACCACCATGTTTAAATAGCTCTCCTGGTAGTTGGTCAACCCCAGGGACTTTGTTGTTCTTCAGCCGGCCAATATCCTCTTGGATTTCCTGGAGATCCGGAGCCGGTAAAATTATGTCCTGCGCGCGTTCTCCCAAGTCCTTCACCATACCGCCATCTTCGTCTGCCACATCGCCATTCAGGTGCTCTTCGTAGTGCTGCCGCCACCTTTGGATCACCTCACGCTCGTTCGTAAGAAGGTTCCCGTTTATGTCCTTACATATATCAGGCTGTGGCACGTGGCCCTTACGTTAACTTACGGTTTCTCATAGAACTTTCATGTGTTATTAGCGCGGTACAGTTGCTCAGTCTCTTCACGGTCTCGATCTTCCTGCTGGCGCTTTTTCCTCCGAAAATCGAGTTTTGTTTATATCGTGCCTCGTTCGCCTTCGTGCGGTGTTGCAGCAATTTCGCCCATGCTGCATCCTTCTCTTTCACTAACTGCTCACATTCGCCGTCATACCAGTCGTTTCTCTGATCCGGGGGCACCGTGCCAAGTCCAGCGGTTGCGGTGCTACCAATGGCGGATCGAATATTTCTCCAGACATCTTCAAGAGACGCTGCGCCTAGCTACTCTTCCGTTGGAAGTGCCACTTCCAGCTGCTGCGCGTATTCTTGGGCTAGTCTACCGTCTTGTAGCCGCCCAATGTTAAGCCGCGGTGTCCGACTTCGACGCGTGTTGTACACCGTCGAGAGTTTTGAGCGCAGGCATACTGCAACGAGGTAGTGGTCGGATTCAATATTCGCACTGCGGTAAGTGCGGACGTTCGTGATGTCGGAGAAGAATTTACCGTCGATTAGAACGTGGTCGATTTGGTTTTCCGTTTCTTGGTTAGGTGATCTCCATGTGGCTTTGTGGATATTTTTGCGGGGAAAGAAGGTGCTTCGGATTACCATTCCTCAGGAGGCAGCGAAGTTTATGCACCGTTGGCCGTTGTCATTCGATACGGTGTTTAGACTATCCGGTCCGACGACCGGTCTATACATTTCCTCCATTCCTATCTGTGCGTTCATGTCACCGATGACGATTTTGACATCCCGCAGTGGGCATCATTCGTATGTGTCCTCCACGTGTGCGTAGAACGCTTCTTCCTCGTCGTCGGATCTCCCTTCGTGTGGGCAGTGCACGTTGATGATGCTATAGTTGAAGAAACGGCCTTTTATCCTTGCGTTGTTTGGCTGCCGCCCAATCACGCGTTGGCGCATCTTTTCCAGCACTATGAAGTCGGTTCCCAGCTCGTTTGTGGTGCCACAGCTTTGGTAGAAGGTAGCCGCTCGATGTCCGCTTTTCCACACTTTCTGTCCCGTCCAGCAGATTTCCTACAGCGCTACGACGTTGAAGTTGCGGGGATATAATTCATGGTAGATCATCCTGTCGCAACCTGCGAAACCTAGCGACTTCCCTTGCAGTACACATGTTCCCCATAAGTTACTGCAACTTATATGCAGCCAGATTTGGTCACAATCAAGTTGCTGCAACTATTTCTGTCTTACTTGTGCTGCTCGGGTTGCAGTTTCATGTCCCAAGCTTCCAATCGTGATTCTTCATTGGTCGACTAGGTCGTTGCCGATTTTATCGAGTCGTATTATCTTCTATGTCGTTCGTAATGGTTGTTTTTGAAGGCGGCCTGCGCAACCCTCCTGTCTCGTCGGAGGGCCGTCGTGTCAGGGCTGTTCAGCGTCCCACCAGGATTGGGCTTGTGCACTTTGAGCGGCACACGGTCGCTTTTGCGGGGCCTACTTGCGGATACTTGCAGCTTATTATAGAAGTTAGGCAGGCACCACAACTCGCAGATGGCCTGGGGAGGAATCGTCAAGCCCTTGGACATAGTCAATGCTGCCCGATAATCCTACGGCGTCCAAACAGTATAAATCATTAGTTTTCTGTGCAGTTAGCCGGGAATCGGGTCCATAGGCCCATTAGTGGTTTACCCTAAATCGATTTTTTTCAGGACAACTCTTTGTTCAAGAGAAAGTTGAACCGAGACTTATTATCTTCATAATACAAAACACAATGGCTTAGCACTACCCTGCATTTCTAACATTGAAGCTGAAGAGCCAGTTTTGTTCAAAACCAGCTACATAATAAA
Source organism: Armigeres subalbatus (assembly GCF_024139115.2). NCBI lineage: Eukaryota > Metazoa > Arthropoda > Insecta > Diptera > Culicidae > Armigeres > Armigeres subalbatus. The sequence continues at coordinate 193,161,231 of NC_085139.1, forward strand.
AGCAAAACAATTTTCTTATAATATTCATGCATGATGACACTTCATTCATCAATTCGCGATAAGATGAATATATGTTGAGTGAGATGAATATAGGAGCAGTTCCTCTAACTGAATATGATCAAACTCTGTTGTTAGTTATCCAGATCTCTTTCAAAAAATCCGCATTTAATCTCAAGGTGACCAAGTCTTGAAGATGGCCATAAATTAAAGCCAAAATATCACTGCGTAGTTGAAATTCCACAACGCTTGCGGAACGAACCTCCATCCACCGAGATCCCACGGAAAACGCTGCATCACCGTCCACGGAAACTGCCACTTGCTGTGGGGTGCGTAAATAACCGTTAACGACTTCCTTGGGACAGGCAGCGGCCAGCAGCACGGGGCGTCGGCCATGGTGAACGCATTTCAAAGGTAGGCCGCACAGTGTGGGTGGTTTGATTCCACAAGTGAACCTCCAGGATCGTCTTGACATATTTGGGTACATTCTCATCCACTTCACAGCGGGAAGGCGTTTTTAATAACGTCAGTTAATCTGATTAGGTGCTTTGTTTTGTTGTATTTTTTTTCGCCGCCGAACTTCGCCATCTCAAATATACAGGAGAAAAAAAACAAGTTTCCCATATTTAAACGTAATTTAAGTACTTTACCTTGCTATCAAGATGAGGATTTTTTTTGCCCTTCAGTTCGTTCATTTCCAATCTTCTTAGCACGGTTGGGTGGAAAAAGTCCTCTTGATTTCTCGAGAGCTACTTCAAATTTGAATGAACCGTAACGGGGCGGGAAGATATCGATCTGGTCAGGAAGTTGGGTGTTGGACAGCGCGGAGAAGGTGGAGAAAATATCTGACTAACAAGCTACCGGAACGGAACGGAAGGCGCTCTTTAAATTTATACTTTTTGATAAGCAGCTTGGTGGATGAGGAAACGAAGTAAATTAGATTCTTTTTTTCCTCTCGCCCGGGAAAAGAATATAAGAATGTCGCAGAATGAGTTTTTCCTGTGATTGCAGTGATGGGTTCCGTCATGCGAATAGCTTACAAAACATTGGTACTTGAGCAGCAATATTTCCACCTCGCTTGGTTGATTTTAAACACCAACAGAAAATCGCATCTCGTTTCTCTATTAACAACTTCCGCCTGGTTAATAGCTGGCACAAGGGTGCCAGATGTTGTTTAATTTATAACACAAAAATAAATTAACACCCAAAAAACAAATCTAACAATTATTGTATAAAATATTGTCATATTCAATTCTGTAAGGTTTCAATACAACGATTGCATTAAAATCTCCAAAATTGTATATGCCAAATAATTACACAGTTTCTGTAATGCTCTGTTCCTTTTTCTTTGTTTATAATTTTACTTTCCTAACAGTGTCTTGGGCGAAACTTAAGAGATAGATAGGACTAGATAGTGTGCAAACATTTAAGGCTAGATATACATGGTGGAAATGACGACTTGTGGCTGGCCTGAACAATCTTCGTATTATTAAAAAATGTTGTGGCCAAATTTCAGGATGTATGAACTTAAAAAAGTTATTCCAATACTAAATCAAAACAAGCTGGTTTCCTTTGGAATCCTTTGAAAGAAGTTTCCTCAGGAGCTTTGTGGAATGCAAATAATTTCCACAGATTTGCCGGAATCTTTTTAGAAACCAAGATGCCCCATGAATTTCTTCGAATGCTTTGAATTCTCATATGACGTGTTAATTGACTATTTTGCCACTACTAGTATGGTATTGGATGTTGCTTTCGGTTTCTAATTATTCATGTGAAAGCATCGCGCTGCACAATCTCCATAGTTGGCATCGCTGGGATACCACTGCTTCATCGCCACTCACCGGATGCCAACCGTCAGCGGAATCAAAGCGGAAGCCGTTCAAACAGAAACGGGCCCATGTTGTCGGAAAAGAGTTGTCTACGATGGGAAATTGATTCATTTGCAAATTTCCTTCCCCTCTGTCGGCAGCCCGCTCCCGGTCTTCATCTCCGGACATCAGACTCGTTTAAACATTAACGTTCATAAGGAGATAGCAAATTTTGCGATCCTTTGATCGCCCCATCCTGCCTCAGAAGTCGCTAGAGGATGGAGGAGCGTGCTGCAGCAACAGCAGCTATTGATATTTAAACAAGTTCAAACTTTGCTTTTGAATCAGCAAAACAGCTGCTATTTCCTACCAGCAAGAACGTGCCGCTAACTAGCAGTTGTAAGCAAATCTCTATTCGATATCGCCCGGAGAAAATCAGCAAACGATTGCAGAAAAAACTATATATAGGTACTTGGTAGATGCCGTGGTAAGGATGATAAATCGCCGTCTTTTGCGATATTGTAGTCAGCGCAAAATGGGGTGCGTCGAAGGAAAGAGTTGATTGAGTTAGTGATGATGGTTCATTTGGAAAGGCAGGCAAAAATTTGCAATCATATCCGGACCAGCTCGTTACATTGCAAACACATAATCAATCGAACAAACTTTATCATGCTTAATCTTTATGCGTATTCAAGGTGTTTTCCGGATAAGAATTTTTGCCTAATTTACACTATTTAAAATTGAGTAGAAAATTGGTAATGTTCTTTTGGGACTCGATAATTAGATAGCAAATAAAAATGAAATCAGACATGTCAGTTTCAAATGCAGTGAATCTAAAAATTACAAAGCCCGCCAGTCAAGCTTCAGTCGAGTCGAACGTGAAATACAGTCAGTTTGTTTCTTTTATTGAATCACATTAGACCACACATTGCTTCGACAAAGATACATTATTACCAAGCTGGAGCTGACTTTTTCGATTCCAGCTCAAGTCAAAGGGATGTTTTGTGTTGGAATCCTCTGGGTTCCATGAAAGTTTTGGTAATAGTGTCACTCATAACACAATCCAAACCTGAACGGTTGATTTCCAATTGAGAATGTTTGGCAAAAAAAAGCTGAATTATAAATTAACTGTTGATGAACTAGGGCCATAGTTGAATTTTCAGATTAACTACAGCCACCGATTAAGTCGTAAGCAAATGAATCATTCTGGCCAACAATTTTTGTATCCAACATATTATCTTCGATCCAAATTTATTTAGGATAGAGAGCTAGTTCCCGTCGTAGTTGGTACTGCTTGTGCTTTAAATCTAACCTGAACGACAGCCCAACCACTGATTCCAATCAAGTTCTTGGTAACATTTAGTTTAGAGTGTGTACTTGCTATTACAGGCCGGACTCGATTATCCGGAGTGTAGAAAAAATTTCACTCCGGATAATCGAACCATTTTTGTTGTTGTTGCTGAAAATTTAACTTTTGCTCAAATAATCTTTATTTTGGTTATAGAACATCTAATAAAATATCCCGTTGGTCCGTTCATGGATTCTGACTACCGTTAGAGGTCAGCGCCGATCCGAAAATCGTCGGCGGCAATGTTTGTCATAATTTTGGTCGGCGATGGCTTGGCGATTTTTTTTTATTATGCTCGGAAAAATTTAATGAGCTGGAGGAGGAGATTCTTCCAATTTTCTTGAATTTTCAACAGGAATTGCTCTAAAGTTCTCGCGGAAATTTCTTTGAAATTTTCATGGGAAATTGTTTGGGAGTTTGCCTATGCCACCGGACATGCATGCTTCGAATTTAATAGAATTTCCTTGTGAGTTTCACAAAAACTGTTTCCAACGGAATTTCAACTGGAATTTTTTACGGAATTTCTTTGGATTTCTACGTGAAATTCCTTATGTTGTTTATTAGTAATTCTTCGGAAATTCCACGAGAAAATTTTCAAAAGACGAAGGGTCGTTTGGTTGAAAGTTCTTCTTCTTATTGGCATTACATCCCCACACTGGGACAGAGCCGCCTCGCAGCTTAGTGTTCATTGAGCACTTCCACAGTTATTAAACTGCGAGGTTTCTAAGCCAAGTTACCATTTTTGCATTTGTATATCATGAGGCTAACACGATGATACTTTTATGCCCAGAGAAGTCGAGACAATTTCCAACCCGAAAATTGCCTAGACCGGCACCGGGAATCGAACCCAGCCACCCTCAGCATGGTCTTGCTTTGTAGCCGCGCGTCTCACCGCACGGCTAAGGAGGGCCTTGGTTGAAAGTTATTTGACCGATTACCACATGGCCGAATAATACCTTAAGCCTATCCAGCCGAATTCCATTTGTCCGATACGGTTATTGTGTGGAAAATGGTTTGGCGGTACGACCAAACTAACCATTTGGCCGAAAAAGCCGTATGCCCTAATAGGTCGTTTGGTCAAATAGGCCTTGTCATCGAAAATTCCATTTGACCGAAACGGTAGTTTAGCAGGAAGGGCAATTTGGCCAAAAATGTTATTCGGCTGATCGGATTATACGGCGAAAAACGTCGACCCGTTCAGCCAAACGCCATTTTCGAACAAATGAGCTGTCGGAGCAAACGTCTTTTTCGGCAAAATTATCAGTTCGGCCGTATGATCTTCACCCGTACGTCGCAAACCGTTTTCGACCTTATGTCACCTCGTCCGGCCAAGCAGCATACACTATGCCCAAGAAGTCTTGTATGTTTCCCACCCGAAAACATCCTAGACCGGACCGAGAATCGAACTCGCCATCTCCGGATTGGCAATCCTACGCCTTTGCTCGCAAGGCTACTAGAGACCCTAGAGAGACCATATGCTCATTTCGGCCAAATGGCCATTTTCTACCAAACGACCATCTAGGCCTTTTTGGCTAAATGACCTATTCGATTAGACGACTTTTCAGTCAAATGACCTGTTCGGCCAAATGATTGTATGTCAGTTGAGTTTCGGATTAATGACATATTCGGCCAAACAACAAACGGGCCTTCACCATCAAAACATTTGATTTCAACGTGAAATTCTGTGGATTTCAACAGGAAGTCCTTGGAAATTTACGCAGGTGGTTCTTCGAGATTCCTAAAGGAAATTCTTTATAGTTTACCCGGGAAATTTCTGGAATTTGCATTGTTAGTGGCGTCAGTCATCTGAGCGCATTTGCAAGGCATGGAGGGTGAGTTTGATCCCCGCCCTAGTAAGGAGAAAACATTTCGTGGAGCGGAAAACGCTCCACTTGTTCACTAGGTGCTGTATTAATGTGCTGTCCGTTGTCTAATGCTAAGTGTTAAGTATTCAGTCTGTGCGAGCTCTGGGGTCAAAAATGGTGATCCTGTCTTTCTTTCATTTAAATTCTACAAAAAGATCTTCCTAATTTTTAAGGAAATTTACACAGAATTTCAACGGTAGTGTTTTCGAGATTTCGAAGGATATTCTTCAGAATTTTCATTAAAAGCACTTAGATTTTACGAAAAGCTTTTTCGATTTTTGAACGAAAGAATTTTCAAGAAAAATAGCCTTTTCAAGAGAAATCCTCTGGAGTTTCAACGGGATTGCCATAAACTTTCGGCGGCGACGGCGCACACCTCTAGTCACCGTGTGTTCCTCCGGGAAATATGGAGGATCCCAAAAGTGAAAACTTCTAAATTTTATCGTTAGGCACCAAGATTTTTCTGATGCATTTGTTTTTGTATTATGAGTATGCACTTAATGTTGTGGCCATATGCTGCGGCCTTCCAAAAATCCCGGAACATTCGTGAAATAAAACAAAAAATAATGAATTTTATTGCATAGCACCATTTGGCATTCTAACAAAACAACGGAATTTATTTCATTTGATTTATTCAAACTAAGGCTCCGCAGTACATAAAATTCGTCTACATTCAGCTCGGTCAGTATTTGCACGTCACCAACTCTGTAGTCCACGGAGGGACCTTAAATCAAATCACCTTGCTCTTTGCGCACCTCGCCTTCTTGTTCCCTGCGGATCCCTTCTTCTTCTTATTGACATTACATCCCCTCACTGGGACAGAGCCGTATCGCAGCTTAGTGTTCATTAAGCACTTCCACAGTTATTAACTGTGAGGTTTCTAAGCCAGGTTACCATTTTTGCATTCGTATATCATGAAGCTAACACGATGATACTTTTATGCCAAGGGAAGCCTAGACAATTTCCAATCCGAAAATTGCCTAGACCGACACCGGGAATTAACCCAGCCACCCTCTGCATGGTCTTGCTTTGTAGCCGCGCGTCTTACCGCACGGCTAAGGAGGGCCCCTGTCAGGATCCATTTTCACCGGGTTATTGTCCGACATTCTGAGCATGACATTTTGTATGGATCACCTTGGCCGCCGAGTGATTCTTTAAAAAATGAAAATATTTATTTCATAATTAAGGGAAGATCCATTAATTACGTAACGCAAAAAATGGCCATTTTCGACCCCCCTCCCTATGTCACACTTTTTGTATGAGGTATCTTAACAATTTGTTTAGATTGTCATACTTCAGGGAACCCCCCTGCTTCTCTAAGCGTTACGTAATCAATGGATGTTCCCTAAACACAGGGATTTTTTGTTTTTACTATGAGCACACCAGTTCCATTGTTTGAATCTATACATGGACCACCGTTATCGAAATAACCATTTTTCATATAAACATTGAGGCTGTTCACAAATTACGAAACGCTGGAAGGAGAGGCAGCCGGTCAGACCGTGCGTTACGATTTTTGCATGAATTAAACCTTCCATACAAAAAGCGATACGAGGGGGAGGATGGAGGTTCAAAAACGTCAAATTTAGCGTTACGTAATTTGTGAACGAACCCATTCCGGATATTCCGGAGGACCATTTGGTAGCATGAGTCACAATGTCAATGTTGTTCTCAGAATGTACATACGAATGCCTATTAAATATCGGTGCTTTGAATTGAAATTCATAAATTGGACATTTTTATGAATGTTCTTGATTTTCGTTCCCTTAGGGTTCTTCCACAACATTCGTAACCCTGAATTTGATAATTTTGATACCTCACTCTCCCTCTCGCAGCCGTTTTTTATGGAGATTAAACTTTTTTGTACGAACGTAACGCTTGGTCGGACTTCTTCCCTCCCCCTAAAGCGTTACGTAATTTGTGAACAATCCCTTAGGAAAGCGAGAAAAGCACTATCATTACTAGGTGTCTTGCACAAATTGGATACGTTACGGATACACACTTATAATACATATTTCTATTTTTGTAATATGGGTAAAAATATTACTCCGGCACGGCAAATGCTGGGTAAAGCGTACCATTGGTACTTCGCGTACCTGAAGGAATAAAATAGACCCCATCTCGCGGTCCTTAGCCTCTTACCCAGCAACTCCTATCCCTACCTCTCCGCGGTGCTGGCCGGGATACGAGCAACCTTAGGGAAGATCGGGTAACCAACCGCGGTGGGAACTATGGTCGTATGCTGACAGGGAAGGGGGGGGGTTTGCTCCTCTCCGGAGGTGCAAATCTTATTGAGCGTCTGTTCTCCATGTCAGAATTGGCTCACAACAGCGTCTGTTCTCCATGTTAGGGGCGGCTGATCATCGTCCGAGTGCCAGCGAGGGACTCTAAGTGAAACTGTGCACCATGGTCCACCGGAAATAAGGAGGAATGGTCCTCCGGAAATTTAGGGGTTTGGTGTCAGGCCCTGCAAGCCAGCCTTTAAAAATCTTAAGCAACGAACAATCAACAAGAGAGTACGGACCGGAACCATCGGCGAAGACCACTGCGACGAAAAGGGACTAGCGATTGGAAACTCGGTTCGTGGAACTGCAAATCTCTCAACTTCATCGGGAGCACACGCATACTCGCCGATGTGCTCAAGGACCGTGGATTCGGCATCGTAGCGCTGCAGGAGGTTTGTTGGAAGGGATCAATGGTGCGAATGTTTAGAGGTAATCATACCATCTTTCAGAGCTGTGGCAACACACACGAGCTGGGAACAGCTTTCATAGTGATGGGCGATATGCAAAGGCGCGTGATCGGGTGGTGGCCGATCAATGAAAGAATGTGCAAGTTGAGGATCAAAGGCCGGTTCTTCAACTTCAGCATAATCAACGTCCATAGCCCACATTCCGGAAGCACTGATGATGATAAGGACGCATTCTACGCGCAGCTGGAACGTGAGTACGACAGCTGCCCAAGCCACGACGTCAAAATCATCATAGGAGATTTGAACGCTCAGGTTGGCCAAGAGGAGGAGTTTAGACCGACTATTGGAAAGTTCAGCGCTCACCGGCTGACGAACGAAAACGGCCTACGACTAATTGATTTCGCCGCCTCCAAGAATATGGCCATTCGCAGCACCTACTTCCAACACAGCCTCCCGTATCGGTACACCTGGAGATCACCACTGCAGACTGAATCACAAATCGACCACGTTCTGATTGATGGACGGCACTTCTCCGACATTATCGACGTCAGGACATATCGTGGCGCTAACATCGACTCTGACCACTATCTGGTGATGGTTAAACTGCGCCCAAAACTATCCGTCATCAACAATGTTCGGTACCGACGACCGCCGCGGTACGACCTAGAGCGACTGAAGCAACCTGATGTCGCCACTGCATACGCGCAGCATCTCGAGGCAGCGTTGCCGGAAGAGGGTGAGCTCGATGGGGCCCTCTTGACGACTGCTGGAATACAGTCAAAGCAGCCATTAACGACGCAGCGGAGAACAACGTCGGGTATAGGGGTCGAAGTCGACGGAACGATTGGTTCGACGAAGAGTGCAGACAGATTCTGGAGGAGAAGGACGCAGCGCGGGCGGTCGCGCTGCAGCAAGGTACCCGGCAGAACGTGGAACGTTATAGACGGAAGCGGAGACAACAGACCCGCCTTTTCCAGGAGAAGAAACGCCGCCTGGAAGAAGCGGAGTGCGAGGAGATGGAACAGCTGTGCCGTTCTCAAGATACACGCAAGTTCTATCAGAAGCTCAACGCATCCCGCAAAGGCTTCGTGCCGCGAGCCGAAATGTGCCGGGATAAGGATGGGAGCATCTTGACGGACGAACGTGTGGTGATCGAAAGGTGGAAGCAGCACTACGAGGAACATCTGAATGGCGCTGAGAGTACAGGCAGTGAAAGTCAAGGCAGCGGAGGAGATGACTACGTCAGTTCAGCGGACGATGGAAGCCAACCAGCCCCACCTTGAGGGAAGTTAAGGATGCCATTCAACAGCTAAAGACCAATAAAGCAGCTGGTAAGGATGGTATCGGAGCTGAGCTCATCAAGATCGGCCCGGAAAAAGCTGGCCACTTGCCTGCACAAACTGATAGTCAGAATCTGGGAAACCGAACAGCTACCGGAGGAGTGGAAGGAAGGGGTTATATGCCCCATCTACAAGAAAGGCGACAAACTGGAGTGTGAGAACTTTCGAGCGATCACCATCCTTAATGCCGCCTACAAAGTGATATCCCAGATCATCTTCCGTCGTCTGTCACCATTAGTGAACGAGTTCGTGGGAAGTTATCAAGCCGGCTTCGTTGACGGCCGCTCGACAACGGACCAGATCTTTACTGTACGGCAAATCCTTCAAAAATGCCGTGAATACCAGGTCCCAACGCACCATCTGTTCGTTGATTTCAAGGCGGCATACGACAGTATAGACCGCGTAGAGCTATGGAAAATTATGGACGAGAACAGCTCCCCTGGGAAGCTTGTCAGACTGATCAAAGCAACGGTGGATGGTGTGCAAAACTGTGTGAAGATTTCGGGCGAACACTCCAGTACGTTCGAATCGCGACGGGACTAAGACAAGGTGACGGACTTTCGTATCTGTTGTTCAACATTGCGCTAGAAGGTGTCATGCGGAGAGCCGGGTGTAACAGCCGGGTACGATTTTCAACAGATCCAGTCAATTTATTTGCTTCGCGGATGACATGGACATTGTCGGCCGAACATTTGCAAAGGTGGCAGAACTGTACACCCGCCTGAAACGTGAAGCAACAAAAGTTGGACTGGTGGTGAATGCGTCAAAGACAAAGTACATGCTTGTGGGCGGAACCGAGCGCGACAGGGCCCGCCTGGGAAGCAGTGTTACGATAGACGGGGATACCTTCGAGGTGGTCGAGGAATTCGTCTACCTCGGATCCTTGCTAACGGCTGACAACAACGTTAGTCGTGAAATACGAAGGCGCATCATCTGTGGAAGTCGGGCCTACTACGGGCTCCAGAAGAAACTGCGGTCGAAAAGATTCGCCACCGCACCAAATGTGTCATGTACAAGACGTTAATAAGACCGGTAGTCCTCTACGGACATGAAACATGGACAATGCTCGAGGAGGACTTGCAAGCACTCAGGTATTCGAGAGACGGGTGCTTAGGACCATCTTTGGCGGTGTGCAAGAAGACGGTGTGTGGCGGCGAAGAATGAACCATGAGCTCGCCCAACTCTACGGCGAACCCAGTATCCAGAAGGTAGCTAAAGCCGGAAGGGTACGATGGGCAAGACATGTTGCAAGAATGCTGGACAGCAACCCTGCAAAGATGGTGTTCGCTTCCGATCCGGCAGGTACGAGACGGCGCGGAGCGCAGCGAGCGAGATGGGCAGACCAGGTGCAGAACGACTTGGCGAGCGTGGGGCGTATCCGAGGATGCAGAGATGCGGCCTCGAACCGTGTATTGTGGCGTCAAATTGTTGATTCAGTGTTATCTGTTTAGATGTTAACTAAATAAATGAATGAATTACTCCGGATAATCGAGCCTCCGGTTAATCGAGCCTCCGGATAATCGAGTCCGGCCTGTACGTACTTTAGGCACAATAAAAAATTATGGTTTATTAAGTATTGGCCAAAATTGATCAAAAAATTCCTTCCATATTCTTAAATTTGTCTTTTTATGCGGTATATATGCACCGTGTTGAATGAAAACGGTTGACCGGCTTGTTTTGAACATGTAATGTATCAGAACGTATGCTTTTTCAAAAACCACCTGACGGAAAAGGGAGTGAACAAAAAGGAAAGGAATGTGGATGGGAGAAAAGGGTTTTGGGGAGAGAAAAAAAAGACGGCATACAACGCATAAGCGGACAAGAGCTTATAGCTCCTTTCCACAACGGGTTTTGAACAACAGAATACTTTAATAAAAAAATTAAAAAAAAAATACTCTGAAGCTTCAGGTTTCTGAAGTAAATTTCACTAATATTTGGAAACGCAATTGCGCATAAACTGGGCAGTTACATATTAGATGATAAGAAGGTCCATAATCGGATTCACAACTATCACAAACAGATGATTCAACGTGTTGAATATGTGCCATGTGATAGTTCAGTCGGCAGTGACCCGTTAGGGCCACTTGGATATTGGAATGGTCCACCGGAAATAAGGAGGAATGGTCCTCCGGAAATTTAGGGGGTTTGGTGTCAGGCCCTGCAAGCCAGCCTTTAAAAAATCATAAGCAACGAACAATCAACAAGAGAGTACGGACCGGAACCATCGGCGAAGACCACTGCGACGAAAAGGGACTAGCGATTGGAAACTCGGTTCGTGGAACTGCAAATCTCTCGACTTCATCGGGAGCACACGCATACTCGCCGATGTGCTCAAGGACCGTGGATTCGGCATCGTAGCGCTGCAGGAGGTTTGTTGGAAGGGATCAATGGTGCGAATGTTTAGAGGTAATCATACCATCTACCAGAGCTGCGGCAACACACACGAGCTGGGAACAGCTTTCATAGTGATGGGCGATATGCAAACGCGCGTGATCGGGTGGTGGCCGATCAATGAAAGAATGTGCAGGTTGAGGATCAAAGGCCGGTTCTTCAACTTCAGCATAATCAACGTCCATAGCCCGCACTCCGGAAGCACTGATGATGACAAGGACGCATTCTACGTGCAGCTGGAACGTGAGTACGACAGCTGCCCAAGCCACGACGTCAAAATCATCATAGGAGATTTGAACGCTCAGGTTGGCCAAGAGGAGGAGTTTAGACCGACTATTGGAAAGTTCAGCGCATACCGGCTGACGAACGAAAACGGCCTACGACTAATTGATTTCGCCGCCTCCAAGAATGTGGCCATTCGCAGCACCTACTTCCAACACAGCCTCCCGTATCGGTACACCTCGATATCACCACTGCAGACAGAATCACAAATCGACCACGTTCTGATTGATGGACGACACTTCTCCGACATTATCGACGTCAGGACATATCGTGGCGCTAACATCGACTCTGACCACTATCTGGTGATGATTAAACTGCGCCCAAAACTATCCGTCATCAACAATGTTCGGTACCGACGACCGCCGCGGTACGACCTAGAGCGACTGAAGCAACCTGATGTCGCCACTGCATACGCGCAGCATCTCGAGGCAGCGTTGCCGGAAGAGGGTGAGCTCGATGGGGCCCCTCTTGACGACTGCTGGAATACAGTCAAAGCAGCCATTAACGACGCAGCGGAGAACAACGTCGGGTATAGGGGTCGAAGTCGACGGAACGATTGGTTCGACGAAGAGTGCAGACAGATTCTGGAGGAGAAGGACGCAGCGCGGGCGGTCGCGCTGCAGCAAGGTACCCGGCAGAACGTGGAACGTTATAGACGGAAGCGGAGACAGCAGACCCGCCTTTTTCAGGAGAAGAAACGCCGCCTGGAAGAAGCGGAGTGCGAGGAGATTGAGCAGCTGTGCCGTTCTCAAGAAACACGCAAGTTCTATCAGAAGCTCAACGCATCCCGCAAAGGCTTCGTGCCGCGAGCCGAAATGTTCCGGGATAAGGATGGGAGCGTCTTGACGGACGAATGTGTGGTGATCGAAAGGTGGAAGCAGCACTACGAGGAACATCTGAATGGCGCTGAGAGTACAGGCAGTGAAAGTCAAGGCAGCGGAGGAGATGAATACGTCAGTTCAGCGGATGATGGAAGCCAACCAGCCCCCACCTTGAGAGAAGTTAAGGATGCCATTCAACAGCTAAGGACCAATAAAGCAGTTGGTAAGGATGGTATCGGAGCTGAGCTCATCAAGATCGGCCCGGAAAAGCTGGCCACTTGCCTGCACAAACTGATAGTCAGAATCTGGGAAACCGAACAGCTACCGGAGGAGTGGAAGGAAGGGGTTATATGCCCCATCTACAAGAAAGGCGACAAACTGGAGTGTGAGAACTTTCGAGCGATCACCATCCTTAATGCCGCCTACAAAGTGATATCCCAGATCATCTTCCGTCGTCTGTCACCATTAGTGAACGAGTTCGTGGGAAGTTATCAAGCCGGCTTCGTTGACGGCCGCTCGACAACGGACCAGATCTTTACTGTACGGCAAATCCTTCAAAAATGCCGTGAATACCAGGTCCCAACGCACCATCTGTTCGTTGATTTCAAGGCGGCATACGACAGTATAGACCGCGTAGAGCTATGGAAAATTATGGACGAGAACAGCTTCCCTGGGAAGCTTACCAGACTGATCAAAGCAACGGTGGATGGTGTGCAAAACTGTGTGAAGATTTCGGGCGAACACTCCAGTTCGTTCGAATCGCACCGGGGACTAAGACAAGGTGATGGACTTTCGTGCCTGTTGTTCAACATTGCGCTAGAAGGTGTCATGCGGAGAGCCGAGTGTAACAGCCGGGGTACGATTTTCAACAGATCCAGTCAATTTATTTGCTTCGCGGATGACATGGACATTGTCGGCCGAACATTTGCAAAGGTGGCAGAACTGTACACCAGCCTGAAACGTGAAGCAACAAAAGTTGGACTGGTGGGGAATGCGTCAAAGACAAAGTACATGCTTGTGGGCGGAACCGAGCGCGACAGGGCCCGCCTGGGAAGCAGTGTTACGATAGACGGGGATACCTTCGAGGTGGTCGAGGAATTCATCTACCTCGGATCCTTGCTAACGGCTGACAACAACGTTAGTCGTGAAATACGAAGGCGCATCATCTGTGGAAGTCGGGCCTACTACGGGCTCCAGAAGAAACTGCGGTCGAAAAAGATTCGCCACCGCACCAAATGTGTCATGTACAAGACGTTAATAAGACCGGTTGTTCTCTACGGACATGAAACATGGAAAATGCTCGAGGAGGACTTGCAAGCACTCGGAGTATTCGAGAGACGGGTGCTTAGGACCATCTTTGGCGGTGTGCAAGAAGACGGTGTGTGGCGGCGAAGAATGAACCATGAGCTCTCAACCATGAGAACCCAACTCTACGGTGAACCCAGTATCCAGAAGGAAGCTAAAGCCGGAAGGGTACGATGGGCAAGACATGTTGCAAGAATGCCGGACAGCAACCCTGCAAAGATGGTGTTCGCTTCCGATCCGTCAGGTACGAGCGCAGAGAGCGAGATTGGCAGACCAGGTGCAAAACGACTTGGCGAGCGTGGTGCGTATCCGAGGATGGAGAGATGCGGCCTCGAACCGTGCATTGTGGCGTCAAATTGTTGATTCAGTGTTATCTGTTTAGATGTTAACCAAATAAATGAAATGAATGAATCATCAGCTAATTTGTTTCCAGCTTTGGAAGAATGGGCAGAGGTGTAAAGTATTAACTGAATTCAGTTCCTCAATTTAAGTTCGCCATGCGATTACTAACTTCAACCGTGAGTTGGCCAAAGCGAGAGTTTTAATAGCTGCTTGGCTATCTGAACAGAAGTATACTACTTCACCCCGTGTTGCTGCAGTGCAGTTTGCCCTCCATACATAATGGCAAATATTTCCGCTTGAAAGACAGTGCAATGTCTACTCAGTGAGTGGGACTGTTCCAATCTCAGCTTACGCGAATAGACGCCTGCACCTGCTCTACATTCGAGGAGGGAGCCGTCAGTGTAACTAATAATGCTGTCCGATATACTTCTCTCCAAATAGCCAGATGTCCACTCATCCCGCGAGGGAAATTGTGTTGAAAATGCCTTATATGGAAAACTACTTAAGTGACTGAACTGTCCTCACCTCACCCGAGAGTGCTTGATAGATCGTGATGAAGTGCGCGTCGGTTTGTGAGATTTTTTCTTCGTTGCGGGATAATCCACGGAATAAATATAAGTTGATAAATCGTAAAGAGTGCAAGTGTGTTCGTATTTTGTGTTGGACGCAGTACGGTCGCGCGGTTATCAAAATATCTGATTCTGCTGTGTGGGCGAGTAAACTGGAAAGTGAAACAATCAGTTCAGTGCAGATTTGTTCGTGTTTTGTATTGGACGTAGAACGATCGGAGATCGCGTCCAGACGTGTTTTCTTCAGTAAGCAGAACGATCGGCCGGTCATCGAAATTTTGTTCTGCTTTGTGCGGTAAGCAGAACGATCGGCCGGTAACCGAAATTTTGTTCTGCTTCGTGCGTGTGTGTAAATTAATTAAAAAGTAAAAGTTTAAATCGCGTCTAGACATGTTTTCTTCAGTAAGCAGAACGATCGGTTGGTCATCATAGTTTTATTCTGCTTTGTGCGGTAAGCAGAACGATCAGCCGATCACCGAAATTTTGTTCTGCTTTGTGCGGCCTTAAAAAAAATGAGTATTGTTATTATCGATCAAACTACACGCTATACACGGCATACCGTTTACCAAAACGAACCCTGCCACACTACCTACCCCATATATCCAACATCCCAGTGATCTCTCGTGGAAGTGCAGATGACTCGTCGGCTTCTATCAAAGCGAGTATCACGTCAACAATTTCCTACCTATTCCCTAATTGACCTGCATTCGGACACGGCCGGCGCTGATATTTCTTATTTTTTTGGTCACCAGTTTTTACACATTGAAGATGATGTTAATCCCAAACTTCATCTGTTGATTCTCTGTGTAACTACAGCTGACCTGGCAATAACGGAGTAGCAACCGTGGGCGGTCAATCATGCTCATGCTCATGCTCATGAACTGTCCTCACCTCACCCTTTTGCCACCACATAAGACAACCATGAGCGAAAATTGGTACTACAACTGTTGTATAAATCCATTTGATATTTTTGTCAGCATTTGCCAAAAGCCATACACACCTTTTTGATTCTAAACTCAATGTTCGGAGTGCAGGAAAGCTTTGAATCAAGAGTTACACCCACCTACTTTGTTAATATTAGTATGCGATTTCATTCACGAATGTCACCTTCTGATTTTTTTTTTCAACGAATGTCACTTCTGAAGACTTTTGGGGCTTTTCAAGGCGCAGTTTTTGCTATAAGAACATCGTTTGTATCTTTTCCGGTGTCGAGTTATATTAATTTATTTGAAAAAATATGATATTAGTGAAATTGATAATACTTGAGATACAAAAATAACATATCTCCAATTTTTTACATAATAAAGAATATGAGTTGCTCTTTCAAATGCCGTGTAAACATATTTCTTTGGTTTGCCCTAATCGGAGACATCAACTTTTGAAAAAAAAATTTACTTTATAAATACGCATTGGAACTCACTTTTTCAATTAAATTACTTTAATTTATTACACGTTAAAAAAGGTAAAACAATTTTTTTTTGTATTTTTTTATTTGTTCTTGGTTCAAAGTAAAGATGTCCATTTGGTTCAATATTGAGCACAAAACATTATGTTACTATAGCAAACCAATGACGATTGTCAGTATGACAGCATCTGTTATCTGTCGAAAGATACGTTGGGGTGTCCATAACCGAACGATGCCCACAATCGAATCTCTTCCCATTTGTATACTTCTTAAACATAGTACCCTTTTTAATGCTTTGGCCCCAGTAAGACGGTTATGTTTGTATGTTCATCCTTGAATCTTGCTGTGCACTGCAAAGTCCAACACTTAATTAAACAGACGGTAGGTAATGGAGCCCATAATTTATATCAGAACACTTAACATTTAATTGCAACAAAATGAAATAAAAACATGCTATAACTATACTCCTATAGCATTGACCACTGCGATTATTTATCTTTCGCTCTATTCACTGCATTATGTTAACTTTTAGGCGATGAGTCAAATAGTGGATTACGGAAAAAGTGCACCTCTTGAGCAATCCTTCGAGTTCAACGATGCTTACAATCGAGGAAAAAGTTTGTGCTTCCAATGCGTTTCTAATGGTAAATGGTTAGCTTATCAATTATAATATGGAAAATCAATTTGGGGGAAAAACTTATCATATTCCGAGAAAACGATTTTTATGGTGTCGCATTTTTGTGCAAATTAAAACTAAAGAGTACAAATGCGCCAGCCTGAAATGTTGAAGAATCAGTATTGAAACCTACCAGTCTGGTTTTCGATGAAGTTTTTAAAACAATAAGTGTAGCCTCAATATTGTCGATCCGGTAGAAAGTTAGTAAGGCTTTTATACCGAAGATATATTTCTCTAGAGATACAGAAAACGTTCGGAAGTGGTGCGCTGAATACGCATAAAGATGCGCTAAACAACGCATCATCTAGTTTGACAGAAAAAAAATTGAAGGAAAATTTGGTCCCTACATCCGAATTCTAATTTAGATCTACGCCGATAATATTAAGACAGAAAGACAAGGGCCCACACAGGGTAAGCCCTACAGCTTCCAGTTTTTTACTGCCTCCTCTGGATTTTTCCCGGCGAACTCCAACATCAATTCAGCTGACCACTCAGTCCGAATAGCGTCCAAACCTTACCTCTCGCAAAACTGCTTTCGATGGTAGCGCCCCTACACAGCAAAAAATATATTAATTTGCAGCGACGGAATTCCCTAAAACGTACCTAATAATTCGATGTAATTAATGATTAACCGTACTTTCACATCACATCAACGCATTATTACATCGATCGCCATGAGATTCAGTCGATAAAAATCATGATCAAGCTACACGAACAAAACTTAAAATTCATCATCTTCTCCTATGATAATACATTCAAAATGCTGTACGTGCACAATAAAATATAATATTACCGAAATTGACGTAATATTGCCTCAAAAAATATGGGACGAGCGCGTCACAGTAACAGCGGCTTCTGACAGTCAGCCATGTTTTCATTTTCTACTTCCATAAAAGGACACGGTGGTGGAGCATTTTTTGTTATTTTAATAATGAATTGCTCATCCTAGTTGCTGTTAGGATCCTATAACACGGGGATTATTAAAGTACACATCGATCAATTTTCATCGGAGAGAAAAACGGCTCTGCAGGTAAGTTATTCACAAATTTTATTCTCAGCAGCGGAAGGGTAAAATATGGTCTCCAGAGCGCTGATCGAAAATTTGTTCTTCATTTGATTTTTCGAGTTTCAGGTAGAATAACCAGGACTCGCTTCAATGGCCCATCAAAAATCTGTCATCGATAGGAAACAAAACATGTATTTTCGCAGGTATGTAACTAAATCGTTTTATTATCCGCCCAGCCAGATTAAATGGTAAACATATTGTTCCTGGAATACTTGCAAAATCGAAAGCCCCTGCCTACCAACAAGGCAAAGGATCACCGGATATAAAAACTTACTTTTCGCGGTGTTGCGAAGATCACTCAGGAATGCTGAAATGAAAAAAATGAGCGGAAAACGGAGACTCCGTCCGGTGTATACGGATGATTCGCCTTGAAGGTTTGGATAAAAGGTGAAGAAAGCAAATGACTCAGAAATATTGATTAAAATTATATTTTAAGAGTGGATATTGGAAATGAAACATTTCAAGTTAAAACATGAAATTTAAAATTTTTGTTTAAAAATTTAAAACCTAAAATTTCAAATTTCTTTAAATTTTGAATTTCAAATGTTCTATTTTTAATTTTAACTTACAATTTTAAATTTAAATTTGAAATTTTAAATTTTATTTTGAATTCAAAATCTTAAATCAAACCTTAATTTTAAAATTTGAACTTTAAATTTAAATTTATCAGTCCTACATTAAGATTATTAAGTATTTTTGTCTTTTCGAATTTTCGAGGCGCCAAACTCTTAGTAGGGTAAATCACTACTTGGGCCTATGGTCCCAATTCCCGGCTCACTGCACAGAAAACTAATGATTTATACTGTTTGGGAGCCGTAGGTTTATGATTGATAATTTAAAAAAGTCTCCTATTTATTTCGCACAATACTCAATATTCTTCAACCATTTATTTTACTCCTAATCGATCCAATCTAAATAGAAAATAAAATGTTGATATCAAACTTTCGCTCCTCGTTGCAACACCACTGAGCCGGAGTGAATCTTTTCACTTTTACAAAACGGTATGATCAAATAAACACCTACCTGAAAATCGTCACAGTGTTCGATCAAAAATTCACCTCGGCCTAAGAACTTCTAGCCGTACCATGCTGCCAAAAGGCCTGGAGTTTTATTTTAGTATGAAGATAATCCTTCATCGTTAATAGGAAACTGTCTAATACGTTGACGCTTCCATTTTATTTATCTCGATTTAAAAAAATTTTTTGATGAATGAATATATCTTCTCAAACAAATATAAATTATTATGAATAATACCATCTGGCATCACGTTGTCGTGGAACGTGCATATTTTTGTTTACGTCGCATTTTCTACCGTCCCGAAAGAGAGAATGAGAGTAGGATGTTGAGAGATTGAGTAAAATATTGCGCATGCCGAAGAGACTTGAGGTATGCCGGAAAAGCTATCGCTGTGACTGAAATGAGTGCTGCACCACGTTAATTTAAATCAAATAAAAGCTTTTTCAAACGGCGTTTAGCAAGTATAGCTAATTTTTAGGCATAGATGAACCCCATTGCAGTATTACACGGCCCACAAAATTCAGGAAAAGTTGTTCCTTGTCATACATTTCAATTAAATAATGCAGCCGTACGCATGTTAGGCCGGGAATGGGGCATGAAGTTCCTTTTAAAATTACTCCAAAATCCCTGAACGAGTTTCTTCGGTAATTCCTCCGAACATCCTACAGGAGTTCCTCCTGAAATTCATCTAAGAATTCCTTCGAAGATGTCCCCGGATAAACCTGCTAAAGTTCCTTAGGAAATTCTTCTCAAAACTCCTGTGCAAATTCGTTCAGGAATTTCTTCAGATAATCACCCAGGAGTCACAAAACACCTTCAAAATTCCTTCACATATTTCTCTAAAATTTTTAAAGGTTCTAAATTCTAAAAATTCTAATTGCTTCAAGAGTTCCTCTGAAAATTCCTCCAGAAGATCCTCCGGAAACTCCTTAGGGAAGCATCAACAGAAATTCCTTCAGGAAATTCTTCGGATATTCATCTAAGAATTCCTTCGGAGTTTCTTCAATAGTTCCTACGAAAAGTCCGAAAGGAGTTACTCCAACAATTGCTCTCAAAATTCCTTCAGAAGATCATCCGAAAAATCCTTTGGGGTTTTCTCTGGAAATTTCTCCTGGAATTCCGCCGATAACTCCTTCGAAGATTCTTCCGGATTTATCCAAAAAATCTTCCAAGATTTCCTCCAGAAATTTCTCCGGACATTCCTTCAGAAATCCTTACAGGAGTTCCTTTGAAAATCCCTAAAGTGGTGTAAGTAAATGGAATTGTACGTACTTTTCTTACCAGGAGTTTATTCGGCAAATCCTTCACGAGTTTCCCTGAAAATTCTTCCAGGAGCTCCATTGAAAATTTCTCTAGAGGTACATCTGAAAAAAAAATTTGAGGATATTTTGGGAGAAATTACGAAAGAAAGAACTTCTGGAGAGAGTCCTAAAGGCTTTTCTTCAGGAAATTTGGGACAAATTACCAATCAGAGGGAGGGTAGAGAGAGTGGAGGTCCACTGGAGGAATTTTCAAAGAAACTCCTGGGGGAACTTTCGGAGAAATTACTTAAGGAACTCCTGAAGGACTTTTTGGAGGAACCGAAGAACTACCGAAGGATTCCTTTCGGATTTTTTAAGAGTAAATCATAGAAGAGCTCTCATTGAAATTTACGACAATAACTTCGAAGCAGTTTTTGTAGTAACTTCTAGAAGAACTCTTGAAATAATTTCTGAAGAATCTCCTGGCGGAATTTCAACGGAATTTCATGCAGGAGTTCCTGCGAAAATTCATCCAGGAATTCTTCAGGAATTTCCCAAATAGTTCCTTCAGAAAGACCGAAAGAAATTCTTCCAAAATTACTCTCGAAATTCCTTCAGAAGATCCTCCGAAAAATCCTTTAGGATTTTTTCTGGAAATGGCTCCAGGAATTCCTCCGGAAATTTCTCCGATATCTCCTTCGAAGATTCTTTCGGGAATTTCTTCAAGAGTTTATCAAAACGTCTTACAAGATTTCCTCCAGAAATTCTCCCAGGAGTTCCTTTGGAAATCAATACGGAAGTACCTCCAAGAGTTACTCCGAAAATTAATCAAAATAATTTTCTTACCCTCCAGGGGTTTCTCCGGCAATTCTTCCACGAGTTCCCCTGAAAATTGTACCAGGAGCTCCTCCGGGAATTTCTCCAGGAGTTCCTCCGAAAAAATTTTGAGGCTTTTTTTTGAAAAAAATTCCGAAGGAACTCCTGGACGATTTTCCGAAAGAATTTCCGGAGAAAGTCCTGAAGGCATTTCTTCAGGAGTTTTGAGACAAATTTCCGGAGGTACTTCTGGAGGTTTCACTTGAGGAATTTTCGAAGGAACTCCTGGAACTTCCAGAAATTCCTTGAAGAGATTCTCCAGAAATTTTTCTAGCAGTTTCTACAAAATTTTCCTTAAGAGTTCCTTGAGAAATTCATCCATGAATTCTTTAGGAATTTCGCTCAAGAGTTCCTTCGAAAGGTCCACCAGGAGTTCCACCACATGTTCCTCTCGAAATTCCTTCCGGAGATACTACGAGAATGCCTTAGAAAATTCTTCCGTAAATTACTTCAATAATACCTCCAGGGGTACCCCAAAAAATCACCCAAGAAGTTCTCCAGAAGAGTCCTCAAAGAGTTCTTCCGAGAATTCTTTCAGTGATCATTCGGAAAATCCTCCAGGAAATCTCTCGATTTTTTTTAAAGCTGTTCTGGGTGAAAATTCCGGTGAAACTCTTGGAGAACTCGAAAGAACCCGAAAGAACTCGAATTTTCGAAAGAACTACCTGTATTTACGCAAGAATTTTGGGAGGAATTTCTGGAGGAACTCCTGGAGGTTTTTTCGAAGGAACTTGTTGAATTTTCAAAGGAAACACTGGAAGTTTTACCGAAGGATTCCTTTCAAAAAGTTCGTTGGTATTTCTGGATAATTTTTGAATGGTTTTCCTGAAGTAAATCATGACGAAAATTTCGGAAGAATTTGTGTAGCTACTCCTGTAGGAATTTATGAAGACATTTTTGAAGAAAATCCTGGAGGAATTTACGGAAGTATTTTCAAGCAGTTTTTGTAGTATTTTTTGGAAGAACTGCTGGAGCGATTTCTGGAAGAACTGCAATGGACTTTCCGTAGGAACTCTCGAGGATTTTCCGAAACTCCTGGAGAATTATGTCGGAACTATTTCCAGCCTTCCCAGAGAACCTCTGGCTCTGCCCCTCTGCTCTTGAATTGCCGGAAATAGTTTCCAACGGAGTTTGTGGAGGAATGAAAATTGCTCCTGGAGGAATTTTGGGAGAAATTTCTAGAAGATCTCTAGCAGACTTTCCGTAGGAACCCTTAGAGAAATTTCAGGAAGAATTTCTAAATAAATATCCGAAGGAGTTGGAGGAATTTCGAAGGAACTCCTGAAAGAATTACCGCAGAAGCCTTTGAAGTAATTTTCGAGCAGTTTTCAAAGAATTTCCGGAAAAAACTATTTTGGAGGAATTCCTGAAGAAATTTAAAGAAAAACTCCTGGAGAAGTTCCTGTAAGTATTTGCGAAAGTATTTTCGAATAAAATTTGGAATAATTTACGGAGAAATTTCAAGGGCGGGGTTCCGAGAGGAGCTCTGACAGACTTTTCGGTGAAATCTTTGGATGAATTTAGGAAGGTTTTTGGAGGAATTTTTGTAGGAGCTCCTTGAGGAATTCCCGAAAAAAAACTCCTGTAGGAATTTCGAGAGAAATATCACTCCTGGTTGGCTACTCACAGATACTCATGAAGGAATTTCTTAGGGAATACGTGGATGAATTTGGAAATCTTAAAATTTGCGGAAGAACTTCTGATGGTATTTACGGAGAAACTCCTAGAGCTGTTTATGTAGTAATTTTCGGAAGAACTCACGGAGGAACCTTTGAAAAAACTCTTGGCAGACTTTCCGTCGAATTTCCGGAGAAATTCCTGGATCAATATCTGAAGAAACTCCTGAGAAAATATCCGTAAGATTTCCTCGATGAATTTCCGGATGAAATACTTGCTGAATTTCCGTTGGGGCTCCTTGGGAAATATCCGGAGGATATATTGACGAATTCTCCGGCGCATTTTTCGAAGGAACTTCTGAGAGTTTCCCGAAGAACTCATGCAATAATCCCCGGAAGAACTCCTGGATGAATTTCGGGATAAATGTCTGGACTTTTAGTCGGACTTTCGGCAGAAGGAGGAATTTGAATTCCAGGGGAAACTTTCGGAGGAATTTGAATTCCAGGGGAAACTTTCGGAGGAATTGCTGGATGTACACCAAATGATATCCTGCAGGAACTTTTAAGGGATTCCTGAAGTTATTTTCAGAGGAACTCCTTGAGAAATTTCCGGAAAACTATGGAGGAGTTTCCGAAAGAAATTTACGGAGGAATTTCCGATGGTGTTTTTGGAGGAACTCTTCAAGGAATTTCCAAAAGAATTCTTCGTTAAGTAGAATATATATCAAATATTAACAAAAATATGTTTTATGTATAAAATAAATTCATGCCGAACCTCGTTGTCTCCGCCTATTGGAAATTATCTATTACGCCGTTACCGACAATATTTTTAACGGCGAACAAATCACCATAAAATTTAAAAAAA
The DNA here is from genome assembly GCF_024139115.2 of Armigeres subalbatus. Taxonomy (NCBI): domain Eukaryota; kingdom Metazoa; phylum Arthropoda; class Insecta; order Diptera; family Culicidae; genus Armigeres; species Armigeres subalbatus. The sequence continues at coordinate 193,184,753 of NC_085139.1, forward strand.
ACAAATCACCATAAAATTTTGAAAAAACCTTGAAATATGTACTTATTTTTAAGCCTGAAAAACTGAAAAACTACGAATAAAAGATCTTGAAAATCCGATAACCACAAAAAAACGAAGAATTGCCACAGTTTTCATAGGTTCATTAATTACAATCATTCCTTATTTTAAAATACTATTATTTGAAACGGAGATCAATAATTTGTTATAATATTATATACCAATAAGCAAATGTATGAGAATAAACAATTTATGATTTTTTTTTATTGAAAATGTATTTTTGAATTATAAAAGAAAATTCCCGAACACCCCTAACCCAGCTGCCGAAAGCTATATTTCTGCTGGCTAGTTATTACGTCATTTTATTCATTACGTCGTGCATATTACGTCTTACATCATATCATTTTGGCGACAAAATGTAAATTACGTCACTTTTTGTACCACAAAACAAATGTAATATTACATGTGATTTACGACGGCGATGATGTGCATCTAATCCGATGTGATATTACAATTTTTTTTTTGCTATGTACAGACACATCTGGGGGACACAATTCTATCGTTCAACCTGGTTTTATTCCTTCTCATACCCGACCCCCATGTGCCCACAAACTCTGCTTATAGAGGAATAATTTACCTAACCTGGAGTTGTTAATGCAAAATAGCCCTTCGTGCATCATTGGCATTTAGGAGACCAATCGCGTCTCTCTTGACTCCGTGGACCCTTCTTTTGGAGGAAAGTCTAAGTGGATTACTGAAATACGTCATGATATCCGGCATTCCGTGGCAATCGGAATACACCCCCCCCCCCTTGCCATCGTGGTAAACGTTAATATACCTTTCGGCTTGCTACCGTGCATCAAACGAAGAAGAGTAACATTGTCGAAAATTCCTTCTTCCCTACTCTCTTTTCGGTGGACATTAATGCGTACCATCTGACCCGAGGGCAGTTTTAGTTTGGACCCCAGAGGCATTGCTCTGTTGGAAGCGTTGGAGACGCCAGACTTGGTGCTCAATGGTTCACTCATCTTTTCGATGGTCATTCGGCCACTGCCATCGAAGTTACCACATTTGATCTGACAAATCTCCCCACTCTCAGTGGGGGAACTTCTTCCCAATATTTATTAATCCCAATACTTACTCCAAAATTGTTAAGGTGTTACCGTCTTCAATAAGTGATCGCATAACTAGTAGTTGCCCAACAGTCAACACCTAACATTAGTCAACGGACACGACATTTATACAATACCCAGTAGACCAGACCACCCAGGTTATAGCGGGAATCGAACACATACTCCACAGCACACTAATGCGATAGACGACAAACGTGTGAGATATTCGAAACTAGTTTAAAAAAAGTATTTTTTGCGACTTTGAGTAAAATTTATGAATCGTCTCCAAATGGTTCGTTTTTTCAGTTGGCCAGATGAAATCAGAAGGTTTGTTCTGTAAATCTTGAAACTACCAAGTTGTTTTATAACATTAAGCATAGTGACCGCATAACAGCAACAACAGTAACACCGGAGAATGTTGTCGGTTGTATGCCTTGTGAATCGAACAAAAACTTACACAATTAATTTGTACTTAAATACCAAGTAATGTAAATGTTGAAACCGAAACAAGCTTCGGAATTCTCACTCATATGAATAAAAACCTGCGATTAATCCATAAAGGTCTGAGGAAAAGGTTTTCCGTTAACCTTTTCGTCCCCGTCCCCGAGGGATTTCAAAAATCTAAACTGCTGTAGAAACCGCATTTCTTGACCGATTCTTTCGCAACAACTTGCATTCCATCCGGATGGATCCCAATTTTCGATTTATACTAGTTGAGGCTGTCCACAGTACGGTTCCAGGATTATTCCAAATTCCGTTGGGGTCAGTTTGTCCTCGGAATAAGTGGCCATTTACAAATTTAAGTCAAACCAGCTCGTACGACACCTCAAACTTCATGATTTCACAAAGCAATGATAGGAATGATATTTTTAGGGTTTCTGGCCCACTCGGATTCAATCCGACCACATCGGTCATAATCCGGGGACCTACGGAATGGCCATTTTCCAAATTGATTCAAAATAGGTCGTGCGACGTCTCAAACTTCATGATTTCACAAAGTAATGTTGGGAAAGATATTTTCAGAGTTCCTGGCCCACTCGGATTCAATCTGGCCACATTGGTCACAATCCGGGGACCTACGTAATGGCCATTTTCTAAATTAATTCAAAATTGGTCGTGCGACACTTCAAACTTCATGATTGTACAAAGCAATGCACGGTGGCTAAAACCGTGTTTTTAGCGCGTTCATTTAATAGTACCTCTATTATGTATTTTAACGTAATGATTTCTTCGAGACATTTTATCAGTAAGTTAATGCACTTCCTCCTAAAAGTGACAGTGAGAAGTGAGAAATTAGGAGAGAGAAGTAAGACGTCTCACTACTCAACTCTCATTTCTCACTGAATTCTCATCTCAGAATTAAGATGTGAGACATTCATTCATTTATTTAGTTAACATCTAAACAGATAACACTGAATCAACAATTTGACGCCACAATACACGGTTCGAGGCCGCATCTCTCCATCCTCGGATACGCCCCACGCTCGCCAAGTCGTTTTGCACCTGGTCTGCCCATCTCGCTCGCTGCGCTCCACGCCGTCTCGTACCTGCCGGATCGGAAGCGAACACCATCTTTGCAGGGTTGTTGTCCGGCATTCTTGCAACATGTCTTGCCCATCGTACCCTTCCGGCTTTAGCTACCTTCTGGATACTGGGTTCGCCGTAGAGTTGGGCGAGCTCATGGTTCATTCTTCGCCGCCACACACCGTCTTCTTGCACACCGCCAAAGATGGTCCTAAGAACCCGTCTCTCGAATACTCCGAGTGCTTGCAAGTCCTCCTCGAGCATTGTCCATGTTTCATGTCCGTAGAGGACAACCGGTCTTATTAACGTCTTGTACATGACACATTTGGTGCGGTGGCGAATCTTTTTCGACCGCAGTTTCTTCTGGAGCCCGTAGTAGGCCCGACTTCCACAGATGATGCGCCTTCGTATTTCACGACTAACGTTGTTGTCAGCCGTTAGCAAGGATCCGAGGTAAACGAATTCCTCGACCACCTCGAAGGTATCCCCGTCTATCGTAACACTGCTTCCCAGGCGGGCCCTGTCGCGTTCGGTTCCGCCCACAAACATGTACTTTGTCTTTGACGCATTCACCACCAGTCCAACTTTTGGTGCTTCACGTTTCAGGCGGGTGTACAGTTCTGCCACCTTTGCAAATGTTCGGCCGACAATGTCCATGTCATCTGCGAAACAAATATATTGACTGGATCTGTTGAAAATCGTACCCCGGCTGTTACACCCGGCTCTCCGCATGACACCTTCTAGCGCAATGTTGAACAAAAGGCACGAAAGTCCATCACCTTGTCTTAGTCCCCGGCGCGATTCAAACGAACTGGAGTGTTCGCCCGAAATCTTCACACAGTTTTGCACACCATCCACCGTTGCTTTGATCAGTCTGGTAAGCTTCCCAGGGAAGCTGTTCTCGTCCATAATTCTCCATAGCTCTACGCGGTCTATACTGTCGTATGCCGCCTTGAAATCAACGAACAGATGGTGCGTTGGGACCTGGTATTCATGGCATTTTTGAAGGATTTGCCGTACAGTAAAGATCTGGTCCGTTGTCGAGCGGCCGTCAACGAAGCCGGCTTGATAACTTCCCACGAACTCGTTCACTAATGGTGACAGACGACGGAAGATGATCTGGGATATCACTTTGTAGGCGGCATTGAGGATGGTGATCGCTCGAAAGATCTCACACTCCAGTTTGTCGCCTTTCTTGTAGATGGGGCATATAACCTCTTCCTTCCACTCCTCCGGTAGCTGTTCGGTTTCCCAGATTCTGACTATCAGTTTGTGCAGGCATGTGGCCAGCTTTTCCGGGCCCATCTTGATGAGCTCAGCTCCGATACCATCCTTACCAGCTGCTTTATTGGTCTTTAGCCGTTGAACGGCATCCTTAACTTCCCTCAAGGTGGGGGCTGGTTGGCTTCCATCGTCCGCTGAACTGACGTAGTAATCTCCTCCGCTGTCTTGACTTTCACTGCCTGTACTCTCAGCGCCATTCAGATGTTCCTCGTAGTGCTGCTTCCACATTTCGATCACCACACGTTCGTCCGTCAAGATGCTCCCATCCTTATCCCGGCACATTTCGGCTCGCGTCACGAAGCCTTTGCGGGATGCGTTGAGCTTCTGATAGAACTTCCGTGTATCTTGAGAACGGCGCAGCTGTTCCATCTCCTCGCACTCCGCTTCTTCCAGGCGGCGTTTCTTCTCCTGAAAACCGCCCGCGCTGCGTCCTTCTCCACCAGAATCTGTCTGCACTCTTCGTCGAACCAACCATTCCGTCGACTTCGACCCATATACCCAACGTTGTTCTCCGCTGCGTCGTTAATGGCTGCTTTGACTGTATTCCAGCAGTCCTCGAGAGGGGCCCCATCGAGCTTACCCTCTTTCGGCAACGCTGCCTCGAGATGCTGTGCGTATGCAGTGGCGACATCAGATTGCTTCAGCCGCTCTAGGTCGTACCGCGGCGGTCGTCGGTACCGAACATTGTTGATGACGGATAGTTTTGGGCGCAGTTTAACCATCACCAGATAGTGGTCAGAGTCGATGTTAGCGCCACGATATGTCCTGACGTCGATAATGTCGGAGAAGTGCCGTCCATCAATCAGAACGTGGTCGATTTGTGATTCTGTCTGCAGTGATGATCTCCAGGTGTACCGATACGGGAGGCTGTGTTGGAAGTAGGTGCTGCGAATGGCCACATTCTTGGAGGCGGCGAAATCAATTAGTCGTAGGCCGTTTTCGTTCGTCAGCCGGTGAGCGCTGAACTTTCAAACAGTCGGTCTAAACTCCTCCTCTTGGCCAACCTGAGCGTTCAAATCTCCTATGATGATTTTGACGTCGTGGCTTGGGCAGCTGTCGTACTCACGTTCCAGTTGCGCGTAGAATGCGTCTTTATCATCATCAGTGCTTCCGGAGTGTGGGCTATGGACGTTGATTATGCTGAAGTTGAAGAACCGGCCTTTGATCCTCAACCTGCACATTCTTTCATTGATCGGCCACCACCCGATCACGCGCCTTTGCATATCGCCCATCACTATAAAAGATGTGAGACATTTTCCTGCTCACTTTTCACAGTGAGAAGTGAGGAGTGAGGATGTGACGTGAGACGTCTCACTACTCACACCTCATTTCTCACTGTAGAAAGTGAAAAGCGTGAAGTGAATTTTGAGACAACTCACTACTAATTTCACGCTTCTCACTTTAAACAGTGAGAAGTAAGAAATGGGGAGTGAGTAGTGAGACGTCTCACTTATCACTCCTCATTTCTCACTTTTCAAATGATTTGTTTTGCCAAATATCGTATTCGGCCAAACGTCCTCATCGGCCAAATGTCCTTATCGGCCAAGTGTCCTAATCGGCCAAATATCCTAATCGTCCAAATGTTCTATTCTGCAAAATGTTCTATTCAGCCAAATGTCCTATTCGGCCAAATGTTCTATTCTTGCAAATGTCCTATTCGGCAAAATATCCTGTTCGGCCAAATGTCCTATTTGACCAAATGTCCTATTTGGCCAAATGATCATTTCGGCCAAATTACCCTTTTGGCTAAATGACCTATTCGGCCGAATACCCTTTTGGCCAAATGACTTTCGGCCAGATGGGTTGTCCTATTTGGCCGAATGACCCTTTCGGCAAAATGTCCTATTCGGCCAAATGACCTATTCGGCCGGATGACCCTTTTGGCCAAATGACTTTCGGCCAGATGGGTTGTTTTATTTGGCCAAATTACGCTTTCGGCCAAATTACCCTTTTGGCCAAATGACCTATTCGAACGGATGACCTTTTTGGCCAAATGACTTTCGGCCAGATGGGTTTCGGCCAAATAGTTTGTTCGGCCTAGTGGCATTCGGCCAAATAGCTTTCGGTCGAATAAGTTTCTGTCAAACGACCTTTCCCCGGTAAGTTGACATCCAGAAAGGAGCTCCTAGCATACATAGCTCTGGTCCTCACAAGCCCCAATACTCACGCTTCCAGGGTCTTCCGATGACAATGACCGCCATCAGGGCCGGATTTAGCCGGAAGGGGGCCCCGGGGCCGACAGTATGTGGGGGCCCCAAAATGTACAAAATAGGTTGGTTTTGGTACATAAGATTTGTGGGGGCCCGGGGCCATGGCCCCCCCGGCCCCCCCCTAAATCAGGCCCTGACCGCCATGTAAGGGTTGTATTCTTAGCTGGTAGTGTGGCCTGGGCACAGGTGAAGGGTGATACAAGATTCTTGATTATTGAATCAAGAATTGTATGGGCAACTTCAATGCGAAGATCGGATCCGACAACTCGAACCATGGGACGCCTTGATCTCGTAGAAATGAGCGAAAACGGAGAGCTGTTCGAAGAATTCTGTGGTAATAACAGCATGGTGATCAGGAGATCGTTTTCTCTCATCGACTGGTGCACAAGGTCACGTAGGTCTCTCGTAACGACTTTAAAGAAAATCAAATCAACCACATCTGCGTCAGCCGAAAATGGAAACGAAGCCTTCTTGATGCACGGAATAAACGTAGTGCCGATATCTTGCCTGATCATCACTTCCTGATCGGCGAAATGCGCCTACGCATTGCGCGGATTCGTCGGCAGGAGGAGAGAGTTGGACGACGGTTCAACACACGCTGCTGGGAAGATGCCACGGTGAAACGATCCTTCGTTGAAGAACTGGAGACACGTGCAGCAGATATTCCGGAAGGTGACAGTATAGAAGACCAATGGCCCGACACCAAGAATGCCTTTTTCGTCACCAGCGAGAATAATCTGAGAGAACTGCGCAACCAGTGAAGATAAGCCAAAGTCGCTATAGGGCGAACACAGCCCAGAGGAGCCAAAGTCTTAGCCCGTCAACTATACTCGGCTCTGGAAAAGGAAGTTAAACGCTCATGTCGACGGGATAAGCGAGCGTGGGCGAACTCTCTGGCCGACGAAGGAGTTTACCTCCTCTGGCCTCCTCTACGATATCTCACGACGCTTAAGGACAATCCTCACGGAATCCAAAACTAAATGTACTTGCGTTTTCAAAGACAGCATGCGTTTTTTTTTGTTGCAGCATGCGTAGAATGATACAATATAAGTGCAATAAGGTTTGGATTATTTGAGGATTGTTCTTGAGAGGGGCGAAGATGAATTCAACGATGCCTGTAAAAGACGCGAATGGTCAGTTATTGACTGACCAGCTGAAACGCTGGTTCGAGCACTTCGAACAACTTTTTCAAATGCCAGCCAGGCCACTACCATCACGACGTATAACACGCGTCAATACCGAAGCTCCATCACTGCTAGAGATTCAAACAGCCATCCAAAGCATGAAATCGATTAAAGCCCCAGGGGTCGATAGCATATCTGCCGAGGTGCTCAAAGCTGACCCCATGACATCCGCTCAACTACTGCATCGTTTATTTCGTAATATCAGGGACACCGCCACTTTCCCGGTCAACTGGATATACCCTAAGTGAAGGTTCCCAAAAAGTGTGACCTGACCATATGCGATAACTGACCAGGCATTATGTTGTTATATACCGTTTTCAAAGTTTGTGCAAAGTTGTCCTAGCACGGATTCAGAAGAGGATCGATTCACTACCTGCAAGTAGTTTTTCAAACAACACCTATAAAAACTATGGACAGTGGAATCTACAGGGTCTCTAATAAAAACGAATATCACAATAATTGTTTAAAGTCTTGTCATAAACAATTCTGCACAGTTGTAATACAACAACTGTAAATTTTTATGTAGATTTAAAAAAAAATGTTGTTTAAAAATCTTTCTTAATTGTATGTACCAAAACTTTATTCACTTTCTATATCATCCACTGGTTGGGTGTGCATTCTTATCATTTTGAAAAGTAATTCTTATAGTGATGTCTGAAATAACAACTGTCACAATATTTTCATCGATTTGTCCCCCTTCGCTTGGCTGGTTAACAGATTCACAAACCGAAAACCGTTCCGGTCAGGAACTTTGCTACCCAGATCCTGTCAACTTGCTTTCACAGTCCGGCATATTTTTGCATATTGGCATATTCTGAAGTATATTTGTCACCCATTGTGTGCTAGTTGGGGTAGTCGGTCGTCCGTCGTCTGTCAACTATAGAAGCAGGGAGGAAGGTGGTTTCGGTGAATCATAAATTTGAATGAGAAACCCCCGGCCATCGTCCATGCGCGCTCTGGACCTAACAAATGAATAGAAATTGTTACGGCTTTTCACCCGAAGCATAAATCTATTTATTTATTCACGCTCGCATGTTCCGCATATGTATGAAAGATTTCGATATTAGAAGGGGCCAGCCGGCAGCATCGGCAGCTCTCGATGAGAAGATTTCCAAGACGTCGTCGTTGTCGTCCGCCGAGGACCCCAAAAGACCGACAATTTTTGAACCATTCAGATTGAGCTGTGCACTACTCCTGAAGGGGAAATTTAATTTGCATCTATATGCTTTCTTGGGGTGGTTTGTGTCCCTTAACCATCGCTGTAGACTTGCTTTTATGCCAAATCTTGATGGCTTCGTTGTCGGTTGGATTGAATTGCAAGTCCGAGCTGGGCAGATTTGTGAATGGTCACCCATTCCTGAGTTTCCTGTTTTGACATTCTATTGTCGCCAACAGGCAACGGGGAAGGCGTCAAATTCACGACTTTAAACCTTCTTGCGAAGAAAGCGAAAATACATTTAAATATTTAATTTTACACGAAAATCATAAATGTGCGGTTGCTTTTTTATTCGCATCAACCGAGACTCGTGTCGTGCATTCTAATTACGTGAAACGATACAACATGTATAATGACGACGAAAACATCGTGTCTGAAAAAAAATCCTTCCTAATCACTTGTGTCGTAAGGAAAAACATGGCTGGAAAATTCGTTGGATTGTGAACAAGTGTTGTGACTTCTTTAAGTCGGTACCTTTCCTCATTTCGCAATACAAGAATGTACGTGCTGTGGTTGACTTGCGTTTTTGCTCATTATAAAATTACACATTACGTGATGTTGGGCTTCACATTGATGGAGGCGGAGATCCAATTTGAAGGAATTCTAATATTTTTCTCATTATGCACTGTATTCCATATTAAAATGTACACGCCATGCTTTAAAGGATAACTTTTCTTCTATTGCACATACCTTCGATACTTTTTCTGTTGATAGAAGAATGTTACTAACAATGTTCACTGAAGTTTGACCAACCATGGAATAGGTTGTCCTGATTTGGGAAAATTTTGTGAAAAATAGTTGCACTGTCATATAGTTTTTTGCAATTTTCATAGAGTGGTTTCGACACCACTTTGTCACACCGTGGTATATTCACAGGAAAGATTGGAAGTTGCCATCACAAGGCACTCTTCAGACGAAACCTTCATCCTTTGATTCATGTAAATTGTATGCTCATATTAGCAAATCTCACCCACCGCCATCAAGACTATCTTTCCCTTCTCTGTAAACCATCCAGTCGAAAAAGGAAACGATGGCAGCCTTACTTAGCAGCGATAAAACACGATAATCCCATCGTCAATCGGTGAAACGAGACTCTCCGTCGTCGGTGCTCAATTCTACGATTCTCGTTTGAAGCTGGTCTCCGGCAAATTCTTAGCAATCCTTTCGATTTTATCTGCTCCATGCACCAAAGGGTTCAGATTCGCACGGTGAGTTTCCAAATAATTTGGCCTCTATTTATTGTAATTCCACTCCGAGGATTTCGCTCGCGACTGCTGCCATTCCTGCTAATAAGACAAATCCTTTCGGTACAACTTTGATTCCGTTGGACTGACTACGCCCGGAGGGTGAGAACCAATAAAAGACGCACGATTTGAACCAGCTTCGATTCCATTGCAAAATACCAGAGAAATCGAATCAATTTTCAATCTACCGGAGAATCATATCACGTCAACATAGGATTCTGCTAGCTGAAAGGCATAGGTGGACCATTTAGAGATACAGGAGAAAATAACATCACAAGGCTAGCTTCCCGGCAGCTAGTCAGTCAACCAGTCAGGTATTTGTGTAGTTTAATGTAGGATGAAATTCGATTATTGCTACATGGTACACTTCGGTTCTAGTTTGGCGCAAGGAAATTCTTTGTTCACCATTTCTGCGTCTGTTATTTCTTATAGGCGGGGGGTGTTGCAACGGTTGAAAGGAATGGGAATCACCAGGGAACGAAAAGACCCCAAATTGCCTCCTTTGAGCCTTTGAATGGCTTGGAAAGGAAAACTTTTGCCGGTGCAGCAGGTGAGTGATAGAATAAGATTGTAGCTAGGCTTCGAACGATTTTAGTATGAATGGAAAACTAGGTCTTGTCTCTCAGTACCAGCTAAATGTATTTTGATTACGCCAATTATCACTAGGTAGGATTTTTTCTGCAAAAGTATGAAAGCGTTCATAATTGAGTTATTATTACAATTTATTTCATTTCAATTAATACGAAGACCGCTTTCAAGATGATATGAAACATAATTCGTAGATTGTTTGCCTTTCTCGTATACTAAGCATACGTAAAAGATGTATGTTCGCTCCAAAAATAAACTTTTTATAGAAGGCTCGGAGACTCATAATGTTATATACCAATCGACTCAGCTCGACGAATTGAGGTGATGTCTGGGTGTGTGCGTGTTCTTGTTTTCAGAAAACAGGCATATCTTACGTTCTGCCTTCTTGCAGAGCTTCAGCAATGACTTCCATTTCAACCTGGCCACTGCGACTAGGTTTCAGAGGATCAGCTCAGCGTTTATAAGATTCTTGCGACGACGTGACAGTACCAAGTCCATGATGCACGTGGCCAAATCTTTTTTTCGGTGCCCACCCCTCTTTAAATGGTTGGTGAGTACGTTTTTTATAATCTTGCTGAAAGTGACCCCGTTCATCCCTGGCTCTTTATATGTAAAATTCTCAAGGCATAACATGCTTACCTACCTGGATACCAATAATAATACCAACAATAAATTCGAAAGAGCATCACCTTGCTTCAATCCGTCTAAGGTCACAAACGAGGTTGACACTTCGTTTGCAATCCAAATACTTGATTTTGAGCCATCCAGTGTTGCACGTATCCATCTAATTAGTTTCGCCGGAAAACCATGTGCAGACATTATTTGCCCTTATTTGCTTTTGCTAAGTTGTTTTGAAATCAACGAATAGATGGTGAGTCTGCAAGTTGTATTCCCGGAATTTATTATAGATTATCCGCAGGCTAAACATCTGATCCGTCGTTGATTGGCCCTCACGAAAACCTGCCTGGTATTCGCCGACGAAGGACTCCTCAGGCGGTCTCAGTCTGTTAAACAGGATACGCGACAGGATTTTGTACGCCGAGCTCTGAAGGGTGATCCCTTTATAATTGGTACACTCTAGTCTGTGCCCTTTCTTATAGATTGGGCATATGGGGCCATTCAACCAACTGGCAGACAGTTCTTCATGCTCCCATATTTTCTGGATAATGTGATGGAACGATTGATGCAGCTGCTCTCTTCCATGTTTGAGAAGCTTGACAGGGATCTCGTCCTTCCCAGCAACTTCACTGTTTTTCAGCTCGTTTAGAGCCTTCTTTACCTCGTCCAGCGTTGGTTCAACAGCTTGACCATCGCCAACTATGTCCATCCTGCTCCTTACTACACCTCCATCTTCACCGTTCAGCAAATCTTCGAAGTGCTCCTTCCACCTGGCTGCCACCATAGTATTGTCTGCCAGCAAATTCCCCTCTCAGTCATTGCACATGGCGAACAATGGCGCAGTCTTATGCCGTGCGCCATTGACAGTTACGTTAAACCTCCGCATATCGTTTCTATCCTTGTTCTCCTGCGCAACAGCTATCACACTCTATTCGTGTTGCCTTTTTTCTGCGGTGGATTCGTTTCTCTTCTGCCTTTGCTACACTGTACCGCTCTCTGTTGGAACGGGTAAGAGCCACTAGCATTCGACTCCTAGCAAAATTTGTCTCGTCTATTTATCACTCGCTGGCACTCCTCATCAAATCAACCATATCGTTAGCGTTGCGAACGCGGTCTTATAGCGGATTTATGACAGCAGTCACCATGGCTAGTTGGTAAGATTTATAGGCGATCTTATTGCTATCAATAAACCTCTAATAAATCTGTTCGAAAAGCTTCAAACGTCAAATGCCGACTGGTCTTGTTAGCAGCTCTACGGTTGTAACGAAGAGTATAATAAGTCCAATTTTCAAAGCTTGATCAAAGCCATAATTTTGGGTTGTAATGTGGTCAAATGAATAACCCCAATAAGAATATTTACATTGCAAAGGGTTTATAATGGTGTTTAATAAGAGCAACATTTTTCTGATCGAAATCTATGATGGCCATATTGGAAATGGAGAGCCATCTTCAAGCCAGTGAAATTTATCACTGGAATTTATGATTAGACGGTATTTTCGCCGCAAAAGTCACGTTTTTGATAAAGGATGTAAGAAACAAACATATTTGGGTGTAATATTAATTAATTTAGTGAAGATTTACGATATTGATATTATAATAATTTTAAATTCATTGCCCAAAACTATATTATTTTGCGGGCGCGTAGTGCTTAATCTCATTTTTGCACTAGCTCTCACCATGAAATCGAGTGCGCACCTCATTTCCATGAAAATACATTGAAAAAAAAACTTGAAAAAGTATTATTTTGTAGTCATCCTCATCATGATTTTCATCAACACTTTAGTTTGTTATTATTTGTTTGCAAGATTTTGTTTCTCTTTTTTCAAAGTAAATTTTTGACAGCTGCCGCAGTCAAATTCCCTTTTTTTGCGGGCGGCTTGAAACGGATTTTATACACTCTTATAAGAGGTTTATAGTGGTAATCTAAAGAGGGCCATTTGGACATATCTTACTGTTATAGTGATCATCAAAAGGTAATCCTGTAGTAATGGGTTTTATTGTCAGTTCTTGTAATTCGATCTTGAAAACCATTTCTAGAGCGGAATAAAACTTGAAATGTTACTTGGGACAGCATCTGTTGACGTCGTCAGATCCTTATGCATCTTATATCCACTCGTCCAGCGGTACTGTTAAGCAACCCAATTCAACTGACAAGCATTGAATATTGAAACGCATCGTTCTGTTGTTTCGTGAATTCTTGACGCTTGAAAGTCGTGCCCGATTTTTTGCAACTACAAGGTAGTGATCCGAGTCAATGTCCCAACGACAGGGCGAAATAAACTTTCTCTTCCGATCTGCACATTTGCATCCCCGATGACAATCTTTATTTCGTGTTTTTTTTTTTTCTTCCTAAACATGAAGGGGGAATCTGCTCAACAGACATCCTGGGTTGACCAGGAAGTGCGGGGTTAGGGATCACCGAGGGAGGCAGGACTACATTCCCGACCCGCTAAACCGTTTCCATTGCCGCCAAGCCCATAGTCCCTTCGGTACAACCAGAAAGTAATGCTTCAAAGGGGGGCCAGTGCACAACGCACCCTCGAGGTTAGCTGCGTGTCCTTGCAGCACCGAACATCGTAACTCGCTTTTCTAGAAGAACACCATGGTATCGTGCCAGCGCATTGCCGGCTTTCCAGGTGGCCTTACCACGCCCTATGTCCTCGGAAGGTGGGAAGGGTCGACTTCGCGCCTGCTTCCCTCTGCACGACTGGTATCAAGAATGATGATGCCGCGTGCACCCCAAATTGACCTTTCTGCGATAGGGCCTATTCGCCAGCACACAGAGGGACTTGCCGACGCGAGGCATACGCCTGCCCCAGCCTTGACGAGGACCCCTTTCCGTCCTCAGGCTCGGAACCCGCCCGGTTGACCGACGCCGCGAAAGCGACGATACCATGTTGTTCTTCGCGCGGCCACTTGTTCGATAAAAGGATCGAGTTCGACCACAGAGCATGACCACCGGTATGACCCATGAAGCCGACTCCGATCCCTGGACCACCTCTTATTTGCGCCTGAACTAGCCAACCTTGAGTCCACGCGCCACCTTCTGTGTAGCTCCGAGACGATTTGGGCGATAGCCGATAAAACGGCGTTCCAGCCAACTTCATCTTTACACATCCTCCGAACTAGGTTGTCCGGGGTAATGTCCAGACCACATGTGGCAAGCATGTGGTCACGCATTGCGCAAAAACGTGGGCACACGAACAACACGTGTTCCACCGTTTCCTCTAAACCTGCGCACACCAAACACTCGGGCGAGGCCGAGCAAGCCAGCTGCGTTATCTGCACTGTGATTTTGCAGCATTCTTAAACGGGGTGCTTGCTGTTCACAGCTTTGCTGGAACAAATCAAACAATTGGGAGGATTCGTGCAGCATTGTGCATTATGTCCCTCCAATCCGCAGCGTCGGCAGAGATTGCTTCTGTCAGGGCCTTTGCAGTCCCATTGCTTGTGCCCCGGTTCCAGGCACCTGAAGCAAACTTCGGGTTGCTCGTATATGCGCACAGGGCATACCGACCATCCCACCTTGACGCTCCCTAACTTGACTACCTTGGAGGCGTCCGCTGCAGATAGCCGAACCAATGCTACCTGCGTCCCTGCCGGACCTTTCCGTAGCCGAACGGCTGCGGTGGTCGTCTCCACTTCACACTGTCGCCGCAGTGCCGTGACGAGCTCTTCGACTTCAGTGATCTCGTCCAGGTCTCGTCCTTAGATTCACCTCCGTCGTGAGTGCCCTCACCTTGACCGTCTCGCCTAGGACCTCCTCCGCCAACTTCTTGTAGGCGGCGCCCTTTTGCGAGACGCCCCGCTTCAGCTCGAGTATCATCTCGCCCATCCGGGTACGTCTTATTCGACGTACGTCGGCGCCGAGTTCACCGAGCTTGACGTCACTCCTCATCGCCTTCAAAACATCCGAGTACTTAGCCTCGTCCGCCGTGATGACTAGGGCATCGCCCCTGGAGCGATTGGCGCCTACCCTAGACTTCAGTCTGGGTAGACTTTGGCACCACCGTCTTCGCTGGCACGCCTTCGGTCGATTCGACCTTGCCCGAGTCCGCGAATCCTTGGGCCTCAGTCTGGGTAGACCTCAACTCCACCGATTTCACGGGTTTACACTTGGCCGTCCCGACCGCCCTCTCCAGCTTGGCGTCTCCGTAGACCTTATCAAGGCTCTCATAGAACTCATCCTTCACGTCATCAGGCTTATCGTTCGTTGGGGTATAGATGCTGATCAGGCTACAGTTGAAGAATTTGCCCTTAATTCTCAACACGCAAATAAGGTCGCTAATAGGCTTCGTCCGGATAACACGCTTCATCTGCTGTCACCATGAAGACGACCTTCTACAGCTTACGAGCCAGGAGCCCAACACGTTCGCGTTCATACATTTTTTTATTGTCTTTATAAAGGAGGCTTTCAGCCCTAGGCTGGCTCGTCTCCGTTTATTCAAAGTTCTCACGTTCCAAGATCCGACTTTACAATCGTTGTCCTTGCATAACATGCTTAGTTATTTTAATACCAAATGAATAATGATTTGTTATGTAGACGAGCTCGGTGGTCTAGTGGCTATCGCTTCTACCTTATAAGCAGGAGGTCGTGGGTTCAATTCTAGGTTCGTCCCTTTCCTACTTTGTATTTCTAATTAAGTTTTTTCTGTGTTTCACGTTCTACCAAAACGATTCCTACTGCTATAACCTCCCACACTAACAATTCCAAAACCTCCCGTGACACTTATGAGAGGTCGTAGAGTTCTCTGCATTTTTCTAAAGTAGGTGCCCAACTGACCATCCTTCCTTTTGCTCAGCATTTGCAAGGACGTGGCCAGGACAGATATCGACTGTTGGAGGTGTATTGCTTCTATCTAAAAGATAAAGATTATTCCCACATCAATATCTGTTGTAACGGATGTAAGTGATGCTACTCTCTTGTAACACCTACGAATTTGTGCGAATTGCCCAATGCTAATGCAAAAATGAATAACAATTTGTTATGCGTTTGCTATTGTAATACCATGAAGTATTTTGCATATTATTTTTTGGTATTATTGCTTTGGTATTTTACCTCTTATGAACACCTAGTTCATACCAAGCTAAGGTATTAATAACAATATAAAGTATTATTGAGTTATTTTCTCCTGCACAGGATGAGCCGCCTCGTCGATACGATACTGCACTTTGGAGAACTTGGAGAACATGCATACGAAAAGTGCAATTCATTTTGCATGCTCAAGCAATGGGAAAACTATGAATTGCCTATATGGTTGGAAAATATATTGATTTTTTAGAGCTTCGGGGAGTCGAGTTTGAGTTTCGTTTCGTACCGGGCGACAATCGGTTGATTGTAGTTTATCTTAGTAATTAGCTTAGCTTAGTAATTATTTCTGGACAGTTTTAAAACATTCATAATTCACATCATACACATTGTATAGATAGAATCGGTACATGTGAAATATTCTCGGAATGGGACATTTGCCCGAATGACACGTAAGGTCGAATGACATATTTGGTTGAATAAGTCATTTGGATAAATGCGTCGTTTGGCCGAAATGAGTGGTTGCAAGTTTATGCAGTTTTTAAGCAGAGTACATAGCTTTGTTCCTAAACATGTTCTTTTGAAAATCTATCACGCACATATACATTCTCAGTTGCAATACATCGTATTAATATGGGGTCGAGCATACAAATCCAGCTTAATGTGGCTGCAAATATTACAAAGCAGATGTCTTAAAATTATGTTTAAACTGCCTCATTTGCAACCAACTTTTAATCTCAATGGCGATAATGCACACAACATATCACCACTTTTGGGTTTGAGTGAATTACAAACACTTATTATGGTTAACGACATAATTTACAAAAGAATTCATAGTAACATTAGTTTTAGAAACGTTAATTTAGCATTTAGACGGACCACATCCAGTCAAGGACAGAGACGCTTTCATATATTGCACCTTCAAAATATAATGCCTTACCTCTTGAAATTAAACAAATCTTTCTATATAATAAAAATGAAATGGTCTGTGTTCGTATCCGCATAACTCGAAAACGACTGGATGGATTTTCTTCATTTCTTCAGCAGATATGTTCGTTATAGTTTCCGACGGGTTTATATGATTTTCCTCATGTGAAAATTACGAATAAAGTTGAGTAAATTGTGAAATACTAAAATTAAGATTCGTATGGAAATGTTGCATGGGCATTTACGCCTACTATGCAGGACAACGTCTGCCGGGTCGACTAGTTAATAATAAAAACCAGTTTAAAAATAAAGTAAAAAAGTATTTGAAAGGAAAAATCAATGAATGTTTGCTTTAATCATTGTAGCCACATCAAACCTTTAATATGAATATATTTTAAGTAATAATTTCTGGACATTTGGTTCATTAGTAAAATTTGTGTATATTTTAGTTACGAATATTATTATATAGATTCTCATTTCTCACGACTTACTTCTCACTTCTCATTGATGCATAAAAAATACACATTCGTCATTTCTTATGCATTTTTTAGCTTTTTACCTAAATTTAAATGTTTTTCGTGTTCGTAAAAAGTGAAATCTTAAAAGAAAACTAAAGCATATAACGTCACAATTCGAAACATCGTGAAGATGTGGTTCTCAAGCTCACCGTGGTACAAAGGCCAGCGAGAGTGTATATATACGTATTTGTTTGCCGTCTGCCTCCTATCAGATCTCTACTACCGAATCTGCAGAAAGCTGCTGCCATCCAAATTCAGCACATCTGATGAAGCGCTGCTGACTGATGATCAAGGTGCAATGTGTGCAAGATTGAATTGTAGTCATCAAAACGTTAATTGGATATCTTTGAGTCAAGCGATGGTACCTTTTCTTCAGCAATTTGTTAACCCGGTTTCCAGCAGGGTTGCTGACGCTATGGATGTGGTGGCTCTCCACCAAAACATTAGCCGTGTTTTCGAAGGATGTATAAAATCATCGGAACTTGGTTTGCATTTGGTGAGATCAATCCATTATTATTTTAAATTGGGGGGTCCCGTTGCGTAGTTGACTACACGTTCGCCTTACAAGTGAATGGTCATGGGTTTGATTCCCAACCCCTCCACCAAACTCTCGTCAGTCGCCGGATACGCGGAGGCCTATCCGGTGGCGCCCTTAACGAATTATTCTTCTCGGAGGCATTCCTTCAACGTACCCGGATGAATGGCAATCAAACAATGCAACGATCATTGGATTCACGACACGAAAAAATGGACACAATAGACTCACTATTAGATGGACCAGCAACGACAACAACAATGAATAATGTAAAAATCTAAAAATAGAATAGATAGAGAATAGAAAAATAGACAAAATGTTCCTTTCGGCCAAATGGCCATTTTTACCAAACGGCCTACATGGCCGAATGACCTATTCGGCTTAACGCCATTTTCGGCCATATGACCCGTTCAGCTAAATGGTATTATCGGCCGGATGTCCTATTCGGCTAAATCAGCGGTTCTCGACCTGGGGTACATGTACCCTGGAGGTACCTTCGCTGATTCCAGGGGATACTTGAGACAAGAATACGTAATGGCGGATATTGTATTAAACTTCAAAAAAATATGAAAAATCCTTGATTTTCAATTTGTGATACAATTGCCCATGAGCCTGTTGAAAATCTCACAGTGTCTACTTCTAAAAGGCACTACCGTCCGACGGGGCTAGTTTTGGTACTTTGAGAGCTCCTTCTATCATTATATCAAGAGGATAAAAGGCGGGTTTTCTTTAATTAAGGCTTTGTCATCCACAACACATTTTGGCAAACAGATGATGTTTGAAATCCGATTAGTTTTTTTTTTCTGTTATAAACCGTGTAGCCTAATTGTTTATAACTGTGACCTAAAAGATACCAAAATATTTGCATATAATTTTATATTTATTAAATTACATATCAGTGTCAGAGTTTAAAATATCGAACTGTGACAACCATCGGACCATAACTGGATTCAGAAACAATGTGGAGTGGAAAGTACCGTGAGGTACCGAGAACCGTACAACGCCTAAATCCATCCACCTTATGAGATATCTATAAATGTGTAATAGAGAGTGTTTAAGGTGATTATACAATCAAGCCATGTGGTGAATTTCAAATTCACCACACGTTTTTCTACTCCTATTATCAAAAGTTCAAAACCAGCGTAATATTTGTTGTACAATGCTGAAATTAAAGTCGATTGCTAAGTATGAGTAATCAAACGATCTACAGATGTTGCGATCCCATAGGCGTTGTTGTTCTTTCAATTCGTGCTCTTGAAAAATCACTAGAAAAAGCACGTGGTTTCCAAGATGGCCGATTTGTGGCTTTGTTGTATAACCACCTTAAAGAGTAGAAGCATAAGTACTAGAACGTTAGCTGCGCTGTAGTCATTTAAATTATTTGGAAAATTATGCTTCAAAAAGCCATCATTTATGCATCATGTTTTATTGCATGTTTGGTTTCATCACCAACATCGGTTTGACACTTGTAGTACCGGTACTAACATCTCGAAGTAACCTAGATGTTAGTCACGCGAAAAGGAGCGACGACATAGAGCATCATTACTGGGCGCGAGAATTTTGATCACCTTCGCAGCGCTGTCATTTTAGTTCTTCACTGTTTTTCATATTTATTTTAGTGAAGGTGCCCAAAAAGGGTGACCTGACTGTATGCGATAACTGGCGAGGCATTATGTTGCTGTGTACCGTTCTCAAAGTTCTGTGCAAAATTATTCTAGCCCGGATTCAGGAGAATATCGATGCGACTCTCCGGTTGCAAGCCGGATTCCGTGCCGGAAGATCCTGTATGGACCATATTGTCACGTTCCGCATGCATATTGTCACGCTCCGCATCATTCTGGAGCAGGTCAACGAATTCCAAGAGTCCCTTTATTTGGTATTCATTGACTACGAAAAAGCTTTGGACTGTCTCAATCACGAGAATATGTGGGGCGCCCTGAGACGCAAGGGGGATCCTGAGAAAATCATCGGCCTCATCGAAGCACAGTACGAGGCCTTTTCGTGTACAGTGCTGCACAATGGGTTCCTGTCCGACCCTATCCGGGTCGTATCTGGTGTGAGGCAAGGATGTATTCTATCACCGTTACTGGTAGATGCGATTGACCGTGAACCAAACCGCGGGCTGTTATGGCAGCCTATAACCATGGAGCACATAAACGACTTCGAATTGGCGGATGACGTTGCACTCCTCACGCAACGGCGCTCTGATATGCAGAGTAAGCTCAACGACCTTGCCGAGCGCTCCTCCTCGGCAGGTTTAGTCATCAACGTCAACAAAACCAAATCGTTGGATGTAAACACGGTGACTCTTTCCAGTTTCACAGTAGCCGGGCAACCAGTGGAGAATGTTGAAAGCTTCCAATATCTTGGTAGCCAAATGGCGTCAGACGGCGGTACCAAGATCGACATAGGCGCACGGATCAAGAAAGCAAATATCTGTAAAAACAGGCAGATAAGTGAACGCACCAAAATACGAATTTTCAACTCTAACGTGAAATCTGTGCTGTTAACGCTAGCGAAACATGGTGTGTATCAGGGAAGAACACTCAACGGCTGCAGGTGTTCATTAACAGATACCTGTGGTATATAATTCGGGCCTGGTGGCCTCACAACTGGATCTCAAACAACGAGCTCCATCGTCGTTGTCACCAGAGGCCGATAGCAACAGAAATTCGGGATCGGAATTGGGGCTGGCTCGGCCACACTCTACGTAGGGACGGAAACGAAATTTGTAAACAAGCATTAGACTGGAACCCAGCGGGACATCGCAGCAGAGCCAGACCCAGAGGCTCATGGCGGCGAAGCCTCAATAAAGAAATAAAAGAAGTCAACCGAAATCTAACCTGGCAACAGGTTAAAGCGGTAGCCGGGCAACGCTCAGGATGGAGATCTTTCAAGTCAGCCCTTTGCACCACCGGAGGTGTACAGGATCCATAAGTAAGTAAGTAACTGTTTTTCATATCGGTCACTGTTTTCGGCTATCAATTTGATTGCTGTATTTCGTACCGGTGACGTTTGACGTTTGTCAGTTTAAAAAATAGCAGCGCTCTTACCGCGCTACCAAATTTGGTCACCTGTCAGTTGCGCTACTGTTATAACAGTCATTGGCGTAACTAATGAAACATTCTAGGGGGGCTAACTTTTTTTAAACTTTTCTATTTTAACACTCATAACACATAAAGTTTACCATTTTCGCTCGATTCAACTGATGTATATTGTTCGTAAATTGGTCTACCAGATATCAATGGACGACTTAAGTATTTCAAACGATGTCATTGACGCTCAGCCCTGTTACAAAAATCAAGAAATGTCGTAGGATTCCCAAAATCCTTGATTGGTTCAGAAAACTATAGGTGTTGCGCTCGCCGTAAATATAATGTGATTCACGATCCTTTTTTTTTGTCTTTATTATAGAGACTTTCAGCCCGAGGCAAGCACGATCTTGATTTTTAAGGGTTTTTTTGATTTGCTTAGAACCTAGAATACATTATAAATTAAATATTGGATAAATTAGTTTTCGCTAGCTTTCAATTCAGTGGCCTGGCAGTTCCTACGAGCTTTCAAACGGCGATCTGACCACAATAAACTAACCTCTCTTTTCTGTTAGAATAACTTCTAGGATGATTAAAAAAAAACAGTTTTACATCCCAATACAACTTATTGGTCGTTAATTTTCAATTTAGTTAGGAGCTTTTGTTTACACATAGGAACATTTAACACATATTTTCTCTCAGTAGGTCTGTTTCACGCCTACTGAGACATTTTCACTGGTTTCATTGCTGCAGCGACAATAGGAGTTTAGAGAATTAAAAAGTATGCGGAGTTCTAAAATCCATCAGAAAGAATACAAAGTTCTTTCTTATTCAACTTTTAGTTACCTCTACTAAGAGCTAAGAGCTACTAAGCTAAGAGTTTTAGCGAACCTTTCTCAAGAAGCCTATAGTGATAATTAAAATGCGCTGCAACTTTTAGGATTGGTATTAACTAGGAAGGTTAAGATCATACGCTCGATTTAGATAGCAATTACTTACAAAACCCTGGAAAAACTTGAAAATCTCCATTATCCATTAAGTACTTGTAATACTAATAAATAATATATTTTATTTCACTTGTTGATGAGGTATTACCTTTGGTATTTCATAAGTTATAACGTGTTTTGAGGGGTCCAGATTTTGTCGTGAGCAAGCCTTATAACAATTGCTCGAAGTTAAAAAACTTGAGCGAATAGATTCAACTTGCTGTAGTGTTTCGAAAAGAGAGATTGGATAATGAAAACAATCCTTTCTCTGCATTTCCCCCGTATATAATCATTGGACTAGATATGAGCAATACTTATACAAAGTCACAAATTTTCTAGGGGGGGCTAGCCAGATCCTAGGTGGGGCTATAGCCCCCCCTAGCCCCCCTGTAGTTACGCCAATGATAACAGTGCGTTTAGTAGCGACCGGTAAAGCGTCAAGTGATGATACTGCGCTGCCAAACGACTAATACTCGCGCCCGTTATTCTTGCTCTAAGCAATCTTATATCTACTTTTGAATCAATTGTTTGAAATAATTATTTGATAAATAATTTATCTGCTCAAATTCTTGACAGTAAACTTTTTGGCCTTTGAAGTAAAAAGCAGGCTTTGATATTAAAACGAAAATCAAAAACAAATAGACACCCAGTAAACGCAAAGTTTTTTGTGTCATATGTTGGCGTGTTGATCATACTTATATCATAGTGACTATACTCAAACTGCAAATCGCAATAAATAAAGTTAGATCAGCGCAATATAACATCAAGAACCAAATTAAGGTTTTCATCAATTGCAAAGTTGAAACAATGTTATTGCCATATGAGTAAAATGGGCAAATAGCATCAACTCAACAAAGGCGAAACACTTCCAAATTAATGAAATATCCGATGACTTATTTGATTACGTAAATTGAAGATGAACAATCAAACTCGTCACTATTTGAAAGTTGTACGAAAATTTAAACATTTTTCCATGAGAAATATCATATAAATAAATTGACTTGACAATTTCAGATTCCTAATCAAAAACCCAAGAGTTTTAAATAAAATCGCATCAAAAACATAAAACTTCTCCCGTGGGACACCGAAAGCCGTACAACTAAGTACTTCAATATATTAAGGCTCTATAAACCGTAATCAATCCGATGATGACGATGATTTTATTCGAATCCACACTAATACTAATAAAGTTTTGAACTAAATCAATATTTTGAGGCAATTTACGGACTTACCCTCCATCATAATATATTCATTGCATTTCTATATTAATTTTTCACTTATCAAAACTAGCAATTACTGAGGAATTGCTGGAAAAACGCTCAAAACTGCGTTTTTCCTCGGCCGATATTCGTATGTTCATCGAACGCATACTAACGTTCGAACGTTCGGATCAAACACATACACACTCACTTGATTTTTCACTTAATCTTTTCCCATTGTTTCCTTGATTTGATCACTCCTAAAACATATTCACTAACTGAGTTTCACATTTTTCTTCAATGTGGACTGCCAATTAATTCACTTCACGCCCAAAAACTGTCGAAAACTGCTTTCCAAAAATCGAAGTGAGAGACAAATTTGACGACCGTATTGTGAATGCAATAAAATGCGGAAGACTCAAATTCACTAGCGCAATAAGTGAAATGGTGAGTACAAAATCTACGCGATGCAACTTCATTCAATCCGAACAATACAACGTATACGCCAGCCAACACGCAAACAAAGATGTGCATACACAAGAAAATAATCATCTCTTCACCGTTGCCAGATTTATTTATTGGAAAAAATCATTGCTGTTTGTCGGATTGAACAATAAAACCAAAAATAAATATTTAAACATGTTATGTAAGCTTCTATTACATTCCAAGTGGTGTATAATTTTTTTTAAACCGATAAATACCCATATATTTGATACACCATGAACATGTCTTATGATATACAATAAACAATTCGTCAAGTGTGGGAACATTATGCATCAGCTGGCATATTTTTACCACCTCATTTCCACCCACCCCTGTTGTAAACAACATTTTATTTATCGCTGCTGCCCTTTTTCGTACCAACTGCATCACTATTACAAACAAGTGATTTAGTCATTAATTTTCAAAACATTGTGATGGAGTCTTTAGCCTTAATGTAGTAGTTAGCTTAGCTTAGCTTAGAACATATCATTGGTTGCTACGCCGTGATTGGTCAGAGTGGTTAAGATTTACCAACTATTCTCGAAGTGTACATTCCAGCAGCTCTATAATGTTGATCAATAACGGCGCCGGCTAAGTCCTTACAGTCAGTTGGAAAAGGAAGGGAATGTTGTTGTGTGGTAATTGTTGCTGCTAGAAAGCGAGAATACCTCTGCATCTCCACAATTACCATGGGAAGGAATTTGTGTTAGCTGGGTGGGGTAATCATAAACATAGATCGGGATTCACCATGGAAAGCGATGTGACCTATGCAACTTCTATTTTGCCAATTAGTATGGATATTTTTATGTACAATAGTATTGGCATTTTCTTATCAGATCTTTTAGAATACGCGTTCATCTATGTTGAGGATAAACAATCAATCACTCAACTCCAGATTTACAATTAAAAGACCGGAATACTGTCGAGTTCATTAGTGTCGCCATCTTTGGTTGTGTAGTCACTTCAACCTGGCTACTTTTGGCTGGTCTTATTGATCTTCCACATCAATCCGTTTCTCGAGTAAACAAAAAAAATCGGATAATAGAGCACCTACAATTTTTCTGGTGTTAAAGGAGTCGGATATTTCTAAATAAAACGTGGAAACTTAAGGTGAAATTAATTTTTAATTGAGAATTACTACAATATAAGCAATAAACATAATGACATTGAGGAGTGATACATAAGTAGGGGAAACTGGACACACATGATCCCCGGGGACACATGATCCCCCCTGTTTTCTCGAAAACTAATCACATTTTTATACCAGTGATATGTGCAAACGAATCTGTTAGATAGATTATTGAATCTGAGTAACATTTGATATTAGTTACTTTATGTATATGGGTTTCAGAGCGGTTTTATTATTTAAGCATTCTCAATTCTTTTTTTCTTCAAAAGAGAAAAGTTTAATAACTTTGAATATGTCCAACCAAAACATACCCAATTCTTACGGGACAAAGTTTTATTATTGTAGAATTGAATAAATTCATTCAATTAATTATTGCTTATTTTCCATTGAATACAAAAAACAAAACAAGATAAATACTCAACATGGACACACTTGATCCCCCACAGTTTGGACACACTTGATCCCGAAATTGCATATATTAAGGCGTTTGTTGTATACCGTCGCATATTATTGTATTGTCTGTAACTAATTGATCTGTTCAAATTCTTTTCTAGTTAAGGTGATTATACAATCAAGCCAAGTGGTGAATTTTAAATTCACCACACGGTTTTCTACTCCTATCAAACCGGTGGTTTCATGTTTGTTTTGCTGGCTCCACCGCAAGTAATATTTTCCCTCCACCAAGCCCACTGTACATCTCACTTGTTTTGAACCGGTTATGGGTATCACCTTACCAGTGAGAAACGTGAGTAACATTTTACACTATCCCATCAATACGAATATATTTACAGCGGTTTGAGTGCAAGAAAAGAATGCTTGCCAAACGTCAAACACTTGCCCACAGGGATAGCCGTGTGGAAGGGTTGCCAAACTGACGCGGAATCATTAAGGTTCGGGTGTTGTCTGGTTCGGTCGTATCATAGATTGAAAAAAAAAACGCTCAGCTCAAGATCAGGAATTCTATTCTGTCCTTTGACTTCACCGAGAGTAGAGGTGCGCGTCGGAATTCAATTTAAATTATAATAAAGTAATCCAGTGATTTCCTAAGTGGAAGTCCTTAATCAGTACCTTTATACCGCCAGGTGTTCTTGGACAGGTGAGACTGCCTTAAAGCAAAGTGATAGTGCGATCTTTTGTGTAATCTATAAAGACCACAAATTGTAAAGAGAAGAAACTCGAGAAACCTATTGTAAACCAAACGGAAGAAAGAAAAGGTCCAGAAAGCGGGCCTTTTTCTGTTTTCTTGCTCTTTTCGTGTCGCAGGGTCGATTAGGTGGTGCCTCGGAAGGAACGATCTCCAGTGGTTCCCGGACCCGTCGGATTCAGGCGAGACGAGTGTCGTGTATGAGAACGCCCACGTGGAGGGCGAGCTAATCGGGTCCACGGCCATTGTGACCGCCATCGCCATTGTTGGCCATTGTTCGGATTCCAACCACTACCCAGTGACTCGTCGCCCATACACCATCATCGTAGCGACCTCGTAACCACGCCACGGCTCGGACATTGTATCAGCCACCGTCCGACCGGTTCTCAACGCCTTTCGACCATCGCCATCGCCGCCTGGGACGGCATCACAACTACGCCCCGGTTCGGGCACTGTATCGGCCATCGTCCGGCCATTTTCCAACGCCTTTCGACCATCGCCATTGCAGCCTTGTACAAAAGCACCACCCCGCCGCTGTTCGCGCCCGGTAGCGGCCATTGCCAAGCTACTCTTGTTCATCACCTACATCGAGTGCGCCGCGGACGGAACCACGCCATCGTTCGGGCACTAGAGCGGCCATCACGATTGCCCATCGCCAGTAGATCACCACCATCGTCGCCCGAGCCCACGTGTCCGATAGTGCCGGCGGCAAGTGCCCTGTTTTCGTCATTGGGCGATTCACCACCGCCAACATCAGCACCAGTGGTGCCCAACCAAAATCTGTCGACCGCCCGCAGCGTGTCGAACTTCGATGTCATGTAGCACCAGAAGACCAGCATCCAGTACCACGCAGTCGTCGATAGAAAGGCCAGAGAAAAAACCGCAAGTACCCTACCCCTAAAAGAGCATGACGTCACTATATATATAAGCTGAATAAACTAGTATGTTAAGATGAAAGTACTGTGTACAGAGTACATTAATTAAGAGCATAGCCCTGATTAGTCTCTTTCACTGAATTGTTCGTTTTCACCTCGTTTACGGGCTCACAAAGGAGTCGTCAGTCCTCGCTTGTTGGGATCGAGGGAGAATTTATTTCCTGTTCAGCTTTTGAGCACTTTAGGTACGACACAGTTTGCCGATCGTCCCACCATAGCACGCCGGTGGGCACGTGTCGCGATACACACGTGCGTGTATACTCCTGCTGTAGGTAAGTTCGGTTGTGGGTATATAGTGTGAAATAAGGTAAACGACCCTGTATTTGTCTCCCTATCCTAGCTTCGGTGTAGCTAGCGGGTAACAGTTCTCTCGATTCGTGCTCTTGAAAAAAACACTAGAAAAGCACGTGGTCTCCAAGATGGCCGATTTGTGGCTTTGTTGTATAACCACCTTAAAAAGTATAAATACATTTTATTTCTCTTTAATTCTGTCAATCAGACCATTCACGCGCAATTTGAATTTCTCAATAGCCTTATTTCATTAGGAACAAAGTGTAGTTAAACTTATTTCGTTTTGATTAGTTTTTATAAATGCATTTGAACATTATTTTCAATGAAAAAGAGTGTAAATTAAGCTTTGAAAATACTCAACAAATCACAGGGCTTAAAATCAGTATTGTTCGATCTGGTATTATTTTTTTTCCGTTTGAACTAGGAGAAGTTTGCTTACAACCACCATTGATTTGTAAATCTTCTTAAAGAATTTTTAATAATAGGCTCATTCAACATCTTTTGGTCAGTCGTTTAAGAGAAATCGCATTTGTGTAATAATAATACGCATTAAAAAAATGATGATGCGTGATTGTACGATATTGATGTATGAAGTCATCATCCTGGTATGATCACGGTTGTGGTATTGGTAGTAGTCTGAAGATCTCGAGGGGGAGGCAATGGGTCAAATAGGGGTGATAATGGGTCACTGTTTCAGCTACTTAGAATGCTTGTAGAATAGATTGAATGTATCTGAGGGCAAGAAGACCAAAATATAAGAGACCTTTTTGAACAATTTTGCTCTACTACATCTAGACTGCCGATGAGAACGACGACCCATTATCACTTCCTGACCCATTGTCACCCCCGATGGCAGTCTTATTTTCATTGGTCCCAAAATAGGTACTCAGGGATGGCCATGGCATATGCAGTGCGGTCAATTTTCAGAGATTTTATAGAATAATTAGATTCTAAAATTACAAAGATATAGGGACACGGCAGGTATTTTCGTCTGTTCGTCATAGTCTCGAAAACCAATAAAAAAGACACTTTTTTGTAAAACTCATACGTACCAAATCGTAAGCTCAGGAGAAACGTTCTACTATAGTGGAGTTCTGTACGTATATAGTGGAGCAAATGTACGTTGCTTTCGTTGGTTTTAGCCCCTACGACGAAGGACGAAAATACCTGCCGTGTCCCTATTTATGTATCGATCCACCATTTTTGGTATCATAACTGTATCAATCACAAAGAGAGATCCTCTTGGAAACATCGTGGTTGTCGTGATATGACCACTGTCTTTTAGTGGAGTGAATAGTTAGAAAGAAAAGTGGAGTTAGTGGAGAAAATGGCCAATTTTGTTGCTATAGCAGACATTCTATCTGTCACTATTACTCTATTCGAGAACTAAAATACTTGCCTTGCTTAATACCAACAATATTTAATTTTCGCACGACTGATATTACGGCAGACTATTAAGAAATATTAGGATTTGAGGCTAGACCAATTTAACCTTTCATTAGACTTGGAAGAACCTAAACAGGTTCAGTTCATAAAGGGATCAATCCCCCCCTATATGGGGATCAAGTCTCCCGCAAGTTTTGAAAATACCAAATTTTCTATCTTTCGGCAAAATCGATTTTTCGGTAACTTTCATGAACAAATAATTGCTTCCAATGACGTTTTTGAATAGCTTATTAAATTCTTTATCAAGTCCATCAAGAAGCGTGCAAATCTGTGCATGTTACATTGAGAAATATCCTAAACAAAAAGTGAGGATCATGTGTTTCCAGTTTCCCCTACTGGTACACTAATTAATTGCACAAGTGAATGTTTAGTTTTTTTTTCAAAGCAGTCCTATTCTATCCAACACGTTTTGCTATAAAAAAAATAATTACCTATTCATCGCATACTTCAACCGTCAACCTCCAAGAGAAATGTTAGCGTTGAATACGAGATGTTCAGTAAGCGTGAAAAAAGCTCCACGTTGATGACCTGATTATTCGCCATTCTGATCGATGTGCTGTTTTGGGTCAAAATAGCTACAATCATTAGAGATGTGCGCAGTTGTACATAGTTTGAAAAATCCATATCTCTGCAGCTGACACTCGTGACCAGATCAGTCAAATGCTGTACGATGGTATAGTTAGATCGGATCAGTTAGATTAGTTCAATACATCACGTACTATTTCGTCGAAATACTCAGCAAGTCTACACCACCAATAACATTGGAGGAACAACAACAGCATGGATAATACCAGTATGGCGCAACCGGGCGTAAATTCTTCCTTCAAAATTGTGAAAACCGTCGCTCCGATGATCATGACATCTCCGTAGTAAGTGATCAAACATAATTTACTAAGCAACTTTCCTAGTTGCCGTTGAATCCTGTCAAAAATGTTAGTTAAAAAGATTTTGAATGGATTTATAGTTAATAATATGGTTCCCGGCTTTCAGTCACATGAAAATGTTTTATTGTCGCATTGAAATGATTTAAATCATTGCCAACGGCCCCCGGATTGAAATGTACAGAGAAACAATATTCTTATGGGACTGAAAGCCAGCTACCTGGTTATTACCTGTCAACAAAAATTAAAAATTTAGTAATAAACATAAAGTAAACATTTTTGCATACGATTTTATATAAACTTACTCAAAGTACGCAACATGCCTAGCGAATCGGATGTTCAACCCAGCACTCAGCTCTTTGTAAACAAAATCATCGGAATGATCCTTTGTATCATTTAGCATTCGCACGCAGTACTGTTCGAACTCTTTAACAAAAATTGAGAATTCAGATCGTACTGCTGTAACCAAAACAGTTATTTGCACCATTGGTATGAATATTTTTACTCCCCATATCGGTATCAAGGACATTAGATAAATCAGATGAACTATTTTTATGACATAGACACTCGAAAAACAAAGAACATTCGGTAGTCCAAGAACACGATCTTCGCGTATAAACACTATCAAGGGAGTGAGTAATGTGTTGATGGTTATCTGAGATAGCAAACCCAGTGAAGCTACTTGAGACGATCGAAAGATACTTCTTCTGGCTTCCGAGTCAAAGCATTCGCTATCGGATGCATCCGATTGCCGTTGAATAAAACGTCGAACATTCGCCATCATTGGAGCATATTTTCGTAGTATAAGCTCGTTCGAAACTCCAAAAATATAAAAAAGGAAAGCAGTTACACACCAGGTCGTTGTTACTAGATTTTTCTCCTGGAATGCGATTTCTAAAGAATTCATTAATTGAATCATGTAAATGAGGTAACCATAAGCCCAGTACAAGTGCCACATAATCTTCTGTGGTGTCGATTTAGGCTCATAAAGAATTGCTCCCACTACCAGAGAACGGTCAACTAATTGGAAACAATCTTGTTCGGGATGATTATTCCACAAACGATTCTTCAATATTCGTAATTTTATACAAATGTATGTACGGAATGTACGCAAACAGGACATGATGAACTGCTCTGCTACGAAATAAGTCGCAGAATAACTATGAGATGGATGGAAAATATTATATGACATCCTTGTAAAGGAAGGTGATCGAAACCGTTAAAATGTTACCTTACGCAGTAATAATAGTTCTGTGTTGGACTTAATGTAAAATTAAAAAAACACAATAATAACGAATAAAAAAAGGTAATAATAGTATAGTTATCCAGAGTAAGTCGAGTGCTGATAGACTATTGCATTGAGCAAAAAAAAACATGCTGTTAAATGGCAGCAACATAAAATTCTGACGAAGAATTGTAAATTTTCTATAAAAAATAGGGTGTAAAAAAGAATATTTTCCTAAATAATGTAAAATTTGTATACACCAAAACTAGCTTCCATTATATTTTTCAAAGGGTAATTTCATATTTCTTTATTGCTTTATATTGTTTTCATTTGTGGAAAGTTTAAAAAAAATTGGGGAAAAAATTTGTTTTGTCGAAAATCTGTGAAATAATGATCTACATAGCCAAAAATTGCCAACTTTAGTTTCCTCAATGGAAATTTTTTTTCAAACTCACAATACTTTGATCATTCTAATACACATTTCGTACATTTCTTTTAACAATACACTTCTTTAAATATATATTATTCGGTATCATTGTCATCATTGTATTCCGAAATACTCTTTCTGATAGGCTGATATTGAATCATCTGACATTGTCAAATAGCCAATCAGGTGCGCTTTTAGGACTACTTCACCGGATCAACGAGCCACATTACTATTAGCATTATTTATTTAAACCACATATGGCCAATTCGAAAAAGTTCTCCACTTTGCGCTCGGTAACATGTAGTGACTATTATTGCTGTGCTATACTTATTGGCCCGAGAGCCCTATACGGGCAAGAGTTCATAGGGGCGGTTCCTTCATCAGTGCCGTCACCTGGAAAAATCTCGAGAAAAAGTAGAATCATGGAATTATGATATGGCGTGATATAGGAAGTGAGAATTTAAATGCCTTCAGAAAAATTATTCATTTTTTTAGTCAAACAATTTTTAGTTTGTTGGGTTAGAAATTCAACAATCTTAAGCATTGATTGCTTATATATTGCTATATAAAAATTGAGATATCATAAAATTCTCCTTAATCCAACATTTTCTTGAAAAATATCTTTAATTTTTGTTTTATAAGAAAAATATACTTCATTTCTCATACCACACCGTGTGAAATTTCCTTGATTCAACTTTTTCTCTCGATAACAGCTGGTAGACTTCTCCTCCCCTTTGGGATGGAGTCATGCATCTCGACTCGATTCGAACAAAATTCTGGTGAATCGTTCGTGTTTCGCCATATGGCTTTCGAATGGAGCTCGATAATCTATTTTTATTCAAATATTTTACAAAACTGTTTTGAAAGCTCAAAAATGATAAAAACTTCATAGTCCATCTTTTTTTTCAAGAGGTATTACTTTGATTCTTCAATATTTTAGGGTTCATATAACATTTGAAATTGCTGTGAACAAAAGAATGTCAATCAGTAATGTGACGCCATTCTCATTAGGTTACAATTACAGTTCGATTTGACACATTCCTTCGCCTCGCCTCGTTTACCGAATGTGTCGAATAGTTTGCGCAGTAATAACTCCTCTTATGATTATATTAAATAGAATTATGAAAAAAATACATTAGGGTAATGTGGGTGGTTTTGATTGCACCATGTTTTACTGAGAACGAAAGTAATTTTATCTGACAAAAGGGATATGTAGCTTTGAAATTAGATTCCAACGCGATTCGCCTTAACCTCTAGATTTCTTCTAAAAATCAAACTCTCAAATATTCGAAAATGATCAAAACATGCACGAAAATAAATGTAAGATCTTATCAGTCGATAAAAACTCGCCATCGAGTTAGAACCGTTTGAAAATAGTATCTTGAATTTCGTAGCTTTTCGAACTTATTTTTCTTCCTAACACAAAATCGTAATGCCAAGCAGAATATTGAATGGATCTGTTGACAATTAGCTAATATTAGTAAAGTTTATGTTTGAATGGTTAGGCCGTTACAAATATTCAATTTGAATTATGTCCTACTAGTCTTCGAAAGTTGACCTTTCGGGGGGAGATAGTAAAAAAAATATCCATATGAAAAATAAATTTAAAAAAACTCCTCGAATTTGTTAAAGAATGTTTTGTAAATCCTCAAAATCATCCGAATTGTTTTTTGTTGCCCCCTTCGAATATTATTTTAAGGCAAAAAAGTCCGAAAGGTGACATTATTGTTTTTTAATATATGTATCGGCCTAATTCTGCGCGGGGCCCTCCTTAACCGTGAGGTAAGACGCGCGGCTACAAAGCAAGACCTTGCTGAGGGTGGCTGGGTTCAATTCCCGGTGCCGGTCTAGGCGATTTTTGGATTGGAAATTATCTCGACTTCCCTGGGCATAAGTATCATCGTGTCAGCCTCATGATATTATTATTTTTATTATCAGACTAAGGCCGGAGTGGCCTGTGCTGTCTTCTCCATTCAGCTCGGTCCATGGCTGCACTTCGCCAACCACGCAGTCTGCGGAGGGTCCGCAAATCGTCCTCCACCTGATCGATCCACCTAGCCCGCTGTGCACCTCGCCTTCTTGTTCCCGTCGGATCGTTGTCGAGAACTATTTTCACCGGATTACTGTCCGACATTCTGGCTACGTGCCCGGCCCACCGCAGTCTTCCAATTTTCGCGGAGTGAACGATAGATGGTTCTCCCAACAGCTGATGCAACTCGTGGTTCATTTGCCTCCTCCACGTACCGTCCGCCATCTGCACCCCACCATAGATGGTACGCAATACTTTCCTTTCGAAAACTCTTAGTGCGCGTTGGTCGTCCACGAGCATCATCCAGGTCTCGTGTCCGTAGAGAACTACCAGTCTTATAAGCGTTTTGAAGATAGTCAGTTTGGCACGGCGGCGAACTCTATTCGATCGTAGCGTCTTATGGAGTCCAAAGTACGTACGATTCCCAGCCACTATGCGTCTCCGAATTTCTCTGCTGGTATCGTTATCGGCGGTCACCAGTGAGCCCAAATACACAAATTCGTCAACCACCTCGATTTCGTCACCAACGATAGAAACTCGTGGTGAGTGGCTACATTGATCTCTCTTGAGCCTTTTCCTACCATGTACTTCGTCTTCGACGTATTGATGACTAGTCCAATCCGTTTAGTTTCGCTTTTCAGTCTGATGTAGGTTTCGTCCATCCTCTCAAAGTTACGTGCCATGATATCAATGTCGTCGACAAAACCAAATGACTGGACGGATTTCGTGAAAATCGTATTACTCGTGTAAATCCTTGCCCTTCGTATTACTCCATCCAAAGCGATGTTGAATAGCAGACACGAAAGACCATCACCTTGCCGTAACCCTCTACGCGTTTCAAATGGACTCGAGAATGCCCCTGAAACTCGAACTACGCACATCACCCGATCCATCGTCGCCTTGATCAACCGTATCAGTTTATCCGGAAATCCGTTTTCGTGCATTAGCTGCCATAGCTAGTCTCGATCGATTGTATCATATGCGGCTTTGTAGTCGATAAATAGATGATGTGTGGGCACGTTGTATTCGCGACATTTCTGCAATACCTGACGTATAGCGAACACCTGGTCTGTGGTAGAGCGTTCACCCATAAATTCCGCCTGGTACTGCCCCACGAACTCTCTTGCAATTGGTGTTAGTCGGCGGCATAAAATGTGGGAGAGTACCTTGTAGGCGGCATTCAGCAATGTGATTGCGCGGTAGTTGCTACAATCCAGCTTATCGCCCTATTTGTAGATGGGACACACGACACCTTCCATCCACTCATGCGGCAAAACTTCCTCCTCCCAAACCTTGGTAATGACCCAGTGCAGCGCTCTAGCCAGTGCCTCACCACCGTGTTTAAACAGCTCTCCTGGTAGTTGGTCAACTCCAGGGGCTTTGTTGTTTTTTAGCCGGCCAATCACCTCCTGGATTTCCTGGAGATTCGGAGCCGGAAGTCACATGTCCGGGCTCGGGCTCCTAGGTTCATTAACATACCGCCACCATTGTCTGCCATATCGCCATTTAGGTTCTCTTCGTAGTGCTGCCGCCACCTTTGGATCACCTCACGCTTGTTTGTAAGAAGGTTCCCGTTTATGTCCGTACACATATCGGGCTGTGGCGAGCAGCGTAGTTCGCATCCGCGCGGTGCTCGCTGGAAACGATAGCGTATCAACGGCAGTTGAAGGGCTAGGCGGCTAAATGGACTACAAACGAGGGAGCGCGGAAGCGCATTGAGACTTAGACTGCCGTTTAAGTCTCAATTACGGTTCTGGTAGGGGTTTTAAGGTGGTTATACAACAAAGCCACAAAACTGCCATCTTGGAAACCACGTGCTTTTTCTAGTGATTTTTCCAGAGCACGAATTGAAAGAACCACAACGCCAATGGAGATGAAACATCCGTAGATCGTTTGCTTACTTGTGCTAAACAATCGACTTTAATTTCAACATTGTACGAAAATTATTACGCTAGATTTGAACTTTTCATAACAGGAGTATAAACCGTGTGGTGAATTTGAAATTCACCACTTGGCTTGATTGTATAATCACCTTAAAGGTTGTGTGTTTTGTATATTGTTATATTGTGTATTGCGAGGGCTGACAGCCGAGTCATTCTACTCCCTTAGTAGAGCCGGGTGAAACCGACTCGAAACGGCGGGTGGGCTAATGGCAAGGCTGCCTTTCGTCCCATAAAACCGTGGCGGGCCTTGTAGAACGCTGTCCAATTCTGCTGTCTGGTTGGTGACCAGACAGAAGTAGGCTCAGATGTACTCCCTGACTAACGCCGATCTGGCTCTGAACACGAAAGCGTCAACCCACGCATGGCCTCCCTGCTTGCTTGCAAGCATAGACAACCATGAGATCATAGAGGCGACTACTTCAGTAGGATTCGATGGCAGCTGCAAGGGGGACCCATGAGCTATGTCAAGTACTCCAGTTTCAAGAGGTAGGGGCGCCGTAGGCGCATCGGGAGACCCCTTCGCAAGTAGGGGTCTAGCGAGGTCTCCTCCCACTAGGGAGGAGAATGGTGTTGAGGCAGTAGCTAGTTTGCACGGGACTAGCACTACCCCAGCGGGAGGGGTTGACAGCCAGAGCGATGCTCAGGCAGTCAACACACCAGGCGAGCCCCTAACCGGTATCCGGTTAGTCGCCAAGCAGCAAGATAAGATCATCGAGTTCACGAGCGGTTATATTAGCAATATTGGCAAGAATCTAAAACAGAAACTTCTGGTACTTCGACAGTCGGTTCAAGCCTTAAAACGCGAACATGGCACGCTCACCAGGAGGGAGGTTGGAAGCGAGAAGGGGGAGACACGTACTCCGGCAGAACCCTTCTCCTTCCTTGGAGGGAAGGTTTCGACGCATGAGGTGATTGGTACCACCCCGAGTGTCGGCGAGGGGGGGACTGCGGCGCGCTCCAAACGCGCCCGGCAGCAGTCAGAGGGTCGGTCCGGTAACGTTAAGCGGCGCCTTACTGTTACGGACAGCGGTACGGTCGAGTCCGATAGGGCGCCCGATCGTCGAGAGAGGGCACCCAATCAGGCGAAACCACGAGGGAAGGGCAACGGTGCGGCCCAGGCTACTAAACCCAAGGGTGATGGTAGCCAACCTGCGACGACTGCTCAGCGGACCGAAAATCCCTGGCAGCTCGTTAGCAGATCTAAGAGGAGGGGAGAGGGTCCTCACCCCGCAAGGAAACTTAGGGACAGAGGCGAAGCCTTGTTGGTCAAGACCGACAAAGAGAGGTATGCCGACGTTCTTAAGACCATGCGAGGTGCCGAAAAGCTTTCGACACTGGGTGAGGACGTGCGAAGCGTCAGACGCACCAAGGCAGGCGAACTGATCTTGGTGCTGAAGCGTGGAGCAAAGGCGAGCGGTACCGTCTATAAGAGGTTGGCCCAGAAGGTCCTAGGTGAGGGAGTGGAAGTGAGGTCTCTGGGCACCGAGGTGACCCTCCGGTGTAAACAGCTGGACGAAGTCACCGAGGCAGAGGACCTCATTTTGTCTTTAAAGGTACAGTGCGATATAGAAGCCGAGCGGTCTTCTATTCGTCTTAGAGGTGGACCCTTTGGCACGCAGGTAGCTTGGTTCAAGTTACCGGTAGCGGACGCCAAAAAGGTCCTGGCGGTCGGGAAACCGAAGGTTGGATGGTCAATATGCCCAGTAAGCATATTCCAGCCACCTTTAGTCGAAAAGTGTTTTATGTGCTTCGAATCTGGTCACAAGTCATGGGAGTGCAAGGGGCCGGACCGAAGTAACCTGTGTCGTCGTTATGGAGAGGAGGGACATTTTGCGCAGGCCTGCGATAAAGCACCAAGGTGCCTTATCTGCGCTAGTAGGAAGCAAGCCCGTAACCATGTTATGGGTGGTCCTACTTGTCCCTTCGGTGGTGGCAATAAGAAATCGCCGTGCGGGTAACACAGCTGAATCTTAACCTTTGTACTACTGCCCAGCAGCTGCCATGGCAGTCGGTCTCTGAGTCAGAGACCGACGTCGCTATTCTTGCAGATCCGTACCGTGTCCCTGTCAATAATGGAAACTGGGTCGCGGACGACTCCAAGATGGCGGCGATCTGCACAACGGGTGTGCGGTCCAAGAGGTCGTACACACACCTGTCGAAGGTGTCGCCATAGCTAAGATCAACGGGGTGTTCTATTGTAGCTGCTATGCCCCACCACGGTGGTCAATAGAGCAATTCACCCGGATGGTCGATAGGCTATCGTGCGACCTTGCAGGTCGGAAGCCGCTTGTCATAGCGGGGGACTTCAATGCTTGGGCGGTGGAGTGGGGAAGCCGATGCACCAACCAGAGAGGTCAAGCTTTGCTAGAGGCTTTAGCAAAGTTGGAGGTCGTGTTAGCCAATGACGGCTCAACCAGCACGTTCCGTAGGAACGGGGTGGAGTCGTTCATTGGCGTTACGTTCTGTAGCCACGGCCTAGCCGGGGGACTGAACTGGAGGGTCGACGAAGGCTACACCCGCAGCGACCACCTAGCCATCCGCCACGTGATCAGCTGTGGTGTGCAGCAGTCGAGATTGAGAAATCCCCGTCAGGTCCGTGGGTGGAAGGCCCAAAGCTTCGACAGCGAAGTTTTCACCGCGGCGCTGGGACTGGAGGGTAACACCGACAGCCTTACAGGGGACGCACTGTCAGCTGTCCTGTCACGTGCATGCGATGCCAGTATGCAGAGGAGGGCACCATCGAGGAACGGTAGACCTCCAGCATACTGGTGAAGTGCAGCAATCGCAGACCTTCGGTCAACCTGCCTTAGGGCTAGGCGAAGGATGCAGAGAGCTCGCTCTGAGCAGTTGAGGGATGAACGCCGCTTGACGTTCAAAGCTGCGAAGTTGGTCCTTAACAAGGCCATCAGTAGCAGTAAGAGGAAGTGTTTTGACAACCTATGCCTGAACGCCAATGCTAATCCTTGGGGCGATGCCTACAGGATAGTAATGGCAAAGACCAGAGGGGGGCTGGCGCCTCCCGAACGGTCGCCGGAAAGGTTGAATCGCATTATCGAGGATCTCTTCCCGTCCCATGCCACAAGCCCTTGGCCACCCCCAGCACCGCAGAACGCGAGTGCTGATGTGGCTGAAGTGGCAGCGGTGACGAACGAAGAGTTGCTTGCGGTGGCTCGAACCCTTGACACGAACAAAGCTCCGGGGCCCGACGGAGTTCCAAACCTCGCTCTGAAGGCAGCGATCATGGCTAACCCGGACATGTTCAGGACAGCCATGCAGAGATGCCTGGACGAGCGCAGTTTCCCCGATAGGTGGAAGAGACAGAAGCTGGTGCTGTTGCCGAAGCCGGCGTACAGACCAATCTGCCTACTGGACACCACAGGGAAGTTGCTCGAGAGGATTATCCTCAACAGGCTTACCCCGTACACCGAAGGTACGAACGGCCTGTCAAGCAATCAGTTTGGGTTTCGTAAGGGTAGGACCACGGTGGATGCTATCAACTCGGTTGTAAAAACTGCGGAAGTAGCGATACAACGCAAACGGAGGGGAACTCGATTCTGTGCGATAGTGACGCTCGACGTCAAGAACGCATTCAACAGCGCAAGCTGGGATGCCATCGCGCTCTCGTTACTCCGGTTGGGCATTCCGGTGGGCCTGTACAACATTTTGGAAAGCTATTTCCAGAATCGCGTACTCTTATACGAGACCGATGAAGGGGAGGGTAGTGCTTCTATCACCGCAGGAGTCCCTCAGGGATCTATCCTGGGCCCGGTGCTATGGAACACTATGTACGATAGTGTTTTAAGACTGAAGTTCCCCCAAGGTGTTAAGATCGTTGGCTTCGCCGACGACATAACGCTGGAGGTTTACGGAGAGTCGATTGAGGAGGTGGAACTTACGGCGGCCCACGCGATCGCTATAGTGTAGGAATGGATGAGCTCAAGGCAGGTGGGGCTAGCTCATCACAAAACAGAGTTGATTGTTGTTAACAACCGTAAGTCGGTACAGGAGGCAGTGGTTCGCGTGGGTGACTGTGAGATCATTTCCAAGCGGGAGGTGAAGCTCCTCGGGGTGCTGATCGACGATAGACTGAACTTCGGCAGTCACGTAGATTACGCCTGCAGGAGAGCTTCGACAGCTATTGCGGCATTATCCAGGATGATGTCCAATAGCTCGGGAGTGCGCTCCAGCAGACGCAGGTTATTAGCTGGGGTTGACGTATGTATCCTCAGATACGTCGGTCCAGCTTGGGCCTCGGCGCTTAGCGTCGAACGTAACCTGCAGAAGCTGTAGAGTGTACACAGGCTAGCGTGTCTCAGAGTGATAAGTGCCTACCGCACGGTATCACGGGATGCCGCTTGTGTGATTGCGTGTATGTTACCCATTGGACTAGTCATACGGGAAGACGATGAGAGTTTCGACATGCGCGGAACCAGAGAAGCCCGTAAAGCCATTAGAGTAACTTCGACTATCAAGTGGCCACGGGACTGGGATAACTCTTCTAAGGGTAGGTGGACCCATCGGCTGATACCTAGCGTATCAAGATGGGTTAATAGGAGGCATGGGGAAGTTCACTTCCATCTGACACAGTTCCTGTCAGGCCATGGCTGCTTTATATGCTACCTACATAGGTTTGGGCATACGGACTCTCCTGTCTGCCCGGACTGCCAGGGTCGACGAAACTGCCGAGCACGTACTATTCGTATGTCCTCGTTTCGTCGATGTTAGGAGCGGAATGCTAGAGGTGTGCGGGAGGGACACTACTCCGGATAATCTTATCCAGAGGATGTGTCAAGAGGTTGATAAGTGGAACGCGGTCTCGGCCGCTACCACTCAGATTGCCAGGATCTTGCAGCGCAATTGGCGCGCCGAGCAGCAGTCGGATAGCGCCGACTAGTGGGTAGCTAGTCTCGAGGGTGAGGTACCAGCGGGTAGGTGGTTAAGTAGTGGGTAGCTAGTTATGAGGTAGAGGAACTAGTGGGTAGCTAGTTGTGATTTGAAGCTAGTGGGTAGCTAGTATGTGGGCGTGCGTAGTAGCACGGACCCCTCCCAGAAGTAATGCCGAAAAGACTGTTCCGGGGAGACTCAGGGTCTGTGAACAGGGTGGTTTTAGCGGGTCGGCAATAGCTAAACCCCGTTCGCCGGTAGCCCATCGGTGTCTGGATGCAGATTCCCACCCTACTGAAAAAAAACCTATCGGGCTGTGACACGTGGCCCTTACGTGAACGCTTCAACTTCTCATAGAACTTTCGTGCGTTATTGGCGCGGTACAGTTGCTCCGTCTCGATCTTCCTGCTGGCACTTTTTCCTCCGGAAAATCGAGTTTTGTCTGTTCCGCGCTTGTTTATATCATGCCTCGTTAGCCCTCGTGCGGCGTTGCAGCAATCTCGCCCATGATGCATTCTTCTCTTCCACTAACTGCTCGCATTCGCCATCATACCAGTCGTTTCTCAGATCCGGGGGCACCGTGCCAAGTGCAGCGGTTGCGGTGCTACCATTGGCAGATCAAATATCTCTCCAGCCATCTTCAAGAGACGCTGCGCCTAGCTGCTTTTCCGTTGGGAGTGCCACTTCCAGCTGCTGCGCGTATTCTTGGGCTAGT
Source organism: Armigeres subalbatus (assembly GCF_024139115.2). Classification (NCBI taxonomy): domain Eukaryota; kingdom Metazoa; phylum Arthropoda; class Insecta; order Diptera; family Culicidae; genus Armigeres; species Armigeres subalbatus. The sequence goes on from NC_085139.1 coordinate 193,225,488, forward strand.
CTACCGTCTTGTAGCCGCCCAATGTTAAGCCGCGGCGTCCGACTTCGACGCGTGTTGTACACCGTCGAGAGTTTTGAGCGCAGGCATACTGCAACGAGGTAGTGGTCGGATTCAATATTCGCACTGCGGTAAGTGCGGACGTTCGTGATGTTTACCGTCCATTAGAACGTGGTCGATTTGGTTTTCCGTTTCTTGGTTAGGTGATCTCCATGTGGCCTTGTGGATATTTTTGCGGGAAAAGAAGGTGCTTCGGACTACCATTCCGTGGGAGGCTGCGAAGTTTATGCATCGTTGGCCGTTGTCATTCGATCCCGAGTAGAAGAAAATAGCTCATTAATATCAAATGCTGATAAGATAGCAAAATGAGATATTGACATGATTGATATAAGAGATAAAAGATCAGACGATAATATCAATATTTTGCACTAAAATATCATAAGAAAATCAGGTTATGCTATTTGTAATAAGTAATGAATATCATGTGCCATTAGTTTGTTCTTATCCATAGCAAATATTGATATTTATATGATATTCCGGTGCAAATTTTTGATATTGTTGCCTGTTCTTCTATCTCTTATATCAATCAAGTCTATATCATGTTTTGTTATTCTGTTCATGGCTTCTGCCCGGGATACGGTGTGCAGTAGAGTGATTTAAATTTTGACTTTTTTGCTCCCCGATGCTTAAACGATTGCATTTGCTATTTAAATAAACCTCCTAAATTTTTAGCTAATTTGGATGTAATTTGATTGTGCACACGTCATTTGAAGTTTGTATGAAAATTACTATGGAAATCGCTATTGATGTAAAACATCGTTCCGTGAGGTGGCTCATGAACTATTTGAATATAATAAACGCGTCGACTTCATAGAACACTTCCTAAGCTGAATACAGTTGTTGTTGCGAAGCGATTTGACGTTTGTAAGTAAAGTTATATAGAAAACAAAAATGCTCATTATTGATATTGATGTTATTCTTTTACGTGTTTAATTGAATTTCCCACGATTCAGTGTTTCCTTAATAACTTTTCTTGTAAGCATCAAATCGTTTCGCAACAAAGATGAGCTACTTCCTTGCTAAATTTGCTATGTAGCCGATGTATTCATACCTGCTTGAAGCTTAATGGGAAGCGTTATGGAACGGTTTGCCCAAAAGTTACTGTTTTCATATCGATTTTAATACAAACTTCATATTGCACGTGCTCACTCAAATTACAACCAAATTAGCTAAAAATTTAGGATGATTGGTAAAATAGCAAATGCAATCGTTTAAGCACAGGGGAGCGAAAAAGTCAAAATTTGAATCAGTCTAGTGTGCAGACTATCCGGTCCGATGACCGGTCTATACATTTCCTCCTTTCCTACCTGTGGGTTCATGTCACCGATGACGATTTTGACGTCCCGCAGTGGGCATCCATCGTATGTCTGCTCCAGCTGTGCGTAGAACGCTTCTTTCTCGTCGTCGGGTCTCCCTTCGTGTGGGCAGTGCACGTTGATGATGCTATAGTTGAAGAAACGGCCTTTAATCCTCAGCTTGCACATCCTTGCGTTGATTGGCCACCCAATCACGCGTTGGCGCATCTTACCCAGCACTATGAAGCCGGTTCCCAGCTCGTTGGTGGTGCCATAGCTTTGGTAGAAGGTAGCCGCTCGATGCCCGCTTTTCCACACTTTCTGTCCTGTCCAGCAAATCTCCTGCAGCGCCACGACGTCGAAGTTGCGGGGATGTAATTCATCGTAGATCATCCTGTCACAACCTGCGAAACCTAGCGACTTGCAGTTCCATGTTCCAAGCTTCCAATCGTGATCCTTTATTCGTTAGGTTTTTGCCGATTATATCGAGTTGCATTATCTCTTATATTGTTCGTAATTATTGGTTTTCCAGGCGGCTTATTGGGCCTGCGCAAACCTCCTGTCTCGTCGGAGGGTCATCGTGTCAGGGCTGTTTAGCGTCCCACTTAACACCAGGACTTGGACTTGTGCGCTTTGAGTGGCACACGGTCGCTTTGGTGGGGCCTACTTGCTGCTTTTTATAGGAATTTAACAGGGCCCACTGTCAAACCACACCACATCCTAGGCAAGCAACACAACTCGCAGATAGATGGCCTGGGGAGGGATCGTCAAGCCCTTGGACATAGTCCCTGCTGCCCGCAACTTATTTCCCTTCAAATAATTTCACTTAAAGCACCCTACCATTAAACGTTCAAATAAAAGAGGGTATAGATATGTTTTGATGCAGGCGGAAATCAATTGGCCCGTCAATTGCGTGCGTTATGCGTTTGGTACCTAAGCTTGCTATAGGACCGGAGACGAGAGACGATTGCATAGTATACGCATCTTTTAGGGTGAAGGCGGCTGGTTGCGTGCCTATTGTATGAACATAACCAGTTCATCTGTTCTATTCAGTTTATGGTGCGGTGAACATTTATAAAGGTGTCAGGCCGTTTGGCCGAATGCCATTTGGCCGAATGCCGTTTGGCCGAACGCCATTTGGCCGAATGCCGTTTGGCCGAACGGGTCGTTTGGCCGAATGCCGTTTGGCCGAAAAGTTAAAAAAAAATTACCTCAGTTTACGAGTGGTACTTCTTCCTTCTTCCTTCTTTCTTTCTTCTTTCTTTCTTCACCCTTCCTCCTTATTCCTTCTTCCTTCATCATTCCTTCTTCTCTCTTATTTTATATATTCTCTAACTTCTTTCTTCCTTCTTCCTTTTTCTTTCTTCCTTCTTCCTTCTTCGTTGTTCCTTCTTCCTTCTCCCTTCTTCCATCTTCCTTCTTCCTTCTTCCATCTTCCTTCTTCCTTAATCCTTCTTCCTTCTTCCTTCTTCCTTCTTCCTTCTTCCTTCTTCCTTCTTCCTTCTTCCTTCTTCCTTCTTCCTTCTTCTTTCTTCCTTCTTCCTTCTTCCTTCTTCCTTCTACCTTCTTCCTTCTTCCTTCTTCTTTCTTCCTTCTTCCTTCTTCCTTCTACCTTCTTCCTTCTTCTTTCTTGCTTCTTCCTTCTTCATTATTCTTTCTTCCTTCTTTCTTCTTCCTTCTTCCTTCTTCCTTCTTCCTTTTTCCTTCTTTCTTCTTCCTTCTTCCTTCTTCCTTCTTCCTTCTTCCTTCTTCCTTCTTCCTTCTTCATTATTCTTTCTTCCTTCTTTCTTCTTCCTTCTTCATTCTTCCATCTTTCTTATTTCTTCTTTCTTCTTCCTTTTTCCTTCTTCCTTCTTCCTTGTTCCTTATTCTTTATTCCTCCTTCCTTCTCCCTTATTTCTTATTTCTTCTTCCTTTTTCCTTCTACCTTCTTCCTTCTTCCTTATTCCTTCTTCCACCTTTTTTCTTCCTTCTTCCGTCTTCCTTCTTCCGTCTTACTTCTTCCTTCTTCCTTCTTCCGTCTTACTTCTTCCTTCTTCCTTCTTCTTTTTGCCTTCTTCCTTTACCTTCTTGCTTCTCCCTTTTTTCTTCTTTCTTTCTTCTTCCTTCTTCCTTTTTTCTTCTTCCTTCTCACTGCTAACTTCTCACTTCATAAGGAAACGTATTTCAACTATTCGGCCAAACGGCATTCGGCCAAATGGCGTTCGGCCAAATGACCCTTTCGGCCAAATGGCATTCGGCCAAACGGCATTCGGCCAAACGGCATTCGGCCAAATTACCCCAAACCATTTATAAACACGAGTGAGTAAACATTAAGTAATATGATCATTTTGTTACACTGAACGCCTAGTACTCAAGATGTGCTCTCGGAAATGCACGTTGTAGATCAATCAACCATTGTGGCAGCTTTGGTACTGTTCCAACCTTACCCTTAAGGTTCATAGAAATGCACGCACCGACTGTTCTTCATGTCCAACTAACAATATTATGCATTCAACAAGTAGAAATGTACGACTGTGCCAATGCATTATTGCATGTAGTAGCGCCAAAACGACCCCCAATCCAATAAAGACCACTTGAAAAGCAATTATGCAAACATACACTGCTGCAGATTGAAGGATTGATTTTTGACGTGCCTATTAGAAAGGGTTGTGCTGTGGTATTTACGCACAAAGTTGATTGTGTATGTGTTATTCTGCCGTTATACCCATAACTGTCCCATGTATATAAGGAATCCCAGCAAACATGAGACAAATATGCGTATGACGGTAGTATTGCCGTGAGAAGTTTTCATCTTACTAATGACATACAATAATATTAAAACATTTTCCATAGTTTGTATTTGTATTTGTATTTTAAATAATCCATCTGACAAATTAGTCTTAATTAGGACACTACATTCTTCTTTTGATTCGATTTGCAAAACTTCTGGTTGGTTCATTAAACTCGAATAGTTCTTCCACAGCTGTGAATGCGCGAATACATGCTGCTATCGGCTCGTTGTTCCCAAAAACTGTTCTGTGGAATCGTGGCTGCAGCAATGTTGAATTTCGAAGAGTTCTAGTGGGTACACGGAAGTTCAACATGGAAAGTAATTCAGGTGCATCAGTTTCACCATTCAACAATTTGGCTACTAGTAGTGATTGTTGAACTTTTCTCCGCTGCTCCAGCGTATCCAATCCCAGCAAACGACATCTATCGGGGTACGGCGGCAGATTATCAGGGTCTCTCCATGGCAAGCTTTTGAGTGCCAAACGTATGAATCTCTGCTGTACACATTCGATTCTCAGACTCCACTCGATATGGATGCCATACAACAGAAACATTTTCCAAAATTGGACGTACAAGTGCACAGTATAAAGACTTCCAGCAGTATGGATCTGTAAAATCTTTTGCGACTTTCGAAATGAAACCTAACTGTCTATTCGCTTTCGATATTATTGCTGATCGATGCAGATCAAATGCTAATTTCGAGTCCAACTGAACACCAAGGTCCATGACATTGGTAACTCTTGAAAGAACATTACCATTAATATGATAATCAAACAGTACTGGCAAAATGGTGCGGTGAAATGTGATCACTTGACATTTTTCAACGCTTATCGTCAGTTTATTCTTTATTTTCTGAATTGAGGGCTTGCGGTTTCAGAACTGGGTTGACACCAACTTTGAATGACACAAATGTCATGTTAGAAACATCTTTTCCCTTAGGCACGAGGCGAATAACATTCATTGGTTCATTTGTGTCCAAACAGCGTGATACGATTTTCTCCACATCTTTGTCGCTGATCATGGGATGAAATCCAGAAAGATAGAGCCAGAATGTTGGTGTCGGGGTGGCTGGTATTATTGACGAAACGGAAAGATTCTCAAAATTTATTGCTTTCGTGCCTTCGTTCGCAGCTGGTCGAATAGGCTGATCAAAATCACCACGACGGCGCTTTGCGTTCATTCTCGACCAAACTGGTGTTGTTGTTTCATTTGGCAAAGCAAACAGAGGAGATGCAGTGGGAACAGGTTTTCGGGGTTGTATAGTAGAAATGTTGTCAACCTTTTTACTCAACACTTCAACCATGCCTGACAATTGTTGCAGTTGTGAAGCAAGACAATCAGTGTCGGTCAGTTCTGAAACACCCAAACTAGCAACATAAGCGCGGATGCTTCTTCCATTCAGCAAGTTTCTACACGGAGGACAGATGAATAACACTTTTCCCTGTGCAAAAATATCTTTACATGCACGTAGGCTGGAGCCACAGCACTGCTGACTGATGTGGAAAAAAGCCTCACAGAATCCGCAACGCACTGGCTCCAGATCATTGATATCCAGTCCACAGGTGCCGCATTGTTTCTTCTCCATTTCGCTTTTGATACTTTCGTAACTCCCGAGACGATAAACAAGTTATATAGTTATAGATAGGTATCCTATAATAAGAGATATTCAAACACTTTTCCAGACGATTTAGCAACGCTGTTACTTCTGTTAGCAAATGCTTTCAACACTTGTCGCAGCGCAAAATTTTGAAGCTTGTATATGACTTTAATAACAATTAGGAATATTTTTGTCTGTCCACTAACAGTGTTTAAATTAGTATTGTCACTAAAATAAAAAAAAGCAATATAAATGAGCTAAATACGATACATACACAAGATTACTTCTACTCGCGAAAGTAAAACAAATTGTTTATTCGATGAAACATCTATTGTATAACAATCTCAATACCTCACAATCTGCAACAATAACAACATTCATTTGGCTCACTATTTAACGGAATTTCGAAACAAAATTTAACCCTCTAGTGCCCAAGACCGTCTTTAGACGGGGTATTTTGATTATTTTTTGTAATTTTCAATTGATCTGATTTTAGAAAGTTTTTGATGTTGATCAATAATATAAACTTCAATTCATGTTTAAATGTGGTTCAAAGATTTTTACTATTTACACAATATGTAAGGAACATTTGCAAAGTAGTGGGCTTTTTGCATGCCTCATATGCACACACACATATACAAGGACAAACATACAATAATTTATATGTTTTTACATACTTACTGATATAAAACTGATAGTCTGCACACCGTGTCGAATGACAACGGCCAACGATGCATAAACTTCGCAGCCTCCCGCGGAATAGTAGTCCGAAGCACCTTCTTTCCCCGCAAAAATATCCACAAGGCCATATGGAGATCACCTAACCAAGAAACGGAAAACCAAATCGACCACGTTCTAATCGACGGTAAATTCTTCTCCGACATCACGAACGTCCGCACTTACCGCAGGGCGAATATTGAATCCGACCACTACCTCGTTGCAGTATGCCTGCGCTTAAAACTCTCGACGGTGTACAACACGCGTCGAAGTCGAATACCGCGGCTTAACATTGGGCGGCTACAAGACGGTAGACTAGCCTGAGAATACGCGCAGCAGCTGGAAGTGGCACTTCCAACGGAAGAGCAGCTAGGCGCAGAGTCTTTTGAAGATGGTTGGAGAGATATTCGATCCGCCATTGGTAGCACCGCAACCGCTGCACTTGGCACGGTGCCCCCGGATCAGAGAAACGACTGGTATGACGGCGAATGTGAGCAGTTAGTGGAAGAGAAGAATGCAGCATGGGCGAGATTGCTGCAACACCGCACGAGGGCGAACGAGGCACGATATAAACAGGCGCGGAACAAAACTTGATTTCTCGGAGGAAAAAGCGTCAGTAGGAAGATCGAGTCCGTGAGGAGACGGAGCAACTGTACCGCGCTAATAACACACGAAAGTTCTATGAGAAGTTAAACCGTTCACGTAAGGGCCACGTGCCACAGCCTGATATGTGCAAGGACATAAACGGGAACCTTCTTACAAACGAGCGTGAGGTGATCCAAAGGTGGCGGCAGCACTACGAAGAACACCTGAATGACGATGTGGCAGACGAAGTTGGCGGTATGGTGATGGACCTGGCAGAACGCGCGCAGGACATAATTCTACCGGCTCCGGATTTCCAGGAAATCCAGGAGGAGATTGGCCGGCTGAAGAACAACAAAGCCCCTGGGGTTGACCAACTACCAGGAGAGCTATTTAAACACGGTGGTGAGGCACTGGCTAGAGCGCTGCACTGGGTCATTGCCAAGATTTGGGAGGAGGAAGTTTTGCCGCAGGAGTGGATGGAAGGCCCATCTACAAAAAGAGCGATAAGCTGGATTATAGCAACTACCGCGCAATCACATTGCTGAACGCCGCCTACAAGGTACTCTCCCAAATGTTATGCTGTCGACTAGCACCAACTGCAAGGGAGTTCGTGGGGCAGTACCAGGCGGGTTTTATGGGCGAACGCTCCACCACGGACCAGGTGTTCGCCATTCGCCAAGTACTGCAGAAATGCCGCGAATACAACGTGCCCACACATCATCTATTCATCGACTTCAAAGCCGCATATGATACAATTGATCGGGAACAGCTATGGCAGCTAATACACGAACACGGTTTTCTGGATAAATTGACACGGTTGATCAAAGCGACGATGGGTCGGGTGATGTGCGTAGAGTTTCAGGGCATTCTCGAGTCCCTTCAAAACCCGCAAAGGGTTACGACAAGGTGATGGTCTTTCGTGTCTGCTATTCAACATCGCTTTGGAAGGGGTAATACGAAGAGCAGGGATTAACACGATTGGTACAATTTTCAATAAGTCCGTCCAGCTATTTGGCTTCGCCGACGACATAGATATTATGGCACGTAACTTTGAGAAGATGGAGGAAGCCTACATCAGACTGAAAAGGGAAGCTAAGCGGATCGGACTAGTCATCAACACGTCGAAGACGAAGTACATGATAGGAATAGGTTCAAGAGAAGACAATGTGAGCCACCCACCGCGACTTTGCATCGGCGGTGACGAAATCGAGGTGGTAGAAGAATTTGTGTAATTGGGCTCAATGGTGACTGCCGAAAATGACACCAGCAGAGAAATTTGGAGACGCATAGTGGCTGGAAATCGTACATACTTTGGACTCCGCAAGACGCTCCGATCGAATAGAGCTCGCCGCCGTACCAAACTGACAATCTACAAAACGCTCATTAGACCGATAGTCCTCTACGGACACGAGACCTGGACGATGCTCGTGGAGGACCAACGCACACTTGGAGTTTTCGAAAGGAAAGTGCTGCGTACCATCTATGGTGGGGTGCGGATGGCGGATGGTACGTGGAGGAGGCGAATGAACCACGAGTTGCATCAGCTGTTGGGAGAACCATCCATCGTTCACACCGCGAAAATCGGACGACTGCGGTGGGCCGGGCACGTAGCCAGAATGTCGGACAGTAACCCGGTGAAAATGGTCCTCGACAACGATCCGACGGGCACAAGAAGGCAAGGTGCGCAGCGGGCAAGGTGGATCGATCAGGTGGAAGATGACTTGCGGACCCTCGGTAGACTGCGTGGTTGGCGACGTGTAGCCATGGACCGAGCCGAATGGAGAAGACTCTTATATACCGCACAGGCCACTTCGGCCTTAGTCTGAATAAATATAAATATATGAGGATTACTACTTCTGGCCACGCCCATCTTCATACTAACTAGGGAGAGGAAGGAAGGAAGTGTTGATGTAGTACTTACTTAACGAGAGGCCACCGACTTAGCGACACCCTCATAAGTATCACGGAGTTGGATAATGAGGAAGGTATTCGATGGGTCAGGATTTGCCTGTAGCTGGCAATGTAACCGTGGTAGATCTTACCCCGTAACACACCACGTAAAGGTGTCTACCCACCATTACGGGTGATGGTCGAGTGAGTTGATAAATTGGTGCGCAAACGGACGTCTTTTAGGTAGGACACAGAACATTCGCGAAAATTTTGTTTGTAAATATGTTTTTATCGTTCGGTGAATGAGAGTGCGATTGAACGTGTTTCGTGTATGTGGCGCCGTTTCTGACCGCCCTATTCTGAAAATATCCACCCTAAGAGCGAAACAAAACATACAGAACTATTTTTTTGGATAGAGATTATTGATACACATTTTGAAAAAAAGTCGTAGAACTTTTGTTTTTGACTCCATTCTTGTTGCATGGAATTGCTATATATATGTATACGTGGTGTTCGGGCTGAAATTTCAGCAGTGAGTTACAAATACGTAATATCAAACAGTTTTTGAAAACTAGGTCTTTTTTTTCGATTTTTTTAGCAATGCTTATTTTCTGATATATTAACTTATTAAAATCCTAGAGCTATGGGAAATTATGGAAGAGAACAGCTTTCCTGGGAAGCTCACCAGACTGTTCAAAGCAACGGTGGGTGGTGTGCAAAACTCTGTGAAGGGGCAGACACTCCAGTTCGTTTGAATCGCGCCGGAGACTAAGACAAGGTGATGGACTTTCGTGCCTGTTGTTCAACATTGCGCTAGAAGGTGTCATGTGGAGAACCGGGTGTAACATCCGAGGTACGATTTTCAACAGATCCAGTCAATTTATTTGTTTCGCGGACGACATGGGCATTGTCGACCGATTTGCAAAGGTGACAGAACTGTACATCCGACTGAAACGTGAAGCAAGAATAGTTGGACTGGTAGTGGATACATCGAAGACAGGGCCCGCCTGGGAAGCAGTGTTACGATAGACGGAGATACTTTCGAAGTGGTCGATGAATTTGTCCACCTTGGATCCTTGCCAACGGCTGATAATAATATTAGTCGTGAAATACGAAGGCGCATCATCTGTGGAAGTCGGGCCTACTAAGGGCTCCAGAAGAAACTGCGGTCAAAAAAGATTCAACACCGCATCAAACATGTCATGTACAAAACGCTGATAAGACCGGTAGTCGTCTACGGACATGAAGCTTGGACAATGCTCGAGGAGGACTTGCAAGCACTCGGTGTATTTGAGAGACGGGTGCTTAGGTTCATCTTTGGCGGTGTACAAGAAGACGGTGTGTGGTGGGAAGGATGAACCTCGAGCTCGCCCAGCTCTTTGGCGAACCCAGCATCCAGAAGGTAGCTAAAGCCGGAATGGTACGATGGGCAAGGCATGTTGCAAGAATGCCAGACAACAACCCTGCTAAGATGGTGTTCGCTTTCGATCCGGCAGGTACGAGACGGCGTGGAGCGCAGTGAGTGAGGTGGGCTGACCGGGTACATAACGACTTGGCGTTCCGATGTTCCGAATGGAATCCTCCAAGAATTCCAATGGGAATATTCCAGAGATTCCGTCGGAAATCCTTCAGTATTTCCAACGTGAATGTTCAGGGATTTCGTTGGCAATGCTCCAGGGATGTAGAAGTAGGTCGTCGATTCCTAAGTAACCTGTCGAGGGATCCCGAATAAAATCGTCGAGGCACCGAAGAATCCTCCAGGGATGTTGGAGCAAATCTTCGAGGGATTCCGAAGCAAATCATCGAATGATTTCAAAGCAAAGAGTAATTTCGATCGTCAAGGGATTCGGAAGCACATCATTGAGGGATTCCGAGGCAACACGTCGAGAGATTCCGAATTAAATATCCAAGGGATTCTGAAGCAAATCGTCGAAGTATTCTGAAACAAATCGTTAAGGAATTCCGATGAAAATGTTTGAACAATTACGAAACAAATCTTTGAACGACTTCGGAGGAATTCCAAAACAAACTAACGAGAGATTGTAAAGCTAATCCTCTATGGATTATGAAAGGTGTCCCTCAACGATACCGAAAGGAATTCAGTGTGAATTATTCTAGATTCCGGTTGGAATACTTCGATGATTCTGAAAGGAATTCTTTAGAGATTCCAATGAGAATCCTTCTCGGATGCTGATGGAAATTGTGTAGATTATCATGCTGCTAGGCAAGCGGAAGTCTGCTGGAAAACTGTCACTCCAGTCCGTGATGGTTGATCACATGTCTTTGACTGCTGACAAAGTACCACGATTGCTTTGATTGATATTTTGGTGGCTCTCCGTTGTTGTTTATATTCAGCTTATTTTGATACTTTCAAATTAATAAGAGATTAGGGGTATTTTCTTAACGGTGTAGGTTGCTTCGTATTTGTTTATAGAATTTTATCTTAGGCGGTTTGAAATATATTCCTAGTGATTGTGTATGAAACATTTCAATATTCAGATACGCAACTGCTTACGTTGTTAAGTGAATACCCCTATTGACTTTCCATAATCAATAATCACTCATTTAATTATATGGTATGTGGTGAATATGGTAGATAACTTTTTTGTCTTCAAACATTTTCAGTAATTCGTTATGCTATATGTTGAAATTTACATCACTGCCAACTAACTTTTCAAATCCAAGGGAGGAGGGAGGTGGCAATTTTTTTTCTAAAGAGTTCTAATCTAACATATTTTCTTTACCAATCATTATTGATTTATTGGCATTTATCGGTGAGTACAACATCTAAAGCTCAAAGTAAGAGGGAGCGCAACAATGAAGAACAGTATGGATAGGTGTCACAAGCGAGCGACGAGTATGAAGCGAACAGAAATTGAAATTTTAGTAGAGGGCCAGTTGTGAGAACAGCATTGTTGAAATCGCTGTTATTCTGCCTAACGTCCACCCAGGAACGGCTTGGGTAGTAGCATGGTGACTACTCTTACCAAGACAGGCAAAATAACAGCGATTTCAACCTACTATTATGCTGTTCGGCGCATGAGAACAGTTCTAGCGATCGGTGGCTTGTTCGGAGATTCATACGAAAGTCGCGCTACTTTGCTTCACGCCTCATCCCGCAGCTCTTACTTTGCCCAAGATGATCTTATTCGAACCGCATTTCAATTTTGCCATTCCTTTTGCCAATTCGTATTCTAATTGGGAAAGTTTTTAATCACCGTACATGACTCAATCATTATTGATTTATTGGCATTTATCGGTGAGTACAACATCTAAAGCTCAAAGTAAGAGGGAGCGCAACAATGAAGAACAGTATGGATAGGTGTCACAAGCGAGCGACGAGTATGAAGCGAACAGAAATTGAAATTTTAGTAGAGGGCCAGTTGTGAGAACAGCATTGTTGAAATCGCTGTTATTCTGCCTAACGTCCACCCAGGAACGGCTTGGGTAGTAGCATGGTGACTACTCTTACCAAGACAGGCAAAATAACAGCGATTTCAACCTACTATTATGCTGTTCGGCGCATGAGAACAGTTCTAGCGATCGGTGGCTTGTTCGGAGATTCATACGAAAGTCGCGCTACTTTGCTTCACGCCTCATCCCGCAGCTCTTACTTTGCCCAAGATGATCTTATTCGAACCGCATTTCAATTTTGCCATTCCTTTTTGCCAATTCGTATTCTAATTGGGAAAGTTAAATCTCCGAACAAGCCACCGATCGCTAGAACTGTTCTCATGCGCCGAACAGCATAATAGTAGGTTGAAATCGCTGTTATTTTGCCTGTCTTGGTAAGAGTAGTCACCATGCTACTACCCAAGCCGTTCCTGGGTGGACGTTAGGCAGAATAACAGCGATTTCAACAATGCTGTTCTCACAACTGGCCCTCTACTAAAATTTCAATTTCTGTTCGCTTCATACTCGTCGCTCGCTTGTGACACCTATCCATACTATCCCTCTTACTTTGAGCTTTAGATGTTGTACTCACCGATAAATGCCAATAAACCAATAATGATTGAGTCATGTACGGTGATCAAAAAACTTTCCCAATTAGAATACGAATTGGCAAAAGGAATGGCAAAATTGAAATGCGGTTCGAATAAGATCATCTTGGGCAAAGTAAGAGCTGCGGGATGAGGCGTGAAGCAAAGTAGCGCGACTTTCGTATGAATCTCCGAACAAGCCACCGATCGCTAGAACTGTTCTCATGCGCCGAACAGCATAATAGTAGGTTGAAATCGCTGTTATTTTGCCTGTCTTGGTAAGAGTAGTCACCATGCTACTACCCAAGCCGTTCCTGGGTGGACGTTAGGCAGAATAACAGCGATTTCAACAATGCTGTTCTCACAACTGGCCCTCTACTAAAATTTCAATTTCTGTTCGCTTCATACTCGTCGCTCGCTTGTGACACCTATCCATACTGTTCTTCATTGTTGCGCTCCCTCTTACTTTGAGCTTTAGATGTTGTACTCACCGATAAATGCCAATAAATCAATAATGATTGAGTCATGTACGGTGATTAAAAACTTTCCCAATTAGAATACGAATTGGCAAAAAGGAATGGCAAAATTGAAATGCGGTTCGAATAAGATCATCTTGGGCAAAGTAAGAGCTGCGGGATGAGGCGTGAAGCAAAGTAGCGCGACTTTCGTATGAATCTCCAAACAAGCCACCGATCGCTAGAACTGTTCTCATGCGCCGAACAGCATAATAGTAGGTTGAAATCGCTGTTATTTTGCCTGTCTTGGTAAGAGTAGTCACCATGCTACTACCCAAGCCGTTCCTGGGTGGACGTTAGGCAGAATAACAGCGATTTCAACAATGCTGTTCTCACAACTGGCCCTCTACTAAAATTTCAATTTCTGTTCGCTTCATACTCGTCGCTCGCTTGTGACACCTATCCATACTGTTCTTCATTGTTGCGCTCCCTCTTACTTTGAGCTTTAGATGTTGTACTCACCGATAAATGCCAATAAATCAATAATGATTGAGTCATGTACGGTGATTAAAAAACTTTCCCAATATTTTCTTTACGTTCTTCTTCTTCTTCCTCTTCTCCATGGCTCTACATTCCAACTGGAACTTGACCTAGCTTTTCAAATTAGTATTCAATTAGCATTTCCTCAGTTATTAATTGAAAGCTTTTCTATGCCCGCCATTGCATGAGTATGTATCTTGTGTGGCAAGTAGATACATTATGCCCAGGGTGTCGAGAATGTTTGCAACCCGAAAACATCCTAGATCGGACCGAGAATCGAACTCGCCATCTCCGGATTGGCAAACCTACGCCTTTGCTCACAAGGCTACTGGAGACCCAGTACGTTAATAGCTTTTAAAAATTACGACATTTTCGATCAGTTCTGTGACTGTCATGTGTGTTTAATTATTCACTCGCATTAAATATGACCATATGCAAATACTACCATCCATCCAACGATAGAAATCATCAAAAACTCTACCTGTTAATAAAATTCACGAATTATAAATACTATAATCTACATTTGCTGTGAAAAAGTAAAGCAATACTTCATATAATCAGATCACAGAATCACTCAGCAACTGGAAACAGCAAATCTGTCAACGACACAAAGACATTTCACACATTAGCACCTAACCTCCGTAACAAGAGCGAGCTCCCCCATCAAGCAACTAACCCCCAGGTCATCCACAACGGGGTTACGCCGCTCATCGTAGTCCTACGTGTCAAAGGCAGTCGTAAAACTCACAGCTTTTTTCTTCCTTCCCGATGGCGCTAATTTCTCCTACTCTGGTCATCGCCGGCTGAAGGTAATTTATGATGTGAATAAAAGTTCAACCGGAAAATGAGCACATAAGTCCACTGTACCTTAACGTTGGTACGAGCGGCGAGTGGGAAAAAAATCCATCCCTGTGAACCATATGCACCCGCAAGAGGGCTCCCACAGTCTCTCAGGGCACATGGTCATAAAAAGCCCTTTCCGGAAAGGTGGCCGTCGAATGGACGAGAAACGGGAAGACTAATTACGTGTTCGTTCCACATTAGACGATAGCAACGACAATAAGTGTGCAGTGGCCCCGGCAGAACTCCCGGGGGTTGGTAGTCACCCTCATTAATTAGCGGATTACGAGGACGACGACGGCACTCATGTGGTCTGTGGCGGTTACGCGCTACCGCTGGCTGACCAAAAAAGAACATGTGGTCAGAAACGTACACGGCCGCACCCGAGTGCATGTGGGCAGAAGTCTGGCATTGGTACTTGTTGCTTGCTCATCGTTCTCTTCATGTCCCTGTGATGCTTCCTGGTCCGGGCTGTATCATTAATTGGTCGTTAAATTTTGCGGAACTAGATTACATTTTGGTTTGGTTTTGTGGTTCGGCTCTGATCGTTTCACACGTGGCTCAGGTCGCGCCTAGTCATTGGGCTCTCCCTTCCATAGATTCTAATCGTTTATGCACTACAACTGAATGCATTGTCCTCAAGTACAACTAAATTTAAAAAAAAAAATCGAACACAATAATGCACTTGTTTTACAATCGAAATGAATCATTAATACGAACAAGAGCCCAATGCTCACTTTTGTTTTTCTAAAAGAAGGTACTTTTCCAACAAGGAGGGAGGCTCATTGTTTTCATTTCCATTTCATTTAATTTTCATCTCATTCTCCGCAGGCCGTCATTCAAAATCGTGCCAATCGTAAATGAAAAAATCCATAAAATTTCAAGAGCCAGGAAAACAATAATTAGCATAGATGGATGTAATTTCATTTGCCCATTTTTTCCTCTTGTTTGTTGACCCGGCCACCGCCGATTCGGCTGCACCGACAAGTGGCGGTTCTTTCCATCTGCGATTCAACAGTATACCTACTGCAAGCCAAAAAAGATCAGTCAGCAAGTGAAAGAATTTACAGAATTTTTTCTCGAAGGTACCTCGCAAATGGAATTGCAGCGCCCCTCCTTTGAACGCTATGAGAATTTACCTTCCTACCTTTCCAACTTTGAACAGTTCTTTTTCCCTTGTAATGCGTTCTTTTGTTTTCATTCCACACTTCAGCGTCAAACGAACGGTAGCCGTACTAATTTGATGAAAATTACAAGGAAAATAAAAATCATAATATGCAAATTTCCACCGCCTTCCGCTGCTGATGTGCTTCGTTTTGTTTTCGTTTGTTTTATTCTGCTCAATCTCTCTCGAGAATGAAAATCCCAATCACGATGGATTTGGGGGTAGAGGTTAGTACCAAGATCTAGGGGAAGCCAAGAGATGATTGAAATGACGCAGATTGAAATTTTTATTTTATTGCTTTCCATTGGGACGTGGTATTGTTTTTCTCCAAATTGGCTTTAATGTGGTGGAAGGTAAAATTCTTTAATTTTGACTGTCGATATTAGATTCTGTTATAACCTCAATGGTTCAATGAATGGAGGTCGTTGTATTTCATAATGTTGCCATATCCCATAACTTCCATTATCGTACTGTATGTTGGCTTGAGCATGCAGCTCTTAGTCCAGTTTTTCTCATCTGCCGCTCTTTGGTACTGCACATCAAACCAGATTTTCCCTGATTCCCTTGTAACTGTTGTATTGACCGCCTCGTGGACTTGCTGCCACAATGCGTTCAAATTTTCACCAGTTGGTTTGTTGGGTATTCTTCGGTTCATTCGCCGAGCTTATGAACGAATTGCTTCACACCGCCCTGGCCCAACATTCGCTGTTCATCCGCATATTTCTCTCACGTTTAGAACCGGATTATGGAGGTACGATGTTTTTCTGGAACAGAGGGACGAACATGATTACTCACGGATACGTCGCAATACTCCAGTAGCATTGCGAGCCCAGGTTGAAAAGCAGGCCAGTTAGAATGTAGAACCATTTAAGAAGAAGAAGACATCGCAATACACAGGACAAGAATTGCTGGAAATTCGAACAGGTTTAATCTTCAACGACGATGACTTCATCAAAATTTCAAGCTGCCGTCGTTTTCTTGGTCTTCTGCAATCGTCGAAAGATCGATGCCTGATAATGCGCCCACGCGAGACAATACAACGGCCACGATGTTTTCTCAGCCACTGATCTACCGGATGTCGGTAGTGAACTGTGAAGTGTATTTTAAATATCGCTCTTCGTGAAGAAATCTACAAGAAGAGTTCGTGGTCATGGCATTCGTGAGAAGCTAGTGGTCCGTAAAGAAAACTTTTCGGAGTAAAACCCAAGTGGTTGCCGCGATAATCCTAAAAGCTGGCGCAGTACTGCTCCAGATGCAGTGTTCGACGCGTCGCTCATGAGTGCCAATTATTTCTTTGAATCAGGGTAATAGAGGAGTGCAGATTCAGCAAGCGAATGTTTACAACGACCGAATGCAACTAATGCGTCGTTCCACAGTATTTTCTTTTTGTATTTTTTTGCGGTTGTCAGAAATTAACTTTCACACTTCAAGCTGCATCTCCTTTGTTTTAAGTATACATCTTTTGACCACAGTCACCAACGCTAGGGATCTTCGAAGATCTTTAACGATCAAACATATTCGCTGAATGCTTGAACTTGGCAGAAAGAGTCATTTGTCCGAAAGGGTCATTTGGCGGAATGGGTCGTTTGGCCGAATGCGTAATTTGGCCGAAAGGATCATTAAGCCGAAAGGGTCATTTGGCTGAAAGGATCATTTAGCCTAAAGGGCCATTTGGCAGGAAAGGTCTTTTGACCGAAAGTGTCCTTTGGCCGAAAGGGTCATTTGGCCGAACGGGTCATTAGGCCGAAAGGGTAATTTAGCCGAAAAGATCATTTAGCCGAGAGGGTAATTTAGCCGGAAAGGTTATTTGGCCGAAAGGATCATTTATCCGAAAGGATCATTTAGCCGAAAGGTTCATTTGGCTAAAAAGATCATTTAGCCTATAGGGCCATTTGGCAGAAAAGGTCATTTGGCCGAAAGTGTCATTTGGCCGAAAGGGTCATTTGGCCGAACGGGTCATTAGGCCGAAAGGGTAATTTAGCCGAAAGGATCATTTAGCCGAGAGGGTCATTTAGCCGGAAAGGTTATTTGGCCGAAAGGATCATTTATCCGAAAGGATCATTTAGCCGAAAGGTTCATTTGGCTAAAAGGATCATTTAGCCTAAAGGGCCATTTGGCAGGAAAGGTCATTTGGCCGAAAGTGTCTTTTGGCCGAAAGGGTCATTTGGCCGAACGGGTCATTAGGCCGAAAGGGTAATTTAGCCGTAAGGGTCATTTAGCCGAGAGGGTCATTTAGCCGGAAGGGTTATTTGGCCGAAAGGATCATTAAGCCGAAAGGATCATTTGGCCGAAAGAGTCATTTGGCCGAAAGGGTCGTTTGGCCAAAAGGGTCGTTTGGCCAGAAGAGTCGTTTGGCCAAATGGGTCGTTTGGCTGAATGGGTCATTTGGCCGAAAGGATCATTTAGCCGAAAATGGCCGAAAAGGTCGTTTGGCCAAAAGGGTTACAAATATATCTCGATAGTACGTACAATTGCGTAATTTTAGTGTACGTACTATCGAAGCAAAAAAATATTCGAACAAAAAAAAATCCATTTTATTTATTTAGGAGTGGCGGAATGTTTATAAAACCACTAGGAAGCTAAAATTCCGATAGTAGGCTCAGTACTTCAAGCATACTTATGTATGTTTGATATAATACATAACGGACCAGCATGACCCAAATTTTCTTGAAATAGTGCCTACATGCCCTACATGTAGCATTGAGCAAAATGATCGTCTTTGTAAATGTCAGGCTATTATTTTTACGAAATATTGTGTGTTAATGCTTCGGCAGAGATGGCATACTCCCCAGTGCGTATCAAGAGCAAGAGATTTCGCGCACAGCACACATTTACTTTCAGTGAGAGAGGGAGTGCGCGCTGTTATGTTTCTCCACTCAAACGATACGCACGATCCCGGCTATTCCACACAGCTCGCATCGAATGTGTGCGAAAGCAAAAGTGAGAAGGAGCCAAAAATCCACGCGCAGCAGATAAAATAAAATAAGAGCACAGTTAAGCGCGCAGCGCTGTGTGCGCAGAGCTGCGTACGAAGATCACACTGCGCTTAGCTATGTTTGAGATAAAGAGTGGAGTTCGTTCATTGCAGAAGACGGAAGATGTTTAATGAAATCACTGCGATAATGAAATGCTTTATGAATGGAAGTTAAATAAGCTATAAAAGGTTGGATTTGGTGTTATACGATTAAAAGACTTTACACATTAGTAGCTGTTCACAAATTACGTAACGCGGAGAGAGGGATCAGGGGAGAGATCACACCGAGCATTACTATTCATATAAAAAATGAAACCAACCACACAAAAAGTGTTACGAAGGGGAGGGTCTGGTCAAAAATTGACAAATTTAGCATCACGTAATTTGTGAACGAACCCTTAGAGGTTCAAGCTCATGTCGAAAGTAAAATAATATAAATTTGAATTGATAAAACCTTGTAGTGGGTTGAAACTTATAAAAGGAATAAAGGGAAAGTTGGTACTCTTCGATTTTGTGCATTTTACTTAAATTTGGCTTTTCCCACTATAAAGACAGATTTAAATGAAAGGAACCCAAAATTGAGTTGATTTACGTTCCGTTAGGGAATAATAATTCCCAAAAGAATCAAATAAATAGGGTGCAGAAAGCGTTGCGTGATATTTTGATTTTTTTAATACTTTATTATTGTGTTTTTTAATTCTACATTAAGCTCAATACCGCATGATATTTTGAGCTAATGAGACAAAACCGCAAAAGTACCTTGTTCTGCGCACACAGAGCCGGATTCTGTGATTTTTTTTAAACTCATATAAAGGAAAATATTTCAAATAACCCCCATGCATGCGTAAGTGAATAACATTATTGTTATTATTCATTATTATTCAATGAAATTCTACTAAAAATCGGCAGAATTGGAACCTACGTGTAATTAAGGATAGCCACGATTGTACTTACGAATGCGTAGTGGCCTTCAGTAATATAGTAATCAGGCCTTGGTGAATAGGAAAGTTGTGAGAAGTGTGACAGTTCACATAGAAAAATTAATCCCGACATGCGCTTACTTACTTACTTATGGGTCCTGTACACCTTTGGTGGTGCAAAGGGCCGACTTGAAAGATCTCCATCCTTAGCGTTGCCCGGCTATCGCTTTAACCTGTTGCCAGGTTAGATTTCGGTCGACTTCTTTTATTTCTTTATTGAGGCTTCGCCGCCATGAGCCTCTGGGTCTGCCTCTGCTGCGATGTCCCGCTGGGTTCCAGTCTAATACTTGTTTACAGATTTCGTTTCCGCCCCTACGTAGAGTGTGGCCGACCCAGCCCCACTTCCGATCCCGAATTTCTGTTGCTATCGGCCTCTGGTGACAACGACGATGGAGCTCGTTGTTTGAGATCCAGTTGTGAGGCCACCAGGCCCGAATTATATACCGCAGGCATCTGTTAATGAACACCTGCAGCCGTTGAGTGTTCTCCACTGATAATGACCCAAGTATCCCAAAATAAACTATTTTTTCATGCGGTGTGAAAATGGGATTTTAGGGGAACAAATCAATACTTCCAATACGAAACTGGGACAAAAGCGAATCCGCAAAATGTTGGCTCTGGGGGGAGTTGATAGTAACCAACAGTGCATCATTGAGACCCATGTGGGCGGTAGCAGTGCGAATCCGCACCTGCGGGAGCGCAACATGTTGGCTTTGGGGGGATTTGATAGTAACCAACAGTGCATCATTGAGACCCATGTGGGCGGTAGCAGTGCGAATCCGCACCTGTGGGAGCATTTTAAAGAGACTGTAAAGGTGTTCGGCCGTACGGCACACTATTTTTTGTACACACATACACGCTCACATGCAAACATATAGCCTAAAGAGACTAATAAAAAATTTTGGATTTGGGCAAAGCTTCTTAGTTGTCGACCAAGTGTGACTAAGAATGACGGCAGGGCTGGATACACACCATGTTTCGCTAGCGTATAACAGCACAGACTTCACGTTAGAGTTAAAAAATCGTATTTTGGTGCGTTCACTTATCTGCCTGTTTTTCCAGATATATCTTAAACTCGCAAAGGCAGCCCTTGCTTTCTTTATCCGTGCGCCTATGTCGAGCTTGGTACCGCCGTCTGACGCCATTTGGCTACCAAGATATTGGAAGCTTTCAACATTCTCCACTGGTTGCCCGGCTACTGTGAAACTGGAAGGAGTCACCGCACTATAGGATTTCGGGCGGTCATTAATCGAAAATGTCATGTCTTCCGAATTATTTTAAAATATTTTCTCTCCATTGTCAATACTCTAATTAAGAGAAATTCTGAATTTGAAGTCTCTATGTGCACTAGTTCCAAAGATATAAGGTGGCAAAGTCAGAAATGGGTAAAAAAGTTAGCAAATTTTCTGAAAAATATTTTATTTTCAACTATTTATTGAAATATTTTTAAATGTTTTTTCTTCAATGTTAATACATCATTACAAAGGTTATTGTATAAGCTTTTAAATGGTGTGCAAAACTAATGGTTACACTGTGAAAAAAATTGAAAAAATGCGGAAGCAATATTTTTTCCAAAACGACGCTATTTTCAACTTTGATAGTGAAGAACTTTTTTTCCTCAGGAATCCCCAGGTTCTTTTATGATACACATCAAGGACAAAGCTTCGACTAAAATGTCCCGAAAGAATTTCTTGCCAGTATTTGCAATTAACAGAGTTAAGTCACTCTGATTTTTTTTCATTTGTTTTTACCGTGTTTTGCCTCTCTCGTACTCCAAGGTTAATGCTCATTCCAAAAACGAATGTTTGATAGAAGGCCCGGAGACCCCTAGTGGTATATATCAACTAACTCAGCGCGAAGAATTGAGGTGATGTCTGTATGTGTGTGCATGCGCGTCTGTATGTATGTGCGCAAAAGAACGCAATCGCCATTTAGACACTTATTTGTGTCCGATTTTCTCGCAACAAGTTTCATTCGACGGGAAATCTAGTCCCATCGTTTCCTATTGAAAATGGGTCAGACTGAACTATGCGCTCAAAGGGTATGGTCAAAATACATTTATTGGTAATAACTTCGACTTTATTTATAACCATTTGAGCTCATTTAATTAACTTTTCAAAGGAGTAATGAATAAAACCCCAATGCAATGCAGCACAACGGTAACGGAAGGATTTAACAGTTCGCTCATATATTTCCTGTCAAATTTTACTGTTTCCGTCGCCATTCCGCTGAAATGCGTTTGGGGCTTGAGTGGTTTGAGTCATTCTCTAAACCTAATTTTCTGAGCTATTCATTAGCTACTGATGGAGAACTAAATATGAGATTTCATAATATGTAAATATTTATAAATCTCCTGGAATCAATAATTCCCGACATGTTTATTGCAAAAGTAAAGACGAACAATATCTTAGTTAGAACGGAGCGTATGAAATTCCTGCTAGTGTTCATGAATGTCTGGCTAATGGTAGGGAAATATTTATTCACTCATCTACACTTTGAGGTTCACTGGCTGAACAACCAGCGGAAAGTCAATATAAACAGTTGAAGAAATTTAGAACTCATAATGCAAGAAAATGATCAAGAGAGGCAAATGTTGACATTTTCCTTCGTGCCTTACATGAATCAGATCCATTTTAAGCTCGATTTGGATAACGAGGAGACGTTGGAAAAAATTTTCACTTAGTTATTCTTATGCCATGCGTAATTTTGTAATATTTGAAGATTTTCAAAAGTTCTTTATCTTCTAATACTTTAGATGAATTTATCTCATCTTCCATCGTTGATGGAATTGAAGAAAATATCATTGAAGACTTAAACCTTGACACAGAAAAGAATGATGCTGTATATAACTTGTAGAAATCATGAAAACAAATCAAAAGTAATTCAAATAGTGTTGTTATTTAAATTAAAAGAATTTTGCTTTTCGGAAGAATGGAGCATTCTTACATTCCACAATGAATGTCCACATTTTTGAGAATATATTAATCTCATTTTTGAATAACTTGTACACGTAAAAATGTCATGGGATTGCGATTTCTAATTTGCTAATACCCTTTTTCAAAAGTTATTTTCAATTCTGATTATTTGATTAACATTTAATGCTTTATGATCCTTCAGATCCTAGTACTTTGTCAAACAAATTGTTCTAAATACAAATTGTGAGGCATGAGAGTGAGAACAAAAAAATATCACGGAATGTCATGAAATTAATGTCATTTAACATGATCGCCGCCATAATGTCCATAAATTGCTGAACTTAGTTTTGTACAGCCCCTTCCTTCTCCTGAAGGAAACGCACGAGATGTCAACTTCCCAAATAGGTTTGCTTTGTCACGTTAATCGAGCCTATGAAAAAATAATTACGTAATTCATAGACGATCCCCAAAGGGGGGGGGGTCGAAATTGTATATTCATGCTATTTCGACCATACACAGCTAAAACTAAGTGGAAAATCACTTTAAAAGTCCAATTTTATTTTTGACCGCTCGCTTGTATGGGGATCCCCCATAGTGCACCGTGTTTACATCTAACGATTTGGTTTTGTTGACGTTGATGACTAAACCTGCCGAAAAAGAGCGCTCTGCAAGGTCGTTGAGCTTACTCTGCATATCAGAGCGCCGTTGCGCGAGGAGTGCAACATCATCCGCCAATTCGAAGTCATTTAGGTGCTCCATGGTTATAGGCTGCCATAACAGCCCGCGGTTTGGTTCACGGTCAATCGCATCTACCAGAATCTCATCGATTACGATGAGGAACAGTAACGGTGATAGAATACATCCTTGCCTCACACCAGCAACGTAACACTTTAATAAAGGAAAAAAAAAAAAAAAAACACCAGCAACGACCCGGATAGGGTCGGACAGGACCCCATTGTGCAGCACTCTACACGAAAAGGCCTCGTACTGTGCTTCGATGAGGCCGATGATTTTCTTATGAACACCCTTGCGTCTTAGGGCGCCCCACATATTCTCGTGATTGAGGTCGACAGCTTTTTCGTTGTCAATGAATTCCAAGTAAAGGGACTCTTGGAATTCGTTGACCTGCTCCAGAATGATGCGGAGCGTGACAATACTTCCATACAGGATCTTCCGGCACGGAATCCGACCTGCTGCCGCCGGAGAGTCGCATCGATCTTCTCCTGAATCTGGGCTAGGATAATTTTGCATAGAACTTTGAGAACGGTACACAGCAACATAATGCCTCGCCAGTTATCGCATACAGTCAGGTCACCCTTTTTGGGCACCTCCACTAAGATACCTTGCATCCAGTCGACCGGGAAAGTTTCGGTGTCCCAGATATTACGAAATAAACGATGCAGTAGTTGAGCGGATGTCATGGGGTCAGCTTTGAGCATCTCGGCTGATATGCGAACGACCCCTGGGGCTTAATTCGATTTCATGCTTTGGATGGCTGTTTGAATCTCTAGCAGTGACGGAGCTTCGGTATTGACGCGTGTTATACGTCGGATCCTAGGCAGATCATGCCGAGGTGGTGACGGCCTGGCTGGCACTTGAAAAAGTTGTTCGAAGCGCAAGTCTTTCACAGGCATCGTTGCATTCATCTTCGCCCCGCTTAAGCGTCGTGAGATGTCGTAGAGGAGGCAAATGTCCCCGGTTGCGGCGGCTCTCTCTCCTTCATCGGCCAGAGAGTCTGCCCACGCACGCTTGTCCCGTCGACATGAGCGTTTTATTTCCTTCTCAAAAGCCGCGTATCGTTGACGGGCTATGACTTTGGCTCCTCTGGTTTTTGATCGCTCTATCGCGGCTTTGGCTTCTCTTCGCTCCTCTATCTTCCTCCAGGTCTCATCGGTGATCCATTGTTTTCTCTGGGTGCGCAGTTCGCCCAGATTGACTTACATTTTACTCATGCGTACAAAAATGTGCTACTGAGACTCTTACCAAGTTGACTCATAGCACGTAAGAATCGAAGTGTATTGAGCAGTCAATGGACGCATAAATTAAAATTTTGAGCGTGCAGTTAATGTGACGCATAAGAAAAATCAAATGCGCGTGCCCGCGCTCGTCGCCTGGGGCTATCTCATGCGCTCCCTTTGAATGACCGAAATGTGTTTGGATGATCATACTGGGGACGTATCCATGGTTTTTTGACGCATCCATAAACAAACAGTTTTAAGTTTCGAGGTTCAAGTTGAGAAAGCAAATCGTCAAAACTCATACTTAGCTTTTCCCAGCAAATGTGAAACATTTTCATTGCATCCAGCACGTTCCTCTATTCCTAACCTCTGATATAAAGTGATTTATTGACTACTGGTTCTCAACGAATCACATTCTCCATTATAGATTCTAATATGGATCCTTAAACCGACAAGTGCCTCTGGAGGTTGAACAGAAGCCATGGAACTAAATGAACATTAACGGAAAAGGAACAGAAGCACGACGAACATGCAGGGCATTGTAGTATTCCTGCTACAGGTGCTGCATCGTGGACATTTTCGGCGGAAGCTTCACAAAATCTTAGACCCCCTTCCTCTCCTTCAAACTGTGGACGTCATTGTTGAATGCCCCCAAGGATTAAAAATAATTAACGTAAAAGAACATCTGTTATTCAGTTCGTGGATTATCAGGATTTTTCGAGACCAAAAATACTTTTTTCTTAATTATGGAAAAATTTCTTCAAATGTGAGCTACGTTATCTAGGAGCTTCCATCAAAACTGTTTAATAAACTCCTACAACTCTGCATATAAAATCTTCACAGTACCTATATGTGTACATTAGGGTGGCTCAAATTAGTATGGGAAAAACTTTTGTCAATTTTTTTGATGGGCCGCCCTCTTATTCGGTTCTATTTGATGCCCTGATGCTCTGGACAAAATTTCAGCCAAATCGGTCAACGTTTGGGCAGTGCTAAACTCGTTGGAAGTTTATATGCAAAAATGTATGCAGAAATATCCCAAAACAGTGAATTGCAGTTGGACGGCACAACTTTCGATGAAGAACTATGATACTCACTCAGATCTTGAAGAATTTAATACAGAATGCTATGCAGAAAACCGCGAGAAGATTAGAGTTTGCCCGGCTAAGTTATTAGCATTTCTCTGAAGTGGGGTTTGAGCAAATTTCGTTTCTTTTACCATTGAAAAGAAATAAATTCACCCCTACAACACTCCAGTAAAATACTAATATCTTTGCCTAAAAAACTCTAATCTTCTCGCGGTTTTCAGCATAACATTCTGTATTTAATTCTACAAGAACTGAATGAGTATCATGGTTCTTGATCGTAAATTGTACCGTCTAACTGCAAATCACTGTTTTTGGATATTTCTGCATACATTTTTCCATATAAACTTCCAACGACTTTAGCACCGCTCAAACGTTGACCGATTTGGCTGAAATTTTGTCCAGAGCATCAGGGCATCAAACAGAACTGAATAAGAGGGCGGCCCATCAAAAATTTGAAAAGTGTTTTTGAGCCACCCTAGTGTACATATTTCAAATGCGAAAATATTGACAGTTTCATCCCATCCAGTGCCTGCGCGGTTCTCAAGTGCTTTTGAAGCGCATCAAAGCATTTTTCTTGCCTCTGTTCATTTTTCCTAGCGCTCCGACAGAAGGGTCACTTAAGCGATCAGCTCATGCGATGAGCGCATGGGACGGAACGCATGCGCCGCACATGAGGTACATAGCAACTAGGAGGAGACTTGTGAATTCGAAGCGCACCACCTACTTTGTTCGTATGAGAAAGTTGAAATCGCGTCTCATGCACCTCCAACTGAAGCACGTGCACAGTAACTCTGTATGAAGAATCCCACGCATGTGCTATGACCAAAGCATACTCAAATTTCAACAAAAATCGTACAGAAAATTAAACAGTTTTTTTTTTTTTGTGTACGTACTATCGAGGTAAAATATACGTACAATCGAGAGTACATACTATCGAGGGTACGTACTATCGAGGGTTCGTACTATCGAGGTATGCCTGTATTTGGCTGAACGGGTCATTAGGCCGAAATGGTCATTATGCCGAATAGTTCATTTGAAAAGTGAGAAATTAGGAATGAGAAAAGAAACGTCTCACTTCTCACTCTTCATTTTTCTCTTCTCACTGTAAAAAGTGAGAAGCACGAAGTGAGTAGTGAGACGTCTCACTACCCCCTTTGCACTACTCACTTTTCACAGTGAGAAGTGAGAAATTGGGAGTGAGAAGTGAGACGTCTCTCTTCTCACTCCTCATTTCTCACTTCTCACTTTTTACAGTGAGAAGAGAAAAATGAAAAGTGAAAAGTGAGACGTCTCACTTCTCACTACTCATTTATCACTTCTCGGTGTAAAAAGCCCGATGCCTATACACCATGTTGCGTCAATCGTTAATGATAACCTTAGACGCTTTGGAAACGACGAATATGTTCGCAAGCGTAAATGCAGTTTATGCATTTCCGGGATTATATTTGTATCTAATCCATTTTCAAAGTTCCATAAGCCATTTAAAAGATGCGACTATTGTAATCGAGTTGTAATGTTAGTCTATTTCAAATAAAATAATAAATTTGAATATTTCATTTGTTTTCCACTGATTTCAGACGAAAAACAATTAAAATTACGGATCTGCCAAAAAATCTATTCTCTAAAATGGGCATTTTTTACCCATTCCGCGTTCAAGCCGGAATCTCCATAATGGGTGAAAATGCTGCATTTTTTGACGTATACCGCTTTTACTCATTAATGAGTAAACCAATGTTTACTCGTTTTATGAGTAGATACACTTATTCCCCAAAATGAGTGAAATTTTACTCTCTAATGAGTTTCTGATGTTCTCCGACGCTGCATCTCACCCGGATTTACCCTATCATTACCAGTGAAGCGCAATGAGTCACTCATGAGATATTACTAAACAAGGGCAGCGTAGATATATTATCTGCCGGAAGCATACCGAGTTAAGGACGAAAGCGAACCGATTCAACAAGGTAAAAGTGCAGACTGGCTTCTTTCAGCAGCGGTTATTCCTCACATTAGTCGACCGAAAAGACAAGCATTTTAATGAGCAATAAATTATGCAATTTGTGCGGGGGCTTGGTGCTGTCCCAGCAACCATCTATGTACCTTCGAGGTATACAATTCAACCGCACTCCGCCCAACAACACTGCTGCAAGTGATAGTTGGAGGACGCATAACATGCAAAACAC
Organism: Armigeres subalbatus; assembly: GCF_024139115.2. Classification (NCBI taxonomy): domain Eukaryota; kingdom Metazoa; phylum Arthropoda; class Insecta; order Diptera; family Culicidae; genus Armigeres; species Armigeres subalbatus. The sequence continues at coordinate 193,253,476 of NC_085139.1, forward strand.
ACTGTGCCCTGGAAAACCCGGGATCCCATTTTCGACAAGTTTCCAAAGCGAGTCCTACGGGTTCACATGAATACATGCTTCATGTAAACACGAGATGCTGTTTCCGCATATCCCGCACAGGATGGATACCGCCGCCATGGGCACAGTGCAGGAGAACATCCTCTTTGACACACGATGAACCTAATAAACACGTACTGAACATTCATAAAGATTTATTTCTTGTGTTTAATTTGTATTTATCCCCGAGGTTAGTCTGCGGCGAGTGCGAGAGGTTGAGATTTTCAGACAGCGTGATGAAGGAGCCAGAGCACTAATGCAAAATGTTCGTTATTTGTAGAACTTCCTGGAATTTGTACTCCGACTCCGAGTGAGGAGAGCAAAAATCGCAGAAGCTTAGCTAATATTTGCTACTAGTTTTCCCTGACTATGCAGGTTGATTGCTTTCGTTTATTGCACTCTATAAAGCTTACTGATACCAACTCCAGTATGTCAACATTTGTTCACCTTCCGAAAGCCATACTTTGCAAATTCAGCCTTCCAGGGTTTGTTTACTTATCATAATTTTTATTGAAATGAGATGTTATTTGTTATTTTACTGATTGCTTTTTTGCTCGTTCCAAGAAGTTGCCGTTCTGAAGAGATGTCAATAATCAGAGCAGACAGAAAAAAAACGATTGATATAAAAATACCTCAGCCCATCATCGCCACAAAACGCAATGGAAAGAAAACGATTCGGCAGTAGCAATCGTCTCCGGCTGATTGCAGAGTCAATAAGGTTATCGAAACTTGGCTATCTCACCCACCCAATACTGGTACTGGCACCGTGCCGTCCCTTCCTTCGACGCGATGGAACAGATTGGCTTTTCCGCCATGCCAGCCAGCTAGTTGCACAGTCACCCGAGAATGATTGAATTAATTTCCCTCGGAAATTTTCAATTGGGAATTCGGAATTGGGCACTTTTGGTGACTGTTATTCTTTTCTGTTATGCTGAGTGGGCCGAGAAGGCAAGTAGCAGGGGCAATTGATTTCGATTGATACCGTACCTTAGTCGTCATGGGACATCATCGACCACAACGTGGGCAACTGTAAGCTCTAATGGAAGATGTAAATGTTTGCACAAGATGTTTTGATCAAACTTTGGCGCACCTTATGTTCATGTAATGTGTAAGTAATATGTTTAATGAAGCGTTATAGATTACATTTTTTGCCTCGTATGAAAAATAAACATATTTTGGAAAGAAAAAGAAAAACTTCGTCTATTGCAGGAAAATAAAATTTCCAAGAAGAATTAGAAATTTTCTACAAATAATAGAAAATAAAGAAATCAGGGTATGAAGAACTTTCTAAAAAGAAATCAAAATGTTCCACGAAAAAAAGTACGAAATTAAAATAAATATACAAATCAATATTAGCAATAAACATTTTTCCACAAAAAAAATTAAAAAAATCCACAAAATAGTCAATAAAGAGCAATACAAAATGAAAGTTTCCATAAAAAAATTACAAAAAAGCAATAAAATTCATAAACGTTTTAAAAGAATAGGTCATCTATGGAAAAATGCTCAGGTTTATTACTTTTCATTATTTCTTTATAGAAATTTTCATATCTTTTTATTGTTTTTTATGGATCTTTTAGTGGTAAGTTTTAAATTTTTTGTGGAAAAAAATATTTATCTAGTGGAAGATTTTGTTATTGCTTATGTGAATATTGATTTATTTATGGAAATTTTGTAAATAAGATAAATTCCTGGCCATAATTATTTGATGTTTTTTACACTTATATGAAGTTTTACTAATGTTTCAAATTTATTCTGATCATTTTTGGCGACATTTGATTTTAAGCTTGATTAGGGGTTTATTGCATGTATTTGAAATTGGTGATAAATCTAAAAAAACAAGATGATTCCACCCGAAGGTTATGATGTCTTTCTCGTTCATTATAAACTGTATTGAGGAAAGTTCATCAGGAAGGTCAAAAAAGGACTAACGAAAAGCAGATAATGGTTGCCTGTTATTTTATCTCTTATATCAATCAAGTTCATATCATGTTTTTTTTTATTTCAGTCAGTCAGTTAAAATTTTGATATGTTAAACATCGGGTCTTGACTGTATCTTGTACATATTAAGCTATGGTATGATGTTATGATACTTACATTGTAAAATATTGAGAAAATCTTCAATCTGTATTTGTCGATGAGACTTGATAAAACTATTGAGATAAGTTGCGAATTCCCTTTTTTAATACATATTCAAAGAAATATACTGCCTACTCAAATATCTATTTGATCGTGCTCGGAAAATGAACGAGTTATTAAGCGCAGTTTGAGTTTGAAAAATTATATGTCGACTATAACTTATTGTCGTCGGATTTAGTTCATTGTCCATACAAGACAATGGAACAGTACCATTGAATGTAACAAATCGGTTAAGAATAGATGCCCGTAAAATAAGTATGTTCTTGTGGCGTATTTTGCACACATTTTTTTTTTATTTTGGTTCAGAGTAAAGTAGCTAAGGATAAGTGCCCTAAAAATGAGGGACAGTGTGAAAGGCATTTTGCGAATAAACAAAATATTTTGATCGTATTTTCCTAAGCCTATGCCGAGTATTCTAAGCCCATAGTTCGATCTGACCCACTTTCAATTAGAAACAATAAAATAAGATTCCCTGTTAAAGGCAACTTGTTGCGAGTAAATCAGTTGAGGATAATTGAATAAAAAAGTTGGGAAAAATATATAACGCTCTTTTAGTGGAATGTATTCAACCCTCTAAGACGAATTAAGTACTTTCCATTTAATTCCACTAGTTAATTTTCGTTATCTTTGCAGATACGTATTTCGACCACAACTGTGTGGTCGTCTTCAGTGTGTCGTACTTGACTCGACTAAAAAAGTTGTTTGGCCAAAACTTCTCAGCCCATAGTCCAACCTGGCCAATTTTAAATAGTAATTAACAGTAATGGTGGTCTAACCGGTAATACCAATACCGGTAATACCGGCATTACCAGCTAATTGTGAGTACCGAAAACACCTGTTTTAGAGACGGAAATACCGGTATTTTCGGTATTTCAAATTTTGCTGTTGATATAAAAAATCTCCAATAGTTTTCAGTTAAGCTAAAGATTCACTGTGCTACAAACGCTTAACAACAATTGAATCCGTGCATGAATGGACATTTGCACAAGTAAGCATCATTGACGACGTTCACGCTACCGCAAAAATTAATCATCATCGTCATTAATCATACGTGTTTTTCCATTCTTTTAGTCTTATGTAAAATTCGTTCTGGTTCTCTTCCGGAGATCCCATGTGAAAAATGATTTGCTGCAAAAATATGTCCGTTCTGAATTCGGAAAAAAAACTTGTATTGGTGGCTGACACAAAGCCACGCTAGAATATTTATTTTTTTATTTATTTTATTAGCATGTTACCCATGCTCGAACGGTTCTACGAGTTTCACGGGGCCGTTCAAAAAACGTTGATCGATTTGAAGCTGCAATTCAAACTTATCTTCTGTGGTTCTGTGTTTTGTTTCGGTAGGTGAAATAATTCAAGCCCTCAAACCTGTTCAAGCTCCTGTGATACTACTCTGCCGACGACGTGGCAATTATCAAGTAAAGCCACAGAAATTGCCGCCGTTGCGATGCTCTCAAAGAACGAATCTAAGAGACGATCAGAATACGCTGATTTGTTTGCTTTTCTGAATTATCCTGCCGAAAAATAATTGATCTGACACGATTTTGGCATTTTCTTCAAGACATCCATCTTTGATCTTTGATTGAAGTGGACGAAATGCATAGAAGATATCTCTATGGACGATTTTTCTGGTTCATCGGTAAAACAACAACTCGTAGAGAGACTGCAGCAGTGCAAAATACTAGCTTTGCTGGTGGCAATTAAGTTGACGCCAGGATCCTTGCAAGCAATTCGTAAAGAATACTCCTACTATGAATCTGAAGGGATGAAGGGCAAGTACTTGAGACTGATTTTCGACGCTCTTGGAACCATTCGTCCAACTTCGATTGAACCAGTTTTTTTATGAAAAGTATTTATTTTGGCTATAGCTTCTTATCCCATATTCCGATCCAGTAAATTTTCAATAGGAAACAATGGGACACGATTTTGCGTCAAATGCAACTTCGAGCGAGCAAATCGGTTAAGGAAAAGGGCTTACAAACGAGTGAGACTTTTTTTTACGCAGTTTTTGCATAAAAAATATGTATTTTGGGCATAACTACTGATCCCATAGTCCGATCCGACCAATTTTCAATAGAAAACAATGAGCAGCGAATGCAACTTGTTGCGAGCAAATCGGTTAAGGATAAGTGCCTGAAAATGCGTGATTTTTTTTACGCCGTGCGCACATGCACACACGTACACCCACACACACAGATATCACTTCAATTCGTCTAACTGAGTCGATTGGTAAATAACATTATGGGTCTCCGGGCCTACTATAGAAAGTTTGTTTTTGAAGCGAACATTTGGCCATTACGTATACTTTGTATACGAGAAAGGCAAAAAAAAACACCAAACATCAACAGTTTTAATTCCAGTTCAGTCGCTGGCGTTGTCAGGTACAGACGTCATAATTGTGCTCTGTGCAGCTTTCGTAGTTTCGGTGCCATTAGTAGCCATCACGCGCGATTGCCATCCATTGATCCCATTGTTTTTGGGGAAGGGTCGTTTGGCCGAAACCCATTCAGCCGAATGCCACTAGGCCGAAACCCATCTGGCCGAAAGTTATTAGGCCGAATAGGTCATTTGGCCGAAAAAGGTCATTTGACCGAAAAGGACATTTGACCGGATAGGACATTTGGCCGAATAGGACATTTGGCCGAACATGATATTTTGCCGAATAGGACATTTGGCCGAATATGATATTTCGCTGGATATTTTATTTTGCCAAACAGATCATTTGGATGCAAAAGTCGTTTGACCAAACATGTATGCTGCGATGTAATTTCGCTAGGTTTAATTTAATAATAGGAACGCTCTAAGAGGTTACGATACGTACCTAAATATGAATAGGAGTAGTTCAATAATGATCACAGAAAAGAACCATGTAGTGATAGACAACAGATTAGCGGTGCCATCGGGATCGCGGAAATTGTCCTAGTTAAATCAGCAGAATTTGTGAAACAGTAGATCCGCCGCTAGCCGATGCCAAGCAAGTTTGTCGAGTAGAAGTTGGAGTAAGAGTATCTATGGATGCACAGAAAAATTGTAAGAATAACAACAAAAATTGTCACGGATTCATTGTTAGTACATTATCTTTAGCTTTAGCTGATCAGAAAAACCAACGTCTATTTATCGATTGTATAACATTTCACCGAAAACTATTTCGCGGAATTCATTTTTGCGGTTGAACATTTCGCGGAATAACATTTGGCGGTTTGTAGCTTTTCGCGGTACGACATTTGGCGGATTGTACCTTTTCATCGAATTTTGGTGAAAAGTACTGTTGTGACAAATGCGTCAATCGACGCACCCCCCGAAAGCTTAGACGATTCGGATATGACGGTGTGAGTAGAATACACTAACGAGCATTCAATGTAAGAGATAGAGCGAATTGATAAACCCATAGCATTTGTTTTGATTAAACGTGAATATTGGATTACGCAAACTTGAATTTATAACGGTGTACATGCCAATCTATTTAATATTATCTATTAGGAGACCAATTCTTTGAGCCAATTATCACTGGCAAAAGTGAATTTCGCTGCAAAGTCCTCCGAAAGGTAACCACCATAACAATCTCAAAGAATTGTGGCTGAAAAATGCAGCAGTGATCGTTTGTTCGCCAAACACGGTCGAAAACTCGAGCGGCGCAAGATGCAGCCACCAGGAGTTCTCAACCCTTTTTCCAGTGAAGGTGCACAGACACGGCCTCGCGACAAGGAGTCCATCGGGGCATTTGAACCTTCGGCAATTGATAAAGAGCACGGTGAGGATTACGATTATGCGGAATGTGAGCGGCCAAACATTGCCGAGTTATATATGGTGCAGTGCGGAGAATGTAAGCGCTGGTATCATTTTTCTTGTGCGGAAATGGATACAGCTACAGTACGACCCAGAAACTTTTTCTGTGGGAAATGCATGCCGACCGTCCCTCCACCCCCCTTAGCTCTAGGGAAGGTCTAGGGAAGGTCAGTCTAACACTTCAAGTTCTCTAAGGGCTCAGATAGCTAGGGATCTCCTGAAGCTGGAGGATGAGAGGAACACGAGGGAAAAGCTGGAAGAAGAACGGTTGCAAGAAGAAAAGTCCTTAATCGAGAAGTCGATGACCGAGAAACTACAACGGGAGAGTCAGTATCTGGCTCGCAAACATGAACTGTTGCGCCAACAAGATGAAGAAGCTGTAAGCGTTCGCAGTGAAAATCTGCATAGTCATGCAAGTAGTCGTCAAAAGGTAGAAACGTGGTTCCAACAGCAACAAATGTGTACCGGAGGTGACACAGCTTCCGATGCCGATTTGAGGCCACGAGATCATCAACAAATTGTCCCAAAACCAATCGTTGAACCCGTCGGATCGTCAACTCCCATGGAAATTAGCCAAATCTCTGGCAGTGGCCACAAGCGAGTTACGGGAACAGTTCCACGTAGCACCGACAGCGTTGCGATCGGCCATAGTACAGAGACCGAAGACGATTATCCGAGTCAAGCATTTGGTCAACATCAACACACCAGCGAACAAGAGCCTAAATTATTGCCACTCGTCAACATCCAACGATATGTCCGTCTGTTGGACGATGATCAGGCTCCGAAGGGTACGGAGATTGCTCGGAAAGATGATGCAGGTCCGAAAATGTTTCCCAAGTTGGTTAGAAATCCTTTAACCTATACAACGTGGCACCGCGAGACAAATGATATACGACGGCAGTATTTTCGTGATCAGCAGCCCTTTGACGAGGAAGATTTTTCTAGTCCGCAGTAGCGCGAACTGGAACTAGTACGTTTGCTGAAGCGATCCGAGGAACAACGTGAGCAAGACAGGCGGCGTCTGGAAGAAATCGAAGCTATTTTGAAGAGACAGCATGACGGCGAGAACTGGAGCTAGTAAACCGGCTGAAACTTTTCGAGCAACAGTACGCTCAGGAGCAAGCTAAGCGAGCTGAAGAGAATTTTTCTGGCGCAGGAGCAGCGTTTGATTGGACAATTGGAAGCACTGCGCTTAACTTGTGAGCAATATTCGGTAGCGCAAGATCTTCAACAGTCGAACAGCACTTAGCGGGTGTAGTGCGTACAGTGGAAGAACAACGTGGTGGCAGAACATCAACCGGCGACTAAATCGCGTAATACAGCGAATCGTCTCGGGAGCAGCCTAGAACCAAGCCAACAGGGCCTACTCGTGAGTACAATCATACTTACGGGACCCTTCAGAAGCTCCAAAGTAGAACCAAATATGTTATACAATAGTTTTCTTACGATAAAGTAATACCTTGTCCAAGTATCGCTAGCCAAACTAGGAGATTAGAAACACCCCAAACACGCATTGTACCTCCAATGTTAGGGCCTCAAGTAGAGATGGGCGCTCCGCTCAGGAGCTGTTCCAAAGATTCGCTTCTTTACATTGAGCTGATGAGCCATGGATCTTTTTTAAAGAAGCCCAGCTCAGCAGCTCACTTTAAATTGATGAAATCATTGTCAAACACGCGCCTAGAGAAACTCCCTCGAGCGTACGTACTCGAGTACGCGCACTGTTGTATTTTGTACAGCACAAACGAAAATACCACGCTCGCGGTACATAACACAAGCGAGCTTGTATGAGCATTCCAGTCCAGTACCGCGCACGTGCTGATCGTTTATTATTTGCACCTCAAGCACCATCAAGCCAAGCGACAGCACCATCTAGCCAAGCAACAGAAATCATTTCTGCTGCAGAGAGGAATAAGAAATACATAAGCAAAAATAATCTAGCTTGCCGTCTATTTCTAAACCCATACCCACATACTCGGCGCTACGAACGGACACACAAAAGATACCTAGTAGTGCGGTAGCGAACGAACCGTACCAAGCAAAAGATCCGAAGATCCGAACAACTCTCAGTTCCGCTCATGTCGTCGTCCAGCTCGAAATTGCTGTGTCATGGAAGCGAGAGCTGCGCCACCAGCTCAGATCCGTGCGACATGGATCTCGATCCGGATCAGTCGCAACCGATTGTAGCGAGCGAACCGTGTGGGTCAAACGAACCGAACTGGGAGCTGCGTCTTGCACGGAGCGGATCTTTTACTTACGACGGGTTTTCCCGCCAGCATACTGCTACATGTGCACTCGGTTTGTTTGTAGCACCGTGCTCTGTATTTTTTTACTCTCTTGTTTTTATTTCTCTCGCATTTCGGGAACCAATATAGATGAATGGGCTCGCTTGTATGAAAATGTCAACTCCGCTACTACGCATGGTTAGAAGGGTTAGAAGCGCGCGCAAACAAGGCATTGATTTACTGCATCCAGTATGAAGAGAAAACTTATGACACGTGATATGGTTCATATACATATAAGAGATTAGGGACTGAATTATTCAAATTAACGATTTGAGAAACGTTATCAACAAAATGTAACATAGAATTATGAATAGAAAATAATGTTGAGTTAGTTTTTGTATAGAAATAAATGTGATGGTTCTAAATGAACTCCTAGACTTCAAAACTAGACGGTCAGAAAAAGCGTAATAAATGTTATTAGTTTAAAATTGTCGGTTTTTCAATAGAAATTATTACCTCACTGTAGCTTAACATTTTAAAAATTTCAAAGTGAGGTAAATAGATGAATGATGAATGAATGAATAAATTAATGAATGACATGAATTTTTCAAATTTTTGAACAATAATTAAAATAATAATATTAACAATTATGTTTTAATATATGTAGCATTAAAGAACTGAAGAGCTGATCCAAGGAGCTGACTCTTTTCAATGAGCTGAACGGCTCAGATCCGCTCACTGCAATGAGCTGTTTTGCCCATCTCTAGCCTCAAGAAGACACGTTAGGGCAGTTTTCGGCTATGCCGAACTCATCGTCAGGTTTAAACCGTTTCGCACCCTTCCAGTGTCAGTCGGTGATCCAGAGCCCGACGTCTCATCAGTTGGCGGCGAGGCAAGTCATTTCCAGAGAGCTTCCCGTTTTCTGTGGCGATCCTATAGAATGGCCACTATTTATCAGTAGCTATAACCACTCCACAGCAGCGTGTGGTTACACTGACTCCGAAAATCTATTACGTTTGCAACGGTCTTTAAAAGGAGTAGCCAAGGAAGCCGTCAGCAGTTTTCTTCTCCATCCATCCACGGTGTCGCAAGTTTTATCAACCCTACAGACGCTGTACGGAAGACCGGAGCAGATTGTACACAACCTAGTCACCAAGGTTCGAGGCACACCCGCACCCAAAGCAGAAAGGCTAGAAACTTTAATCCAGTTTGGTTTGGCGGTCCAGAACTTGTGTATGCATTTGCAAGTTGTAGGAATGGACAATCACCTTTCTAATCCCATCCTCCTACAAGAGCTCGTGGATAAACTGCCGGCAAACATCAAATTTAGCTGGGCATTGCACCAAGAGAACCTGCCGGTAGTAGATTTGAAAGCGTTTAGCGAATATATGAAAAAGGTCACAACCGCAACGAGTAGTGTCACAAATTTTTCTATAGCAGCGAAGCAGACAAAGGAAGAAAAAAATAGAACTAAAGAAAAGGCGTTCGTTAACGCTCATGCGGCTCAAGAGCAAGAAGTCCCGGAGCCATTTTTCAAACCATCCGGAGATCGACGAGCAGCAACGAAGTATGTCAAAGGCAGATTAGGTGAAACATCCAAAAGGTGTCCGGCTTGTGGCGCTCACGACCACACAACAGCAAGCTGCGCAACATTCAAAAAATTTCCAATCGACGGTCGGTGGAATTTCGTCAAGGATAACAAACTGTGCCGTCGGTGTCTCATTTCTCATACTCGTTGGCCATGTGAAGGTGAGGTTTGTGGTATAAACAATTGTGAGAAACGTCATCACCGTTTACTACACTCAGAGTTCAAGAAACAGCCAACCACTGACGCCACTGTAACCATCCATCGTCAACCCATTTCTTCGGTTCTCTTCAAGATCCTGCCGGTGACACTGTATGGGGAAAATGGTTCAGTGAATACCTACGCGTTCTTAGATGATGGTTCGTCCGTAACAATAGTTGAGCAAGCCATCGCAGACGCACTGGGAGTGAACGGACGAGCGCATTCATTATGCATCCATTGGACTAGTGGAATAAACAAAACAATATCGACTTCGCAGTTAGAGACGCTCCGCATTTCGGAACCCGGATGCGACACCCTTTTTAATCTGTCCGAGGTGTACACGGTCAACAATCTGGGGCTACCGGAACAATCGTTGGACGTTGGACAGCTGTCAAAGGAGTTCAAGCACTTAAGGCATGTGCCTATAAGGAGTTACCAGAGAGCCGTTCCGGGACTGCTGATTGGATTGAGCAACTCGCACCTGCTGACGACAATGAAGCTTCGGGAAGGGAAAGAACAAGAACCAATCGCTGCAAAGACTCGAATCGGTTGGGTAGTATGTGGCCGCGCACGAGATATTAACGAAAATTTCCAGCATCGGCAAATGCACATTTGCGCCAATACGTCGGATCATGATCTCCACGATTACGTAAGAGAGTTTTTCTCTGTGGAGAGTCTTGGGGTTACTTTGGCACCTAACTTGGAGGGCAGTGAGGACCAACGAGCACGGAAAATTCTCCAAGAAACAACAGTTCGGACAAAAAGCGGGAAATTTGAGACTGCGCTACTGTGGAAAAAAGACTTCATCGAGTTCCCGGAGAGTAGACTAATGGCTGATCTGCGGTTAAGATGCCTTGGGAAGCGCCTGGCAAAGGACTTTAAACTACGTACGTAGTGTACGGCATCAGGTAGCAGAATACGTATCGAAAGGATACATCCACGTGTTAACTAAGGAGGAAATGACTGAGTTCAACCCGCGGCGTACGTGGTTCCTTCCGCTAGGCGTGGTGTTGAACCCTAACAAACCCGGAAAGGTGCGAGTGATATGGGATGTGGCTGCAAAGGCGAACGGAGTGTTGTTAAATACGATGCTTCTGAAAGGGCATAATTTATTAACTCCGCAGCGTTACGTAATGTTTAAACTTCGAGAACGGGAAGTTGCGTTTTCTGACTACATCCAGGAAATGTTCCTGCAGGTCAAAATCCGAAAAGAAGATCGAAGTGCGCTGCTGTTTGTCTATCGTAACTCGCCGAATGAGCCTTTGGTGACAATGGCCTCTGATGTCGCCATTTTCGGGGCAACATGCTCCCCATCACAGTCGCAGTATGTGAAAAATCTCAATGCAGTAGAGAATGAACAAGATTATCCAAAAGCTGCGGCCGCAATCAAGAATAGACATTATGTCGACGACTACCTAGATAGCGTCGACACAGAAGCAGAGGCCGTCGAACTAGCCTTGGAGGTTGCGGAAGTTCATCAAAAGGCTGGTTTCCATATACGTCGAATAGACCCTCAGTTTTAGAAACTATTGGTGAAGTGAGCCCAGCTACTGTAAAAAGCCTTTCCATGAATAGTCAGAGTGGTATGGAACGGGTACTTGGAATATCATGGCTGCCAAGAGAAGACCTGTTCTGCTTCACGATCAATCTTCAAGGAGATCTGGACAGCGAGATAGCACCAACCAAAAGAGCAATGCTGAGCTTCGTTATGAAAATTTACGATCCTTTGGGACTAGTCGGCTCACTAGTAATTCAGGGTAAGATACTGCTGCAAGACGTTTGGAGAGCGAAGGCAGATTGGGACGAACATATTCCCGAAAACCTATTTGCATCGCTGGAAGCTGTGGCTGCATGGTTTAAAAGACCTAAACAGCATCCGAATTTCGCGAGGCTACTTTCCGGGGTACGACCGCACCTGCTACGACAACTTGGAGCTTCATATATTCGTCGAGGGGAGTGAACAAGCATATTCATCTGTGGCTTACTTTCGCGTTCGTGATCGTGGACAGATTCGATGTGCCCTGGTTGCGTCCAAAACAAAGGTTGCTCCACTACAACTGACATCTGTGCCTCGACTAGAGTGACAGGCCGCTGTAATCGGAGCCCGTCTGCGTAAGACCATCGAGGATGGGCATTCCGTTCAGATCAAACAAACGTTTTTTTGGAGTGACTCAAGCACTGTAGTTTCGTGGATCAAGTCGGATACTCGTCGCTATCGGCAGTACGTGGCTTTCAGGGTCAACGAAATCTTAAGTTTGTCCACGACCGAAGAGTGGCGTTGGTTGGGAACCAAAATCAACGTCGCAGATGAAGCAACAAAGTGGGGAAAGGGTCCCAACTGCAAGCCCGATAGCCGATGGATGTGCGGACCAGCATTTTTGTATAGCGACGAGAAGGATTGGCCAAAGGGGAAATACGAAGCGGTGGAGGAAACACCAGAGGAATTGCGACCAGCATTTGTTTGTAGCCACTTCTTATCAACTCCGATTATTGATGTCTCGCGGTTTTCGAAATATGAGAGGCTATTGCGAAGCGTGGCTTACGCCTATCGGTTCGGTAGGAAAACTTTGCGACGGATCAGAAAAGCAGCGTACGAAGAGAACGAAAATGAAGATATCAGCCGAGAGGATTTGCAGAATGCGGAGAAGTGGCTTTGGCGGCTTGCCCAGTCGGATGGTTATCCAGACGAAGTGGCTTTGCTGAACCGTAATGCGCAATTCGCATCCGAAAAAAAAGCGTTGAGCCGAACCAGTCCATTGGCGAATCTACCACCAGTTCTGGACGAGCATGGATTGTTGCGTGTAGAAGGACGTATCGCCTTTGCAGATTTCGTAGAACAAGATACTAAGTTCCCGATAATACTACCAAAGGGACACCCGGTTACTAACCTGTTGCTAGATTGGTACCATCGTAAATTTCGCCATGCTTACAACGAAACGGTTGTGAACGAGGTTCGGCAAAAGTTCTACATTCCAAAACTAAGAACACAAATCCAATCTCTAGCTAAATACTGCCAATGGTGCCGTATATACAAAGCTGTACCGGCAATTCCGAAAATGAGCCAGCTGCCAACATTTCATACCACACCTTTCTTCCGAGCCTTCACATTTGTAGGCATAGACTATTTTGGGCCCTACCTAGTGAAGGTTGGTCGAAGTGCATCCAAGCGATGGGTAGCGATTTTACATGTCTAACCGTTCGTGCGATCCACATGGAAGTAGTGCACACTCTATCAACTGACTCGTGCAAGAAAGCGGTCCGAAGATTCGTCGCTCGCAGAGGAGCCCCGCGTGAAGTATATACGGATAATGGCACAAATTTTATAGGTGCTTGCAAAGAGCTTGATAACGAATTGCGGGATATAAACCGTGATATGAGCAGCACTTTCACAGATGCTAACACACAGTGGAGATTCAATCCACCATCAGCCCCACATATGGGGGGGTGCTGGGAACGGATGGTTCGATCCGTGAAGACGGCACTCGGAACATTGCCTATGACACGAAAGCTGGATGACGAATCATTCGTTACAATGTTGGCTGAAGCGGAGCACATGGTAAATTCACGTCCTTTAACGTTTCTACCACTAAGCAGTGAAGAACAGGAATCGTTAACTCCAAACCATTTTTTGATGCTGAATTCGAGTGGAGTCCGGCAATTGGTCAAAACACCAGTGGACGAGCGGAAAGCATTGAAGAACAGCTGGGAGCTGATACAATACAAGCTGGATTCCTTCTGGAGTCGTTGGATCGTTGAATACTTACCCGTGATATCTCGAAGATCGAAGTGGTTTAACGACGTAGCACCTATCGAGGAAGGATCGTTTGTTGTAGTAGTCGACGGAAAGATGCGGAATCAATGGATTCGAGGTCGCATCTGCCGAACATATCCCGGCAAAGACGGAGCAGTGCGACTGGCGGACGTCGAGACCTCCACCGGAATTTTGAAGAGGAGAGCAGTCTGCAATCTAGCAGTTTGGATATTAGCGGTCGGAAAGAATCTAATGCTCGGGGTGAAGAGGATAGCGAAATTTGTTGTAAGACTGATAGCGATAGATACGGTGCCGCCGAATCAATGTTCGTGCGACACGAGGGGGAGGATGTTGTGACAAATGCGTCAATCGACGCACTCCCCAAAATCTTAGACGCTTCGGATATGACGGTGTGAGTAGAATACACTAACGAACATTCCATGCAAGAGATAGAGCAAATTGATAAGCCTTTGTTTTGATTAAAACGTGAATATTGGATTGCGCAAACTTGAATGTACATATAACGGTGTACAAGCCAATCTTTTAATTTTATCTATTAGGAGACCATTTCTTTGAGCTAATTATTACTGGCAAAAGTGAATTTCGTTTCAAAGTCCTCCTTAAGATAACCACCACAACAAGTACCATTTCGCGGAATGCAACATTCCGCGGAATATTGATAATAATAGCTTAGTGTTCATTCAGCACTTCCACAATTATTACCTTTTAGAGGTTTCAAAGACAAGTTACCATTTTTTTCCATTCGTATAACACGAGATAACTACGTTGAAACTTTTATGCTTAAAAAAGGTCGAAAAAAATGTTATCGATACATATCCTAGGCCGACCAGAAGTTGAACCCAGCCTCTTTCAGCATAGTCTTGCTTGGCAGCCACGCATCTTCTCGCAAGGCCAAGGAAGGCCTTCCAGAATATGTAGAAGTAGTTTCGAAATTTCAATTGATTAATAAATAGATTCCTCTATTTACTTTATTAAGGATAGACGTTTTTATGAATAATCCTTTATTTCTTCCTGTCGCCTTATACCGAGAAAACCTATTCATTTAAATATGACATAATATCTTCCCTTCGCTGCATACCGGGCAAAGGAAACAATTTAAAGAAGGCATTACCCCTTCCTTCGAATTACACCTGGCTGATGCGTTCTTTTAAAGAAGGTTTGATCAAGTTCTTTCGCCTTATACCGGGCAGATACATACATTCATTCTCCCTTCGCCTTATACCGGGCAGACGCATTCTTTTAAAGAACGCCTTATCTCCTCCTCTTACCTTATAATGGGCAGGCGCTACCATTTAAAGAATGCATTACTTCTTCCTCCGCGTTATGGGTTATGCGAACAGACGTATCAATTTGGAGAAAGCATTACACTTCCCTTCGCTTTATACCGGGCAGACGTGTTCTGTTAAATAATGCCTTATCAACTCCTTTTACATCCGTTTAAAGAAGGCTTTACCCCTCCCTTCACCTTATGCCGGGCACACGCGTTCTTTTGGAGAAGGCATTATCAACTCCTTTTACCTTATACCGAGCAGATGCATCTATTTTAAGCAGGCGTTACATCTCCCTTCGCCTTTTACTGGGCAGACGTGTTCTTTACAAGAAAGCATTTTCAACTCTTTTCGCCTTATACCGGGCAGATGCATCCATTCAAAGAAGGCGTCTTGGATGCGTTAATTCATATAAGGGACTATCTCTTTTCTTTTCTTCATAAAAGGCAAACGTGCCCATTTCAAGAAGACATTCTTCCTGCACTTTGCGGTATAACGACCGGATGCGGTCATTTAAAGACAACATTACCTTCTTTCATTGCTTTGAATCACAATCCAAAAGAATTTAGCCCGGATTGCATGTAATTAAGCAGAAATCGGTAAATATTTCAATGATAATTATTCCAACTGAATTCCACCAAATGCAAATGGCATTCCGCGGAATGATCTTCGGTGAGAAGGTACATTCCGCGAAATGTTTTTCGGAAAAAAGATGCATTCCGCGAAATGCGTTTCGGAGAGTTGATACATTCCGTGGAATGTCGTACCGTGAAAAAATATTCCGCGAAATGTTTTTCGACGAAATAGTATACGACCCTATTTATCTGCTGAAAGAAGCTCAGTTCTCAACCACAAGTTCCAGAATCTCTCGGTAACAATGTCATTTGGCCGAATAGGTCATTTGAATAGTGAGAAATGAGGTGTGAAAAGTGAGACGTCTCAATTCTCACTACTTATTTTCCAATTTTCACTGTAAAAAGTGAGTAGTGCGAAGTGAGAAGTGAGGTGTCTCACAACTCACTTTTCACAGTGAGAAGTAAGAAATGAGGACCATTAGACCGAAAAGGCCATATAGCCGAATGCGTCATTTCTTCGAATAGGTCATTTGGTCGAATAGGACATTTGGTCGAAAAGGTCATTTGGCCGAATAAGATATTTGGCCGAATAGAACTTTTGGCCTAATAAAATAAACTATTGGCCTAATAGTTTATTTGGCCGGAACTTTTGGCCTAATAGCTTATTTGGCCGAACACGTCATTGGCTCGAGCAGGATATTTGGCCAAATAGGTCATTTAAAAAGTGAGAAATGAGGTGTGAAGAGTGAAACGTCTTACTTCTCACTCCTTATTTCTCACTTCTCACTGTACAAAGTGAGTAGTGCGAAGTGAGAAGTGGGGCGTCCCACTACTCACTTTTTACAGTGAGAAGTAAGAAATGAGGAGTGAGAAGTTAGACGTCTCAATTCTTACTCCTCATTTCTCCCTTCTCATTTCTTATTTTTACAGACTACTCATTTCTCACTTCTTACACTTCTCACTTTTACAGGCTCACTACTCACTTCTCACTTCTTATTTTTACAGTGAGCAGTAAGAAATGAGAAGTAGGTAGTTATTTGTCTCTTCTCACTGTTAAAAGTGGGCAGTGAGAAGTGAGACGTCTTTTTACAGTGAGCGGTGAGAAATGAAAAGTGAGTAATGAGACGTCTCACTTCTCACTCCCCATTTCTTACTTCTCACTGTAAAAAGTGAGTAGTGAGACATCTCACTTCTCGCTTCGCACTGCTCACTTTTCACAGTGAGAAGTGAGAAATAAGGAGTGAGAAGTGAGACGTTTCACTTTTCACACCTCATTTCTCACTTTTTAAATAACCTATTCGGCCAAGTGTCCTGCTCGAGCAAATGACATGTTCGGCCAAATAACCTATTAGGCCAAAATTTCTATTCAGCCAAATGTCCTATTCGGCCAAAAGACCATTTCGGCCAAATGTCCAATTCGGCCAAATGAAATATTCCGCAAAATGACGTATTCGGCAATATGACCCTTTGGGGGTCCAAATTGTACATTTGGCCAAAAAACATTCGGCTCAGTGGCCCTCGGCCAAACGGCCTTTCCTTTTTTTTGTTCGCCGGTGGTGTCTATCAGCCGTAGAAATCGCACCAAAAAACGATATGAGTGACAGCGTGTTTGTTAATACCGTTCAGTTTCGGTTCCCAGTTGAAAGTCCGCGTTCCTCTTGGGCAGAATCCGCCAGCTTTTTGAAGCAGCTGTAGACTGATTTATCGCTTATGGACACAGTGTACAAAACAGCACACAATCGCTCGCTGTACATTAAATTCGTCTCTGGTGATGGGATGGAAGAATCTATGAGGAAGAATACGGGGCCGCAAAAGTTTGTTTACTCAAGTAAGACGTTGATTCAAGTTCGTATGGAAATCGCAGGTACCAATTTGCGGTATGTCCGTATATTTGATCTGTCCTTCCGGTGGCAAAGATGAAAATTTATCGCTGTTGCTCGGATTATTTGACAAAGTGGATCGCATCGTAAGAGAGAAATTTCCCTCGGAATTGGGCCTGGGACACCTGTTCACAAGTGTTCGTGGTGTACACATTGAAGTCGGAAAAAGTATTCCACCATCCATAGATGTCTCCGGTTTAAAACGAAGATTTTTTACGACGGGCTGAAGGATACATGATTTCGGTGTCAAGCAGTTGTTCATCGACAAGATTCATGTCCTCAACAAGCCAGAAAAGCAAGAAAAAGGTACAACATATGCTGACAGCTGGAAAGGAAGAAGAACAAGCATTATCGGAAACCTCTGATGATGACTTCATCGAGATTTTAGAGGAAAGTCCGAAGTCAGAAAACAGGACACAGTCGGTTGTATGTGACAACAAACAGGCGGATAAAGAAACCCGTCGTAAGAGAGACGACGTAACACTGGAAGAGGTTGCAATCGCGATTAAGGAAGCTATATCCCATCCACCTGCGGATAAGCAACGGGCTCATCTTTCAGCTTCCAGGTCTGGTTCAAGTGTCAATTCGACAACACGGCCAAAAAGAACTGCGTCCGTAGATCATATTATTAATAATATATTATAATTAATGTAATATTTATATTATTTTTTGCTCTCGGCTCCGTAGAGTTTTTCTTAAAATAACTGAGCCTATTAAATAAACATAATACATAATGGAATTATGAATTTCGTGACAAACGAATAACACTGAAAATCTCACTTTTTCTTCAAACCAATATAGCTCTGGAGTTCGGACGGGTTCGGATGAGCTCATTTGAGCAATAGAAGCATGGAACAATTATCCTTTATTCGGTTCTGATTTCATCATTTGAATCTATTTCATTCACAACTAAAACCTAATTTTAAAATTTGAGAAAAGTTATTAGGGTGCCTAAACAATTGTTTAAAATATGCTAAAAATGCATATACAACTCAAATAAACTTTTTCATGATCTAACATACTTTAAACTTGAAAGTCCATGTTGATAAGGCCATAAAAAAGTAAATAACGCTGCAAAGAACTCATTTTTAAAGCATATTGGGATGGAAAACACAGTGTTTTATTTTAAACAACAGGCTTGCATCGACTATACTTGTTTCGTCCTGAGAAAGCCATATGGCTATTCCACAAGCTATATATAATGAAATGAACTATATTTGTTGGGGTTTATTCAATTTCACAATTTCTTATATTTGGCTTATGACCAAGTATTGACTATAATTCCTCTTTAGTGTCCAGGCGATCTTAATCGTAGGACACGTTAGGAAGATCAACGCCTGATCTCTCCGCAAATTACGCAATGAATCATCTGAATGAATAAACAAATAGCTAAGCAATTCTCACTGGAGAAGTTTCAGTAACTCATTAAGACGAGCAATAACGTTACCTGCTACTTGTTTACAGTAAGTAAATTGTTCTCTTTATTATTTGTTTGATGCTTTGCTAATACTTTTTAAGTAAAAAGCAAACAGTACATTCGATAATGTTCTTAATTAAGCAAATATCCTAATAATTAACTACAAGTCAACACACTACTGTTAACAACATATTGTAGAGTAAAGATCCTTTCCTCAGCATTCTTTTCATTTTCACATTTTAATTAAAATTAAGCAATCAGTTCAATCGGTGCGTATCGTTGTAGTGACTTCTCATCCCCAGGAAAAAATAGGCCCAATATATAGTTCAACGAATTTACAATCACAGAAAACGCACCCAATCGTGGCCATAGCTAATTAACGACCATCAACTGCTACGGACTGGAGCGTAACTTTCCCTCCAAATTCTCGAAACATCAAAACCCAGATTGGCCGTTTGCAGGCTATGATTTTTCGCTTCCTTCCGAACCGTTAAAATGTTCATTCCCGCCGGTTTTAACGGCAATGTCGTCCGTCGTCGTGAAGCATCTGGTCTTCATTCCATTCCGGTTTCCGGCTGGTTGTTTAAAATAAACACATTCGTCTTGCCAGGCGGGCCTTTTTTGAATTTTCGTTGTAAGACCGACCATCGTGACCCGGGGGCCATTCAAATTTTCAACACTTGATGCTTCCCTTCGGTTCCCCTCGCTCGGTGCGTTAGCAAACACCCTTCAACCGTCATCTCCATCATCCGGTCAACGAAGGCGCACAAAGAGTGGCGAATTTCCTTTTCCTCGTTGTTAGTAAGGGATATGTAATTTCGGGACTCGCCAAGGTGAATGGAAATGGTCCAACCAAATGCTAAAAGCCGAAAAGGAATGGAATGAAATCTCAGGCGTAGAAAGTCATTCCGACGTATAATTAAGCTTTAACGTTCCACTTTTCCGATACTGTAAAAGGTTGAGGGGATGCTGTGAGGGAGAAATGCTCGCCTATTTAAAGCGGAAGCCCACATATAGAGACCGGGATCAACACCACATCAAGGCAGTGCCATCGCGGTGCGGTGAAAAGGGTTTTGCGATATTGTCCAGTTTCACATCGCTTTCCTCGGCTCTTCAGCCACTATCCGTGCATTTCGATGGCAAACAATCCTAAAAGAGCGCTCCAGCTCCGACGGGAATGAGGGTTTGAACTGGGGGATTGAGGGTTTTTCGTCGCAGATAAGGACTGCTACTTCACCGTTCGACCGTAGCCGTGGGTAGATTAGATAAGAGAAGGATGTGAAAATGTGTATTTAGGATGATATGAGGTAGAAATTGGGGGATGATGGGAGGAAGGATCATCTACCAATATGAACATGTTAGCCACTTTCTCGGGGTTTGTTCTCGGAAGTGGCTTGGATGTTTCCTGATGGTGGAGGATGGACATGTGAAATGAACAAGGTACCAATTTTCATCTGGAAATCAGAACATCCCAGGGATATGAAGTGTATTACAGCGTGAGAATTGTGCAATCTGGAAGGGTAACGTGGGTACTGATTTGAATTTGATTTAAAGAAGGGAAGAAGAACGTCGCAAAAATTTATTTAAAAAAAAATAATTCAAAAAATAGCTTTATTATAAAAAAAGTGTTGAAAAAATAGTTACAAGTAGTTAATAATTTTTGCTTGACAAAGCGTTTATGGACGAATTGGATAAGAATACATTCTCAAACTAATCATCATTTTTAACAAATCAAAGAACAAGAATAATGCTTATAATAGATGCTACACATGTGACTTGTCTTATAATAAGAGATGTAAAATTGCATTATGCGAAAGCGCATGATGGAAATGTTGCATAATATTGAATTCTAAGTAACGTGATCAGAACGAGATTTATAGTCTCGACGTAGCAACAATACTCAGCAAACTGATTCTCACTTCGCTCAACACGATCACTCCGATTTATTTTCATTGTAGATAGAATCAGGATATCTTACAATCCAACTGATCTGACTAATTTTCTAGAACAAACTAAACGATTTTTTAACAATATTTGATCTATTTATTCTTATCTATTAGGGGAACTGTACCAGCTAAGGCCATATTCCTAATTTGGCCAGTATCTCGTGTAACTCCAAAAATAAAGCAATTTCAGAGGATTTTATTAACTATGACAGAAGATATATCCCTCATGCTTCTTTACGATTGAATCTGATCGATAGTTTTTGGAAAATATGCAGTTTCAGCGATGGTCAAATAAAGCCAAAATTGGTACAGTTTCCCTTCATTCTTCTTTTCCTCTACTCCCAAGGGATGAAATAAAATCAAACCAGATCCAAATCAAATCAAAATCAAACTCAATACAAATCCAATGCAAATCCGATTCAAATCCAATCCAATTACAATCCAAACCCCATACAAATACAATCCAAATACAATTCAAATCATATCCAAATAGAAATCCAAATCCAATTCAAATCCAACTCCAATCCAAATCCAATCCAAATCCAATCTAATCAGTCAAGATCCAGTCAATCCAGTCCAGATCCAGTCAGATCAATCCAGTCAGTCAATCCAGTCAGATCCAGTCAATCCAGATCAAGTCAGATCCAGTCAGTCCAGTCAGATCCAGTCCAGATCAAATCCAAGTCAGTCCAGATCAAGTCAGATCCAGTCAGTCAAGATCAAGTCAGGTCAGTCAAGAGTCAAGTCAATCCAGTCAGGTCCAGTCAGATCCAGTCAAGTCCAGGTCCAGTCCAGGTCAGTCCAGATCCAGTCCAGGTCAGTCCAGATCCAGTCCAGATCCAGTCCAGGTCCAGTCCAGGTCCAGTCCAGATCAGTCCAGGTCAGTCCAAAGGTCCAAGTCCAGATCCAGTCAGGTCAGTCCAGGTCAGTCCAGGTCCAGTCCAGTCCAGTCCAGATCGGTCCAGGTCCGGTCCAGATCTAGTCCAGGTCCAGTCTAGTCAGGTCAGTCAGATCTAGTCAGGTCCAGTCTAAGTCCAGTCAGGTCAGTCCAGGTCGGATCCAGGTCAGATAGATCCAGTCCAGATCAAGAGTTAGATCCGTTCCAGATCAGGTCCAGGTCAGATTCAGGTCCAGTTTCAGGTCAGTCCAGGTCAGTCAGGTTCAGTCCAGGTCAGTCCAGATCCGTTTCCAGATCCAGTCAGATCCAGTCCAGATCCAGTCCAGGTCAGTCCAGGTCCAGTCAGGTCAGTCAGTCCAGATCCAGTCCAGGTCAGTCCAGTCAGTCCAGTCCAGGTCAGTCCAGATCCAGTCAGGTCAGTCCCAGATCCAGTCCAGATCCAGTCCAGGTCAGTCAGATCCAGTCCAGGTCCCAGTCAGTCCAGGTCCGGTCCAGGTCAGTCCAAGTCAGTCCAGGTCGGTCAGTCCAGTCCAGTCGGTCAGGTCAGATCCAGGTCAGGTCAGGTCAGTCCAGGTCAGATCCAGGTCAGTCCAGGTCAGTCAGGTCAGTCCAGGTCAGTCAGGTCAGTCCAGGTCAGTCCAGTCAGTCCAGATCAGTCAGTCAGTCCAGATCCAGTCCAAGGTCAGTCCAGGTCGGTCAGGTCGGTCCAGGTCAGTCCAGATCCAGTCGGTCAGGTCGGTCCAGATCAGTCCAGGTCAGTCCAGATCCAGTCCAGATCCAGTCCAGGTCAGTCCAGGTCCAGTCCAGGTCAGTCCAGATCAGTCCAGGTCAGTCCAGGTCAGTCAGATCCAGTCCAGGCCGAGCCCAGATCAGTCCAGATCCAGCCCCAGATCCAGTCCAGGTCAGTCCAGATCCAGTCAGATCCAGTCCAGATCCAGTCAGATCCAGTCAGATCCAGTCAGATCCAGTCCAGATCCAGTCCCAGTTCAGTCCAGATCCAGTCAGGTCAGTCCAGGTCCAGTCAGATCCAGATCCAGTCAAGATCCAGTCAGTCGAGTCAGTCAGGTCCAGTCCAGTCAGGTCCAGTCCCGATCGGTCAGTCAGATCCAGTCCAGGTCAGTCCAGTCGTCAGTCAGTCCAGATCCAGTCAGGTCAGATCCAGATCAGTCAGGTCCAGGTCAGTCCAGTCCAGATCCAGTCAGATCCAGTCAGGGCCCGTCCAGAGTCCAGTCAGATCCAGTCGATCCAGTCAGGTCCAGGTCAGTCCAGATCCGGTCAGATCCAGTCCAGATCCATTCCAGGTCAGTCCCAGTCCAGTCCAGTCCAGTCAGTCAGGTCAGTCAGGTCCAGTCTCAGTCCAGGTCCAGGTCAGTCCAGTCAGTCCAGGTCATCAGGTCAGTCAGATCCTGTCAGGTCAGTCCAGTCGGTCCAGATCCAGTCCAGGTCCGGTCCAGGTCGGTCAGAATCGGTCCAGTCCAGG
Source organism: Armigeres subalbatus (assembly GCF_024139115.2). NCBI lineage: Eukaryota > Metazoa > Arthropoda > Insecta > Diptera > Culicidae > Armigeres > Armigeres subalbatus. Next base: position 193,276,702 of record NC_085139.1, read on the forward strand.
TCAGTCCAGATCAGTACCAGATCAGTAGATCCAGTACGATCCAGTACAGTCAGTCCAGTCCCAGTCAGTCCAGTCAGAGTCAAGTCAGTCGGATCCAGGTCAGTACCAGATCCAGTCCAGATCCAGTCAGATCAGTCAGGTCAGTCCAGTCCAGTCAGTCAGTCCAGGTCAGTCCAGATCCAGTCCAGGGATCCAGTCAGTCCAGTCTGAGTCAGTCCATGTCAGTCCAGATCCAGTCCAAGATCCAGTCCAGGTCAGTCCAGGTCCAGTCCAGATCCAGTCAGATCCAGTCCAGGTCAGTCCAGGTCAGATCCAGTCAGTCAGTCCAGGTCGGTTCAGATCCAGTCCAGATCCAGTCAGTCAGTCAGGTCCAGTCCATCCAGTCAGTCAGGCCAGTCCAGGTCCAGTCCCAGGTCAGTCCAGGTCGATCAGGTCCAGTCCAGGTCAGTCCAGGTCCGGTCAGTCCAGATCCGGTCAGGTCCAGTCCAGGTCGGTCAGATCCAGTCCAGGTCAGTCCAGATCCAGTCCAGATCAGTCCAGGTCCAGTCCAGGTCCAGTCCAGGTCAGTCCAGGTCAGTCCAGATCCCGGTCAGGTCAGTCAGTCAGGTCCAGAGTCCAGTCCAAGTCCAGTCCAGGTCAGTCAGGTCAGTCCAGATCCAGTCAGGTCAGTCAGATCCAGTCCAGGTCAGTCCAGGTCAGTCAGATCCAGTCCAGGTCAGTCCAGGTCCAGTCCAGATCCAGTCCAGTCCAGTCCAGATCCAGTCAGGTCAGTCCAGTCAGATCCAGTCAGGTCAGTCCAGATCAGTCCAGATCCAGTCCAGATCCAGTCCAGATCCAGTCCAGATCCAGTCAGGTCAGTCCAGGTCAGTCCAGGTCAGTCCAGGTCCAGTCCAGGTCAGTCCAGATCCAGTCCAGGTCAGTCAGGATCCAGGTCAGATCGGTCAGGTCCAGGTCCAGTCAGGTCAGTCCAGGTCCAGTCCAGATCCAGTCCAGGTCAGTCCAGGTCAGTCCAGGTCCAGTCCAGATCCAGTCCAGGTCAGTCCAGGTCCAGTCCAGGTCAGTCAGGTCCAGTCCAGATCCAGTCCAGGTCAGTCAGGTCCAGTCCAGGTCAGTCCAGGTCAGTCCAGATCCAGTCCAGATCCAGTCCAGTCAGTCCAGGTCCAGTCCAGGTCAGTCCAGGTCAGTCAGGTCAGTCCAGGTCAGTCCAGGTCCAGTCCAGGTCGGTCAGGTCAGTCCAGATCCAGTCAGATCCAGTCCAGGTCGGTCAGGTCGGTCGAGTCCAGATCGGTCCAGGTCAGTCCAGGTCAGTCCAGGTCAGTCCAGGTCCAGTCCAGATCCAGTCCAGATCCAGTCAGGTCAGTCCAGGTCCAGTCTGAGTTCAGGTCTGGTCAGGTCAGTCCAGATCAGTCCAGATCCAGTCCAGGTCAGTCCAGATCGGTGAGGTCAGTCAGGTCCAGTCTAGTTCAGTCCAGTCAGTCAGATCAGTCAGAGTCCAGATCCAGTCCAGTCAGGTCAGATCCAGTCAGGTCAGTCCAGGTCCAGTCAAGTCAGGTCCAGATCCAGGTCAGTCCCCGGTCAGATCCAGTCCAGATCCAGTCCAGAGTCAGTCCAGATCAGTCAGGTCAGTCCAGAGTCAGATCAGGTCCAGATCCAGGTCAGTCCAGTCCAAGGTCAGTCAGGTCAGTCCAGGTCAAGTCCGGTTCCAGATCCAGTCAGGTCCAGTCGATCCAGGTCCAGATCCAGTCAGTCAGGTCAGTCCAGATCCAGTCAGGTCAGTCCAGATCCAGTCCAGTCAGTCAGGTCAGTCCAGATCCAGTCAGATCCAGTCCAGATCAGTCCAGTCAGGTCAGTCCAGTCAGGTCAGTCCAGATCCAGTCCAGATCCAGTCCAGAGTCAGTCCAGGTCAGTCCAGGTCAGTCCAGTCAGTCCAGGTCAGTCGAGTCCAGTCAAGTCAGGTCAAGTCAGTCAAGGTCGGTCCAGGTCAGTCCAGGTCGGTCAGGTCAGTCCAAGTCCAGTCCAGGTCAGTCGGTCCAGTCAGTCAGATCCAGGTCCAGTCAGGTCAGTCGGTCAGTCCAGGTCAGGTCAGTCAGGTCAGTCCAGATCCAGTCCAGTCAGGTCCAGGTCAGTCCAGGTCAGTCAGGTCCAGTCCAGGTCAGTCCAGGTCCAGTCAGTCAGTCAGATCCAGTCAGTCGATCCAGATCCAGTCCAGGTCAGTCCAGATCCAGTCCAGGTCAGTCCAGGTCAGTCAGATCCAGTCAGGTCAGTCCAGATCCAGTCCAGTCCAGTCGATCCAGTCAGGTCAGTCCAGGTCAGTCCAGATCCAGTCCATCAGTCAGATCAGTCCAGGTCAGTCAAGTCAGTCCAGATCCAGTCAGGTCAGTCCAGATCCAGTCCAAGGTCAGTCCAGGTCAGTCCAGATCCAGTCCAGGTCAGTCAGGTCAGTCCAGGTCCAGTCCAAGATCCAGTCCAGATCCAGTCCAGATCCGTCCAGGTCAGTCAGTCCAGGTCAGTCCAGATCCAGTCAGGTCAGTCCAGGTCCAGTCAGGATCCAGTCAGTCTAGGTCCAGTCAGTCCCAGGTCCAGTCAGTCAGTCGCAAGTCAGTCCAGATCCAGTCCAAGTCAGTCCAGGTTGGATCCAGGTCCAGTTTGGGAGTCAGTCCAGATCCGTCAGGTCCAGTCAGGTCAGAGTCAGGTCCAGTCCAGATCCAGTCAGTCCAAGATCCAGTCCAGGTCAGTCCAGAAGTCAGATCCAGTCAGATCAGTCCAGGTCGGTCCAGTCCAGTCAGATCAGTCCAGGTCAGTCAGATCCAGTCCAGATCCAGTCAGATCCAGGTCAGTCCAGGTCAGTCCAGGTCCAGTCCAGGTCAGTCCAGGTCAGTCCAAGGTCGGTCCAAGTCGGTCCAAGGTCGGTCAGATCAGTCCAGGTCCAGTCCAGGTCAGATCCAGTCCAGGTCCAGTCCAGATCAGTCCAGGTCAGTCAGATCGGTACCAGATCCAGGTCAGATCCGATCCAGGTCAGTCCAGATCCAGTCAGGTCAGTCCAGGTCCAGTCCAAGATCAGTCCAGGATCAGTCAGGTCAGTCCAGTCCAGTCAGGTCCAGTCCAGATCCAGTCCAGGTCAGTCCAGATCCAGTCCAGATCCAGTCAAGTCAGTCCAAGATCCCAGTCCAGGTCAGTCAGGTCCAGTCAAGATCCAGTCCAGATCGGTCAGATCCAGTCAGGTCCAGTCAGTCAGGTCAGTCCAGGTCAGTCAGATCCAGTCCAGGTCCAGTCCAGGTCAGATCCAGTCCAGGTCAGTCCAGATCCAGTCCAGGTCAGTCCAGGTCAGTCCAGGTCAGTCCAGGTCGGTCCAAGGTCCGGTCAAGGTCGGTCAGGTCAGTCAGATCCAGTCAGTCCAGGTCAGTCAGGTCCAGGTCCAGTCCCAGGTCCAGTCCAGTCCCAGTCAGGTCGATCCAGGTCAGTCCAGATCCAGTCGATCCAGGTCAAGTCAGTCAGGTCCAGTCCAGTCCAGTCCAGATCAGTCCAGGTCGGTCCAAGATCGGTCCAGGTCAGATCCAGTCAGTCAGTCCAGTCCAGGTCAGTCAGGTCGGTCCAGATCAGGTCAGTCCAGATCCGGTCCAGGTCAGGTCCAGATCAGTCCAGGTCCAGTCCAGATCCAGTCCAGGTCAGTCCAGGTCAGTCCAGGTCAGTCCAGATCCAGTCCAGATCCAGTCCAGATCCAGTCAGGTCAGTCCAGATCCAGTCCAGGTCAGTCCAGATTAGTCAGATCCAGGTCAGTCCAGATCAGTCCAGGTCAGGTCCAGTCCAAGGTCCAGGTCAGTCCAGATCCAGTCCAGATCCAGTCCAGGTCAGTCCAGATCCAGTCAGGTCAGTCCAGGTCAGTCCAGGTCAGTCCAGGTCAGTCCAGATCCAGTCCAGGTCAGTCCAGGTCCAGTCCAGATCCAGTCAAGGTCAGTCAGGTCAGTCCAGGTCAGATCCAGGTCCGGTCAGATCCAGATCCAGGTCAGTCCAGTCCAGTCCAGGTCAGGTCAGATCCAGTCAGGTCAGATCCAGGTCCAGTCCAGTCCAGTCAGATCCAGTCCAGGTCAGTCCAGATCCAGTCCAGTCGGTCAGGTCCAGTCCAGGTCAGTCCAGATCCAGGTCAGTCAGATCAGTCCAGATCAGTCGGTCAAGGTCAGTCCAGGTCAGTCAGTCCAGGTCGGTCCAGATCCAGTCAGTCAGTCGATCGGTCCGAGTCAGTCCAGGTCGGTCCAGGTCAGTCAGATCCAGTCCAGGTCGGTCCAGATCCAGTCAGGTCCAGTCCAGGTCAGTCCAGATCCAGTCCAGATCAGTCCAGGTCAGTCCAGGTCCAGTCAGGTCCAGTCAGATCAGTCCAGATCCAGTCCAGGTCAGTCCAGATCCAGTCCAGGTCGGTCAGTCAGGTCAGTCCAGTCCAGTCAGTCAGTCCAGTCAGGTCAGTCAGATCCAGTCCAGGTCAGTCAAGTCAGTCCCAAGATCAGTCCAGGTCAGTCCAAGGATCAGTCCAGGTCAGTCCAGATCCAGTCCAGATCCAGTCCAGGTCAGTCCAGGTCAGTCAGATCCAGTCCAGATCAGTCCAGGTCAGTCAGGATCCAGTCCAGTCCAGTCCAGTCGATCCAGTCCAGGTCAGGTCCAGTCCAGGTCAGTCGGTCAGGTCCAGTCAGTCCAGTCCAGGTCAAGTCCCAGTCAGTCAGATCCAGGTCAGTCCAGTCCAGTCAGGTCCAGTCGGTCATCCAGTCAGTCCAGGTCAGTCCAGAGTCAGTCCAGATCCAGTCAGGTCAGTCCAGATCCAGTCCAGGTCAGTCCAAGATCAGTCCAGGTCGGTCCAGATCCAGTCCAGGTCAGTCCAGGTCAGTCCAGATCCAGTCCAGGTCAGTCCAGGTCAGTCCAGGTCAGTCCAGATCGGTCAGTCCAGGTCAGTCCAGATCCAGTCCAGATCCAGTCAGGTCCAGTCCAGTCCAGTCAGGTCAGTCCAGATCCAGTCCAGGTCAGTCAGGTCAGTCCCAAGATCCAGTCCAGATCAGGTCAGTCAGATCCAGTCCAGATCCAGTCAGGTCAGGTCCAGGTCAGATCCAGGTCAGGTCAGAGTCAGTCCAGGTCAGTCCAGATCCAGTCAGGTCAGTCCAGGTCCAGTCCAGATCGGTCAAGATCCAGTCCAGTCAGTCCAGATCCAGTCCAGGTCAGTCCAGTCGGTCAGATCCAGTCCAGGTCCAGTCCAGGTCAGTCCAGATCCAGTCCAGATCCAGTCAGATCCAGTCCAGGTCAGTCCAGATCCAGTCCAGGTCGGTCAAGATCCAGTCCAGGTCAGTCCAGGTCAGTCCAGGTCCAGTCCAGGTCAGTCCAGATCAGTCCAGGTCAGTCCAGATCCAGTCCAGGTCAGTCCAGATCCAGTCCAAGTCCAGTCCAAGTCAGGTCCAGATCCAGTCCAGATCAGTCAGTCCAGGTCAGTCAGGTCAGTCGGTCCAGGTCGATCCAGTCCAAGGTCAGTCCAGGTCCAGTCCAGTCCAGTCAAGGTCCAGTCAGTCCAGATCCAGTCAGTCCAGTCCAGTCCAGGTCAGTCAGATCCAGGTCAGTCCAGGTCCAGTCCAGGTCAGTCCAGGTCAGTCAGTCAGGTCCAGTCAAGTCAGTCCAGGTCAGTCCAGTCCAGTCCAGGTCAGTCCAGATCCGGTCAGGTCAGTCCAGATCAAGTCCAGATCAGTCCAGGTCGGTCAGTCCAGTCCAGTCAGATCAGTCAGGTCCAGTCCAGATCCAGTCCAGGTCCAGTCCAAGGTCCAGTCCCAGGTCAGTCCAGATCCAGGTCAGTCCAGGTCAGTCCAGATCGGTCAGATCAGTCCAGGTCGGTCCAGATCCAGTCCAGGTCGGTCAGGTCAGTCAGGTCAGATCCAGGTCAGTCAAGTCAGTCCAGGTCAGTCCAGATCAGTCAGTCAGGTCCAGTCGGTCAGTCCAGATCCAGTCCAGATCCAGTCCAGTCCAGTCAGTCCAGATCCAGTCAGATCCAGTCCAGATCCAGTCAGGATCAGTCCAGGTCAGTCCAGATCCAGTCCAGATCCAGGTCGGTCAGTCAGGTCAGTCAGATCAGTCCAGATCCAGTCAGGTCGGTCCAGGTCAGTCCAGGTCAGTCAGATCCAGTCAGGTCCAGTCCAGATCCAGTCCAGTCAGTCAGGTCGGTCAGGTCCAGTCCAGGTCAGTCAGAGTCCAGTCCAGGTCGGGTCAGGTCAGTCAGGTCAGTCCAGATCAGTCAGGTCAGTCAGATCCAGTCAGATCCAGTCCAGGTCAGTCAGTCAAGTCCAGATCCAGTCCAGGTCAGTCCAGATCCAGTCAGGTCAGTCAGATCCAGTCCAGGTCAGTCAGGTCAGTCCAGGTCAGTCCAGGTCAGTCCAGTCCAGTCCAGATCGGTCAGGTCAGTCCAGAGTCCAGTCAGATCCAGTCAAGTCGGTCCAGGTCAGTCCAGTCAGTCCAGGTCCAGTCAGGTCCGGTCAGGTCAGTCCAGGTCAGTCCAGATCCAGTCAGGTCGGTCGGTCAGGTCGGTCCAGGTCCGGTCAGGTCAGTCAGGTCCAGTCAGGTCAGTCCAGATCCAGTCAGGTCAGTCAAGGTCCAGTCCAGGTCAGTCCAGATCCAGTCAGGTCAGTCCAGGTCAGTCCAGATCCAGTCCAGATCCAGTCCAGATCAGTCGGTCCAGGTCAGTCCAAGGATCCAGTCCAGGTCAGTCAGGTCCAGTCCAGGTCAGTCCAGGTCAGTCAGATCAGTCGGTCAGGTCGGTCCAGATCCAGTCAGGTCCAGATCCAGGTCAGTCAGGTCAGTCCAGGTCCAGTCCAGATCCAGTCAAGTCAGTCAAGTCCAGTCCAGATCCAGTCAGGTCAGTCCAGGTCCAGTCCAGGTCAGTCCAGGTCAGTCCAGTCAGTCCAGTCCAGATCGGTCAGGTCCAGTCCAGATCCAGTCCAGATCCAGTCTAGGTCAGTCCAGATCCAGTCCAGGTCAGTCCAGATCGGTCAGGTCAGTCAGTCAGGTCGGTCAGATCCAGTCAGGTCCAGGTCAGTCCAAGATCCAGTCCAGATCCAGTCAGGTCGGTCCAGTCCAGGTCCAGTCCAAGTCGGTCAGGTCCAGGTCAGTCCAGGTCAGTCAGGTCAGTCCAGATCCAGTCCAGGTCAGTCCAGATCCGGTCCAGATCGGTCCAGATCCAGTCCAGATCCAGTCAGGTCAGTCCAGGTCCAGTCAGGTCAGTCCAGGTCCAGTCAGTCCAGGTCCAGTCAGGTCAGTCCAGTCAGATCCAGTCCAGGTCAGTCCAGTCAGATCCAGGTCAGATCCAGATCCGGTCAGGTCAGTCCAGAGTCGGTCAGGTCAGTCCAGATCCAGTCCAGATCCAGTCCAGGTCAGTCCAGATCCAGTCAGTCAGTCCAGTCAGATCGGTCCAGTCGGTCAGGTCCAGTCAGGTCCAGTCCAGGTCCAGTCAGTCAGATCCAGTCCAGATCCAGTCTCGGTCAGGTCAGTCCAGGTCCAGTCCAGGTCCAGTCCAGGTCAGTCCAGATCGGTCAGTCCATCCAGTCAGATCCAGTCGGTCAGTCCGATCCAGTCCGATCCAGTCCAGGTCAGTCAGGTCCAGTCCAGATCTGGTCCAAGTCAGTCCAGATCCAGGTCCAGGTCAGTCAGATCCAGTCCAGGTCAGTCAGATCCTAGTCAGAGATCCAGTCCAGGTCAGGTCCAGGTCAGAATCAGTCCAGGTCGGTCCAGGTCAGTCCAGGTCCAGTCGGTCCAGGTCGGTCAGGTCAGTCCAGGTCGGTCAGATCGATCCAGTCAGATCCAGTCCAGATCCAGGTCAAGGTCAGTCAGTCAAGGTCCAGGTCAGTCCAGGTCAGATCCAGGTCAGTCCAGATCGGTCAGGTCAGTCAGATCCAGGTCAGTCAGTCCAGGTCAGTCCGGTTCAGTCAGGTCAGTCCAGATCCAGTCCAGTCGAGTCCAGGTCAGTCAGGTCAGTCCTAGTCAGTCCAGATCCAGTCAGTCAGGTCGATCCAGGTCAGTCCAGGTCAGTCCAGAGTCCAGTCCAGGTCAGTCCAGGTCGGTCCAGATCCAGTCCAGGTCAGTCAGGTCAGTCCAGATCAGTCCAGATCCAGTCAGAGTCAGTCCAGGTCAGTCCAGATCCAGTCAGATCCAGTCCAGGTCAGTCCAGGTCAGTCAGGTCCAGTCCAGGTCAGTCCAAGATCGGTCAGATCGTCCAGTCAAGTCGAGTCAGTCCAGGTCCAGTCAGTCAGATCCAGTCCAGGTCAGTCCAGAGTCCAGTCAGGTCAGGTCAGTCAGGTCAGTCCAGATCAGTCCAGGTCAGTCCAGGTCAGTCCAGATCCAGTCCAGGTCAGTCCAGGTCAGTCCAGGTCCAGTCCAGTCAGTCCAGAGTCAGTCGGTCCAGTCAGTCGAGTCAGTCCAGGTCCAGTCCAGGTCAGGTCCAAGTCAGTCCAGATCCAGTCCAGGTCAGTCCAGGTCAGATCCGGTCAGAGTCAGTCCAGGTCAGTCAGGTCAGTCCAGATCGGTCAGGTCCAGTCCAGGTCAGTCCAGATCCAGTCCAGATCAGTCCAGGTCAGTCAGATCGGTCAGGTCCAGGTCAGTCCAGGTCAGTCCAGGTCCAGTCCAGGTCAGTCAGATCAGTCCAGGTCAGGTCAGTCCAGGTCCAGTCCAGGTCGGTCCAGATCCAGTCCAGTCGGTCCAGGTCCAGTCCAGGTCAGTCAGTCAGTCGGTCCAGATCCAGTCCAGATCCAGTCCAGGTCAGTCAGGTCAGTCCAGGTCGGTCAGTCCAGTCCAGGTCAGTCAGATCCAGTCCAGGTCAGTCCAGAGTCAGTCCAGGTCAGTCCAGATCCAGTCAGGTCAGTCCAGATCAGTCCAGATCAGTCCAGTCAGTCCAGATCAGTCCAGTCAGGTCAGTCCAGATCCAGTCCAGATCCAGTCCAGTCGGTCCAGTCAGTCCAGTCCAGATCAGGTCAGTCAGGTCAGTCCAGGTCAGTCCAGATCCAGTCAGGTCAGTCCAGGTCAAGTCCAGGTCAGTCAGATCCAGTCCAGGTCAGTCAGGTCAGTCCAGATCCAGTCCAGGTCAGTCCAGATCCAGTCCAGGTCAGTCCAGGTCAGTCCAGGTCCAGTCCAGATCCAGTCCAGATCAGTCCAGGTCAGTCCAGTCCAGATCCAGTCAGGTCAGTCCAGAGTCAGTCAGGTCAGTCCAGATCCAGAGTCCGGATCCAGTCCAGTCAGTCCAGATCAGGTCCAGATCCAGTCCAAGATCCAGTCCAGATCCAGTCCCAGATCCAGTCCAGGTCAGTCAGGTCAGTCCAGATCCAGTCCAGATCCAGGTCCAAGATCCAGTCCAGGTCAGTCCAGGTCAGTCCAGATCCAGTCAGATCCAGTCAGATCCAGTCAGTCCAGGTCGGTCAGGTCCAGTCCAGATCAGGTCAGGTCAGTCCAGTCAGGATTCAGTCCAGTCCAGTCAGGTCAGTCAGGTCGGTCCAGATCGGTCAGGTCAGTCCAGGTCAGTCCAGTCAGTCCAGGTCCAGTCCAGTCCAGTCAGGTCAGTCCGATCCAGGTCAGTCCAGAGTCAGTCCAGATCCAGTCAGGTCAGTCCAGGTCAGTCCGTCAGATCCAGTCCAGTCGGTCCAGGTCAGTCCGATCAGTCCAGTCCAGTCCAATTCAGTCAAGTCAGTCGGTCAAGATCAGTCAAGTCCAGTCAGTCCAGTCAGTCCAGGTCAGTCAGTCCAGATCCAGTCAGATCCAGTCAGTCAGGTCAGTCCAGATCCAGTCAGGTCAGTCCAGATCCAGTCCAGGTCAGTCCAGGTCAGTCCAGTCAGTCCAGATCGGTCAGATCCAGTCCAGGTCAGTCAGGTCAGTCCAGATCCAGTCAGGTCCAGTCCAGGTCAGTCCAGGTCAGTCCAGTCCAGTCAGGTCAGTCCAGTCAGTCAGTCCAGGTCAGGTCAGTCCAGATCAGTCAGGTCAGTCAGAGTCAGTCCAGATCCAGTCAGGTCCAGTCCAGGTCGGTTCAGTCCAGATCGGATCCAGTCCAGTCAGTCAGTCCAGTCCAGTCAGTCGGTTCAGTCCAGTCCAGATCCAGTCCAAGTCCAGTCAGATCAGTCAGATCGGTCAAGTCAGGTCCAGGTCAGATCCAGTCCAGGTTCCAGATCAGTCCAGTCCAGGTCAGTCCAGGTCAGTCCAGATCAGTCAGTCAGATCCAGTCCAGGTCAGTCCAGGTCAGTCAGATCGATCCAGTCCAGTCAGGTCAGTCCAGTCAGTCCAGTCGGTCCAGGTCCAGTCCAGATCAGTCAGATCCAGTCAGTCAGATCCAGTCCAGGTCAGTCCAGGTCAGTCAGGATCAGTCCAGTCAGTCCAGGTCAGTCAGGTCAGGTCAGTCCAGTCAGGTCAGTCAGGTCAGTCCAGGATCCAGTCAGGTCAGTCCAGATCCAGTCAGGTCAGTCCAGATCCAGTCCAAGGTCAGTCCAGATCCAGTCAGGTCAGTCCAGATCCAGTCCAGTCCGTCAGGTCCAGTCCAGTCCAGTCCAGATCCAGTCCAGTCAGTCAGGTCAGTCCAGATCCAGTCCAGGTCAGTCCAGTCCAGTCGGTCAGATCCAGTCAGGTCAGTCCAGATCCAGTCCAGATCCAGTCCAGATCCAGTCCAGGTCCAGTCCAGGATCCAGTCCAGGTCGATCCAGGTCAGTCAGATCAGTCAGTCAGTCCAGATCAGTCAGTCCAGATCAGTCAGTCCAGTCCAGATCCAGTCAGAGTCAGTCAGTCCAGATCCAGTCCAGGTCAGTCCAGATCCAGTCCAGGTCAGTCCAGGTCAGTCAGGTCAGTCCAGGTCAGTCCAGATCCAGTCCAGGTCAGTCCAGATCAGTCAGGTCAGTCAGGTCCAGTCCAGGTCGGTCAGTCGATCCAGTCAGTCAGTCAGTCCAGTCAGTCAGATCCAGTCAGATCCAGTCAGTCCAGGTCAGTCCAGGTCAGTCAGGTCAGTCCAGGTCAGTCCAGATCCAGGTCAGGTCAGTCCAGATCCAGTCCAGGTCCAGTCCAGGTCAGTCCAGATCCAGTCCAGATCCAGTCCAGATCAGTCCAGATCGGTCAGTCAGTCCAGGTCAGTCCAGGTCAGTCCAGATCCAGTCCAGATCAGGTCAGATCCAGTCAGATCCAGTCGGTCAGTCAGATCTCCAGATCCAGTCAGGATCGAAGTCAGTCTGGAGTCAGTCAGATCAATCCGGATCCAAGATCGGTCAGGTCAGTCCAGGTCAGTCAGATCCAGTCAGAGTCAGTCCAGAGTCAGTCCAGGTCAGTCCAGATCCAGTCCAGGTCAGTCAGGTCAGTCAGATCAGTCCCAGATCCAGTCCAGATCAGTCCAGATCCAGTCAGGTCCAGTCAGGTCCAGTCCAGGTCAGTCCAGTCCGGTCAGTCAGATCAGTCCAGATCCAGTCCAGTCAGTCCAGATCAGTCAGATCGATCCAGTCCAGTCCAGGTCAGGTCGGTCCAAGTCCAGTCAGGTCAGATCCAGGAAGTCAGATCCAGTCCAAGTCCAGTCCAGTCCAGTCAAGTCAGTCCAGAGTCAGTCAAGTCAGTCCAGATCCAGTCAGGTCAGTCCAGATCCAGTCCAGGTCCAGTCCAGGTCCAGTCCAGATCCAGTCAGATCGATCCAGATCCAGTCAGGTCAGTCCAGGTCAGATCAGTCAGTCAGATCAGTCCAGGTCAGTCCAGTCAGATCCAGTCAGTCCAGGTCAGTCCAGATCCAGTCCAGGTCAGTCCAGGTCGGTCCAGATCAGTCAGGTCCAGTCAGGTCGGTCCAGATCGGTCCAGATCCAGTCCAGGTCCAGTCCAGATCCAGTCCAGGTCAGTCCAGATCCAGTCAGGTCAGTCCAGGTCAGTCCAGATCAGTCCAGATCCAGTCAGTCGATCAAGTCAGATCAGATCAGTCCGATCCAGTCCAGGTCAGTCCAGGTCAGTCCAGATCCAGTCCAGATCAGTCCAGTCAGGTCAGTCCAGAGTCAGTCCAGTCCAGTCCAGGTCAGTCCAGATCCAGTCAGGTCCAGTCCAGGTCAGTCCAGGTCAGTCCAGATCCAGTCAGGTCAGTCCAGATCCAGTCCAGGTCAGTCCAGGTCCAGTCCAGATCCAGTCAGGTCAGTCAGTCCAGTCAGGTCAGTCCAGGTCAGTCCAGGTCCAGTCCAGGTCAGTCCAGATCCAGTCCAGATCCAGTCAGTCCAGGTCCAGTCCAGGTCAGTCCAGGTCAGTCAGATCGGTCCAGTCTAGGTCAGTCAGATCCAGTCAGAGTCAGTCCAGATCCAGTCCAGGTCCAGTCCAGATCCAGTCCAGGTCAGTCCAGGTCAGTCCAGGTCAGTCGATCAGTCAGTCCAGATCCGGTCAAGTCGGTCAGATCCAGGTCAAGTCAGTCCAGGTCAGTCCAGATCCGGTCCAGGTCCAGTCCAGGTCAGTCCAGATCCAGTCCAAGTCAGTCAGATCCAGTCCAGGTCAGTCCAGTCCAGATCCAGTCAGGTCAGTCAGTCGGTCAGATCCAGTCCAGGTCAGTCCAGATCAGTCAGGTCAGTCCAGTCAGGTCAGGTCAGTCAGATCCAGTCCAGATCCAGGTCAGGTCCAGTCAGTCAGGTCAGTCCAGGTCAGTCCAGATCCAGTCAAGTCCAGTCAGTCGGGTCAGTCCAGATCCAGTCAGGTCGGTCCAGATCCAGTCCAGGTCAGTCCAAGATCCAGTCCAGATCCAGTCAGATGTCGGTCAGATCCAGTCAAGTCCAGTCCAGGTCAGTCAGGTCAGTCGGTCAGGTCAGTCCAGATCAGTCAGGTCAGTCCAGGTCCGGTCAGATCCAGTCCAGGTCCAGTCCAGGTCAGTCCAGATCCAGTCAAGGTCAGTCCAGGTCCAGTCCAGGTCCAGTCAGGTCAGTCCAGGTCGGTCCAGAGTCCAGTCCAGGTCAGTCCAGGTCAGTCAGTCAGGTCAGTCCAGGTCCAGTCCAGTCCAGTCAGGTCAGGTCAGTCCAGATCAGTCCAGATCTGGTCCAGATCAGTACCAGGTCAGTCCAGATCCAGTCAGGTCCAGTCCAGGTCCAGTTTCGGATCCAGTCCAGGTCAGTCCAGATCCAGTCCAGATCGGTCAGTCTAGGTCAGTCCAAGATCAGTCCAGGTCAGTCCAGTCAGTCTGTCGATCCAGTCCAGGTCAGTCCAGATCGGATCCAGGTCAGTCCGATCCAGGTCAGGTCAGTCCAGATCCAGTCCAAGATCCAGTCAGTCAGATCCAGTCCAGGTCAGGTCGGTCCAGGTCAGTCCAGGTCAGTCCAGGTCCAGTCCAGATCCAGTCCAGATCCAGTCAGGTCAGTCCAGGTCAGTCAGTCGGTCAGAGTCAGTCCAGGTCCAGTCCAGGTCCAGTCCAGGTCGGTCAGGTCAGTCAGATCCAGTCAGGTCAGTCCAGGTCAGTCAGGTCAGTCCAGATCCAGTCCAGAGTCAGTCCAGGAGTCAGTCCAGGTCAGTCCAGGTCAGTCCAGGATCCGGTCCAGGTCGGTCCAGATCCAGTCCAGATCCAGTTCAGATCCAGTCCAGGTCAGTCCAGGTCAGTCAGGTCAGTCCAGATCGGTCCAGATCAGTCAGGTCAGTCCAGTCAGTCCAGATCGGTCAGATCAGTCCAGGTCAGTCCAGGTCCAGTCCAGATCCAGTCCAGATCCAGTCCAGGTCAGTCCAGGTCCGGTCCAGATCCAGTCCAGATCAGTCAGATCCAGTCCAGGTCAGTCCAGGTCAGTCCAAGTCGGTCAGATCCAGTCCAGATCCAGTCCAGATCCAGTCCAGATCCAGTCCAGATCAGTCAGATCCAGTCCAGATCAGTCCAGGTCCAGTCCAGATCCAGTCCAGGTCCAGTCCAGGTCAGTCCAGATCCAGTCCAGTCCAGTCCAGATCCAGTCCAGGTCAGTCAGGTCAGTCCAGATTCAGTCCAGATCCAGTCCAGGTCAGTCCAGATCCAGTCAGGTCAGTCAGTCAGGTCAGTCCAGATCCAGTCCAGATCCAGTCCAGGTCAGTCCAAGTCAGTCCAGGTCCAGTCAGAGTCAGTCCAGTCAGTCAGGTCCAGTCAGGTCAGTCAGGTCAGTCAGATCCAGTCCAGATCCAGTCCAGATCCAGTCAGTCGATCCAGTCCAGTCAGGTCAGTCCAGGTCCAGTCAGGTCAGTCAGGTCGGTCAGATCCAGTCCAGGTCAGTCAGGTCGGTCAGGTCAGTCCAGATCCAGTCCAGGTCAGTCAGGTCAGTCAGGTCAGGTCAGTCCAGTCCAGGTCAGTCAAGTCTGAGTCAGATCCAGTACAAGGTCAGTCCAGGTCAGTCCAGGTCAGTCCAGATCCAGTTCGGATCCAGTCCGGATCCAGTCAAGTCAGTCCAAGGTCCAAGTCAGTCTGGTCAGTCCTAGTCAGTCCAGATCCAGTCCAGATCCAGTCAAATCAGGTCAGTCCAGGTCAGTCCAGATCAGTCCAGGTCAGTCCAGATCCAGTCCAGATCCAGTCCAGATCAGTCCAGATCCAGTCGATCAGTCAAGGTCAGTCCGATCCAGTCCAGATCCAGTCCAAGTCAGTCCAGAGTCAGTCCAGATCGGTCAGATCGAGTCCAGGTCAGTCCAGTCCAGTCAGGTCTACCCCAGGTCTGGCCCAGGTCAGGTCCAGTCTGTCCAAGTCAATCCAGTCGGTTCTCATCCAAATCTGATCCAGGTCAAGTCCAAGTCAGTTTCAGATCCAATCTCAATCATCAGTCAATCCAAATCCAATTAAAATCTAATTCAAGTCCAAACCAAATCCACTCCAAAAGCAATCCATATCCAATCCAAATCCAATACAAATCCACTCCGAAAGCAATCCATATCCAATCCATATCCAAATCCAATCCAAACCACGTCAATCTTTACTAGGCATAACTAAGGAAGGGGAGAAATGTTGATGTACAAATACTTAGCCATAGGTTCAGTGATACCCGGCCACGGAGTTGGACGTTGGAGTTTTTTTATTATTCTCTATCAAAGAGACTTGCAGCCATAGTCTGGCTCATCCCTTTTGTGGAAAGACATTTGTTGGGTCAGGATTTGCTTATAGCTGCCATTGTAACCATGATTGATCTTCCCACTAAACACTCCCAGCGATACGGATCACAATGTATCAATAGATTTTCTTAGCAATAGCAGGCATAGAAAACCTTGACTCAACAAAAAAACAAAGATTACAGGTTTGTAGTACATGCATGAATAGTGTATTGGTATATATTTTTGGAATAATGTGATTTAGTTATATCGTAATTGTAAATTGGGATGCGGAATTTCGATTTCTTGTCCACAGGGCACCGGCAGTGTTCCTCCTAACCATAATAACGTTCGACGCATGAGCAGTCTGCCCTCGACCTCCGTTGGCTGGCATCAATGCATTGCGCATCGTTTCGGTTAGCTTCTGTTTCTCTCGTTTCTGAAACATAAGCTTGTTAAAAGTAGTATACAAAAGTAGCAACATTCCAAGGTTTCAATTTACCTCTTTAACAAGTTCTTTCTTCGTTTCCAAAAGGGATTTCTTCAGCTCATCCACCAGACACTCTTGGCTTTTACTGTCCGTTTCTTTGACACGAATTTCTGCTGTCAGTGCTTTCAACTTCTTGGTTCGTGCCGTGAGGGCCCTTTGCGTGGCACACAACTGTTCCCTCATCTTCTGATGCGGCAACTTCTCCACCACTTGCTTCAACTCGTCGTACATCTTATCCGACTCGTTGATGGTCTTCTCCTGTTCCGATACCGTGACCGACTGATACAGAACTCTACGTTGCAGCGTCTGCACTTTGACAATAAGATCCATCTTTTCCGGGTCCTTCCCGGTCAGTTTGCGCCACCGGTGAACATTCATTGGCGTTTGCATCTCGTCTTCAAGTGCTCTTGCCTTCACGCGTTCCTGGTTCAGCACACGATTCAACTGCAGCACTTCCTGTCGCATATCGGCTGTGTTAGCCAGTCCTCTTGTCAGAAGATTTCTTTGCGATCTTAAGTTACTGATCTCTATTTTCAGCAGTCGAATGTCGTCCAACCGATCTCTGTATTGGCTTTCACCTCGATCCAAAGCCATGTTCAGCATATTCAACTTCTCGGTTAAGTTATTGATCTCGTCTACACGCTGTGTTAGCTGCACTTTTATTAAATCTTTTTCGTTGATTGTTCCATCCAGTTGTTTCTTCAGTCGTATCATGCTTGCGGCATCCTCCGTCAGTGTTTTGTTCAGCCGTGCATTTTCCATTAGTTTTTCGTTCAGTTCTGACTTAGTGTGCTGTAGAGTGATCGAGATATTCTGTACCTCTGTTTTGAGTGACTGTTTTTCTTTTTCTATTTTGTCAATGGTCTTGTTTGCTTTGAACAATTCTGCTACCTTTGTTGCATTGTCATCTTTCAGTTGGTCAACGGAATGTACGGATGTTTTCAAGCGATCTTTGAGGCTGTCGTTGTCTCTCATGCAGGCGGCCAAATCACGCTCGAAGATGTTTCTCTCGCTCCTAGTCGTCTCAAGTGATGTCTGACACTGGAACAGCTTCGCTTCTGTTTCCTTTAACTTTTCGCGTAGTTCTACGATTTGGTTCTGCTTGTAGAGTAGGTCTTCGTTTATTTGCTCAAGTTTGTCGCTCAGGTTTTGCACTTCTTCAACGTTTCTATCGCGATCCTTCTCAATTTTGAGCATCAGCATAGCTTGCTTCTGGGCAGTGGCTTGGTAGGCTTTGATTTCGTTTTCCAACGTTTTCTGCTGCTTCTCCAGTAAGGTTATCTGTTCCAGCAGATCCGATGTCATTTCTGTAACAAAAATGCATTATATTCTGTGAGATAACCAAAAAGAATTAATCAACTGTTCGCTTTAGTCAAATCCTTTCTAGCCAAGTCACGTTCACGCAGAACTGCATCCACCTGCTTCTTTGATAAATCGAATGCTCTTTTAGTCGCATCACGTTCCTTTTCAAACGTTACAATGACATTTCTAAAATTCAATAAATGTTTTACTTCTAGTAGTACTTATTTTTTATACAATACTTACTTCAATTTTGTTACTTCCTGTTCAAATGTACTCTTGGATGTCTCGATTGTTACTATCTTTTTCTGCAATAACTCTTTATTTTTCGTCAACTTTGTATTTTCGAGACGGAATTTGTTGTTTTCATCTTCTTTCAGTTTTAAAATATTCACTTTAGTATTTAATTCGTTTGTGACCTTCTCCTTGAGTTGAACCATGTTTTCAAAATCCCCCTGGGCCTTTGCCAATTTTACCTGCAAAAGGTTGTTACTGGTAGTCAATCGTTCCAAAGTGGTTCGGATTGCGGCCATCTGCATGTTCTGATGCACCGTTGTCTTGTGACTGGCTTCCGACAGCTTCTTAAAATGTGACGCTTCATCTGTTTTCAACGCCAGCTCCGCGGTAACCTCAGCATGTTGAATCTGCAAGGTCTCCAACATTCTCTTGTCTCGGAATGCATCGTTTGAAGTTTCATCAAGTGATTTGAAAAGCTCTTTCACTTTATTCTCGGAATCGGTACATTTCTGATCCAGTTCTTCCGTGTATATTCGTTGCGTATTAAGACGACGATTGAGCTCCTCGACTTCTACAAACAAACGATCTCTTTCCCTCAAGATGTTTTCCTTGTGTTTGCCCATCGCCGCTCCCACGTCATCTCCCTTGTCGCCATGTCTGTCAGAGGATTCCGCCGATAATTTATCCAACTTTTCTCGCATTTGATTCATTGCTTCCTGAGCCGTTTGCTCACGGGACTGGGCAGCATCTGCCCTTTTCCATGCATCCTCAATTTCCGAACGCAACGCTTGGATAGTGTCCTGGTCCTTCTGTGAGATGGCCAATGCATGTGTGACACGCTCTGCTGCAGCAGCAACCTCGCCTTGCATTTTATCAATTTTATCCTGTTCGTCCAACAACTGCTGCCTCAACTGTTGACTGGTGAGCAACAACTTCTGAAAATCCTCCGCCAAGGCATATTGCTGGTTTCCCTGCAAGTCTTTCACCGTCTAAAACCGAATTAGACCAGGTCAAAATGGAAATGATGTGACAATTAAGGTCAACCAATGGCATACCAGGTTAGCTTTCGAGCACATTTCCTCGAAGAATTCATCGGATATCTCTTTCGGAATAAGGTCATCCTCGAATGTCGACTCCGGTGCCTGCGAGTCCTCGCCACTTTCCTCAACTATTTGATCCATGATTTTTTCGTGAATTCAAGATTCGAAGAAGAAAATAACCTTTTGTTTTGCAATATCTATTAACCACCATTAACCACAGCACAGCGAAAAAAGTGTCCTGATTTGGTTACGCAAACAAACGGTTCCCTAGCTCCAGGGCAACGGTTCCCTGCCAGGCGACGGAACTGGAACTACCCGTGTCGTCAAAACAGATGCGCAACAGGTGGCAGAAAAAAAAAAACCTGGAGAACTAGCGAGGCCCGTTAACAAGAATTCATATTTCATTCAACGCCATCAATTTGCGGCCTACTTCAATGGATAGAAAAACCTAGGTGAATAAATTGATCCGATTTTAATATTTATAGTTAGGTGGTTAAATCATTATGTTGGTTCATTAGCACCTCAGATTAGCACTAATGAAAAAAATCAAAATTGATAAATCAGAACCAGAAATATCAGAACAGTCAAAGAATAGTACTGCTTGTCAGCAATGTAAATTTTTGTTTTAGAGTAATTGGCATAAAGCTACTACAGTAAGGCAGTGAATTAGTTTTATAGTCGCAAAGGGATCTTTTTTCTACATTTTTTAAATTAGGTAAGTATTCAATGATTCAATTTTCAACATTGCAATATGTGTATTCGTGAACAATTTAGTTAATCAAACAAAAGCGTTGTTTTATGACAATCATCTAATGCAGCTGTTCTCAACCTGGGGTACATGTACCCTTGGGCTGCCGTAATCTGAAAAAGTGACGTATACGTCATTTTCCAAAAATGGTAACGAGTACTACTCATCGAGCTCTTTAACCGAAAAATGAAAAACATGCATGTTGTTAAATGGCTGTTACGTCACTTTTCCAGATTACGGCAGTGGGAGTACCTAGGACAAAAATGCATAACAGCGGACGTATTACAATTACAATCAAAACTTATTGATAAAGTTTTGATAATTGTATTTTTTTTTATTTCAAAACTTTATCTAGTACATAATATGCATGATGATCAGTAAATCAAAGCCAAATGAATCCTGCCATCCGAAACCAGTACAGTTTATGAAGGGCTGTCGAACAGAAGATTAAACGCACAAAACGTCGAATGAACTAATTTAGAAAATCTTCAATGCAATCTACCTAATTGAAACAAAATGTTGAATAATTTGCAAACATATGCTTCTGAACTAAAATCTAGAATCTAGTAGTTCGGAGGCCTCCGTTTGAAAGGCATGGAGGCTTTTCCCGAAAAGCTCGGTTGTCTCAACAGCCAGCATTCAAGAGGTCAGGAAGCCTCGTTTTAAGAGGCCAGGACACATCGTTTCAAGAGGCCAAAAAACATCGTTTTATGATGCCAGAAAGGCGCGTTTTAAGAGGCCTAGAAGTCTGCTTTGAAGACGCCAGCATTCAAGATGCACGGAAGCCCCAATTTATAAGGCCCTGAAGCCATGTTTTAAGAGGCCCGTAAGCCCCGTTTTTAGAGCCCCGGAAGCCTCGTTTTAGGAGGCCTGGAAACCACTTTATAAGATGTACGGAAGCCTCCTTTCAAATGGCTTGGAAGCCTCTTTCCAAGAGGCCCAGAAGCATCTTTCCAAGTGGTCTGGAAGCCCCAGTTCAATAGACATGTATGCATCCTTTCATAAGGCATGTAAGACGCCTTTAAATAGGCCTGGACGCCAGAATTCAACTGTCCCAGAAACCCCGTGTCAAGAGGCCCGGAGGCCTCGTTTTAATAGGCCTGGAAGAATTGTTTTGAGAGTTCCTTATTTTAAATGATCTGGAAGCCTCCTTCCAAAAAGCCCCAAAGCCTCTGTCCTCGCCTCGGAATCCTCTCCGACGGCTCTGTGCCTACAACGGCGGAACGGACTAATCCGGATATAGGTCACTGGTTCGCGAATTACAGTCACTAACCGGTACACTGCACTGGGGGATTTCGGTCGGGGAGATAAAAAATCACTTCACTCTACTTGATACTATCGCGATCGCGTGTATTGCTGTACGGTGTGAAGAGACGGTTACAACTGACTTTGTGTATAAAGTGGGTTGGATGCAGTGATGGATATTCTTAGTCTATTGGATGTGCTATTGATTGGGGGCTATTGTGTGTCATATGGTAGTATCGTGTGGAGCGTGGGAATGGGGTGTATGGTGTGAAGTGCAATATGGTTAACAATTTGGTGTTGTAGTGCTTAGTTTAAATATACAATTTATTGCGGTTGACGCAACATACCGGCCACCAATGAAAGAAGTTCATTATAATTCGAAAAGTGTGCTTAATTCTAACAAAATTCATATACTTAAGATCTATGGTTGATGATAGCAGGATCAGTGTTGCTGGCCTGGGGGTCAGATATTTCGCCAGTAATGGAGGCGGAACGAGAGTCATCATCGATTGGGAGGAGGCACACCTTCACAATTGGTCGTTCTAGTACAGCACCGGATGCAAGCCTGACATCAATTACACGGACTATTCCGTCCGCGCCGGGATGTACAGCTGCAATGCGGCCCACGCTCCACCTGAGCGGGGGAAGATTGTCGTCCTTCAGGAGTACCAGCTTACCGACTAGAACGTTCGGCTGTCGGAAGAAATACTTCGATCGTTGCTGAAGCTGGTGGAGATAGTCCGTAGACCACGATTTCCAGAACACCTGGGTTCTCCGTTGGATTTCCTGCCAGAGCGATAGCCGATTCTTTGGGATTTAAGACAGGCCGGGCTCGGGGATCGATTGCAGAGCCGACCCAACAAGAAAGTTTCCCGGAGTGAGAAAGTCCATGTCGCTTGGATCCTCCGAGACTGCAGTGAGCGGCCGCGAATTGAGGCAGCTTTCGATTTGGCAGAGAACAGTGTGCATGGCTTCGCTTGGCAGTGCTTCTAGACCCACGACTCTCCGGAAGTGGTGCTTCATGGATTTGACTGCGGCCTCCCAAAGGCCGCCGAACGTTGGTGCGTTTGCAGGAATGAAATTGAACTGGATGGCGGATTCAGCACAGAACGATGCCACTTGCTGGTGGTTGAGCTGCGAACAGAGCTCTCGTAGTTGCTTGTCTGCACCTTTGAAGTTGGTGGCGTTGTCGCAAAACAATGCGATTGGTTTACCACGGCGAGCAACAAACCGTTTCAATGCAGCAATGAAAGCATCGGTGCTGAGATCGCTGACAAGTTCAAGATGCACGGCTTTAGTGACCATGCATACGAAGACGGAGACGTAGGTTCGAATCGGCGCAGCTCTTCTTACTGGAGACTTGAGCCAAACAGGGCCGCAATAATCGACACCGGTGTTGAGGAAGGCTCTTGCTGGTGTTACTCGAACTTTCGGGAGTTGGCCCATCAGCTGACATTCCGACTGCGGTCGGACGCGATAACAACGCAAGCAAGTGTTGACATGCCTCCGTACCAAGTTACGAAGGTGTAGAGGCCAGAATTGCTCACGAATGTGTGCGATCATCGCGCGAGGACCAGCGTGTAGGAGTTGCTTGTGCACCGAATCGATGAGCAGTGACGTTAGTGGGTGCACTTCAGGCAGGAGTATCGGATGCTTACGTGTAAACGAGTACGAGGAGTGGTTTAGTCGGCCACCGACAAGGAGTAATTCATCATGGATGAACGGATGGAGAGTTTTGAGTGGTGATTTTCTTAGATCTGCTTCAGTTCCAGCCCGAACAATAGCGATTTCGTGGCTGAAGCACTCATCTTGAACGACCTTCACGAGGCCGATGAGCGCCTGATGCAGTTCCTCGGCGGTAAGGAATGGTGTAACTTGCAGATCTATTCTAGTTAACTTGGCACGACAATGCCGCACAAAACGGCGACAATAAGCAGCGATGCGGATAAGCCTCGTCAGTGACGAGTATCGATTGAACAGAGTGTGATCGGGTGCCTCGACTGGCCGTGAGATAGCTGCAATTGTAGCTGCTTTCATCTCTAGAACTTCTGATTGGAATTCATTAGATTCTGGAATTGTGAACAGCCTTGGCCATTCAGAAGGGTCAGACGATAGCCAAGGTGGGCCTTTCCACCATAGGGCGACGTTGATGAGCTCGCACGGATCAATGCCTCGCGAGATGATATCTGCCGGATTCTCCAAACCGGCGACATGGTTCCAGATTCCTCCTTCAGTCATTCGTTGAACTTCCACGACACGATTAGCCACGAACGTATTGTAGTTTGTAGGAGGATTGTTCAACCAGTGTAGAGTGATGGAAGAATCTGACCAAAAGTAGGCCTCAGGTGTAATGTTGAGGCTACACACCACGTTTTGGTACAGCTGGGACAGAAGTACAGCAGAGCATAGTTCCAAGCGGGGAATTGACAGGGTTTGGATTGGAGCTACGCGGGATTTGGCTGTTAGGAGACGGCACGCGATGATACCATTCATGCCAGTACTTCGTATGTAGATGCACGCTCCGTAGGCACGCTGAGAAGCATCGCAAAATCCATGCAGTTGTATATTTTCTCCTGCATCTGCTGCTTTTACCAAGCGAGGGATGGAGAGGTGTTCGAGAGCTTCTAGACCAAGTCTATAGTTTTCCCCCTCGACGTTCAGTGCGTTCAGGGGCCCTCCTTAGCCGTGCGGTAAGACGCGCGGCTACAAAGCAAGACCATGCTGAGGGTGGCTGGGTTCGATTCCCGGTGCCGGTCTAGGTAATTTTCGGATTGGAAATTGTCTCGACTTCCCTGGGCATAAAAGTATCATCGTGTTAGCCTCATGATATACGAATGCAAAAATGGTAACTTGGCTTAGAAACCTTGCAGTTAATAACTGTGGAAGTGCTGATTGAACACTAAGCTGCGAGGCGGCTCTGTCCCAGTGTGGGGATGTAATGCCAATAAGAAGAAGAAGAAGAAGCGTTGGGAAGCGGTTCGTCCCAGTCCAAGTTTGCTTTCCAGAGTTGTTGGACGAACACTTTCGCCCGGATTACCACTGGACCGAGAATGCCCAATGGGTCGAATAACTTGGACATTTCGGAGACGACGATCCGCTTGCTGAGTGGAAGGTTCATGGAGAACTCGGGAACTTTGAACCGGAATGTATCCGACTCAGGATGCCACAATAGTCCGAGTGTGCTAACCGAATCTCGAACGTCTTCGACTTCTACTATCGACCGGTTGTCTTGCAAATCTTCCGGAATTTGGGACAGCACTGCACTAGAGTTGGAGGACCACTTTCTCAGTTCGAAACCTGCGGACCCAAGAATGTTCTGCACACCGGAATATAACTGTACTGCACCTTCCACTGTATCGGAACCGCTGAGAAAACCGTCCACATAGAAATCCTTTCCAATCTTCGACGGGATGTCTCCATCATCACTCGAGTGGTCATAGGAGAGTTGTTGTAGACATCGTGTTGCTAAATACGGCGCACTGGATGTGCCGTACGTCACAGTAGTGAGCTCGTAGGAGCGAGCGACGGAATCTGATTCGCTTTGCCAGAATATCCGTTGAAGATGTCGATCGTCTGGATGCACCCAGATCTGCCGGTACATTTTGGTGATATCGGCAACGAGAGCTATCTCATTCGTTCGGAATCTGACGACGATGGAATACAGTGTGTCCTGAACAGTTGGTCCGACCATGAGACAATCATTGAGCGATATTCCCGTAGAAGACTTGCTGGACCCATCGAAAACCACTCTGCACTTTGTGGTGGTGCTACTTGGCTTGAAAACAGCGTGGTGAGGAAGATAGAATGAGTGGGGATGAGTGGTGTCTTGTAACGGATCTACGGGAACCATATGGCCAAGATTGATATACTCCGCCATGAAGCTGACATACTGTCCTTTCAGATCGGGATTTTTGACTAACCGACGTTGCATCCAATGGTATCGACGAAGAACGCTAGCTTTTTAGTCACCAAGTTGACTCAAGATGCCTTCCTTTCTAGGTAGGCGCACAATGAAACGACCTGATTCATCATGGGTAGTGGTTTCTATGAAATATCGCTCACAGGTTGACTCCTTCTTGGACAGTCCACGATTGCCAGGGCAGCTCTCGATTTCCCAGAATCGAGATAACTGTTTGTCGAGATCTTCCGTAGTGCACAATAGCGCAACTGATTTGGCACATCGGGCTTCAACAGTGGTAGATACAGAACCACTTACTACCCAGCTGGATGACTTGATGGAGAACCAATTCCAACTGGCAGCTGACCTTCTCGGGGTAGACTGAAGAAAAGCTGTGCACCGATGACCATATCGATCCTGTGCGGTGTGGCAAAATCAGGATCGGCGAGAGCTATCGTGGATGGGATGTTCCATTTCGAAACATCGAGTGTCCTTCCCGGAAGATCGTTCGTAATCTTCGGAAGAATACTGAATTCCAAACTGTTGGAGTAGGTGGAATCAACGGAACTGAACGTTGCAAATGTGCACTGGTGACTATTCACTGTGGATCCACCCATTCCGCCGATAACTGCTGCTCGCTTCTGCCGGTGCAGACCAAGAAGCTGGACGATTCTTTCGGTGATGAAATTCGACTCCGAACAGGAATCCAACAGGGTTCGAACGAATGTGGACTTTCCCGTTGGACCGTGGACCTTCACCACGGCAGTCGACAGCAGGACAGTGGAATATGTGGCCTTCGACGAGCTGGCAGCAGCTAAAGCATTCGAAGTGTGGGGCTGATGGGTGGTGGACGAGATGGATGAGGTGGACGGAGTGATCATGGGAAGCCGAGATGACTCACCGTCAGTGTTAGAGGTGGATGGTTGATTCCTAATTGGTAGTTTTGCTTGGGGTTGGGTAGTACGATCATTGGGGGAGGACGGATGTAACAGAGTGTGGTGCTTCTCGTTGCATCTCCGGCAGGGTTTCGATGAACATTCACGACTGAGATGGTTGGATGACAGACAATTCCAGCATAGTTTCTTCTTGCGAACAGTGTCTTGCTTCTGCTCCAGCTGCATCTGTTTGAACACCTCGCAGTCATAAATACGATGGGGTTGATAACACACAAGGCAACTGAATTTAGGTGGAAACGGCTTTGAAACGGATGCGGTGTGAGCAACAGAGAGGCGAGGCTTGTCCCGAGGAGGGGAGGGTATCACGCTTCCACTATTCAGTGAAAGCAGAATCCGTGCTTGATCCTTCAAGAAAGTGATCAACTCGCTATACTTCGGAATTTCTTGCCTATCGTTGCTTGTCGACCTCTCCCACTCCCTCAACATGCTTTGACCCAAACGACTACACACCATGTGCACTAGTAGCGAGCTCCATTGCGTGGTCAGCTCCCCAATGTCGTTAAAATCTTTACGTGGCGTTCGAAATGGTCGACAAGTGATAGAATTGCAGAAGAAGATTCCTTCCTCACGGGCTCAACATTGAAAAGCGAGTTGATGTGGTTTTGATCAACAGGCGCTTGTTATCGTACCGACTAACCAGAAGATCCCACGCAATCTTGTAATTGTCCCCGGTAATGCTCGTGGTATCCAGCAGACGCTTGACTAGGTCCTTGAGCGCCGCCAGCAAGTAGTGAAACTTGTCCACAGCTGCCAAATCCTTATTATTGTGGATCAAACTACGATAGGCGTCGTAGAATGGGATCCAATTATCCATCTCACCATCGAATGTGGGTAGATCAATCTTCGGTAGTCGGACGACAGAGGAAGAAACGTGAGACGCTTGGGCAGAAGGCGTGCTATTCTGCTTATTCAATGTGAGAAAATCCCGGAGCTTGTAATACAAGTCCTCCATATCACTGCGCTTCTTGACAAACGTCGCCTTCGTTTCGACTTTCTCCTCCATGAGTAATTCCACCTCAATGGACACGTTTACAAAACGATCGTATAACTGATCCAACCTCAGTAATCTTGAGTCGATCTTACTCTAATCGACCTCGGCATCATACTCATTAACGAACGTTTCTATAGTTTTGATGGCGTCCACAGTGACACTCATCAATTTCGAGCGTTCTCGAAGCGCCATTTTGCTTCCTCAGAACGCCACGAACAACAAAACCACCACAACCCAAACAATTACAAAAACTACGATGCCGGTCCACTCCACCAATCCAAATTCCAAAAAAGTTACTCTACTATGGAGTACTCACCGTAGTCTCGCCGACCCAATACTACCACACCCTACTCACGATGGCACAGGTTCTGACGCCCAAACCTGGAAACGGGATGGCACAGGTTCTGACGCCCAAACCTGGAAACGAGATGACAAGGTTCTGACGCCCAAACCAAGAAACGTGTTGGCACAGGTTCTAACGAATAAACCTGGAAACGGTTGTTCTAGTTTTAACGACAAACCAGAAAACGAATGCACTATTGGGTTTTATCGCTCTACCCGTAAACGGTTTCACTGCACTAGCGCTTTTCTACCACCAAAATGTCCTCTTTGGACCACTGTGTACTGTGCTTTCTTTCTGGTTCAATTATTCAATTGTCCAGTCCAGAGTCCATACAGTTCACTCTTCGTCACACACACGGCGATCTGATGAGAATCACACGCGACCCGGAATGCGACGGGAAATCCCAATCTCCACCGACCAAATCACACCGAAGTCCCAGCACCGATCACAAATCGGAGAATTAATTAATTGCCCCACAATAAGCAATCAATCACCTTTCCCCACTTCACTGTATCTGGTCGCACATGCGACAACAATTGCACTACCAATGTGCGCTTGTTTCCCACTCGAATGGAACGATAATCCGGTTCGAAGGACCAAAAAGATGTCCGCGCCTCGGAATCCTCTCCGACGGCTCTGTGCCTACAACGGCGGAACGGACTAATCCGGATATAGGTCACTGGTTCGCGAATTACAGTCACTAACCGGTACACTGCACTGGGGATTTCGGTCAGGGAGATAAAAATCACTTCACTCTACTTGATACTATCGCGATCGCGTGTATTGCTGTACGGTGTGAAGAGACGGTTACAACTGACTTTGTGTATAAAGTGGGTTGGATGCAGTGATGGATATTCTTAGTCTATTGAATGTGCTATTGATTGGGGGCTATTGTGTGTCATATGGTAGTATAGTGTGGAGCGTGGGAATGGGGTGTATGGTGTGAAGTGCAATATGGTTAACAATTTGGTGTTGTAGTGCTTAGTTTAAATATACAATTTATTGCGGTTGATGCAACAGCCTCCTTCCGGGAATCCTCTGGGAATTTCTCCGGAGGTTCCTCTGGAAATTCCTCCGGAAGTTCCTCCTCAAGTTCCTCCGGAGGTTGCTACGAAAGCTCTTCCAGGAATTCCTCTGGAAGCTCCTCCGACAATTCCTTCGGAAGCCTCCTTTCAGGAGGCCCGAAGGCCGGCATTCTAGTTGCAAAGAAACCTCAATTTAAGAGGCCGAGAAAACTTGTTTTAAGAGCCTCCGAAATCTCGTTTTAAAAGGCTTGGAAGCCTTGTTTTACAAGACTAAGCTTCGTCTTGAGAGTTCCTCCTCCTGGAACACCTCCCGAAGTTCCTCCAAGAATTCCTACGGAAGTTCCTCCGGAAATTCCTCCAGCCGCCTAATTTCAAGAGACCCGGAAGCCAGCATTCATGAGGCACGGAAGCCTTGTTTTCAGAGACCCAGAAGCCTTGTTTCAAGAGGCCCGGAAGCCCTGTTTTTATAGACCCGGAAGTCTAGTTTTGAGAGACCCGGGAGCTTCGTTTTAGGAGATTCGGAAGCCTCTTTTTAAGAGGCCTGGAAGACAGCATTTGAGAGTTCCAGAAGCATTCAAGAGTCTCAGAAGCCAGCATTCAAGAGGCCCAGAACCCCCGTTTTAAGAGGCTCATTAGCCCCGTTTCAATAGGCCTAGAAGCCTCGTTTTAATAAGCCAAGAAGCCTCGTTTTAAAAGGCCCAAGCAAGCGACGTGTTTCGAAAGGCTCAAAAGTCTCCTTCTAAAAGACATGAAAGCCTCGTTTTGAAAGACCCAGAAGCCTAGTTTTAAGAGGCCCTGAACTATAATTTTAACAGGCCTGGTAGCCCCCTTCCGGAAATTCCTCCGGAAGATCCTCTTAGAATTCTTCCGAAAAATTATCCGGAAAGTTCTCCCGTGAAGTTTCTCCGGGAATATCTTCGGAAGTTCCTTCGGGAATATCTCCGGAAGTTCCTCCAGGAATTCCTCCAGAAATTCCTCTGGAAGTTCCTCCAGGAATTCCTTTGAAAGTTCCTCCTGGAATTCCTCTGAAAGTTCCTTCAGGAATTCCTCTGAAAGTTCCTTCAGGAATTCCTCTGAAAGTTCCTTCAGAAATTCCTCTGGAAGTTTATCCGGGAATTCCTCCGGAAGTTCCTCCGTGAATTCCTCTGGAAGTTCTTCAAGGATTTCCTCTGGAGGTTCCCGGAGGAATTTTTCTGGAAGTTCCTCCGTGATTCCTCTGGAAGTTCCTTCAGGAATTCCTCTGGAAGTTCCTGCAGGAATTCCTCTGGAAGTATCTCCAGGAACTCCTCTGGAAGAATCTCCAGGAATTCCTCTGGAAGTTCCTGCAGGAATTCCTCTGGAAGTTTCTTCAGGAATTCCTCCGGAAATTCCTTCAGGAATTTCTCTGGAAGTACCACCAGAAATTCCTTTGGAAGAATCTCCAGGAATTCTTTTGGAATTTTCTCCAGGAATTCCTCCGCAAGTTCGTCGAGAAATTCCTCCGGAAGTCCCTGCAGGAATTCCTCCGAGGGCGCCTCCGAGAATTCCTCCGGAAGTTCTTCGGGGAATTCCTCCGGAAGTTCCTCCGGGAATTCCTCCAGGAGTTCCTCAGGGAATTCCTCCGGGAATTCCTCCGGAAGTTCCTCCGGGAATTCCTCCGGAAGTTCCTCCGAATTCCTCCGGGAATTCCTCCGGAAGTTCCTCCGGGAATTCCTCCGGAAGTTCCTCCGAATTCCTCCGGAAGTTCCTCCGGAAGTTCCTCCGGAATTCCTCCGGAAGTTCCTCCGGAATTCCTCCGGAAGTTCCTCCGAATTCCTCCGGAAGTTCCTCCGAATTCCTCCGGAAGTTCCTCCGAATTCCTCCGAAGTTCCTCCGGGAATTCCTCCGGAAGTTCCTCCGGGAATTCCTCCGGAAGTTCCTCCGAATTCCTCCGAAGTTCCTCCGAATTCCTCCGGAAGTTCCTCCGAATTCCTCCGGAAGTTCCTCCGAATTCCTCCGGAAGTTCCTCCGGGAATTCCTCCGGAAGTTCCTCCGGGAATTCCTCCGGAAGTTCCACCGGAAAATCCTCCGGAAGTTCCTCCGAAATTCCTCCGAAGTTCCTCCGAATTCCTCCGGAAGTTCCTCCAGAATTCCTCCGGAAGTTCCTCCGAATTCCTCCGGAAGTTCCTCCGAAGTCCCTCCGGGAATTCCTCCGGAAGTTCTTCCGGGAGTTCCTCCGGAAGTTGCTTCGGGATTTCCTCCGGAAGTTCCTCGGGGAATTCCTCCGGAAGTTCCTCCGGGAATTCCTCCGGAAGTTTCTCCGAATTCCTCCGGAAGTTCCTCCAATTCCTCCGGAAGTTCCTCCGAATTCCTCCGGAAGTTCCTCCAGGAATTCCTCCGGAAGTTCCTCCGGAATTCCTCCGGAAGTTCCTCCGAATTCCTCCGGAAGTTCCTCCGGAATTCCTCCGGAAGTTCCTCCGAATTCCTCCGGAAGTTCCTCCAGAATTCCTCCGGAAGTTCCTCCGAATTCCTCCGGAAGTTCCTCCGAAGTCCCTCCGGGAATTCCTCCGAAGTTCCTCCGAATTCCTCCGGAAGTTCCTCCGGGAATTCCTCCGGAAGTTCCTCCAGGAATTCCTCCGGAAGTTCCTCCGGGAATTCCTCCGAAGTTCCTCCCAATTCCTCCGGAAGTTCCTCCGGGAATTCCTCCGGAAGTTCCTCCGGGAATTCCTCCGGAAGTTCCTCCGGGAATTCCTCCGGAAGTTCCTCCGAATTCCTCCGGAAGTTCCTCCGGGAATTCCTCCGGAAGTTCCTCCGAATTCCTCCGGAAGTTCCTCGGGAATTCCTCCGGAAGTTCCTCCGGGAATTCCTCCGGAAGTTCCTCCGAAGTCCTCCGGGAATTCCTCCGGAAGTTCCTCCGAATTCCTCCGGAAGTTCCTCCGAATTCCTCCGGAAGTTCCTCCGGGAATTCCTCCGGGAATTCCTCCGGAAGTTCCTCGGGAATTCCTCCGGAAGTTCCTCCGGGAATTCCTCCGGAAGTTCCTCCGAATTCCTCCGGAAGTTCCTCCGGGAATTCCTCCGGAAGTTCCTCCGGAATTCCTCCGGAAGTTCCTCCGAATTCCTCCGGAAGTTCCTCCGGGAATTCCTCCGGAAGTTCCTCCGGGAATTCCTCCGGAAGTTCCTCCGAATTCCTCCGGAAGTTCCTCCGAATTCCTCCGGAAGTTCCTCCGAATTCCTCCGGAAGTTCCTCCGAATTCCTCCGGAAGTTCCTCCGGGAATTCCTCCGGAAGTTCCTCCGGGAATTCCTCCGGAAGTTCCTCCGGGAATTCCTCCGGAAGTTCCTCCGGGAATTCCTCCGGAAGTTCCTCCGGGAATTTCTCCGGAAATTCCTCCAGGAATTCCTCCGGAAGTTTCTCCGGGAATTCGTCTGAAAGTTTCTCCGGGAATTCCTCCGGAAGTTCCTCCGGAAGTTTCTCCGGGAATTCCTCCGGAAGTTTCTCCGGGAATTCCTCAGGAAGTTTCTCCGGAAGTTTCTCCGGTAATTCCTCCGGAAGTTCCTCCGGGAATTCCTCCGGAAGTTCCTCCGGGAATTCCTCCGGAAGTTCCTCCGGGAATTCCTCCGGAAGTTCCTCCGGGAATTCCTCCGGAAGTTCCTCCGGGAATTCCTCCGGAAGTTCCTCCGGGAATTCCTCCGGAAGTTCCTCCGGGAATTTCGAAGGAAAAAATTCCTCTCGAAATCCCTCCAGAAGTTCCTCAGGAAATTCCTCCGTGTATTATGCTGGATGTTTCTCCGGGAATTCATCCGGAAACTTCTCCAGAAGTTCCTCCAAGAATTCTTTCGGAAGTTCCTCCAGGAATTCATTCGGAAGTTTCTCGGGAAATTCCTCCCACTTACTCCAGGCAGTGGCGTAGCCACGGGGGTGGGTTTGTACATAAAACCCCCCCAGAGACAAAATTTTTAGATGTTTTTTTTTTGAAAACTCCTATATTCATCATATAAAAAACAAAATCATTTGGACTGTCTAAGAAGAGTTTAGTACTTTCCATTGAATTCCACTACGTTTTGTTATCTTTACATATACGTATTTCGACTTCAACTGTGAAGCCGTCTTCAGTGTCTCGTAACTTGACTTGCGACTAAGACGAGTCAAGTACGAGACACTGAAGACGACCTTACAGTTGAGGTCGAAATACGTATCTGAAAAGATAACAACACATAGCGGAATTAAATGGAAAGTACTAAGCTCGTCTTAGACAGTTCAAATGACTTTGTTTTTGATATGATGAATATAGGAGTTGTGATTTGAAAAACCGTAATGTCTGGTATTTATGAAATTATTCTTCGATTTAAAAAAAAAGCAATTGTTTTCGCCAACAGAAAAATCTTCAAACAGATATCCTGACTGCCAATGACAGACTCATTTTCTATTCTCTGATTGCTCATTTCGAATTGAATTACGCCCTTCACTTGGTTCCCGTTGGAAGCGCTCCCACCCCGTAAGATTTATGCATCCCCGGGGACCCATTTCGATTAAATTGTTGTGTCAATTCATCGCAAACATCCTCTCGGTGGCAATCGGTTCTTGAAGTAATCCTTCTTACGCGCCCCCGTAGGTACAGCCCGTTGTTGAAGAAAATTCTTTATTGCCACGCCGAGCCTCTTATTTCGGAAGCGTGTTACGCACGTGATGTGATTGTTTACGACCGTTTGATCACAAGAAACAAGACAGAATGGCTTCGCTCCGGACAAGCGTCACTGACTGCCGCAGCAATTAACCACCGGTCTAACTGACCGGAGCCGATGACGACGACGGGCACGTGGTAATAAATTCTTCCTCCCGGGTTTGTTGCGAACGGAAACACTTTGGTTCACCGGAAAGCCGATCCGGGGCAACCTTCTACGTTCAGGTGGTGAGAAGAGAAATGGTCAATTTATTTAATTTCCTGCCCATTAGGGGTAAATGACAGGGTATTTGTTATAGAATCATTGGATTCTAAGTGAACGATGAGTATCGCAAATATTGTATCTAACAGCAGGAAGTATTCATCGTTATGAATGCATATACAACTTTGAATCAATGAGTTTGATAACAAAAAATATTTGTTTTAAGATTGTAATAAGTGCAATTAGATATTTCAGTATTTATCGTTTATCTAAATCGTAAAGATACATCGTTTATGTTAGATAACATGATTTTTTTTTTTCATAACCTGTTACCATTTTTTTCTCACAGTGGATGGAACATCGAACAAGTGGCTTCCTCGCAAGATATAAACAATTTAATATTATTTTCAAACACGGACTGTTTACCTCAAAAGCCATTCAGGTAAAAGACTTCACTGGAAAGAAGAATAGCGGTATTTAAAATAAGACAAACAAACAAACAACGTCATTAGCGTCGTTATAAAGCTGTTGGCGTGGTTGGCTGAAATGAAGTCAAATTTACATAACAATCAGCGGGAAATTTGCCTCTCCAACATCATATCACAGGGCATGGGTGGGAGTTGCTCCTCCACGTCACGTGTTCTTACGATTTCATTGTAGAGCTTGAGGGACTGCCAAGAGCCTATATACCGCATGGTAGATATCAACACCTCCCCCATCTCCAAATTTGAGATCCACCCAGCCAATGCCCAGAACGGCTCGTCGTGGGTGTTTGATGTTGCAAGTAATAATACTTACAATTTTCCGCTACATATAAATTCATCAGCAACACAGCGTAACACATTTACATACTTTTTTTCGTTCTCGCTTTCTATCGGTACCCCCATTTCAAAAGTCTAACGCAGGTTGAAGTTTATAACATTGTTACGGATAAAAAATGTAAGACCACATAAAATATACATGCGAGCGTCGTCATCGTCGTTAAGGGGGAATCGTCGTCGTCGTCGCTTCCATCGTCCTTTGCCACCGCAGTTGACGGACTGATGGAGAAAAAAAAACGTTCTCTAGGAACCAACAAAAAAGAACAAGCTTTCAACTCATTGGGGAGATCGGGAGCATGCATGCGCCCTAGTGGAATGCCTGCTGCTTAACGGCATCATAAATTTGCATAAAAATCACTTTATTACACTTGTTCCCATTCTCTGCATGCATGCTCGCCCATTAACACATTAAATAAATTGACTTCTGATTACCGCGGAGGTGATTGCTGGCGGCCGGATTTCCTGCTAATGTGAATCTGCAGGAGCTGAGAAATTTTCCTGGGAAAATGAGGTAACTCCATAAATTCGATAACCAATATAATGTCCAATTTGGTTTAGTCTTTGCTCTGATTGTTTCGATGGAAATGAGGTGCTTCGGCTGGTAGTATCAAATTGTTGATCCAGTGTTATATATTTTTAAATTCTTTACTATTCTTTACTTTACTATTAATCAGATCTTCACTAGTCGTAGAGGCCAAGGATGACAAAGCACTTGACTGAAGCAGGGGCTGAAGACGTAGTCCAACATACGCACATTCCATGGACAGAAAAATTGAAATTAGGAGATAGTACAAATTAAAAATTAACAATGACATTAACAAAGAAAACAGAACTCAGATCTAGATACATTATTAAATTGAATAAACATTTGTTAGAAATTAAAGTAATCATCGAATAAAACGAGACGTGGACAATTGGGTTCTGTCTAGGGTATCCCAGAAAGTAGAAGATTTTTGATGCGCTACTGTTGATTGCAGATGACGTTTACACAATTGATCATTACTGTACTACATTATTCACATTTGAAACTATAGCCGTATGAATCATAAGTGGAGGTCAATTGAGTTTTTATGAAAATGAAAAGCAATTTCCTCAAAAAGTGCAAACATACCCTGCACAGGAGCCCAGGGAGTCCAAATTGGCACATCAGGATCAATATCAGTGCCCCACACGCACACGCAACATCTTCCTAAAAGCACCTTGTTTCTATTCAGTTTCATTAAAGGCATTGGAAAAACATCAAAGCACTAAAAAGTTGCATCAAGATGTCAAAAACGTTCGAATTGTGATTAATGTTTCATTGAAATTGCAATGCAGTACGTGTTTGACATTTGAAAACAAACAACGAAAGAATACTGCACTTCATGTTGCAAACACGAAACAAAATCATTAAGTTGCATATTTTTTACCACGTTACTTCAATGCGTATTTCAAAATTTAATTGTTTGTTTAAATTAAGTTGCAGATAAGTTAAATGTGTCTTCATGTTCAATTTAGCATCGTTCAACGTTTTGACAACTCACATTTTTTTCTTGTGGTGGTGCAATCAAGTAACAGAAAACCCGAGTACAAAACTTCATAATCGTATGGTATCGACTGTGAGTCAACATGCAGTCCCCTCGAAGTGTTGAATGGTGCTGTGGTAGAGTGAAGGACTATCAATCACAAGATCCATAAATCGAATCCAGTTTTATATTTTTATTTTATTTTTTTTCCGCTGCACTATTTTGCAACATTATTGCAATTTTACTGCAATCTAAGGATGTTTGCGTAGGCTCCACCTCTTGCGCTTTTTAGATTGCAAGAGAGTTATATTTGATGGCA
The DNA here is from genome assembly GCF_024139115.2 of Armigeres subalbatus. Classification (NCBI taxonomy): domain Eukaryota; kingdom Metazoa; phylum Arthropoda; class Insecta; order Diptera; family Culicidae; genus Armigeres; species Armigeres subalbatus. The sequence goes on from NC_085139.1 coordinate 193,311,465, forward strand.
CATACGAGAAGATTGTTTCTTTCCGAATAGTTGCAATACAGTGAAATGTTCAGTAGTGAAACAATTTGTGCTGCTTGGGATGAGATCCTGATTATGGTATTCTAACCGCATGTTAACGGACCTTGTCTTGGATATAGTAATATTGTGAAAGCGAGTAGAGATGGGCAACACTGACTTGAATCGGCGAGTGGGCTAATGGCTAGGCTGTCTTCCGTCCCCTAAAACCGTGGCGGGCCTTGTAGCAAGCTGTCCAATCCTGATACCAAGCCTCGCCTGCTGGATGGGAGCTCAGCTGTCCTTACCAGACTTGCGCTGATCTGGCTCTGAGCACGTAAGTGTCAACTCTTGCATGGCCTCCCTGCATGCTGTAAGGCATGTGAAGATAACCATTAAAGACGACTATTCCAGTAGGATTCGAAGGCAGCCACAAGGGGGGCCCAACAAAAATAAGTGATTCAAAATTAAATCTTTTGACGATGCGTGGTAAATGGATGTGGTAAACCCCTTCGCCAAAGGGGATTTGGCGAAGTCTGGAAAATCAGAGTGACGGAGGCTGCAACTAGCAGCACCAGAGTCTCCTCAGCAGCGATGGGGTATAGTCCTATCAGCACGCTCGGCGGGCTTCTACCCGGGTGCGGGTGGTCACCGAGCAACTCGATAATATCATCGAATTCGCGAGCGCAAGGCAGAACATCAGTAAGGAACTGAAACAGAACCTACGGATGCTCCGCCAGGCTGTTCGAGTCACAAGACAAGAACAAAACGCGTTTATCGGGCGGCGGGTGGCGGGAAGAGAGAAGGCCGATGAAGGTGCACAAACCGAAGCTTCCGCCAAGGATCAATAATGAGGAAAAGACTGCAGTCACATGTGACTAACCCAAAACGGCTCAGGCAGCAATCCAGCGAAAGCGATCAGAGCAAAGCCAAACGACGCGTAAAGGCCAAACGTCGTCTGGACGGAGTAGATCGGGGTGCAGAGGATCCCGAAGGGCGTCGACTTCCCGGCCCAAAAAAGCGAAAGACACCAACCAGGCGCAAGTCGCCGAGCCGCAAGCGGGTACCAGCCAGCCAATGCCATATTCACAAGGGACGGAAATTCCCTGGTAGCTGGTCTATGGCAAAGCGGAAGTCGATCGCATGTCGACCCGTGAAAAAGCTAAGGACAGAGGCGAGGCTTTGTTGGTGGAAACTGATAAGGAAAAGTATGCCTAAGCCCTTAAATCCGAAAAGCTTTCGGCGCTGGGTCAGGTCTTGTGAAGCGTCAAACGCATTAAGACCGATGGATTGATCTTGGTTCTGAAACGCCGAGCGCAAGCCAGAAAGCTGACACAAGAGCTCTTGGGTGACGGCGCCGAGGTAAGGTCTTTAGGGGCGGAAGTGAGCCTCCAGTGCAAGCAACTGAACGATGTCACGAACACGGACGACGTCGTCTCTGCAGTCAGAGACCAGTGCGGTACAGAGGTCGAGAAGACCTCTATACGCCTAAGAAGCGGTCCATTTGGTACGCAGGTAGCCCACCTTTTTTTTAATTTTTTCTTCTTCGGATGTGCCACTGCGACCAGTTATTAAATCTATTGTAGCATTCCCCGTATCCTTAGTAATTAAGTGCATGTCGAATTACTCCATTACTATAGAGAAGCAATGGACGTTCGTCTTGTACCTCTGGGTCCTGTGCCGGTTTTTTCCCTCGTGTATTAGGTTTTTTACCGTGAGAAAGTGTGAAGTGACCAAGATCTTTAGCTAGACTAAGAAGCGGGACTTTTTAGCGACGCTATTAAGTACCCGTGAGAAGTTTTTCGTGGTTTTCTTTAAAAAAAATCACGTGCGCAAAGTAGGGGAATTGTGGGTAAAACCGACACTGCGGATAAAACCGACACCACTTCAAATCTCTGATTTCAAGTGATTATCGGACAGAATTTTGACACACTTTGAATAAACGTTTGATTTCTTGTATTTCTAGTTATTTTGTAACTGGCGAAGATGTGTAAGAGTCATAATAAACAGACAATTAGCATTGATCACCGTTGAGGAGATAAGTTATGTAAAATCTTGACATCGGTGTATAAGCTTTTTCGACAATAATTTGTTGATTTTCAGTATTTAATTCATCTCTGATCCATAATTGAACATCATTTTGTGTATGTTGTGGAAGAATAGTTAACTTTTCTAATTATAAACATCCACATGTATCTCATCATTATTATGTTATCAGTTGGGGTAAATTCGACACCTGCCATCGAATCACGAAATACCTCTGTTTTATTAGACTTATCATTCGCATAATATCATTCAAGTATAGGAAAACGAGGCGCCGAGGAATATAACTTAATTATAGACTGATTCCATACCATATCATCATTGGGCGTGACAATAGGTCTAGTAGGTAATATTGGGTCATCAAGGAAAGCCTGCAGGTCGGATAACAATAGCGCTCAAAGGAGAACCGTATTTTTAGGCTTATTTTGCTCTTGGATATAATCAATCCGTTCTCTAGTGTTGTTCTTTCGTGATCCATTTTCACCCCTGTTAACATGTAGCTTGTCACGGAACTGGTCATTTCCATTTCTTGTCATAACTGCACCATACACATTTATTTTAAATCGTTGTTACAAAAAACTTTTTAAAATAAGTGAAATTTAAATGTAGGTCAATATTTACATTAGTTAGTAAATTTGTTACTAACATTCTTATACTCTATATATTTTTAACTCGACCTACTAAAGAAACTAAATAAAATATGATATGTAGTGATGATTATAAATATATATTTTTTTCCCAACCATCGTTTATGAGTGATGCCTAAACATGAATTTCATACACAAATATTAAAATGAATGCTGTTAAACATTTTCTATTATGTTGTAACATCATTTAGAATTGTTATGATATTCAATTCCATAAAGACTTGGTGTGTCGGTTTTACCCTCATGTGGTGTCGATCTTACCCGCACCCCAGCTGTTTGAGCTGGAAGATGGACTGTTCGCGTTTTCATCATAAATCAAATTCTATCAAGAAATATTGTCCTGAGACCTCATGGACTGATGCATGGAGAGCCAAAGTATGTTTGTATGAAATTTCTAGACCGGAAAATTGCTTCCTAGATTAAGGAACTGTAAAGTTGCTTAAGGTGTCGGTTTTACCCACTTTTCCCCTATATCAGCGTCATTACGCGCGTCAGTTCATCGAGCCAAGCTTCATGGCTCCCTGCTGTCCCTACCTATCGTGCGAGCAGAAAGCAGCAGACACCGATCATAACCGCCATCGCAGCCCATACGGAGCGTTCGCTGCAAGTGGTTGGTGCGAAGACCAATACATACGTCTCTTGTGGTTGGTCCCGTTCGTGCCACGTGCTTTCATCTGGTGCGTACTGTGGTGCTGTGCAGCTGTCGTCAATAGAAGTTGAGTATTATAATTTTTCCCTCGTTGTTTCCCCCTTTTCCAATCATAGTCGATAACTTTATGATAGTTTTATTTTAGTTAGTTAGTAGGTAGTAGTTAGATTCTCTCATTTACCCTCCCTGTAGTGTTTTTCAGTATTATTAGTATTAGTTTTCTCTCTACTTGTGATAAGTTAAATATTCGTTAAAAATTTTGTTTGTGCCTCGCTGCAGCGGAATAGTTTCCGCAATGCACGAAGGCGAAGACGGCGGGGGTCGTATATCGTATACCCAGTCCGATGATAATTTATTGCGTTCTGGTGTTCCGAGCCAAACCAAAATGGATATCAGCAACACTGGTACGACCCCCCGCCAAAAGGCCTACCCTCCCGACTTTAATGGGCCATACGTTGTTTTCTTTCGACCCAAAGGAAAACGATTGAATATTAATCAGATCAGTAAGGATCTGGAAAAGCGCTTCTCGTCGGTAACCACCATCGACATGGTCGGTTCCAACAAGTTGAGAATCACTGTTGGTGATCGTAAGCAGGCTAACGAGATTGTTTCCTGTCAGCTGTTTACGCTTGAATATAAAGTGTATTTGCCTAGTCAGGCAATCGAGATCGCGGGCGTGGTCATTGAAGGGAGTATGACCACCGAAGATATACTTCATGGCGTCGGCCAGTTCAAAAACCGTTCGCTTCCTCCTGTCCCGATACTAGATTGCAGGCAAATGCATTCGGTGTCGCAGGAGGGAGAGAAAAAGGTCTACTTGGCTTCTGACTCCTTTTGCGTGACCTTTTCCGGGTTTGCGTTGCCTGATTTTGTGGTGATTGGCAAACTCCGATTGCCTGTTCGGCTGTATGTGCCGAGGGTGATGAACTGCGTTAATTGCAAGCAGCTGGGCCATACCGCTCAGTACTGCTGCAATAAACCTCGCTGTGCATCGTGCGGGGAGAAACATGATGACGGTGCATGCAAGACTGCGCCGAAATGCGTTTATTGCAACGAAGGCCCTCCGCATGCTCTCACCGTTTGCCCTACGTACATACAGCGACGAGAATACCAGAAGCGGTTTCTACAGCAGCGTTCTCGACGAAGCTACGCCGAGATGCTGGAAAAGGCCGCTTCGCCTGTTGAAGCAGATAACATTTACTCGTCTCTGTCAATTGATGATCAAGCTTCTGACTCTGAAGTTGCCGAAGGGGTGTCCTTTGTTTTCAAAGGGATATCGAGGAAACGAGGAAAACAGAGCCAGAGACCCTCGAAAAAACCTCGAAAACTACCACGCAGTGTTCCCCAAGCCAACATGGCAAAATCGTGGGTAAGTGGAATTATGCCCAGACGTTCAGCTCCTAGAATCTTTCTCCAGGAAGAACAGGACTTTCCGCCCCTTCCGGGGACATCTAAAATCCCTGATGTTCCTACTTTTTCTATTTCTCCGTCAGCTGCTGGGCATCGAGATCAATCCCAGGATGCTCCAATGTTCACGTTTGCTGGCATCGTGGATTTCATCCTTAACTTCTTCAACGCTTCTGACCATGTGACAAACATGGTTAAATCAGTTCTCCCTCTTTTGACACCCCTTTTGAAGCAGCTGGCTTCCAAAATGCCCCTACTTGAAACATTCGTATCCTTCGATGGCTAACAAGGTCAACGAGGTTAATACGATTTCGGTTCTACAGTGGAACTGTCGAAGCATCTTTCACAAATTAGATATTTTTAAATTTTTAGTTAACAAATTACAATGCGATGTTTTTGCTTTGTGCGAAACATGGCTAACACCCGATGTGAACCTCCATTTTCCAGAATTTAACATCATTCGCCGAGATCGTGCAGATAGACATGGAGGGGTACTGTTAGGGATCAGAAAACAGCACTCCTTCTATAGAGTCGATCTTGCACCGATGTCAGGCACCGAAGCCGTCGCATGTCAGGTGACTATCCGAGGAAAAGACCTCAGTATCGCCTCGATATATCTTCCGCCGGGAACTGCGCAGGCATCTTCCACACATCTGCTCGGTAATGCCCGAGCCACGGTTGCTCTTGGGAGATTTCAACTCTCATGGAACAGGCTGGGGGGAACTGTACGACGACAACCGTTCATCTCTGATATACGACCTCTGCGACGACTTCAACATGACAATTCTTAATACTGGAGAAGTTACACGAGTGGCACCTTCGATGAAAGATAGCCGATTAGATCTTTCAATATGTTCGAGCTCACTATCCCTTGACTGCACGTGGAGGGTTGTCCAGGATCCCCATGGTAGTGATCATTTGCCAATCGAAATATCAATCTCCAATGGAACATACCAGCCTCCTCCGGTCGACATCGCGTATGACCTCACGAAGCACATTGACTGGGGCAAATATGCTGAGGCAATTGTTGTCGGTGAACAGTCGGTAGACGTACTTCCACCGCGGGAAGAGTACCAGTTTTTGTCCGAATTGATTCTTAACAGCGCTCTCCAGGCACAACGCCGGCCGGTGCCAGGAGTTTCGGTCCGTAGGAAGCCATCCAGTCCGTGGTGGGATGGCGAGTGTACACAGCTCTATCGCGAGAAATCTATAGCTGTTGGCACCGCTACCACCCGGCATCGAGAAACCCTGAGTTGTGCGCACCCGGCACATGGTGCATCCGTTCGCTTCAAACGATGTTGTCGAGGCGAAATGATAGCGAGCATAATTGTCAGTGAGTATGTTGGCGTGAGAGGGAGAAAAAAGGTAAAAAACTGTGAGTAAAAACATAAACAAAGAGGACATTGAAAAAATAGGCAGTGAAGAAATTTGAAGTAGTTTGGAGTAGTGAATAGTAAATTGAAACCGCAGTTTTGTGTGCCTGTTAAATTTATTACAGCCGTATCATATCAAAGGTGAGGGTGAATTATAGTTGAATTCGTAAAAGCACTAGATACAAGAAAGTTTTATTTAAGATATTGGAAGCCGCTGTTGGTCTGACCGTGAGCCGTCGTACCTGTAGGGAAGAAAGAGAATTATTGTAAAACCATTAAATGTGAGTAATAATATTAGAAATACCTGAAAAGAAAAAGGAAAATTATAGTGAAACTTGTATATCTTTTTTCCGTTGTTGAATTAATAAATATAGTTTCAAGCTGCTGCACAAACTAAGCACTGCTCTGGAAATTGGTTTTATTAGGGTGGTCCAAAAAGGAACAAACTTGAAAATTTAATGATGTTCCGACCAAATCCCAATATGCAAAGTCCTGATAAAACAGGTTTTAGTTGCGTGGCTTGTGATCGTCCGGATGATGCAGAGTCCCAAATGGTTTTTTGTGACCACTGCCAGCAGTGGTACCATTTCGGCTGTGTTGGCGTCACAGCAGAAGTAAAGGACATTTCCTGGTGCTGTCAACAGTGCAGTGGAGGTGGAAGTGATGATTCCGGTTCGTCCGAGCTGCAAGAGGAGTTTAAGAAGCTCGAAAAGGAGAAGAAGAAGCAGAAGCGGGAACTGGAAAGAGAGAAGATTTTGCATCGGAAGCGCCTGGAGGTCCAACAGGAACTGTTTGAGATGCGCCAGCAGCTGGAAAAGAAAAACAGGACATGGAACTGGAGTTCGAGAAGGCACAAATGGAGAAGAAGATTGCCGAAGAAGAAGCCCACCAGCGGAAACTGGACGAAATGCGGACGGAGATGGAAGAGAAGCTGCAGCAGTTGAAGCTAAAGCGGAGAACGGAAACGGACACTGGAAAAAAGGAGTCAAAGGGAGCTGTCGGTGGTGTCAAAATGGGAAGCTCGAAAAGCGGCACAAGGAAGATTGCGGAATTGGAGCATTCGAAGCTGGGGAAAAACCTCGAGAAGAAAAAGTCGGGGAACAAAAAGCCCAGAAAAGCGGATGCAGCGATTGCGAAATTCAACGATCCGAGAGGAGCCTACCGCAAACACTCGACGCCGACAGTTGCTCAGCAACTCGCACCAAAGTCGGTTGGAGATCCATCAACTTTTCCGGAGAGTTTTCTGATTGGGCGCGATGGAAATTCGACGCCTGTCGGACGCCCAGGGGTTCCCAAACCGGAAAAGGTGAAGCGTAGCAACAAGTGGCAGATAGCGGAAGAAGAGTCGGAATCTGAAACGAGTTCCGAAGAAGTAGAGGACGAAGAGTCCGCTGAAGAGGAGGAAAGCCAAGAGGAAGGAGGACGTCCCTCCGAGGAGGAAGAGAGCTCTCCGGAGGAGGAAGAAGATTGTACGGAGGAGGAAAGTTCGGAGAGTTCCGAAGAAGAGAAAAGGCAAGAGAGGTCACGTCAGAAGCAAAGAGGAATCAGACAAGGTCGACAAAGTCGGCAGCAAGAACCAACGAGGGCGCAGATGTCCGCTCGGCAGTTCCTGTCCAGGAAGTTGCCAACTTTTTCTGGCAAGTTGGAAGAATGGCCGATGTTCGTCAGTAGCTACGAGACGTCGACGAAAGCGTGCGGTTTTTCTGACGTAGAAAATTTGGCCCGGCTACAGGAATGCCTGAAAGGCGAGGCGCTGGAAGCGGTCAGGAGCAGGTTGCTTCTACCAAAGTCAGTCCCAAAAATAATAGAGACGCTGCAGATGCTGTATGGGCGACCTGAGCGACTGTTGAACATGCTGCTTGCGAAAGTGCGCAATGCAGCGCCTCCAAAAGCAGATCGATTGGCGAGTTTCATTGGCTTCGGCGTGGTGGTGCAGCAGCTATCTGACTATCTAGAAGCTACAGGGTTAACTTCGCATCTGGTGAACCCCATGCTTATTCAAGAGCTGATAGAGAAGCTACCAGCAGGGACGCAGCTGGAATGGGTACGATACCGAAGGAAGAGCAAGGTGGTGACGCTGCGGACGTTGTCAAATTTCCTGCCACGTATAGTGAAGGATGCAAGTGAAGTGGCTGCCTACGGAGAAGCATCCCGGTCCGGAGAGCTCAGTTCGAAGAAGGCGAACCCAAGAAGTAGAGCAAGCGAAGGGTACATTCACGCCCATGACGCGGCGGAGAGTATAAGTTCGAGTCCGCCTGCGAAGGAGAGAAGGCCGTGTAGGATCTGTGGAAGAGTAGATCACCGGATCCGTAACTGCGAGAGGTTCCGTAGACTCCACTACAGTGAGCGATGGGAAGCGGTTCGCAGATGGAAGCTATGCCAGCTGTGTCTGAACGAGCACGGTACTGTCAGCTGCAAGTTGAATTTTCGTTGCAACATCGGCGGGTGCAAGGAGCGCCACAATCCACTTCTGCATCCACCGAGATCAGTGGCTGGCTCGAACTGCAATATCCACGCTATTCAACCAAAGCCATCCGTTATTTTCCGTATGATGCCTGTCACCCTGCACAACGGAATCTACTCGGTGAATACCTTTGCCTTCCTGGACGAAGGTTCTTCCTATACGCTGGTGGAGAACACGCTGATCGACCGACTGAGAATTCGTGGTGTAACGCAGCCACTACGAGTGACGTGGACCGCTGGAGTCTCACGAGTCGAGAAGGACTCGCAGTGTGTAAACATGCTCATTTCCGCTCGAGGATCAGCGCAACGTTTCTTCATCAAGAGTGCCCACACGGTGGAGAGTCTCAAGCTTCCGCAGCATTCACTAGCTGTGTCGGAAGTGGTGAAGCAATACAGCCACCTTCGAGATCTGCCGATCGCAGATGTTCCCCAAACAACGCCACAGATTCTGATCGGGCTGAAGGATATCCATCTTTACGCTCCGATTGAGTCTAGAATAGGCCGGCCGGAAGAACCTATAGCAGTCAGGTCAAAACTGGGATGGACTGTCTACGGACCAACTGGCGCGAATGCCACGGAAGGTGGAATCGTCGGGCATCACGCTTGTAGCTCGGTAACCAACCAGGAGCTGCACGACCTGCTGAAGAGTCAGTACACTCTGGAAGAATCCGGTATTTCTGTGGCCTTGCTTCCCGAGTCAGAAGAAGACAGAAGAGCAAAAGAGATTCTGAGGAAGACGACAAAAAGAATAGGAGATCGCTTCGAAACGGGACTGCTGTGGAAAAACGACTGCTCCGAGTTCCCAGATAGCTACATCATGGCCGTTAAGCGGCTGATTGGCCTGGAGAATCGTCTCAGGAAAGATCCCGAACTGTACGCCAAGGTGAGGACCATGATCGCCGACTATCTAGTCAAGGGGTACGCACACAAGGCAACGTCGTCCGAGCTAGAAGCGCTAGGTTGCAGCAAAGTGTGGTACGTGCCACTGAATATCGTCTACAATCCGAGAAAGCAGAAGTTTCGTCTAGTGTGGGACGCAAGAGCAGAAGTGAGAGGAGTATCTTTGAACTCGAAGCTGCTGAAGGGGCCGGATATGGTGACCGCCTTGCCGGCGGTAATTTGCAAGTTTCGTGAACGAGAAGTCGGATTCAGAGCAGACATGAAGGAGATGTACCACCAGCTACGGATCCGAGAAGAAGACAAACGAGCGCAGAGATTTTTGTTCCGGAATGATCCATCAGCGAAACCGGAAGTGTACGTGATGGACGTAGCGACGTTTGGGTCTACGAGTTCACCGTGTTCAACCCAATACGTGAAGAACTGGAATGCAAGAGAATTTGCAGGGCAATTCCCGGCGGCGGCGAAAGCCATCGTCGAAAATCATTACGTCGACGACTATTTCGACAGTTCAGATACAATTGAAGAAGCAGTGGCACTTGCGAAGGATGTGAGATACGTCCATTCCAAGGGCGGTTTTGAGTTGCGAAACTGGGTTTCCAATTCCAGAGATTTTCTGGAGGCCATGGGAGAACGTAAGGAAAATTAGTGCGTGCGTTTCGGTGAGGATAAGGAGTCCGGCTCCGAGCGGGTGTTGGGGATCGTGTGGAGACCAGCAAACGACGAATTTTCCTTTTCGACCAAGTTCAGGGAAGACCTGGTGCCTTTCCTGTCCGGCGAGCAGCTGCCGACAAAAAGGATCGTGATGAGCTGCGTGATGAGCTTCTTCGACCCGTTGGGATTACTCTCCGTGTTTACGTTCTACGGGAAGCTGCTGATTCAGGAACTCTGGCGAAGCGGATGCGAATGGGATCAGCAGATCGGCGATGAAGAGGCAGAGAAGTGGTACCAGTGGATCAGGAGGCTTCCGGAAGTCGAGGAAGTGCGAATTCCTCGTTACTATTTCTGCGGTGGACGTTCTTTGGACTACGCCAGTCTTCAGCTACACACGTTTGTGGACGCAAGCCAGGACGCGTACGGAGCAGCAACGTACATCCGAATTGAAACAGACGAGGGACCGATATGCTCGCTAGTAATGTCAAGGTCGAAGGTAGCACCGTTGCAACACATGTCCATTCCTCGTTTGGGTTGCAAGCAGCAACGCTAGGAGCGAGGCTTGCCAATTCCGTCGGCGAGATTCTTACGTTAGAAGTCAAGCGTCGTTTCATGTGGTCCGATTCGAAGACCGTACTCTCGTGGATCCACTCCGACCACCGTCGTTATAAACAGTTCGTGGCGTTCCGGATCGGAGAGATACACAGCTTAACGAAAATAGCGGAATGGCGTTGGGTGCCGACTAAGTGCAATGCGGCCGACGCGTTAACGAAGTGGGAGAAGGCGCACAGCATGCATTCCGATGCTGCGTGGTTCCGCGGCCCTGGATTCCTCTACCAGCCGGAGGATTGTTGGCCGAAGCAGGACAGCATCGCACCAAACGTTGCCGAGGAGGTTCGAGCGTGTGTCCAGTTCCACGATATCGCCATCACCATGTCGATAGTAGATCTGCAACGATTTTCTAAGTGGAGGGTATTAGTGCGGACGGTGGCATGCGTCTATCGGTTCGCGTCGAACTGTCGAAGGAAAAAAGATGGATTCAAGATCGAAGCAGTTCCAACTACAGAAGCGGTGAAGAAGGCGGTTATAAAAACTGTACGATCGACGACGGTACCGTTGAAACGTGAAGAGTACCAGAAGGCGGAGGCGTACCTCTGGCGGTCAGCCCAGGCCGATTGTTTTGGCGACGAAATCAGGACGATCAAAAAGAACCGGCAGCTACCGTTACAGCAGCAGCAGCAATTAGAGAAGAGTAGCAGTTTGCACAACCTGAGTCCGTTCCTAGACACCGAGGACGTACTGCGAATGGAAGGTAGAGCAGCGCAAGGTTCGTCGCTGCCGTTCGAGCTTCGATTCCCAATAATTCTACCGAAACAGCATCTGGTGACTGACAAGCTGCTAGAATACTACCATCACCGAGTAGCACATGGAAACGTGGAGTCTGCCGTCAACGAAATCCGGCAAATGTTCAGCATTCAGAACCTGCGAGCAGAGTTGAAGCAGATCGGGAAGTCTTGCATGTGGTGCAAGGTGAAGAAATGCCGAGCGAGGACACCGAGAATGGCTCCATTGCCGGTGTCGCGCGTCACGCCGGGACTACCACCGTTCAGCCACACCGGCGTGGACTTCTGCGGCCCAATCACAGTTACAGTCGGTCGAAGATCGGAGAAGCGGTACATCTGTTTGTTTACCTGCATGACTACGAGAGCTGTCCACCTTGAAGTCGCTCACAGCCTGACGACTCAAGCGTGCTTGATGGCCATTCGAAGGTTCGTGTGCCGCCGAGGAAAACCGTTGGAATTCTACTCCGACAACGGCACGAACTTTCAAGCTGCAAGCAAGGCGATTGTGAAGCAAATCGGAGAAGAATGTGAGGACGAATTCACGGATTCCAGAACCCGCTGGAACTTCAACCCCCCCAGCGCACCTCACATGGGTGGTGTCTGGGAGCGATTGGTCCGCTCCCTGAAGGCAGCATTAACCGTGCTAAACGACGGGAGAACAATAACCGACGAAGTGTTGCTGACGACGATTGCAGAGGCTGAAGACCTAATCAATTCCCGGCCGTTGACATACGTCGGCCTGGAACCGGGAACAGAAGAAGCGTTGACGCCAAATCATTTTGTTCGTGGCGTCGGAACGATTGGGGAGGAACATTCTGTTCCACCTACGAGCGAAGCCGAAGCGCTTCGAGACCGATACAAGCGGTCACAGCGTTTGGCGGACAAACTATGGGCTCGGTGGGTGTCCGAGTATTTGCCGTCGATAAATTATCGGGCTAAGTGGCATACTGACGTGCCACCAATAGCAAGCGGTGATCTGGTGTACATCGCGGACGACGCAGTGCGGAAGAGCTGGATCCGCGGCATCGTGCTAGATGTCTACCCGGGGCGGACGGCCGAATTCGACAAGCGATGGTGCAGACGGTTAAGGGTAAGTTTAGGAGGCCGGTGACGAAGCTAGCGGTGCTGGAGGTCCAGGATGGTAACTCCGGCGTTGCAGAGGCCCCACCAGAGATACGGGGAGGGGGTATGTTGGCACCGCTACCACCCGGCATCGAGAAACCCTGAGTTGTGCGCACCCGGCACATGGTGCATCCGTTCGCTTCAAACGATGTTGTAGAGGCGAAATGATAGCGAGCATAATTGTCAGTGAGTATGTTGGCGTGAGAGGGAGAAAAAAAGGTAAAAAACTGTGAGTAAAAACATAAACAAAGAGGACATTGAAAAAATAGGCAGTGAAGAAATTTGAAGTAGTTTGGAGTAGTGAATAGTAAATTGAAACCGCAGTTTTGTGTGCCTGTTAAATTTATTACAGCCGTATCATATCAAAGGTGAGGGTGAATTATAGTTGAATTCGTAAAAGCACTAGATACAAGAAAGTTTTATTTAAGATATTGGAAGCCGCTGTTGGTCTGACCGTGAGCCGTCGTACCTGTAGGGAAGAAAGAGAATTATTGTAAAACCATTAAATGTGAGTAATAATATTAGAAATACCTGAAAAGAAAAAGAAAAATTATAGTGAAACTCTTATTTTTCGTTGTTGAATTAATAAATATAGTTTCAAGCTGCTGCACAAACTAAGCACTGCTCTGGAAATTGGTTTTATTAGGGTGGTCCAAAAAGGAACAATAGCGTTTAAGGATTTTCGAAAACATGGTTCGGTCGTACTACATAAGCGTTATATTGCGCTTGAGGACCAGTTCAAGAAGCTGGTCAAGGCGAAGAAAAGCAGTTATTGGAGACTCTTCGTCCAGGGTCTGTCGCGTGAGACCTCAATGAAGACACTTTGGTCCGTCGGTAGAAGAATGCGTAACGCGTCGTCGGTTAACGAGGATCGTGAAAGTTCACCACGGTGGATATTCGATTTCGCTAAGAAAGTCTGCCCAGATTCCGTTCCTGTGAAGCGAATGCTTCGGGTCACTTCAGCTGACAGCAGTAGTGACATGGATCGGCCCTTTCCGATGGTTGAATTCTCACTCGCTCTTCTTTCATGTAACAATTCTGCTCCAGGGATGGATAGAATCAGGTTTAATTTGCTAAAAAAAACCTCCCAGACGTCGCGAAGAGGCGTTTATTGAACCTGTTCAATCTATTCTTGGAAATGAATATTGTTCCAGATGATTGGAGGGAGGTGCGAGTCATAGCCATTCAAAAGCCTGGCAAACCCGCGTCCGATTGTAATTCGTATCGTCCTATCGCGATGCTATCATGTCTTCGGAAGCTGTTGGAGAAAATTCTTCTTCATCGGCTCGACGAATGGGTTGAGTCTAATGGTTTGTTGTCAGATACACAATTCGGCTTCCGGAGAGGCAAAGGAACGAACGACTGTCTTGCGTTGCTTACTTCAGAAATTCAACTCACCTTCTCTCATAAAGAGCAAATGGGCTCAGTGTTTTTGGACATTAAGGGGGCTTTTGATTCAGTTTGCGTCGATGTCTTATCCGACAAACTCCACGAGTGTGGACTTTCACCAATTTTGAACAACTATTTGTACAATTTGTTGTCAGAGAAGCGTATGAGTTTTTCTCATGGTGACTCGGCAACTTCACGAATTAGCTACATGGGTCTCCCTCAGGGCTCATGTTTAAGCCCCCTTCTTTACAATTTTTACGTCACAGACATTGATGAATGTCTCATGCAAAGTTGCTCGTTAAGACAGCTTGCAGATGATTGTGTTGTATCCGTTTCGGGGCCAACAGCGGTTGATCTGCAAGGACCATTACAAGATACTTTGGACAATTTGTCTACTTGGGCCTTAAAGCTGAATATCGAATTTTCTCCAGAGAAAACTGAAATGGTTGTCTTTTTAAAAAAACATAAGCAGACAAAGTTCCCGCTTCAACTCATGGGTAACACAATCACTCACAGCATGTCTTTACAACACCTCGGGGTCTGGTTGAATACCAAATGCACCTTCCGGAAGCACATTGTGTGTCTGACACAAAAATGCCAAAAGATAATTAACTTCATGCGTACAATAACCGGTACATGGTGGGGAGCCCATCCGGAAGATTTACTTAGGTTGTATCGAACAACCATACTTTCGGTCTTGGAGTATGGTAGTTTTTGTTTTCAGTCCGCGGCGAAGACGCACATGCTAAAAATTGAACGGATTCAGTACCGCTGTCTCCGCATCGCGTTAGGTTGTATGAACTCGACTCATACGATGAGTCTAGAAGTACTTGCGGGAGTACTTCCTCTTACCGATCGTTTCGCGGAATTATCACTCCGCTTTCTCATTCGTTGTGAGGTACTAAACCCATTGGTCATTGAGAATTTCGAGAAGCTGCTTGAACGTAATCCTCAAACTCGTTTTATGAATGTGTACTACCGGTACATGACGTTGGAGGTAGCCCCCTCTTCGGTTAACACCAATTGTGATAACTTCTCCTATTCCCACAGTTCCGCTGTAGTTTTTGATACAACCATGAAACAAGAGATTCATGAAATATCCGGTTCCCATCGTTCGATGGTGATACCTAGATTATTTGCAAACAAGTACGGGCATGTCAGCGCAAACAGAAGGTTTTTCACAGACGGATCAAAATTTGAAGATTCCACTGGTTTCGGTGTGTACAATAATTTACATAGTGCCTCCTACAAATTGCAGAAGCCATGTTCAGTATACATTGCTGAACTAGCAGCTATATACTATGCACTGGAGTATATTGCAACACTTCCTGCTGAGCACTTCTTCATCGTCACCGACAGTCTAAGTTCTCTGGAGGCTGTTTGGTCAATGAAGCCGGTTAAGCACTCAGCGTATCTCTTAAGAGGGATACGAAAAGCATTGAGTGCTTTAACGAAACGCTCCTATACCATCACCATGGCATGGGTCCCTTCTCATTGCTCGATTCCGGGCAATGAGAAAGCGGACTCCCTGGCTAAGGTGGGCGCTATGGAAGGCGATATTTACGAGCGGCAAATCGCCTTTGATGATTTTTTTGCAATAGCTCATCAGGAGACCTTGATCAGTTGGCAGCGGAAATGGAAAAGTGGAGACATGGGTAGATGGCTGCATTCTATTCTCCCTCAGGTATCCAAGAGGCCGTGGTTCAAAGGGTTGAATGTGGGATGTGATTTCATTCGAACTATGGGTAGACTAATGTCTAATCACTACTCGCTAAATGCACTTACGTTCCGGATTGGGCTTTCGGGGAGCAATATCTGTGTCTGCGGCCACTATCAGAATGTCAAGCACGTTGTGTGGGGGTGCTTCGAGCATCGTGAAACCAGGTCTGAGCTGACTGAAACTGTCCGGGTCCGAGGAAAACAAATAAAACCCGTTAGGGAAGTGTTGGCGGGCCTTGATTTAGAGTATATGAACCTTATCTATCTGTTTTTGAAAAAGATTGATGTTAGAATTTGAATCTTTGTGAGTCCCCTGTAAGTAGTATTTCCCCTTAAAAGTGTCCTCTTCTTTTCGTTGTCTCTTTTTTTTGTTTTTGTTTCTCTTCCATTACAGATCAATGCAAAAACCACCATCAAACCAAGTCAACAACATCGCAATCAATAATTTTAAAACCCTACTCCCTCCTATTCCTATTGTGTATTTGTGATCCCTAACCTCGAGTCAGTCGCGTGTACGTCGGCTACCCAAACTAACTCTAGTTGTAAGAATCACAAGAATTGTAACATAAATTGTACAAAAAAAAACATATTTCCGGCTCCGTAACGCCAAATGGCAAATGAGCCTTCTAAATAAACGCAAGATAAAAAAAAAAATGGAGAAGCAATACAGTTCTTGTTTTGTTTTCTCAAGAGTACATGACACGGTCCCGCTATTTAGACCCTTCACAGAGAGCAGTCTCATTGAAAGCGCGCTCCTTATCAAATCTTTCCTTGAGAAAACAGAACAGTAATACTGTTAATTGGCCATGCATCGGTGCCCTAGCCACATCCGTGTCTTGCTTCTAGAATATCACCAGTAAAGCTACAAACCCGGGATTCAGCTCTATCTACAAGACCATTTTAATCTAGAGAAGTTGTTCAGTAACAATGATTTCCGTGTGTTCTTCGAACTACCATTGTTTACCAGTTCATGAAGAGTTAGTACATCCATAGAAACCTAACTCAAACTTTTTCCAGCAGTTAGTTCAGCCTAGGTCGATTACTCCTGGTTTTATAACTAATTGGTTGTATAACTAATTGCTAGAAAATATGTTTCCGGTGCATACAATTTAGCCTCAAACGAGAGGAATTTGAGTCTTTCAACCATGTGCAGGATAAAGTTAATTTTGTTATAATTCAAAAACTGCAATTGGTAGAGAGGACTAAATACGATAAATCCTTGAAATACCACAACTTATTGCCCTAGCTTGAAAAATGGTTAATTGATTAATTATTTTAGAGCGTCTTAGGGGAAATGCTACAAGGTGGAAATGAAAATGGATTAAGCTAGGGCTCGGTTTGGTAGATCTTACACCGTAAAACACTATGTAAAAGTGATCTACCAGCTTTACGGGGGAGCCTACCTTAGGTTACCGGTTGCGGAAGCTAAAAAAGGAATGAAGCGAGGAAAGTTGAAGATCGGCTGGTCGCTAAGCAAACTCCAGCCATCTTCAGTGGACAGGTGCTATCGGTGCCTACAGTCGGGCACAAGTCCTACGACTGTAAGGACTCAGATCGTAGCAACCTGTGTCGTCGTTGTGGTGAGAAAGGGCACGAGGCGCACGAATGCGATAAGGCACCAAAGTGCCTCATTTGCACCAGCAAAAAGCAAGCCTGTAACCACGTTATGGGTGGACCTTCGTGTCCCACCGGAGCATAAGCATGAGCTGAGCATTATGACTGTACAATTCGTAGTTGCTACTCCGTGATTGACTGGATCTTGTGAAATTGCACAGAGAACCATGTGATTTTCTATCCATTCTGTACAATATACACGTTTCAGAAGCTCACGTATTTTAAGTCAATAACGACGCCGGCCACGTCTTTACGGTAATATAGGAAAAGATCGATTGTTAATTCGACTCTCATTGCTACTAGAGACCAAGAACACCTCTGCATCTCAACGATTGTCTTGGGATATGGTATTGTGTTAGATGCATAGATTATTTAATCTGAATTCACTTTGGTGAGTGATGCAATCTATGTAAGGGGATTATATGAAATGCAAATGAAAACGTGCATTGGTTTATTCTCTCCGAACATCACAGAGCAACCGTTTTGCTTGTTAATCGAAATACGATCAATCGCGTAATCAATACAGGTTTGAATTCTCGGATCCCGCGAAAGTTCTGAGAGGGGTTTCTGCCGATTTACTATCCAACCGTACAAAATAAATTTAACACTCGAATCGGCGTCCGATACGTAAACTGTTCACTTAACTTCACTTCCATTCATTTTTCAACCGCGTCCAATGCGAATCACTTTAAATCCCGATCGAATTGATTCACTATCCGACCGCACAATATTAAACTAACCACCTGAATCCGTGTCCGATACGTAACGATCCGATACAATCACTCAAACTCCGAGATGTACTTACTTGCTCGATGGCTACTCTGGGTGGACCTTCGTGGCAGCCGAATCTTAACCATTATGCAACTGTGCAGCAGCTGCTGTGGTAATCGGTAATGGAGATTGTTACTATGCAATAAATAATCAATCATGTTAGTCACTTTTTAATTGTTTACATAACAGTTGTACTGAAAATAGTAGTTTGTGCAACAAGTTGCAAAAAGATGATTTTTTCAGCACGAGTTGTACGTTTATCCAACGAGGCTTGCCGAGTTGGATAAATACTACGAGTGCAGAAAAAATCGAGTTTTGCAACGAGTTGCACACGCTATTTTTTTGCAATGACGAAAATGGACTTTAATTTGATAAATCTGTACCAAAATTGTACAGTCTAATTTACTCCATCATTCTTGCCAATAAATTATGTTGCTGTGGAGAACAATCAGATTCCATGTTACCGTGCCACATTGCATAGTTCGATAAGCCGTGAAGCGATAGATGTGCTTGCCTTTGGAAATTGTTGATGTCATGTCCTCCAGACTATTTAATTTATTACGGGGCGCATAGAATACACTATTTGAGCACTTACTTATTCAGCAAAATGTAGTCATGTAACTACTGTTCTGATGTTGGTTTTTCATTATAGCACCCAAATGAGTGTTATAATGAATATTATGCAACCCATTTGAACTTCGAAGGAATTTCCCTTCGGAAATTCGAAGGAATTTCCCTTCGGAAATTCGAAGGAATTTCCCTTCGGAAATTCGAAGGAATTTCCTTCGAAATTCGAAGGAATTTCCTTCGAATTCGAAGGAATTTCCTTCAAATTCGAAGGAATTTCCTTCGAAATTCGAAGGAATTTCCTTCGAAATTCGAAGAATTTCCTTCGAAATTCGAAGGAATTTCCTTCGAAATTGAAGGAATTTCCTTCGAAATTCGAAGGAATTTCCTTCGAAATTCGAAGGAATTTCCTTCGAAATTCAAAGGAATTTCCTTCGAAATTGCAGAATTTCCTTCGGAAATTGCAGGAATTTCCTTCGAAATTGCAGGAATTTCCTTCGGAAATTGCAGGAATTTCCTTCGAAATTCGCAGGAATTTCCTTCGAAATTGAAGGAATTTCCTTCGAAATCAAAGGAATTTCCTTCGAAATTGCAGGAATTTCCTTCGAAATCGCAGAATTTCCTTCGAAGTCGAAGGAATTTCCCTTCGGAAATTCGAAGGAATTTCCCTTCGGAAATTCGAAGGAATTTCCCTTCGGAAATTCGAAGGGAAACTCCTTCGAATTTTCTTGGGAAATTTTTTTGAAGTTTGTCGGGAAATGCCGTCATGTTGAAAACCTTTCCTCTAGTCGCAAAATAGTTTTTCTCAGTCCAATCAAGTTTTTCCGAAGGGAAATTCCTTCGAATTTTCGAAAATTGCTCCATGTATAAAAGGAACATTTATCCTTCCGAAATTTCAAAAACAATCCAAGGGAAAATCTTTCGAATCCACAAAAAAAAATCTACGAAATTCCTTCGGATTTCCTGAGGAAATTTGAAGGCATTTCCCGACAAAATTCAAAGGAATTTCCCGAGGAAATTCGAAGGAGTTTCCTTCGAAGGGAAATTCTGTCGAATTTCCGAAGGGAAATTCCTTCGAATTTCCGAAGGGAAATTCCTTCGAATTTCCGAAGGGAAATTCTGGATATCCTATTTCATATGAAAATGTCTGCTTTGCTTGGGATCTTAGCAAGTCCGGTGGGACTCGAGAATTTTGCAAGGTTAGGATTCTTACGACTAGTTGCCTCTGAAACTCTGATGGATAGCTACTTACCGATACAAGTGGAAAATATTCCCCGAGAACATTGGAGTAGAGTCCGGGAAATTCTCCAACTGTTTTCTTGGAGGACGCCTTGGATGATCGCGCAACGTTCATAGTGTTTTAGCTTGTGATCCTCCAATGCACTTTCCTTATGCGGGTATCCAGTGAGAAGGCACCTGAGCACTTGGAGAGTTTTGCTTCTGGCTTTGACGGCTCGACGCGTTTTATCCTACCACCTACGGAGAGCTTTAATTCCAGATCGATTACTGGTTTCAAGAATAGAAGAACCAGCGGCATCAAGGACGACCTTAGAGAAGTCAAAGAGCGTTGGTGGGGTACTTCTTTCTAACGCGCGTCAGTTGTTTCCATTGAATGATTCCCAGGAAGCGATATAATTCCGCGGCCGGCTAGTTACAGCAAAAGGAGAGGCGTTGTTTCCGTAGAGAGGCAACCTTCCATTTTAGCACGGGTAGAGAAAATCGGCTAACGTGAACCATCATTAAAGGGAGCGAGATCAACCTCCTCGAAAGTCTCGAGGCACAGGGATTGCAGTAGTGTAGTTTGTTTTTAGCACGTAAGAGGCGGCAGCATGCGGATTGTGAACGTATGGATTGAAGATGCGGTTAGGGTTTGGTGGAAGGTCCTTCACATTTCTATTTGATAGTAAGCTGTTTTTTATTGGGTCATTCCTGGGGCCTTTGGGGTCAGGTGAAGTGTTTGTTAGACTCCCTTTGAAAGCATAGTATGTATAGAGTTAATGCCCCGCTCCCACGTTCAAATGTTATTCCATGCAATTTTCCATTTTATAGCCTATTCAGATATGCAGATTAAAGGCTTTCCCAGACCTAAGCGATTTCATCACCGCGACGCAAGGCGACAACTAGTCGCCGTGATTCTATCGTTGGGTCGCTGCAGGCAATGTTCCATTTACGCTACCATATCAATGGCGACATAATCGCAGTCGCCATGCGATTGTCGCGTCGAATGTGTTTGGGGGAGCCTTAATATCGAAGATCGTAGTCTGAATTTTTCGTTTATTTTTGCTTGAAGGTTGATAAATGATAACACAAAAATTTAATTTCTTTATGATAATGACGTAGGTGCGGTGAAATGGGAATCTGGAAAAGTTATTCCATATAACATATCTTTCGGAACAACTCACAAAGTATTATTTTGGTTATCAAATATTTTCCTACGATATATAAAGCTAGACAAATTCTTCTCGTTTGCCCTCACTGTGCGCTAAGTGTTTTTTGACAGGCCAAAATAAATTACCTTTTAGGTTCCGCGTCGGTTAGCTCCGTGGTGAGCAAATTCCGCACTTATTAACTCTTCATTGGTACTGAAGTGCTATAGCAAAAGAACTGTCTTTGCCATCCCAATGCCGCTTTTTCGCACCATTGTTGTTGTACTAGGTAAAAGGAGCACATTAAAATGTTCTTTGGACGTATGAAAAGCTAAGTTAGAGTTTTCATATTTGATAATCTAATAACCTACTCCTCTCGTAAAAAAGGAAAGTTTGTCTTGTCGCTATTAGACATGACTCACAAACTTCGAATCCTACTCAAGTTTGCTTATTTCAACGCTTATTATACGCAATTGTAAAAACATTGTGATTAATTTACCTATTTTGTTGTGCTTAGCATCTCCATTGATCATAGCATACAACTAAAAAATAATAATTGATTGAAAAATGGAAGCCGTTGTGCAAATGAAATTTCTGTCACAATAATGGAAAAAATCAATCTCAACCATGCCAATTTTACCAACAGTATTCCAACAAGAGACATAAAACCTAGGAAAAGTAGCCAAAACGGATTTCCACTTAGTACCCCACTCCGATGGCCGACTGAACAGATTTGAAATTCTAATTAATGGCACAAAACCACGGCGTTGATTGTTTGCTTAGACTGCGGCAGCAGTTAGTGATGAGCTTTTAACGGGGTGCTGTCAAAAAAATAAAAAAGTAAAACGAAAGAAATGCAAACAGAAAAAAAAGAAAACAACCTCCACCACCTAGGATCATCTGCCGGACATGTAGTCGGCATGTAGTCATCTGCCGGACATGTAGACGAACTGTAAACCAGATATTATGATCAGGAATTGCAAAAACGTACATTAAGGACTATTTTAAGTTGATTCAAAACAATAGTGGAACACGACGGAACAAAACAAAATATTGTGTATTCGGTAGCTTAAAACCGAATCTTTCAGATGGTGGCTGTTTGGCTTGCCGCCTCTTGCCGCTTTTCATGGTGTGTCGATGTGAAAATTGACTATTTTTTCTAAAGATTCCTTAATAACTTTGACAGGTTTCAAGATAAATCAAAGTAGTCTAGACAAACATGTTTTTTGTCATTATGCACAACTTTCTAGAATAAACCATAGTGCTAAAATCATTTCCAAAAAAGTTATGCTCAAAATGGGTCGGCGACGTTAGGCATAAGTACGTTAGGCATAAGGACGTTAAGCATAAGTACGTTAGGCATAATGGACGTTAGGCATAACGGACGATAGGCATAATGTACGTTAGGCATAATGGACGTTTGGCATAATTCTGCCTTCTTTATGACATAGGCTGTTCTTTGGGTCATTTTATGCCTAACGTCCATTATGCCAAACGTACATTATGCCTATCGTCCGTTATGCCTAACGTCCATTATGCCTAACGTACTTATGCCTAACGTCTTTATGCCTAACGGGGTATACCCCTCAAAATATGATTTTTGGGGGTCATTCATACAAAACGTGCTCTAATTCCTTACAAAACCGTTTGTCCAATATTGTGTCTTCAGAAAAGATGTTCCAATTCACATTCTTTATAACATTGCAGAGAACAACCACTGCTTTTGTACATCTGCGTATTTTTTTTATTTCATACCGCCCTTCAAGGTGGATAGATCATTGATATTTTCTTATCAAAAGAAAGCCCAAGAAACATCCAAAGACATCATGACTCTAAAATGTAGTTTTCAGGTCGAAAACTAAAAAACGCACGTTGTGGGGGCTTCT
This sequence comes from Armigeres subalbatus, assembly GCF_024139115.2. Taxonomy (NCBI): domain Eukaryota; kingdom Metazoa; phylum Arthropoda; class Insecta; order Diptera; family Culicidae; genus Armigeres; species Armigeres subalbatus. Next base: position 193,334,369 of record NC_085139.1, read on the forward strand.
GAACCAGTGTGCCACGGTGTCCATACGAACAGTTCAACCAGATGATCGAGAAGCTACCGTCCGACCTAGTGGATCATAAGCCGGTTGACATAGCAACAGATTTTAAGGCTTGGGCAGTGGAGTGGGGCAGCCGCTGCACCAATCCAAGGGGTCAAGCTTTACTAGAGGCGCTAGCGAAGCTCGACGCAGTGCTAGTCAATGATAGTTCCGCTGGCACGTTCAGGAACGGAGTCGAGTCATGGATTGACGTAACGTTTGTCAGCCCTAGTCTGGCACCAGATTTGGACTGGAGGGTGGAATAGGGGTATATACCTAAAGTGATCATCTTGCAATTCGCTTTAAGATCAACTATGGCGTGCAATGGCGTGGGCTTCGTGGCCGTGCGGTTAGCGACGTCAATCGTCTAGACACATGTGCTGTGGAGTGTGGGTCCGATTCCCGCCCCGGTAAGGAGAAAACTTTTCGTAAAGCGAAAAGTTTTCCACTGGTCCACTGGGTGTTGTGTAAATGTCCTGTCCGTTGTCTAATGCTAGATGTTAAGAGTTCAGTCTGTGCGACCTCTGGTCGAAGACGGTGACCCTGTCTTTTTCAAAAGTCTTTTTCAATATCCGAGGTCCGGGGATCCCTGTCAGGTCCGTGGGTTCGTCGACCAATCACTTCGACAGCAAAGCTTTTACCGCGGCCCTGTGACTGGAAACCAACACTAAAGGTCTAAGCGGGATGCGTTAGTAGCAGTCCTATCACGTGCGTGCGTCGACACTATGCCGATAAAAGCCCTGCCGAGGAATGACAGACTGGTCCGATATACTGGTGGAGTGCCGAGATTGCGGCCCTGCGGCAACATGCCTCAAGGCTAGATGTCCGTTTTTTCGCGCTAAGACTCCGTAAAATCAGTCCGTATTATTTCATTGTCGGATTTTCGAACAAATTGATGTTTCGAGAACATTAGGTTGTTGGCCCAAAATTCCCTATCCACCGGGATCTTAGATGTAGTATCGAGGAAATAGTTTTATTCACTCAGACGCTGGATGCCATGAGAGACACTGTTTGAGTCGCATTTTTCGGTGAACAGACGATCGATTAGTTCGGGCAAATTTGTTTAATGTCCCACCCGATACTAAAACTAGTCTAATGCGTTTTTAGCGGCACACGGTTCCATTGATAAAGCCTGCTTGCAGATACATGCAGCTTTTTCTGGAAATTCAACTGGGCCCACTGTCAATCCACACCACATCCTAGGCAGATCCGTAGGTAGCATCCTCTCACCCCCTGCAACACTTAGCTGGCATTCGATTGTCATCGACAAACCGTTGGAAGCATTGAGTATTGTAGAAGAGTATTGAAACTTGTGAGCTATGAGATCTATGTTGGATCTATCCCAGTTGTCACCTCACTATTTCGTGGCCTAAATTAGAAAAGAATTTCATGATTCTTGACATTCTTCTTCTGATCATACTACATATGACTTCATTATCATTACATCCTCCACTGGGACATTGCCGCCTCGCAGCTTAGTGTTCATTAAGCACTTTCACAGCTATTAATAACTGCGAGGTTGCTAAGCCAAGTTACAATTTCTGCATTGAGGCTAACACGATGATACTTTTATGCCCATGGAAGTCGAGACAATTTCCAATACGAAAATTGCCTAGACCGGCACCGGGAATCGAACCCAGCCACCCTCAGCATGGCCTTGCTTTATAGCCGAGCTTCTTACCGCACGTCTAAAGAGGGCCTCTACTATAGAAACTCTTGAAGAAAGTTAGACTTAGTGATTAAAAAAACGTTTGTCATTGTGGTGTTTAATCACTGCTGATCTTTAAAAAGCACAAAGCCATAGGATGTTTATATTTGATCAAAATGTGTTGCACATCGTTTCCACACACCTACAGTTCTTCACAAAAAGATGTCGCCTGGCCGGCCAATTTGAATTGTTCCCGCGAGAGATCCTTTAATTTACCTTATTTAGCTTGCGGTGCCCCATCCAACCCCACTAACTGCCATATCGCTGCCACTTGTGCGCAATTTTCAAGTTCCTTTTTTATTCATTACAACCCTGCAGCACACCCTTCCTGCGTAAAACCAACTGTAGTGGCACAATGGATTGCGTGTATATTTTTTCACGTTCGGAAAAGAAAGTAACGTAAAAAAATGTCTTGTCCCTTCGAAAGATGGTTCGGCGACCACGACGACGGAAAATCCAATTTCCATTTTGCGTTTTTTTTTTGCCTTCCTCTGAGGTGTGATTTTTTTCACTTCTTATCCCGAGTCAAGTGGATGAACGAACATTTTCAGCAGTATATGGTAGGGCGGCGTGTTCTTTGTGGTTGACGACGGTGGGACACGGTTCAGCTAGTTTATATTTTAAATCCCGTCTTTGACGCCCAATACGAAAACAAAATGCTATTGGTCTCAATCGCATATGTGTTGAAATTTTACTGAAACTGTTGACGCTTGTAGAATACTTTCAGAAACATTTGGTTGTCAGATTATGATTTTTTGCATTCGAGCTCTATGCCCTAAAAATATCACATGTGTAAAAATTGTATTAGAAACATTTTTCAAATTTACAAGATTTCTTTGTAATACTTGCCTCAGAAAATAGAATAACACAAAATCAATGTGACAAATAGAATTCATTATGAAATCACACGGATTTAATTGAATTTAAGTGGATTCAAAGTTTTTGTTTAAATATCTTTGAAAATATTTGATATTCAATTTTATTTTTTCAACAAAAAAAAGTTCCTTCATGTAAATTGATCCGAGAAGCTAGAAAAATACCACAGACGACCATGAAGCCGGTTGCGGTTGGGTAATTCAATATTGTTATTAGCACTCCATTGTCAAAGTTGGATCCGGCAGTCATTTTTTTGCCGTCATCGCCAGCAGCTGCAGCTTCTCGAGGCTGGATCAACGCACGGAGGACAGGTGAGAGAAAGACCGGCTTCAATTCATAATTTATTAATGCACTGTTGGTCCTGATGTCGGCACTTTCCAGCAACCGGCGGCTATTGTTCTCGCGGAATTGGATTTACAACACTGCTGCAATGACTCAACCGCAGATATTCTGTACATATATTTTATATGCTGTACGCAGTTATTTCTATGCTCTATGGCAGTTGCAGCTAATAACAATTTTCGCTAGGATGACATCAATAATGTTGGGCTTTTTATAGAAAGTGTCCCGACATTTAGGGCATTGCAGATATTTTACAGAATGATAAAACATTTGGGAAATTAGAAAAAAAGAAATAAAATATTTTGTTTTTAGTGTTATAAAAATAAGCTCGACAATTTCAAGTATTTGAAAATTTTTTTTTGATGTTTTCAGTTACTAAAATTTGTAGAATTATACCAGGTTTCTGAACTATCGATCAATATTTAATAGCCTTGATGTGTTTTTTTATCCAAACGGATTGTTTGTAATCATGCCGCAAATGGGAAATATTTGAACGCGACATTTAGAAATCATAAAAGTTCAAACACTACTGTGAATAAAAAAAACTATCTTCACAAGGTGTCAACACCACTTCGAAATGAAGGTTCAAATAGTCGAACTTTCAATTTAGAATGTTTTTTCCACCAATCGTTGGCTTGACTGGCATTTAATGCTCATATGCTATGAAAAAAGGTTGTTTTTTTTTCATTTTTGGTAAATCGTGCTATCTAAAGTTTTCGTGTATTATTTTTCTCACACCCATGCTGTTGTTTGACAAACACTTAAAGACAGGTAAATTAAACACCTCCCACGCAGGCCATGCTACTGAAATATTCAAATATTGACTCAACACCGCACACTGACACACATACGGTTTACATCAACATGTTTACCAAACACTTTGCGGAACAAACACTCTTCGGCCGTCGCCATCGTCGTCGCCGTCGTCGGTGTGTGGAAACTAATAGTTTGGCGTTGTTCCAAATTGTACAAATTACCGTCGTGGGATAGGACTTTCGATTCAATCGGCAACATTACGTCAAACCTCCGCACTCGGAGTCTTCTTCAAAGTGTCGTCATCGCCCAAGTGCGTATTACTTGAACCTCAACCACCAACTTGACAAGTGTACAAACACCCCGGCACGGAGTTTGAAGCTAATTTACCCAGCTGGCAGGGCCAGGGCCTGCTGCAGTGGAAGACTGGAGGAAACGTGTATTCAAATTAGTTTACCGAACAGCAGCAATTGAATCCGTTTAACCCGCTTCGAGCCGGTTGATGGTGCGAAAGCTGGAAACGGAAACGGCCTTAATGGGCTGGAAGGCGAGAAGCAAAATTTAATCACTTCCTGGTTGGTGAAGAGCCTTCTCGACACCTTTTGCGAGTGTGGTAGATTCTCCCTATTCGCACCAGGTAGATTGGTTGTGATACGATGCCTCCGGGTGAAAGGTGTCGTAAATTCGTTTCCAGGTTAAAGAATAATGAAGAAAAAAAAAGATCCTAGGTTCTGTATGGGTATCTTTAACTAATCTTGAATACCTTAGAAAGAAAAAAAAAACAAACACGTGCTTTCTATAAAAAGAGATTGGTTTCATTTCACAAGGGATTAAAACGTTCTCGAAAATACGTGCATTTAATTATACAAGTATTCCAAACAGAAAAAAGTTGTTGAAACTTCTGCGAAACATCGTAAAAGCGTATGATTTATCGCTTGAATATAAGCAATACACATCCAATAATTGGGCAATTCTATCACCCAGTGATTTCTCATTACTTGGAAGACGATTTAGAACAAGTTTGAATGATCGTTCAGTTTTGATGTCATCCGTGCGTAAAAAACTTGTGCTGCTGCTCACTCAGGTACTCAATAAGACGTTTGCGATCCTCAAATAATCCCGGCAAAATGCGATAAAAAAGAGTGACTTTTAATTATCCCCCGAAAATTCCATAATACCTCATTGCTTAAGTTTATGAATGCGGATTATTTTCGCAAATGTGACATCCATGGATGCAAGCTGTTGTTTAACTGGAGTGCGGTCAAAGCAGTTCTTTTAGTAGTTTTCAATCGTCGTAGCTTGTTCGAGTACCATGGAGGACCAACTACTTTTTTTATTTTTCCTGTTCGGGTGTGCCACTGCGACCTGTTATTAGATCTATTGTAGCGTTACCCGTATCCTTAGTGTTTAAGTGCATGTCGAATTACTTCATTACTATTGATAAGCAATGCAGTATCGGTTTCGATACAGTTGTTGTTTTGTTTTCTCAAGAGCACCATGACGAGGTCCCGGTAATTATAGGCCCCTTATCAATAGGAAATCAATCCTTTCTTGAGAAAACAGAACACTGATACTGTTTTTAGCCATGCATCGGAGCCCTAGTTCTGCTATACTCTGGTTTACGAGGTGAACACGCTCCCCGGCATCGCGGAGTTGGCTTCCTACTAAGCGCTCAGGCACACTCTGCGCTTATGATGTGGGAACCTATAAGTGAAAGGATAATCGATAATCGCCAGAACACGGCTCCGAAACCTTACTATAATCCAATGTTATGCGCCAACCGATGCTGCCGACCTGCAAGACAAAGAGAACTTCTACAGTCAACTCAATGCCGTCGTAGATAGAATTCCGAAGGGTGATATCAAGATCTGTTTGGGCGACTTCAATGCGAAGATCGGATCCGACAACTCGAACCATGAGCGCATTATGGGACGCCATGGTCTCGGAGAAATGAGCGAAAACGGAGAGCTGTTCGCAGAATTTTGTGGTAATAGCGACATGGTGATCGGGGGATCGCTCTTCCCTCATCGACCGGTTCACAAGGTCACGTGGGTCTCCCGTGACGGCTTTACAGAAAATCAAATCGACCACATCTGCATCAGCCGAAAATGGAAATAGAGCCTTCTTGATGTACGGAATAAACGTAGTGCCGATATCGCATCTAATCATCACCTCCTCATCGGCGAAATACGCCTGCGCATTGCGCGGATTCGTCGGCAGGAGGAAAGGATTGGACGACGATTCAAAACACGCCGACTGGAAGATGCCACGGTGAAACGCCATCAAGAATGCCTTCATCGCCACCAGCGAGAACGATCTGGACGAACTACGCACCCAGAGACAACAATGGATCACCGATGAGACCTGGAGAAAGATAGAGGAGCAAAGAGAAGCCAAAGCCGCGATAGAGCGATCGAAAAGCAGAGGAGCCAAAGTCTTAGCCCGTCAACGATACGCGGCTCTTGAGAAGGAAGTAAAACGCTCATGTCGACGGGACAAGCGAGCGTGGGCAGACTCTCTGGCCGAAGAAGGAGAGAGAGCCGCCACAACCGGGGACATTCGCCTCCTCTACGATATCTCACGACGCTTAAGCGGGGCGAAGATGAATGCAACGATGCCTGTGAAAGACGCGAATGATCAGTTATTGACCGACCCAACTGACCAGCTGAAACGCTGGTTCGAGCACTTCGAAAAACTTTTTCAAGTGCCAGCCAGGCCATCACAACCTCAGCATGATCTGCCTAGGATCCGACGTATAACACGCGTCAATACCGAAGCTCCATCACTGCTAGAGATTCAAACAGCCATTCAAAGCATGAAATCGAATAAAGCCCCAGGGGTCGACCGCATATCAGCTGAGATGCTCAAAGCTGACCCCATGACATCCGCTCAACTACTGCATCGTTTATTTCGTAATATCTGGGACACAGCAACTTTCCCGGTCGACGTTCCGGTGCAAGGTATCTTAGTGAAGGTGCCCAAAAAGGGTGACCTGACTGTATGCGATAACTGGCGAGGCATTATGTTGCTGTATACCGTTCTCAAAGTTCTGTGCAAAATTATCCTAGCCCGGATTCAGGAGAAGATCGATGCGACTCTCCGGCGGCAGCAAGCCGGATTCCGTGCCGGAAGATCCTGTGTGGACCATATTGTCACGCTCCGCATCATTCTGGAGCAGGTTAACGAATTCCAAGAGTCCCTTTACTTGGTATTCATTGACTACGAAAAAGCTTTCGACCGTCTCAATCACGAGAATATGTGGGGTGCCCTGAGACGCAAGGGGGTTCCTGAGAAAATCATCGGCCTCATCGAAGCACAGTACGAAGCCTTTTCGTGTAGAGTGCTGCACAATGGGGTCCTATCCGAGTCGTAGCTGGTGTGAGGCAAGGATGTATTCTATCACCGTTACTGTTCCTCATCGTAATCGATGAGATTCTGGTAGATGCGATTGACGGTGAACCAAACCGCGGGCTGTTATGGCAGCCTATAACCATGGAGCACCTAAACGACTTAGAATTGGCTGATGACGTTGCACTCCTCGCGCAACGGCGCTCTGATATGCAGAGTAAGCTCAACGACCTTGCCGAGCGCTCCTCCTCGGCAGGTTTAGTCATTAACGTCAACAAAACCTAATCGTTGGATGTAAACACGGTGACTCCTTCCAATTTCACAGTAGCCGGGCAACCAGTGGAGAATGTAGAAAGCTTCCAATATCTTGGTAGACAAATGGCGTCAGACGGCGATACCAAGATCGACATAGGCGTACGGATCAAGAAAGCAAGGGCTGGCTTTGCGAGTTTAAAAAATATCTGGTAAAACAGGCAGATAAGTGAACGCACCAAAATACGAATTTTCAACTCTAACGTGAGATCTGTGCTGTTATACGCTAGCGAAACATGGTATGTATCAGTGGAGAACACTCAACGGCTGCAGGTGTTTATTAACAGATGCCTGCGGTAATTCGGGCCTGGTGGCCTCACAACTGGATCTCTAACAACGAACTCCATCGTCGTTGTCACCAGAGGCCGATAGCAACAGAAATTAGAAATTAAAGAAGTCAACCGAAATCTAACCCGGCAACAGGTTAAAGCGATAGCCGGGCAACGCTCAGGATGGAGATCTTTCAAGTCGGCCCTTTGCGCCACCGGAGGTGTACAAGATCCATAAGTAAAGTAAGTAAGTAAGTAAGTAAGTTAGTCGTAAATAAAAGTTAAAAAACACTGTCCGAAGTTCAACGAAACTGATCGTCACATAGAGTTTTATGACAAATTTGAATGAATGAAAGAATGAATTAAATGTTGTAAGCGATTGAAAACATTTGCTCAAGCATAATTTAATCCCTAATTGTTCTTAATGCTTTCTGTTTATTTTTAGTACAATAAATGCATACTTACTAATCTCTAAATATTATTTCAATTTCAATTCGGTATGTTCTTCTTCTTCTTCTTATTGGCATTACATCCCCACACTGGGCTGGGACAGAGCCTCCTCGCAGCTTAGTGTTCATTAAGCACTTCCACAGTTATTAACTGCGAGGTTTCTAAGCCAGGCTACCATTTTTGCATTCGTATATCATGAGGCTAGCACGATGATACTTTTATGCCCAGGGAAGTCGAGACAATTTCCTAGACCGGCACCGGGAATCGAACCCAGCCACCCTCAGCATGGTCTTGCTTTGTAGCCGCGCGTCTTACCGCACGGCTAAGGAGGGCCCCTAATTCGGTATGTGTGAGTAACAAATGTCTATATATTGTTTTGTTTTTTCTTATTTACAGCTGGACTAAATATTTATTAAATTTTAATTTGTCTAATTGTTCTTAATTATTGTTTTAATCTGGTTGTAATGGAGGACGATAGTATAATTTGTGTTGAATGTCACAAAGTTGGGAAGGATGCTAGCAAAATAATTACATGCATGTATTACTTCTCTGAGGCACACTTCAAGTGTAGAAACATTGTCGGCAATGCAGTACGACGTATTAAAGATAAAACGTACTTCTGTTCCCACAATTGCTCTAGCATCTATCAAAGGATCATTGAGATGCAAAATAGCAAATCGTCCATTGTTGAGTCTCTCGCCAATGAACTCAAAGGAGCTGTTACTAGTGCAATATCTCATGAAATGCAAAATGTTAGGAGTAAGGTAAAACAGATCACAGATGCGATTGAAAAATCACAAAATTTTCTTTCGAAAAGGTTGGTTACTATCGTAACTGACATTCAAGAGCTGAAAAACGAAAACGAAACCTTGAAGCGGGAAATTGTTAAAATGAAAAATGCAGAACACAACTTGTCCAAAACTGTTTACAAGCTAGAACATCAAGTAGATAAAAATAGCAGAGAGGCAAATTCTAGGAATGCGGTTATTTTAGGCGTCCCATTTGCATCGGACGAAAATATTCAAGAAAACGTTCATAAAACTATTACATGCTGTGGTTTGGAAGTAGACCCTGATGCAGTAGTGTCCGCTTCAAGACTAAACTCGAAAAATAAAACAAATAACTGGTTAATCCCTATTCGTGTGGTTTTTAAGAATGAAAATGTGAAGGAAAATGTATTCAAAGCAAAAAAGGAATGCGGAATTCTATTGTCAACGACTATCGATCCTAGTTTAAAGGTAAATGACAAACCTACTCGTGTCGCCATACGGGACGAGTTGACGTCGCTGTCTTTAGAACTTTTAAATGAAATGAGAGGATATCAATACCAACTCAAAATCAAGTACGTTTGGCCCAGTAGGGGAGGAAATATTTTAATTAAGAAGAATGAACAATCTAAGCCTGAAATTGTAAAACTAGAGATGACATAATTGAATTAGTAAACCGCTATTCTGGTAACTGCTCGCCCAAGGCTACTCCTTCTCCAAAACGGAAGCGTGGTAGAGTAAATTTTAATTTGTAATAAAACAATATTTTTTTTCATGTTGTGAATATTGTATCTTAAATGTAAAATAACCAATTTGATAAATTTCTGTCATGATTGTACTGATGATTTTAATTCAAATGGAACCGGAACCGATGATAGAGTTCTACCCATTGCACAGTGGAACGTTAGAGGACTAAACAATATGCAAAAATTCGATGACATTCTTCTGTTTTAGACTCCATAGTGGTCCCTATTGATGTACTCGTTAGTTAAACTTGGTTAGTTAAAGTTAAACTTGGTTGAAATCCGATAACTGTCGCTTGATTGGAATACCTAATTACATTCACATTTATTCCTGTCGTGAAACGTCCTCTGGTGGTCTAGCAGTACACATAAGAAGTGCGTGGAGTTACAAGATTGTGAAAAATATTCACTCTGAGGGAATGCATCTTATTCACATTGAGTTAGAAGAAAAGGTTGTTCGATGTATTAGGCGTATACAGACTTCCATCGTTTGTTACAAAATTTCACGATGAGCTTGAAAACTTACTATCAACTCACAGTAACCGTCCAATATTTATTATAGGAGATGTTAATATACCAATTAATTTAGGTAATAACAACATCGTCCTTCGATACCTAAGTCTTTTAAATTCATATAATTATGTTTGTTCCAACACTTGCGTGACTTGTCGTATAAGCAACAATGTCTTAGATCATGTTGTTATTAGGAAAGATGATTTATCAAATGTTAGAAACGATACCATATTTTCAGACATTAGTGATCATTTGATCATTGTTTCATCATATAAAATTAGCAATCCTAAAGAGTGTATAATACTCACTAAAAAAATTATAAACAAAAGAAAACTCAACTATAAGTTTAAACACTTTTTAGAGGGTTATACGTGTTGTGAAGATGTAGATGAATCAATAACAATGTTAACATCTGCATACAATAGTCATACTACAATAGTATACTAGCAGACTGTACGAAACTAGTAAGTGAAAAAGTTACTGTTAAAACTAAACATTGTCCATGGCTAGACTATTATACTTGGCAATGGATAAAACTGAAAAATAAATATAGAAAAAAACTAAAAATTAATCCCAGAGATGAACACTTAAAAGACATGTTTCAATATGTGTCAAAAAAGACAGACAGTGCAAAAAAGTCAAGCAAAAATAAATATTACAAAAATCTTTTAGATAATACATGTCAGGCGAAAGTATGGAAAAATTTGAATGAAGTTATGGGGAGGAAGAAAAATACATTTAAGATTGAAATAAGTCACGAGGGTCGTAAAATTATCTCTGAAATAGAAATTTGTGAAGTTTTAAATCAATACTTTTCAAATGTTGGTGAAAATCTTGCTAATACTATCAGGAGAAACATCAATAACCCATTAAATACGGTCACTCGATTAGAGAGATCTATGTTTTTGAGACCGTCTGAGGAACGAGAAATCGCATTCATTATAAAAAACTTGAATATTAAAAAAAGCTGTGGACCTGATAACTTTCCACCTAGTATTATTAAAGATAACTCAAAAAAGTTTTCAAAAATATTTTCTACACTTTTTAATCAAATACTAAGAAACGGCGTATATCCAGACTGTCTCAAGTTAGCTAGAGTAATACCCATCTTCAAATCAGGTAATAAATCTGATCCATGTAATTACCGTCCTATTTCCACATTATCCGTATTTAGCAAAGTATTTGAGAAGTTGTTAGTACACTAACTGATTTTCTGAACAAACACAATGTTTTATATAAATTTCAGTACGGTTTCCGGAAAGGATGTAGTACATCAACGGCTATTGTTGAACTTGTTGACTTTTTATTGGACAATATTGATAAGAAGTGTATAGTTGGTGGTCTTTTCATCGATTTAAAAAAGGCGTTTGATACCTTAAATCACAATATATTATTGCAAAAAAATGGAATGCTATGGGATTCATGGATTAGCAAATGATATAATTCGTAGCTATTTGACCGATAGAAAACAATTCGTGGCATTAAATGATTCACAAAGCTCACTGAAGACCATAAATATTGGAGTTCCGCAAGGAAGCAATATCGGGCCCCTCCTATTTTTGCTATATGTTAATGATATTGGTAATTTGCCATTGAAAGGTATTCCAAAACTATTTGCAGACGATACAGCACTATTTTATCCAATCTCAATTCGTCATACATTGTTTCTTGTATAAGTTACGACATGAACTTGCTTATGAATTATTTTAATACAAATTTACTGTCCCTAAATCTATCTAAAACTAAATACATGCTGTTCCATTCACCGAGAAAAAAAATTCCTCTGCACAGTAATCCGTCAGTTGGGTCTACAGAGTGAAAAGCTTTAAATACCTCGGTATAATACTCGATCCTATACTGCCATGGAAAGATCATTTAGAGCAAATTCGGAGTAAAATTGCTTCATTATGCGGTTTTATGTATCGAGTCAAAAACTATGTACCAAGAAGCTCTCTTCTGACTAAGGGTATGCGATAACACACTTTTTCCTAACGAAACGAAACGAAACGAAATTTAATTAAAATTATACCATATATACTATATACATATACATATACCATATACCATTGACGATAAGGCAATACCCCAGAATTTGTGCCGCTTTCAAAGGAATTCATCGTAGAGTGTGTGCTCCCGAATATGATCAATTTTATATCAGTTTTACATCAGTAAGTCAAAAATATAGAAATTGTGGGATTTTTTATACACGGATTCAAATTTCGTTTAAAACCTTAGTTCAGTTAAGAATATTGTAATTAAGCTGAAGCTTGCTTCATATTGTTTTGTCAGCGTGGTTTTATAGTATTAAGCTAAGTCAAAATTAGAAAACGAATGTCTAAAAGAATTCTGTGCATCTTTCTAAAATGCACAAAGATATGTATTCCAGATTGAATTTCACAGACCCATAGTCTTATATACAATCAGCTCAACGAACTGAGCTATTTTCTGTGTGCCCTTGGCATATGAGAACAACTGTTATGGTCAGTATGTACTAATGTAATCAGTATGTAGAATCATAAGTAAAGAAATTTCAGCAATTTTAATGATCTTTCAACCCGCCCTGGATTTTTTTTTTTGCAAATTCCATGCGAAGATATAGAAATGCCCACAAATCTTCAATTTTCCTTACATATTGTGCAAATAGTCAAAGAAGAGCTTAGCTTAATTAACTGTACACATCGTAGTTGCTAATCTTGATTGACCGAGAAACAGTAAATACACAGATAGAAAAAGTTGTTGAAATTTACACGAAAGTAATGCACATAAAGGGAATGCCAAAAAGAGCGTAAATTTAAACTATACAGTAATATCCCAATTTTATCACCCCCCTGGTTAATTTTGGGGTGATAAAACAGGGTATGTGACAAAATTGGAAAAAAAAAACAAAATTTCCAATTTTTTAATTCATTCCACAAATATGAATCATTTTATGCCTTGGAAAGGCCAAATGCGTAAACGGTACCCGTTATTTCTTGTCGAAATTGCTTACAGAATGTTTCCCAGGTACTCAGAAGTCGTTCGTAATAAACTACAGGCGGTGAAAGTAATTTCTTGAAAATCAATGTTGCTTGTGGCATTATTTACGAAAATAAAAAGAATGACATTTTTTTTTGGGGTGACAAAATCGGGTCGAAAACGTGATAAAATCGGGGGTAGACAAAATCGGGGGTAGACAAAATCGGGGAGTGACAAAATCGGGTCAATACTGTATTATCAGCTGAATGAGTTATTGTACAAGTTATTGTACAAATATCGTACAAATAGTAAGAAATATCACAAAATATAAATTTGAATCTTGGAAACACTGAAGACGTTTCATAGAAGAAAACTACATACGTATTTGTCGACTAAGAATAGGGTTATGTAGTAAGCGTTAAAAGAAAAAAAATGTATAACCTAAAGTTTTGAAAACAATTTACCGATTTTGTTCAGCGGCGCAGCCAAAATTTTTGATAATATAAAGTATGGTTTAAGTTCAAATTTGTTTCGAAATTCCGCGGAATTCCGTTAAATTTCGTTAGAAGCTAGTTTTTTCTAGCGAATTTTTTGTAATTTTACGAAACGAAACGAAATCGAGAAATCAGATTTCGCCATGCTCAAATTCCGCGAAATTCCGCGGAATTTCGTTTCGAACCACCTGAAACGAAATTTTTCGAAATACCGCATATGCTTACTTCTGACGTATTACTATGGCTGCATACACTCACTCATGCAATATCTAATTATAGTTTGGGGTCGTGCTAGTAAATCAAGTTTACAAAAAATACAAGTTTTGCAAAACAGATGTCTGAAAATTATTTACCAGCTACCACGACTTTACCCTACTGTTCAACTTTATACTGATTTGCCACACAATATCCTACCGCTACGTGGGCTATGCAAATTACAGCCATGCTTGTTTATCCACGACGTGTTGAAAAATGCAAATACACATCAGAATCTCAACTTTACGACACAAAACCATGTACATAATACTCGATTTGCAAATAATCTATTGCGCTCAAGTGCAACCACCTGTTTGGGCCAAATGCGAATTTCCTTTTATGGTCCATCAGTATACAACTCCCTTCCAGAAGATTTTAAAACCATTAACAATCGTGATTTGATTAAAACCAGATTAAAACAACATTTTAAGTCCAATATCAACTTACTTTTATAATTTGAACCGTATCAATCGCCAGCCTTAATTGTAAACATTTACACTCTTTTTTTTTTAAAGTTAATAATTTTGTATCAACTCTTAAATGCATATTAGGAAACCCTTTAAAGGAACCAAGTTCCACTGGGTATAACCTATTCATAACTGTTGTTGTAAATAGTCCATCACACATACCGTAGCATACATATTTGTTTTTTGTTATTTCCTTAAATTATAATGTTTGAAAAAAAAATATAGATGCGTCCATTACCAGGGAGCTCCGAAAATGAGCTTCTTGGTGTGGGGGATAGTGGTGGGCCAAAAAAAAAAAAAAGTAATATCGAGTGACGTTATATAGAGTGTACGTTATATCGGGGGTACGTTATATCGAAGATTACCTGTATGATTATATCGACAAAAAGAGAGAGAATCCTGAACAAAATATAACCAGAACACATTGAGCTAGAGATGGTACATGGAGCACATCGAGATATCGAGATAGGGAGGTTTTCGAGATGTATAATGCCCAAATGTATGCAGATTGAAGGGACCGAGAAAACCATCGACATCGAGATATAGGGAATACAGTCTGACCTACAGTCAGGTCATTTGACCGAATTGGTAATTTGGCCGACACACTTGGCAACATTTGTCCGAACAAGTCATTCGGCCAAATATGTCATTTGGCCAAATTGGTAATTTGACGACTAACCTCTCACTACTCATTAATCATTTCTCACTTCTCACTGCGATGAGACATAACTCTAAAAAATATAGCAAATGGATTCAATGGCAACATACCCGGCAACGAATAAAGAACAACGATTGGAAAGTCGGATCTTGGAACGTGAAAACGTAGATTGAACCTGCACGTGTTGCGCTCCTGGCTCGTGAACTGCAAACAATCGCCTTGAGCGCGGCAACAATCCAAGAAATGCGGTGGCCCAAAACAGGAGAACGTGAATTTCGAGCAATGGATCTCATGGCAGACACTTTACTCAAGTACCACATCTTCTATAGCGGCAGCGACAGAGCACAACGTTGAGTTGGCATCATGGTGATCAGGAAACACATGAAGTGTGTTATCCGGTGGAAGCCGATAAACAACCGCATTTACGTGTTGAAAATAAAGGGCAAATTTTTCAACTACAGCCTGATCAGCATCTATGCCCAACGATTGGTAAGCCCAATGCCCCAAAATTGGTAAACGTGGAGGATGCATTTTATGAGAGTCTTGATCGGTAGACAAACTTTCTCTCGCCCTGTCATTGGTACGAAAAACCTTTATTCCGCTACCAACGATTATGGCCTGTGACTTGTGACTTTTGCTGCTGTTGGAGGGATGCCAATCAGCAGTACCTATTTCGCACGTAAGAATATCCGCAAACACACCTGGCAACATCCGAGTGGAGACACTTACTCGCATAGACCACGTGCTGATCGACGGACAATATTTCTCGGATGTCATAGATGTAAGGTCATTCAGAGGCCCGAACATTGACTCGGATCGCTATCTTGTAGTTGCAAAAAATCTGCGCGACCATCCAGCGTCACGAATTCACGAAGCAAAAGAACGATGCGTTTTAATATCCTACACTACTAAAAATTCACACATATTTATTGGCCAAAATCCATAGATTTAACTTATGATGTATATCAGCGCACACTTATTAGAATACCAAAAGAAGCTGAACGAGCGAATAGGATATGCCAACGGATCTGGCGAGGTCAACAGATTGTGAAAAAATATCCATGAAGCTGTGAAAGAAGGTAGAACATGTTGAAACCTGCCAGCCTAACGAGTTTCCCGTTTTTAGTTTAAATGGCTCAAGCGCCACTCCCGGAGGAGACCATTAACCTGATCGAAGTTGCCCGACCTAGTGAGACCCTTCAGGGGAGGGTAAGATTTTTCCAAAGAGATTGGGCGGGAGACAAGTGGGCTGTTCAGGGAAAATTGGATGCCTTTAGACCGTGAGGTCTAGCAAATAAAGAAATTGGTGTGAACGGAGGTGATTTCCGCCGGCAACAAAGCAATATTTGCGGTTGTTATCATCATTGGAAGACTTAAACCAATACACTCCGAACAAGCCACGTTCGAATGGAGAGAATCCTTGGTTGGAGTAAGAGCCAACTTCCCCAGAAAATAACCAAAAGTAACCTAAAAAAACAACCGAAATGTGAAAGTACTCCTACTTCACCTTTTCAAATTTCTCCCATCCGTCCAGAAACTATCGAGCTACAGTGTACAAAAAAGCATTTATTGAATTCAGTTCATTTATATTGGATCTACTTGATCGACATCGTTAATCTTAACACTAGGCCTAGCTACAAATTCATATCCCTCTATACTCTGTCTAACTGCTCGAATTCAATTGGCGGTGTGACTTAAACTGGTGCGGTGTTCACTCTTTCTGAACTATAACAAGCCAACTACCTCGCTGACGCGTACGGAAGGAACGGTAGGGCTATCGGCTTGGCCACGCTAGCAGATTGGCTAAGGCAACCCCCGAACAACTTGACATTTAGCCTTAGTTTCGCGTATCCACTTGGAAATCGCAGATGGCGCTTCGAAACATAAACAATGGGTCCATCCTACGCCACCGTCACACTTTTTCTCCATGGAAGTCATGTTTTTTGTTTCGTCATTTGTTGTCTCCAAATAACAGAAAGGATCCTGATTTGAATAGGGCACATTTTTAATTGCGAAGTAAATATAAGAAAATAAAATGAACAAAGAAGATAACAAATAATGTTTCTTCTATTCGTTCGTTTACTTATTATGCTCAAGTGCATTAAGCGCAACGGAGCCAAAACCATTATTCATTGTTTTACACACTTAATTTTCTCCACCGAGGCCGGCAAAACATATTGCCGAGAATCCAACAGCTGAGAGCTCGGTAAAAATCTCGTTAAAAGTTCAAATTGCCGACTGGGCTGCAAAACGTGAAATCATGCAAACTGTCAAAATTTGCCGGCATATCGGTAATTGTATTAACGAAAATCTCGGCATATATTTCTACCGAGATTCAGGAAATTATTGTTTTTATTTTGTTTTTCAAGAAGAATACATAAAAGTAAAATTCAATATGAAACGTAAATACATTTATTTCTGAAACAAATTAACCTAAATACATGCTTAACAGTTCGATATTTAATCACTTTATTAAACCTATTTTAAACAAAAATTTGGAAATGCTGCATTTTACGCATTTTAACACAACAATTTTGATCTTCCTCACGTGCAACCGTTGACACCAATATACATTACTCCTACATCGGCGCTTAACATTTGGTTTATTGAGTAACAACCCAGGTAACAACACAGAGACCTATGAAAAAAAATATTATTCAATTTTACTATACAAGGGATTAAATCCTGGATTAAATTATTCAATTATTATTAACTTTTTTAACTATTAATCGCCCAGTTAATGATTGAAAAACTTACACATAATGTTATCTGTCGGCAAGCAACCACGTACATGGAAGCTTTCATTTACCCATTAATGGGTACTTTCGTACCCATTTCAAACAAAAGCGGCATAACTCATTTAATGGGTAAATCGCATTTACCCATTAATGGGTACTCCCATTGAACTTCAGAAAATGGGTAAATTTCATCCCCTGTTTTGCTACTGAAAATGTATGAAATTTACCCATTTTTCCAAATGAATTTTTCTGGATTTTCAATTTATTGCAATATCTTGGAGATAATTTGAAGAAAATATCAAACACCAAGGTTTGTCGGAACATCAATGTTTATTTTATATGAATATAAGATTGATTGTCGATTTCCCGTGTTAAATTGTGTATCTCCTTGGTGGACCTTGACTTGCAGAAGCTTAAGTGTCCCGATCGGCCACTTTTTGCTTCATCCATACTGGGTTTCTGTAATGGAAACATATGTGCTCTTTTCTTCAACTATTCCAGTTGCCAATAAGAACCACTTACCTTGTCCTGAAAGTCCAGCGTTGTAATTGTTCCGTAATTGTATTTTAAATTAGTTTTTCTGTAGAAAGATTCTGCCGCAGAAAACAGGCAAAATGGCTGCCTTTATTTTTCAACTTTTGGAAGGGTACGATTTACCCATTATTTATTACCAGAAGACATTCTGTATAATGGGGTGAAAGTACACTATTCGAGGTGAAAAAAAATACCCAATATTTGACATATCAGTATTGATGCAAAAAATGGGTATATGAAACCCTTTAAATGGGTATTCGCAAATGTCCGTGTAGCTGAATCTACTTTTTCCTTTTTCCCCTTTGTTCTTGTGTCAACTTCGATTTTGACATTTCACATTTTTCCGAATCTCGGCAAATATATTATTTTACCGATTCGGATCGCAAAATAGATTACCGAATTTCGGTGCTCATTCTTCTTAACCGATTTTCGGCAATGGGAATATAGAAAAACAATGTAAAATGTCAAACTTGGACGATATATCAGTAAAATAGTAATTTACCGACCAAGTTCGTCAATTTAAATTACCGAAATCAAATCCAGCGTTTAAGTGTGTACAATTTTGCTGATTGATGCTCAAATAAGGATTAGATGATTAAGAGAACTATGTAAAACTGACTGAAAAAAATCGAAATTCCTTTATGACAAGGCAGTTTTATTTTAATTCATCAAATTACGCATAATACTTCTCATTTTTAACACACTTTTAATAAACACAATGATCTCGTCAAAACTTCTCGATTTATTTCGTTAGTCAATTCTTTGGCTAATTTCAGGTGAACCGTTGAAGAATATTTGTAAAGATATGTATTCGAATATACTTCACACGGAAGGACGATAATAGATAAAAGTGAAACCGTCGATTGCGAAACTCTCGAAAACCTTCTCTATAATTTATTTTGCTTTGCTCAATGAAAAATAGTTTTAGTGAAATTAATTAAATGGCTTATTTAACAACTTTCGGTAAAAAGTTATAAAAATTTATTAACTTCAAAATTGGAAATTGTCACTTTGAGAAACGAAAAGTTTTTTACCTATCATACATTTTATTCCATTTTTTCATTATGTATGTCCAATTGTCCACACTGATCTATGTAATACTAATAGTTGAATTTGAGAAATGATATTTAATAAACTTGTGTACAGGCCCTCTTTAGCCGTGCGGTAAGACGCGCGGCTACAAAGCAAGACCATGCTGAGGGTGGCTGGGTTCGATTCCCGGTTCCGGTCTAGACAATTTTCGGATTGGAAATTGTCTCGACTTCCCTGGGCATAAAAGTATCGTCGTGCTAGCCTCATGATATACGATTGCAAAAATGGTAACCTGGCTTAGAAACCTCGCAGTTAATAACAGTGGAAGTGCTTAATGAACACTAAGCTGCGAAGCGGCTCTGTCCCAGTGTGGGGATGTAATGCCAATAAGAAGAAGAAGAAGAAGTGTACAGATACACAATTAAATTACATATGTTTTTTCTTTGGAAAATCGCGCTTCCGTTTCACTAGTAATTTAATTTTGTTAATTATGTGCTTTAAAAAATATTCACAGGGACTTATTCTTATTTGCTTGGCATGTATCAACTTGCTCTCATCGAGGAATAATGTCCCACTATTTTTCTACTGGGCAGTTCTTAACCAATATACTAGGATACTTACAATCCTGTTCTATTCTACAGAATTCGCCAATGCATTCAGTATCTATATTGAAAATTAATAGGGAGAATCTGTCTTTTGCGAAATTGTGGACTGCTCGACGGGGTACAGCCGTCGGTGGCGTCGAGCTACGGTGTGCGCCGATCCAAAGGTCGCCGGTTCGAATCCGGCTGGGGGAAAAACTTTTTACGCGACCGTGTCACGCTCTGCACGCCGTCACTCACGAAAAAGGATGAATAAACTTGATTACCGGTTCCTAACCAGTCCGGTTGTTGCCGCCCTGCCAAGGGCGCGGGAAAAAACGTGCGCTGCCCTCTCCGGTCCACGTGTACCACCGGGACGTCCTTCGTAGCAGATAAACGGGGTCAAAAGCAGTCGGGCCTTCTGGTGAAGAAAAGAGGACCCACCCCGGTCTTGAACACCACACTTTGCACCAAGTTTAGTTTTCAGTCTTACCGCTTTATCCGCAAGTCTACACAACCACCTAACCGCCAGAATGCACTAATCACTTGATTACGGTTTGACTAACTAGTAGAGGGGAAATTAAGGGAAAAATCTAAATAAGCAAACTTGGAGCACTTTCACATTTTCCTATGGTTCACCTTCAAGAACACACCACGACGCGATTTAGAAAATCCGGACTGCTCTTGCCTCTTCCGTAGACCAGAACGAAGTGAACGAGCTAAGTCCTTGGATCCTCAGATCAAAGCGCGAGATTCTATGATCGTCGCCGGAAATTACGCGAATCACGAAGTGATTTCGCGAAAGTCAAAAAATCGCCTCTACCCACACCACCATCCATATTCGGCGGGTAAAGACCTCCCTTTTCCCGAGCTTCCAAGTGGAAACGATCAATCTACTTGTTACCCACCCGAAGATTGTAAATGATTCCGGGGGTCAACGAATCCTGAAAGCGATCCTGATAGGTCATTGGCCGGGCCTTGGCACATGGTCGCTGAGATATATTGCTTGAACGGCGGTTATTTTGCGCCATACATTTGAGCGGGAACTCATTCAATTCAGTGAATTATTGAGTGTAGAAAATGAACATTGTCGGTAAACACTCAAAGTGAGCTTTTGAATTCAAGGGGTAGTTCAACGGGGAAATTCATCGTTACTGTGCTACTTTGTACAATTCTATTAAAAATTCAAAACATAAATCATGGTACTGTTACAATGTTTTGCTTGGATCTCTCTTTCTTCAAGAAGCGGTGATGGCGGGAGTGGAAGCGTGAGTGGCGCTCACTCAGGACACCAATGTTCGATTCCCGCCTGGAACTTCGTCATTTTTGTTTGAATAAAACAGCCGTGTAAAATTAAGAGTGATCTTTTTCGAAGTGTGTTGTCCTCTTGTAAAATTAAAATCGAAAGCAAAAATCCGTCATATGGTTCGCTTTTATATGTCGGTCTTATATGATGTAAATCTACAGGAGTTTTTCGAAGTGTGTACAACAGCGCAGGAAGTGTTAGGCACTGCACAGCGACGCCAACAAAATGGTTGGTTTGATGAGGAGCAGTGTAGGTAAAATCATTCATGAGTCTCAATCATTCGCTCCCTGAGAACTAAGTGCAAATTTAAAGGAATGCATCACGTCTGAGTTTTTCACGCTAAAATGCATCATTTAACTCAATTTGGCGACAATGTATTGTTTACACACGCAAGAGTATCCATTGTTCTATATGTTGAACGCTAATTTACTGTTAATTTACGAAGGAGAACAAAAGAAAACTTATGATGATTCAAATGGATGATTCTCAGCCACATTTTTTTTGGTGCAGAGTTGGGTGCGTGTCAACCACGGGGATGACAAGCTACGCCATCTTTATCACATCTTTTCTGAATCACCAATACGAGTGCACTGCGAATGCAACATAAATAATTGCGAGGATGAAAATGATATAAAACGAACAAAGGCATAGACAGTACCTTGGGCAACTAGCATTCTAAATAATTGAGCAAATAAGTTGAACATTCTTAAGTTTGAAGCATGGAATCAAGTGTAAAATTGTTTTAATTGATAATTCGTTAAATTTTTCTCAATTTTCTCATGATTGTATCATGTTGCATTATTGAGTGGTATGGGCGTTTTGCACTATATTCTCCTGTAAAAACGTAAACATTCAAAATTCACGCACATACTATTGCAAAATAAATCAGTATTGGGGTAATTTGACACTGGTGTCAACTCACGATTAATTTGAATCGTTCATTAGTTTTGAGATTTTGAGTTTTTCCTAGCACTGATGAAGAGTGCCAGCGGATGACGGTCGAGAAAAACACGGCTAGAACTCGTAGGCTAGTGCCTCGTACCCGTTGCAATAGACAGCAAGGGTAGAAGAAAAACGAATCCACCGGAAAGCAGACTGAAGAGAGTGTGCTAGCTAAAGCGCAGGAGAACATGGATAGAAACGATATGAGGAGGTTTTACTCAATTGTCAATGACGCGCGGCATAAGACCACCAACGAACCGACGTGCTCTTTGATTGTCCCACACTTTTTGTGGGCTATCGCTCCTGTCAAGTGAGCTAAGACACAACTCCGCTGCAATGCTAATACACGTAGGTTGGTGGAGCCAAGACTACGCCAGTATACACCATGTGCAATGGCCGTGAGTTGAATTTGCTGACAGACAAGACTATTGCGACATCCAGATGGAAGGAGCAATTCGAAGATTTGTTGAACGGTGAAAATAAAGATGTACTAGGGACACTCCTCACGGAATCCATATTTAGAAGTGCTCGCGTTTTCAAGGGCATAGGGGATGGGGGCCAATATGCCCTAGCTAAGCAAACACTGATTTATTGTCTTATTCGTAACGCTATTCATGGGTATTTTTACATTATGCATCAGTTTAACAAGATAGCTAGTTGATGTCATTCAAAAATTGTCAAAAATATCAATCATATTGATAATATTCACATTTAAAAAAAGTGGTGATATTCTGTTGCCGGAAAACCCATGAGGCAAAACGCCTTTTAGCTGGCAGCACCTAGGGAACAAAGCACCACGCGTCGGCGAACCAGCATTCTGCTATGGATAGTGCGAGGAGACGCAAGTACATTGTAGGTTCGTGCCACTAGGGCGTTTTGCCTCGCCAAAATGTTAGATGTTTCTTCAAAATGTGGAAATTTTCGGTTTCTCCGACCTTCCCACACGCTATTTTGAAACTTTTTTCGCCTAACCTACATAATTTTAGATCTAGTTTTGTTACGGACATATTAATGGCGGTAAATATGAGGGAAACCACAAAAGGCGTTTTGCCTCGCCTGAGAATAGCGCCCAAGACCGACGATTATGGGGCTCTACAGCACACCAGGCAAGCTGTATCGACGCTGTAGCCATCCATATATCCAGGTAGGTAGGTATACCTCTGCTCCACCATGATTGTCTTGAGATAATTGTTTTAATCTATTTCCAGAGTCTTGTTAAAATAGTCGTACCAACTACGAAACACTGAAGACGGTCTTACTGTTAATGTTGAAAGGTTGACAATTTATGAAAAAGAAAAGCCATGTGAATATCAGGTGAATGAATTTGGATTTTTTTCACTCGTAATAGCAAACGGGAATATACTTCTCCCATCCATGGGTATCAAAAAGGATTCCCGCAGTAAATGGATTTTTAAGAACGGCAATAAAAATATTAGAGGCTTCATCTGCTAAACTCCCACTTACTTAATGCAAGCATCGTAAACATTCCGCGAACGAACGAAAAAAAATCCTGCAGGTTTTCTTTTGATGTTTGTTTTCGGGTTATAAAAAGTAATAAAAAGTTTTCCTGCGTACCTTTGGGTTTAGCATCTAATTGGCAGTACAATCGGTTAGAGTCCCCCATACAAGGGGAGCCCTCAAGGCCTTGCAACGTGTGATAAATATTAAATTCCTGCCCATTCAACGGAATAGCAAGCGGAAGCGATTCCACACTGGTACCGATGACTGTCAGCTTCCAATCCTTATTAAGACATTTTAATGAAATTTAATTCCGGTTCGAACGGAGCAACGTTGTTTGTTCGTTCACCAATCATCATCCCCGAAAATCACCAAAATCGCTGCCGTCTTTCCGAAGGACCAAAAATCAAACAATTGAATGGCGCTACCGTTCGTTGGTTCGTCTCTGGTTATTGACGTCAGTAGGCAATTTATTAGAAGGGGCCAAAGATGGAGCGAGCTACTTTCCTAGCACCCTATCTTCCAGCTACGCCAGCGTATGTGATGTGAAAGTAGCTACTTGCGTGTCCTATCTGCAACTATATGTGAGGATGGGAGATCACTCAACCATCGCATCGCAGGGACGATGCCGGCAGGCGGACAAATCGTGGAAAGGGGACTTTTAAAAGCAAACTGCTGATGTATCAAATTGAATAGTGAGCCTCGTCTCTTCAGCCGACTCGCTTCTCCGCAGAGACTTGCTGTCCATTAAAATCCGATGGTCCGCCGATTGGTTGTAAAGTCCAAGATCCTTCGCCCGATTTCTTGCCCGTGTGATACTGGGCGAGTGGGGTGGATGGTAGGGTGAGACTTGAAAGTATCAGCAAGGCAAACACGAATGAACCGAACGAGGGAGGAGGGAGTTGCTCGTCTCGCTTGCGTGGCCTCTTATGAAGACATATTGATGGCTATTTTGTTGTGCTACAAACTCATTTAAGGGGTTTTCGATAGAGATTTTCCAAACAATGGGTCCCTCGCCATCCGCTCGTCTAACTTTATGAGCGGTTTTTAGGTTGGGGAATTTGGCTCGTAAAGTCGGCAGCCACATACATCAATGGTTGGTGATTTGTCTGGACGACGCTGGCCAAGTTGTTTGAGCTGGGGTGAGATAATTTACGAAATATCGATTTTTGGGTGAGGTGCTACCATTCTTCATAAGATGATTGATGCAGTGGAATAGCCCCATACATATTTCTAGAAACCCCCATTGCTTTGAAACTTCTCGTCTTGTAGATACGGTTATCGTCTTGTAGATATTAACTGATAAAATTCTATGCAAACCTCGATTTTAATCGTATATGCAGGGTTTGCGATTTTAATCACATGCAGGTTTTCACACCGTTGTGTAAAATAATTAGAGACGTTCAATCAGCGGTATCGGTGGTATCTGAGGTGTTATTCGGCTGTGGTTACTGCAGAAAATTCATCAGCACCAGTGGTGTCTGCAGTAGTTGTTAATAACCTTGTCCAGAGTACGTCAGAGGACATATAATATGCCTATCAGAGGACCTGTCATATACCAATTGTGTTTGACCCATTATTCTTTAATTAGTTGTTTCGACCATTGTCGACTATTTTAGTCAAACTGTTTACATGGACAGTACATATTAGTGAAATAATTCTTCCTGTTGATAGTTCGGCCAAAACTGTTGTTCGTAAAATTACATTGAACGAAGTTAGATAAGCGGCTGCAAAAATTTAACAAAATCACAGTTGAAATGCAAATAATATCAGTTCGAATTAGAGTTGGCCTTATAAAATTTAGAACAGAGTTGCACTTTCGCACAGTAAGTTGAACAGGGTTTATGAATATGTATTCGATCACAGCAAGCTTATTTTTTCAGGGACAATGACGACCGACGGTTGATCAAAGGATACAGTAGATTCAACAAAACGTTACACTTCGTCACCGTCTTGTCAACCTGTTGACGAAAAATAAGCCTGCTGACGAGGGTCAAGCCAAGGAAGTGGAACAAACAACCTAATACCTACGTGCAGTCGATGTGGTGGTATGTCTAAAGTTATCGCATCCCACCGCCATTTTTGTTGATGCTCTAGTTTCGAATCCCGTTGAAATCATAACATTTTTGAAATTGCTTACCGAAAATTTTCGCAAAAAGTGAGAGAGGCATAAAAGTGATGGAACGAGAAAAGAAAATCCATCAATTAAGGGTGATTTTTGCATTTATTCTAGAGTTCTACTCCCAACCGGCGGTTGTTAGATTTTCTAACAATTCTGTATAAGAATCTACCAAAACCTGTATAAGAACTGGGCATATGCGAAATTGTTAGCTTCTTATACAAAAAATGTAGGAAAAGCTCACAATATTGTTAGATTCTTATACAAAATTTGTATAAGAATCTAACAATTTCGCTTATGCCCAGGTCTTATACAGGTTTTGGTAAATTCTTATACAGAATTGTTGGAAAATCTAACAACCGCCGGTTGGGTGTATGTTTGCTCTAGAGACAAGATGCTTTTCACTACTAACTCCGGAGAAAGATTCTCCTTTGTAACTCACGAGAGCTAAGTTCCCACGCCGCAATATTGAACATATCGCTCACTCTCTATAAACGGCTCCCACGCTCCGGATTCGATACCACGGTATTTTTTGAAAAAATTCTAGTTTACGCCGAAGTGGTTCAAACCCGAATTGAAAAGTTCATCACCGACGAAGCAAAGGGAGCATTGGTATGTATTAAGGCAGATTTAGCTTCTCGAAAAGGACGTTCGGTACTGGGAGTTAATGCACAGTATGTCAAGGACGGCAAAATTACCGTCAGGACTAGAGATGGGCAAAACGGATCTTTCTGATGAACGGTTCGGAACCGATTCATTCATTTTGATGAATCGGATCTTTCTCACGGATCAGCAATCCCTATACTATATTTTCAAGGAAAATCAGATTCAAATGAAGAACAAAATGCTTTTAATGTACATATATTTATGTATTTCTTTTGAAATTTTATTCATTCAAAGTGGTTATGACTTACAAACAGTATTTTAGAAATGTTCTTAGCGGAAAGCCGGCTCTGACGTTCAGAACAAATTTGTCTTGCCTTAGAAAATATACGTTCGCACGGGACGAATGTCGCTGGAATGCAAAGTCGTTTTTGCATAAGTTCGTACAACTTAGATACAGAAGTTTTCTTATCGCCCACCACTCGAGAGGATCCTTATTTCTTGCTAAGAGAGGCTCCGTCAAATTTTTGTCCATTTCAATTGTTCAAATTCAGCCCAGATTAGTGATTTGGGTCGTTCCTCTACGTCGTCCGGTGTGATTTGGTGATCATTTAAATTACGAGAATCACAAATCCTTATTTTTTTTAATCTTGGGTCTAGGAATACGCTCTGTCCTACTAGTTCGATATCTGCTCTATCCCCAAATCGTTTTTCTATTCCGCTCAGAAGTTCTTGTCCTAGCTTACGTACACTGGTGGGTAACGATGCTCCTATCCAGATTCTGTTGAACCTGCTTTTGCATGATTCTAACAATAACAACAGTTTTGGATAGTGATACATTTTTCTCGGACGGAATCTCTTCCGTAACTGCATAGAATATTTCCAACATTTTTACTGAATGTTCGATTACATCCCACTCACAAGTATTGTTCGTCTTTCGTACACAACGCAAGTGCATTTTTATCCGTTGACTATTTTGTTATTTTTGTTGTGTAAAAACACATTTTAATTTTGACTGATAATCGTATTTGTTGATTGACTTTCCTGTGACGCTACTAGTATACTAGACTAGTCGGAATTGACCGCGTGACCATTGAATTCTGATAGTGAATTTTTGCTTGTTCCAACACCAACTCTTATTCAACAATGTAGACCTGTGCGCCGCCGCGCCACGCCGCCGCCGCCGACACTTATTGACGTACGCCGACGCCGGTCAAGGTGTCGGCGGCGCGCCATACGCCGGTTGGCTCGACGCCGCCGAATTTCGTATTTCACGCCGATGATTGGCCAACACAAAAATCACAGTATGCAGATCGTTTGCATCTGCCGACCCAAGGCAATCTATCAGGCATTAATTAAATAGCTGTTATTCCTTTAGCAGATTTGTTTGCTTCTATCTCTGTTACTTTTACTCGCATTGGCTTGTTAAATGTTAGATCATCCAAGATCTTATTGGCTACAGAAAGCAATAATGGTAACTTGGCTTCTGAAGCTGGAACACGATGGGGCACGTGGCCTACCAAATTGAAAATTTCATTCACTCTCCTTGTAGTTAGATAGCCAGAATTGTTTTAAAAATAACGGTTTCGATTTATTTTGATAAACAATTCCCAAAGAAATTTCTTGGTTTTCGTGCAATAATTTCCGAAGGAAGTCCTGGAGGAAGTTCTGAAGGTACAGTCCTGATTCGCTGATTGGGCCACGACCTCGGCCCAACTAACGAATTCAGTTTTTAGTTGGGCCAACTGACAGCCATTTGAACACGTGTATTTCGACTTGAACATCACAAATGATGTCCAGTGACGCCCAATACCGTTTTCCGTGTTTACATTGAATTTTGACGTACGGTTGCTTTTTAGTTAGGCCATTACCCAACCAGCGAAGGCCCAACTAAAAAGTGACCCAAGTATTAAGATCCCAACCAGCGAATCCCGACTGTATACATGAAGAAAACTCTTAGAGTCTTGAGGAATTTCGGAATTCATCTCCGTATGGAAGATTTTCTGAAGGAATCCCTGGAGAAAATTCCTAAGAAATTCTTGGAGGAATGTCCAAAGAAATTCTTTAAGAAATTTAAGCATGTCGGTAATTTCTTTAGAAGTTCCTTTGAAAATTGCTCATTGTCAGAATTATTCGTAGGAAAGTTTTTTTTAAGAATCTCCAGAAGAATTGGTTTCATTTGTGGAGGTTTTTTGAAGGAATTCCTGGAGAAATTTCCGATCGAATTCCTGGCGGAATTTTTGAAGGTGTACTAGGATGAGTTTCTTGATGACTTACCGAATAAATTTCCTAAAAACTAATTAAAGGTATCTACGAAAAAAAAGTGCAGTAAGTTCCCAAGGAATTCTTGAAAATATTCGAATATTTGCAATCTCAGGCGTGGTAGCTGGTCACTTTTTTGGGCAAGTCACTAAAAAGTCCCTTTTAGAAACTTTTTAGAAACTTTTAGTTAATTTTAATTTTGGCCAATTCCTAGAGTTCATGGCGGAAATTGAATGACGGATCGGAAAAAATGACCGCTAAGTGCCTTCTGGTCTGAAAGTTGCTCTTAACTTAACAAGCTTTGAAACTTGGCCATCCGTTTAACTTGGTGTTCTTATGGGATTTTCGCACACAGTTTCGCACACATTCAGATGATATACATCTGAAACTGAAAACGCATAAATTTAGGATACTAAAATATAAAAAAATCGTGAATGTTTAAAATTTTTGATGATTTTGAATTTGACACACGCCGTATGATATTCCGAACAAACTGCTTGTTCAGACATGTCATAATCAAAAATAGATTTTGCAATGATTCTTTGATCTTGATCTCTGACAAGAATCTGTGCTGTAACTAATTCTAAAATAACATAATTTCGACGCAAATACTACAGTTTTTATGTGACGGGGAGGAAATTGTTTTTTTTTGTTAAATAAATTATAATTTCGATTGCCGTACAAAGCTTTTGGAATGTATAAAAAAAAATTATTCTTGCTTACTTTTTTTTTCTTTTGCATAACAATGCATAACATAAACATTATTTTTTAACATTCCCATTTTTTCATGGATTCATTGAATTTGCTTGAAGTAATGAAGCTCATGAGTTTCCTTAATATTTTTTGAAATCATAAGAGGGCAAACCCTTAAATGAGGGTCAAACTCAAAGGGGTTCAGTGACAAAATCACAAATCACAAAATCATGTCAAGTTTTTCAATATTTTTTCATACAAATCGTATGAAGATTTTAAAAATAACTAATATACGGGGATTTTTAAATTTGTTTACAAATACCGTACAAAGTATATCAATATATTGACGCAAAGTCCTAAAACCAAAGCATTTTTTTCTATAGTCAATTAAAAGTTGACCAAAATGTCATTTACAGCCTTTTGCTTCTAACCCACTCAATTGTTTACCCAGTTAACTAACATGTTTCGTACAATGGAGTCGTTTTTTACGCAGGTGATTGTTATTTCCCATAAACTTTGTAAACTTATATGGAATTTAACCCTCGTAAAAACTAGTCTGGCAAAGCTTGTAGGAAACATGCGCGCGTAGTTTTATTTTATCGGAATTGCGTAATTTTTCTCGGACACTTTCTTATAATTCTTACTAGTAAGTTGTCCTTCTTCTTCTTCTTCTTATTGGCATTACATCCCCACACTGGGACAGAGCCGCCTCGCAACTTAGTGTTCATTAAGCTCTTCCACAGTTATTAACTCCGAGGTTTCTAAGCCAGGTTACCATTTTTGCATTCGTATATCATGAGGCTAACACGATGATACTTTTATGCCCAGGGAAGTCGAGACAATTTCCAATCCGAAAATTGCCTAGACCGACACCGGGAATCGAACCCAGCCACCCTCAGCATGGTCTTGCTTTGTAGCCGCGCGTCTTACCGCACGGCTAAGGAGGGCCCCTAGTAAGTTGTCCATTTATGTTCAATAAATTCATGATTTCATAATGTAGATTTACTGCTCCTCGACTTCATCCCATAGCTCCTATGTTCATCCCAAAAAAAAAACAAAGCAATGAAAATGAATTCAATTTGTTTCTTATTCTTGTGATTTTTTAAACAGTAAGCATACATGTTTGTGAAAAGTTACAATGAAGATTGTGCTGTATTTGTTTGTTTCGCGATGAGATGAATATATGTTTAGTGAAATATAAAAAAGGAACAGTTCCCTTTATGAATATACTTTAAAATGGGATGCATTTTTACATGCTTTATAAAGAAAGTTAGTTTCTAAAATTATTCAAAACGTTGCTTTATTTTCCATAACATCAGAGATTCCGACCGCAGACTTATAAACTTGATGAGTCGAAATAATTCTATGTCTGAGAAATAATTGAATAAGTACCATTGCCACATAAAAGTCAACTGAAAGTGACTATTTTGTCACTCTTTCTGGAAGTGAAAGTCACTATTTGGTCCCTTTTTCCGTCAGCATTGGTCACTAAAGTCACTATTTTGAACGACATTGGTCGCTACCAGCCCTGCAATCTCGATATTTTGGTAGTTTTCTTGACATGTTATTTTAATTCTAGAGTCAAAACTGAATTTGTTTTACTACTGTTCGGGTTTTTGAAGAAATTCCAGGAGAAATACAAGAATTTCTATGTAAATTCCAATAGCTGTTTGGAAAATCCATTTAAAATTCCTTCGTAAATTACTTTCAGAATTCCTTTGAATATTCCTTAAGAAACTCATTTTAAAATTCTGTTTGAAAATCTTTTCAGGTTCTTTTTCGGTTATTCCTTCAAAAATTGAATCGGAAATTTCTTCAGGAATTTTTCGAAAATCTCTTTAGAAAAGCCACCAAGAATTAATTTAGACATTTATCCAGGGATTCCTTCAGAAACCCTTCCGGAAAGGCATTTGTACTATTTTCAGAAATTTTTTTGGTACTTTCTCCAGGAAGTCTTCAGAAAATTACTTCAGTAAACCATACAAAAATACTGCAGGAATAGTTCCGGAAAGAATTCGAATTTGGAGAAATTTCTAAAGGTATTTGAGACTTACTTAACTTATCTTAAACATATTTTCAAATAAAAAAAAAAACACTTAAAAACGTTTTAAAAAAAATTGGACATTTATCATTCCGAAGAGATTCCCGAAATAATGCTTAAAGTTATTTAAAGGAAAATTTTCGAAGTTCTACAGGAATGGTAAAGGTAAAGGGTAAAGGTAAAGGAATATCCGAAGGGATTCCTATAAGAAATTTGTCCTGAAGAATTCCAGAGGGAAATTTCTAAAGAATACCAAATATATCTTCCTAGAGTTTCCGAAGAAATGTTTTGAGGAATTACTGGAAGATTAGAATTAGATCTATTAGAAACTTATGAAGGATTTCGCCCAAATGGATTTTCGAATGTATTCCTAAAACAGTGTCCGTAGGTATTCTCATAGAACTTCTTGAAGGATTTTTCATGGGTATCTAATTCTTAAAGGAATTTTCAAAGGAATCCCTAAAAATAGTTTCGAATGAATTACTGAAGAAATTCCCAAAAGACTCCGTAAAGGAATTTCCGAAGAAATCCCTCAAGTAGAAGGAAATTTCTGATGGAACTTTTGAAGGAATTTCGGAAAGAAATTTCGGAGAAATATCCTAATAAATTTTCAAGGGAATTCTTGGTGGAAGTTCTGAAGGAATTCATTAGGGAAATTATAAATTAATTCTTAGAATTCCTTTCACGAATTTTCTGAGGAATATCTTGAGGAATTTCCACACGAATTTCTGGATTTATATCCGAAGTACTTTCCAATGAAATTATTTGCTTTGATGCGGCAATGCCCTAGTGGAAGATGTAATGTAAACTTTTGCTGTGGGGATACAAGCTATTAGGATGTTCCCCCCATCAGTCTGACTGAGGCTAGCAATTGTAAAAAAAAATCCTAAAATTCATAAAAAGCATGAAATGCCTTGCTGCGTGATTTTTTTTTTCTCAGCTCAAAATTCTTCACGCCGATTCACGCCGCCGCCGCCGCCGCCGAACATTGCTTACGGCGTGACGCCGCCGACGCCGCCGCCGCCGGTGTAAAAATGGCTTAACGCCGCCGCCGTTTACAAATACTTCGGCGCACAGGTCTACAACAATGGAGATGGACAAGAAACAATGCAACGAATGTAAACATGCAGTGCACGATATCGAACCCGTTCGCTGTGCCTTTGCGATGCCGTCTATCACATTAGCCAACAATGCTGTGGATTCAACAGCCGCGCCAATCGACATTTATTCTCCCAGGGCAAGGTGATGTTTATTTGCCCTGATTGTCGTTCTGAGTTAAACGGTCGGAGTGTGAAACGCTACCTAGAAGATAATGCGAAACCTGAGACAAGCTTCCCGGTTAACCTTTCCGTCCCCAACGTCTGTTTTTAAGGGCTTTCAAAAATCTAAACTGCTGTAAAAATCGCATTTCTTGACCGATTCTTTCGCAACAAGTTGCATTCCATCCGGATGGATCCCAATTTTCGATTTATACTAGTTTCGAGGCTATCCATGCGGCAGACAGTTTATCAACTCAAGTCCAGCTGCTTGTTGGGGTTGTGGATAAATTAGCACAAAAAGTAGATACAATCGCTTTATCACAAGCTGGTGGTAGCAAATCCGAGCAATTCTAGACCAACATTTGAAAAGGGCGTAACAGCCGAAATTTATTCCTTTCGATTCTTCGTCTACATATATAGCTATGTATGTGGACGAAAAATCAGAAGGAATAAATTTTGGCTGTTACGCCCTTTTCAAATGTTGGTCTAGAATTGATTACCCCTACCCTTCGTACGTGGCCCAAACTTGGTGCGAAGCGCCCTCGCGTCGAGTGCTTCGATAAGGTAACTCTTGGCTTTGATCGCGGTACACGAAATATCGATCTCAGTGATTTATCAATCGAATCAGTAATGCCCGCTTATGCACCACCAAAATTCTGGCTGTATTAATCTGGATTTCAACCACCAATTTCATCAGATGATGTGCAGAAAATCGTCACTCGCTGCCTGGATTTGTCTTCGCCGTGTGATGTGATCCGTCTAGTTCCAAAGGGGAAAGATGTCTCGAACATGTCGTTAGTTTCATTTAAAATTGGACTCGACCCGTCGTTACGAGAACTGGCATTACAGGCATTGACTTGGCTGGATGGAGTTTGTGGACCAATAAAAAAACTTCCGTCGTCCAACTTTCAATCCTGTAGACAGCAACCGTACACCGATATAAAGCGTTCTAATGCGGATGGTGGGAGCCCCCGGGCTCTCATCACAGGCGAGTATTCAACATCAGCTTTGTATTCTCAGATACTCAATCGCCCTATATTGCACGCGGACGCCCCTATCGATGACTGTGTGTTCTTCTACCAAAATGTTCGAGGTGTTCGTACTAAAATTGATGACCTGTTTCTGGCTGTTGCCGACAGCGACTACGACGTTATTATCCTGACCGAGACCGGATTGAGCGACTCCATCGAATCTTTGCTAATTTTTGGGTCATCTTATAACGTATTCCGTTGCGATCGCAGCAACTTGAATAGCAAAAAAACTAGTTTTGGCGCTGTGCTGGTTGCGGTTCATCAGCGTCATCCAAGTGTGCGCTCCAGCACGCATTGCGGCGGAAGATTGGAACAGGTGTTCATGGATGCGACAATTGATAGTCATCATGTACTGATTGGAGCTGTTTACACCCCGCCTGACCGCAGTCACGATGCGGCTTTATCAGACGAACATGTGGCTTCCGTTCGTGAGCTGTGCGAAAACGATTCTTATGATGACAGGATCTTAATCTGCGGTGATTACAACCAACCCCGGCTTCAATGGACACGTCGTACGGACGGCAACGTAGTGCTTGCTGGAAACATATCTATTCCTTCATCTAGTGCGGCTCTAATTGATGGAATGAACTTCTTAAACTTGACCCAAGAAAACTGGCATCGTAATCAGCATGATCGTATTTTGGATCAAGTCTTCTGCTCGAACAGTTTTAAGCCCACATTAACACGGCAGCCGTTCCACTATTGCCTATCGACTTGCATCACCCTCCGTTAGAAATGATCTTTCCTATTCAACGTACTTTCCGCTCTGACGACATCCATCCTGTGGATTACGAACCGATTCCCGATTGCAATAAGATCGATTATGACGCGTTATCTGATTATGTCCGTACCATTGATTGGGGCTTCCTGAATGATTGCCAAGATGTCAATGATATGGCGGACAGTTTCTGTAATATCGTTCAACAATGGCTACAACTAAACGTACCTCCAAAACGTCGTCCACTTTCCGTCCACTTTCGTCCAGGCCCGTCTGGAGTACACCTTTTCTTCGGAACCTAAAACGTGTTAAAAATGCCAGTCAACGGAAGCATCGTGCAAAACAGTCTGCTGAGAGCAAAATCAACTTCCAGCGCGCCAGTAATGCATACCGTCGTTTGAATTCAACTCTGTATAAGGCACATGTTATGAGGGTACAAACCAGTCTTAGGCGTAATCCGTCGTCAATAGCAAAAGGAAAAATTCGTCCATTCCAAGTAATGTGATGTACGATATCGACGAGGCAAATGCACCTGTGGAACGATGTGAAATGTTCTTTTCTGGATCAGTGTTTGAGCCAGTGCAAGCAACAGACGCCGAAGCTGAATCTGCACCATTAAATGTACCTCTGGACCTTCTTAATTTGACAACATTCGTGGTTACTCCTGGAATGATTATCGCTGCTGCCAAAAAGTTGAAAAGCTCCTTTTCCTTTGGTCCTGATGGCATCCCATCTGTTGTGTTCTGCCGTTGTGCAGCTGTTTTTGCTGAGCCGCTTTCCTCCATTTTTAATCGATCACTGGACGACGGCATTTTTCCGGACATTTGGAAACAATCCTATATGTTTCCGGTATACAAAAATGGTGATAGAAAGGATGTCAAGAACTATCGAGGAATAACCAACTTGTCTGCAGCATCAAAGTTATTCGAAAAAATTATCGGTGATGTTATTCTTAGCCAATCGAAGAACTACATCTCTACCGATCAGCATGGTTTTATGCCGGGTAGATCAGTCACTACAAACCTGCTCAACTTCACTCACACTTGTATTAGTGCTATGGAGAATAAGTAGATGTTATCTACACCGATTTGAAGGCTGCTTTCGACAAGATCGACCACAACATCATGTTGTCCAAACTATCGCGCCTCGGAGCAACGACCAAACTCACTTCGTGGCTTGGTTCTTACCTAACTGGCAGAACACTCCGTGTGAAAATTGATTCGTGCGTTTCGTCCCCTTTCTGCAACTTATCTGGCGTGCCACAAGGAAGCAACTTGGGACCTCTGCTGTTTACACTCTACTTCAACGACGTTGCATCGAAATTGGGTCTGGATTGCAGAATTATCTATGCAGACGACCTGAAAATATATCTAATAGTACGATCAGTTGATGACTGTCATCGTCTGCAAAGTTTGTTGAACGTGTTCATTTCCTGGTGCTATCAAAACAAATTGACTGTCAGTGTTCCAAAGTGCTCTGTTATGACCTTCCATCGTTCAAAACACCCATTATTGTTTGATTATCGTATTGATGGAACCACACTTCAAAGAGTTTCGGAGGTTACTAACCTTGGAGTTGTGTTGGATCCAAAACTGACGTTCAACACCCATTATACGTCGATAATTGCTAAGGCAAACCGCCAGCTGGGTTTCATATCGAAAATTGCGAAGGACTTCACTGATCCACACTGCTTGAAGTCCTTGTACTGTGCGCTGGTGCCACCTATCGTGGAAACCGCTTCTATTGTCTCGACTCCGAATGACGTTGTATGGAACTTGAGAATTGAACGTGTCCAACGGAGGTTTATTCGAATGGCCCTGCGTCATTTACCATGGCGTGATCCACTTAATCTTCCTCCATATCCTGCTCGGTGCAAATTGCTCAAAATGGACACCCTCGAAAGAAGGCGAAAGCTGCAGCAAGCGACATTCGTGGCTAGACGGAAAAATCGACTCTCCTCGATTGCTCGGGCTACTGGATATTCGTGCCATTCAACGACCTCTTCGACAACGATCACTACTGCAGGATCGATTTCATCGTACGTTCTTTGGGCACAACGAACCAGTCTCTGCAATGATCAGGACATTTACAATAGTTGAGGAGCTTTTTGACTTTTGCGAAGCACCTGAACGTTTTAAAAATAGGGTGAAGAGATCACTATTATTGTAACCGTTAGTTTTAGTTTCATTCATTAAGACTAAGCTGTCAGATGAATTAGAAATAAATCCATCCAACTTTAACTTCGATTACACCAATGCCAAGGTAGATAAAATGGCAGTTTTATTATTCAATGGACGCCTTAGTATGTCGTAAGTCGAGTTCCACCTTGTGGGTACATCCTGCTTTAATTTAAGTTCTTGCATGTTGAGCTTCTTTTGCATATCTTTAAGTTTAGCTAAAGCAGAACTGCTTTTTTTGAAATACTGTACGATCGCTTTACATTTATCAACCACCGCACTAATTGAATTTAAAATACTGCGTTGCACAATAAGATTAAAAGAATGCGCAAAACAAGAGAGGTGATCAATTTCCAATTTCGAACCGGCGGTTTTCATATTTGCCGCATTGTCCGTTACGATGGCCATTACTTTGTCAGTTATAGAAAATTTCATCAAGACATCGCTGATCCAAATAGAAATATTCTCTCGAGTATGTCTTTCACTGAGCTCGGAGCACTCCAACAAGTATGATTGGAGCTCGGTTTTCGAATTAACGAAGTGAACCGTCAGAGCATAGAATCCAGTGTTATTTATATTTGTCCAACCATCACATGTCAAGGAAACAGCAGAAGCTTCTGACATACTTTCCATGACTTTGGATAAAAGTTCTTCATAAATTGTTGAAAGTAAACTATTCGATAACGTTTTTCTGCCAGGCAAAGTATATCCTGGATTCAACAGCTGCACAAACTTCCGAAATTCCTTATCTTCGACTATCGAAAAAGGTTGGTACTCACAGCAAATAACTTTTAATAGCTGCACATCGATAGTCCTGTTTCGCTGCACTGTTATGGGCTTCATTACGTCTACAAACTGTGACATTCTTGCTTGAGAGGTGGACGAGTGGCGACTGGAAATGGAAGCAGCTGGAACCGAATCTGCTTTATGATGAACCGATGCGTGTTTCGAAGAAATTACATCTTGTGTACCCACTGTATGTGTAAACTGCGTTGAATGAGGAGTGTCTTTCTGCTAGACTGAATTTCTGCACTGATCCGCTATCTTTGGTTTTATTTCCGATCTGGGAGCATCTACTCTTGAAAATTGAACCATGAGATGCTTGCTGTTCATGTGTCTTTTCAAGTTGCCTGTGGATCCATCGGCTAATGCAATCAAGGTACCACAGTACCGGCACCGCCCTTTAACATCCTCTTTTGAGAAGTGGTACCAAATCTCACTTGAGACTTTGCCTAGAGACGACATTTTTGCATCTAGGGTAAAACAACCTATTATGGAGGGGTTAAGCACAGTGTCAAAACAAAATTGATTTCAAAAATTCTTTAAAAATTACCTGTTGGTCTTTTTCCACATTGCAGCAGTCGAATAGGTTGCTCGTTAACGATAGTTTCGTAAATATTACGTCAATTGTGCTTTACTTTTGTTGTTTTGTTTTTATCACAATAAAAACATACTACCGCAATAATAGGACGCAGTTGCCTATCGTTGCGACATTTTTTCAAGGTCAGTCCTATTGTTGCGTTATTGCATGTAATTCTTATGGAAATCGATACCACAACAATAGGACCTTAGTACTACCGCAATAATAGGCTCAAAGGATTCAATTTTTCATAAAAAATGTTGGTTTTTCATAATTTTGAACGGAATTTTGTCAAACAAAAGCTGTTCTAGTCGTTAATTTGATGAGTTTTAGCGTTTACACATTTGTTTTTAATGCTATTAAATCCAGAATGGTCTATTTTAACACTACCCGGGTAGAGGTGAATAACAAACAAATAACATAATAATAACAAATTTTGCTGTGATATCAGATTTTGTTATTCCTATGTTATTCATGAATAACATAAAATAGCATCCTAATAGCAAATTTTGTTATAATAATAAAATTTGTTATTATTATGTTATTGTATGGAAGAACAGAACAACAAATGAAGAACACATTTTGCAATCATAACAAAGTTTGTTATTCATTTATCATTTGCATTTTCAACATATCAATAATAACTGTTTTTGATATTTTCCTTTCTATGAATATTGTGCTATTGGTTTGTTATTATAATAGCAAAATGAGTTATTTTTTAGCTATTCGCTCGAACAATTTTTGCTATTATTTTAGTTATTTTAGCAACTATATCAAACAAACTAACATCAGATTTTGCTATTCTGTTATTCATATATTAATGGTAAAACTTGTTATTCTTTTGCTATTTTCTTCTACCCGGGCACCGCAACATTAGGACATACCACAACGATAGGACGTTTTACCCTAAATATACAAAAAAAAATCAACGTATTTATTTGATTTGCTTGAGTTGTATTCTATTTATTATACTTACTCGCATTGGCGTAACTAATGAAAAATTCTAGGGGGGGCTAACTTTTTTTTTAAATTTTCTATTTTAACACTCATAACACAGAAAGTTTACCATTTTCGCTCGATTCAACTGATGTATATTGTTGGTCTACCAGATATCAATGTAATGGACGACTTAAATATTTCAAATGATGTTCATCGAAATCTCGTAGGATTCCTAAAATCCTTAATAGGTTCAGAAAAAGATAGATGTTGGGCTCACCGTAAATAGAATGTGAAGCACGATCCTGATTTTGAAAGGATTTTTTGATTTGCTTCGAACCTAGAATACATCATAAATTAAATATTGAATAAATTAGTTAGTTAAACTCTTTTCGCCAGCTTTCAATTCAGTGGCCTGACAATTCCTACGAGATTTCAAACGGGGATCTGACCACAACAAACTAACACTTCTTTTCTGTTAGAATAACTTCTAGGATGATTTTAAAAAAAATCAGTTTTGTATCCCAATACAACTTATTGGTCGTTAATTTTCAATTTAGTTAAAAAAAAACAAATGAACAAGTTAACACATAGGAACATTTAACACATATTTTCTCTCAGTAGGTCTATTTCACGCCTACTGAGACATTTTCACTGGTTTCATTGCTGCAGCGACAATAGGAGTTTAGAGAATTAAATAGTATGCGTAGTTTCTAAAATCCATCCGAAAGAATACAAAGTTCTTTCTTATTCAACTTTTAGTTACCTCTACTTGAAATCTAAGAGTTTTACCGAACCTTTCTCAAGAAGCCTACAGTGACAATTCAGGTCTGAGGGAAGCTCTCTCGCGGTAGAGCGCTATTTTCGCCCTAAAATGTCTATAACTCGGAATTGGGAACGAATTTTGCTTATCCCAACTGACAATCTCTTTGAAATTTATCAAGGAATGTTCCTACAAAATTTCATGGACCTACTATTTCCCAAATTTGAATTAAGCTCTAAATACTGAACTATTGTAGAACTGAAATTTTCGCTTCTCAGTACCTCTCTCCGATGATTTGAGGCACAAAGGAACCGAATTTCGCAAAACCCAACTGACAAAAGTTTTGAATATTTCCAACGATCATTTTGATGTAATAAAAAGTATATGTCACCGCAATAAATTTTGCAGGAAGTTCTTTTTACTTCAACCAAGTTTTTTAAATTTCATCCAAAAGTTACCATTTCGGGAGAGCAGCCAACAGCATATTTCCTTGTGGTGTACGGCAGGAAAGGAGCGATGAGAGCGGTAGAAAGTCCGTCAACTTTGTATCTAGCGTGACACTAGAAAAAGCGTATTCCTATTTGTGAACACGAGGATACCAAATATAGATTGCGTGATTGGTCGGCGCTGCTGCTGTTCTCTCGCCGAACCACTGCATGAGTGATAAATTTTTTTCCCCATTGTTGCCAATTAATTTTGTTCTCCGTTTACGGCAAATTCTCAAGCAATTGTAAACTGCATAATGATGAAATAATTTTGGCGACACTGACAGCGTCATTCTGGCGGGCTGAATTGGGCAATTTCCTCTCTCAGAGAGTGCTACCACGTGCTTTTTTAACGGAAAACCCTTCCCTCAGACCTTAAAATGCGCTGCAGCTTTTATGATTGGTACTAGTTAGAAAGGTTAAGATCATACGCTCGATTTAGATAACAATTACTCACAAAACCCTGGAAAAACTTGAAAATCTCTAATAAATAATATATTTTTAATTTACTTGATGATGAGATATTTCCTTTGGTATTTCATAAGTTATAACGTATTTTAAGGGGTCCAAATTTTGTTGTGAGCAAGCCTTATAACAATTGCTCGAAGTTCAAAAACTTGAGCGAATAGATTGCTGTAGTGTTTCGAAGAGAGTAATTGGATAATGAAGACAATCCTCTCTCTGCATTTACCCCCGTATATAATCAGTGGACTAGATATGCGTAAGACTTATACAAAATAACAAATTTTCTAGGGGGGGCTAGCCAGATCCTAGGTGGGGCTATAGCCCCCCCTAGCCCCCCTGTAGTTACGCCAATGCTTACTCGTGTGTGCATTAGAGTGGGGCGCAGTTGTATGGAAAAACGCAAACTTCGTCCGATCAAGTGAGATCAAGGTTTTTCTGAATCGTTTTGGGACCCCAATCAACTGTGCAAAATATGGGCTCGATTGGTTGCAACCTCGCATGCCGCATCGCGTTTTAAATTTACATGGAGATTAGTATGGGAACGTCCACAAATTACGTAACGCTTAGAGGGGGGAGGGGGGGTTGAGTGGAGTGTTACGATCCATACAAAATTTTGAGAAGCTTCATACAAAAAGTGTGACATAGGGGGGAGGGGGGGTTGAAAAAGTCCAATTTTCGCGTTACGTAATTAATGGATCTTCCCTATGGGAAAACGTACTTTTTTACATTTTTACTCTTAGCGGCTTCAATTTATCATCAACCACGTGACTCAATACGTTTGCATCTAGTCTGGAAGATGCCGAAAGACTTTGCCGAAGAAGGTACGTAGCTGAAAGGTCTACAAGAAATGTTATTACGTTTCGAAAATTGATTGTGTAAACCATATGCAAGAAATCAATGTTTCTGCCAGCACTACCGGACGACCTATGGTTCTCGAAGGGCAAAACCCATCTTCCTTCTCGTCGGATTGTTTTCCTTGTGAAATGATTCCGGATAGCTCCCATTAGCTCTAAAGCCCTATAAGATCAATTATTTTGAAATAACACTCAGTTAAATTATTGGTCTACGTAGTACGGCAGTGCTGGCAGAATAAATGATTTTTTGCATATGGCTTGAACACTCAATGTTGTAAGCGTTATAACTTTTTTCGTGGACGTTCCAGCAACGTGCCTTCTTCAGCAAAGTTTTTCGGCATCCTTTGGGTTATACTTTAACGCAATGTGCCACTTGGTTTACGATGAACTGAAGCCTCTAGTAGTAGAAATGCAAAAATATACGTTCTCCCATACTAATTTCCATACAAACTTCAAACGCGATGCGGAAAGCGAGGAAGCAACCAATCGGTCCCAAATTCTGCACAGTTGTTCAGGACCCAGAATGGCTTCGAAAAACCATTGATTTGAAAAAATGACCATGACGCCCCACTCTAGTGTGCATAGAAGATCAACACTATTTATATCACTCTTATCACAGAGGCTCAGGGGAAAATATATGATACTGTGCTTGCAAAATATACAAAATGTACAACAATAACAGAACGGGGTTACGTTTAAGAAAAAATGACAGATCAGATAAACCACGACATACAAAAACAAGGCAGGCTCAGCACGCATGTAATTGTAAACAATCAGTTTGAATGTATACATATGACGTGATTACTATCGGGCAAGCTGAACCGAGACGACGCTCTACGGTCACCAGCATGCTTACTTTTGTACTATAAAATTTGCGTCACTCTTGAATTGTCATTTTTCTTACGAGCCTACCTTGTTGTCTGTATAGGGGAAGGTGGGTAGACTTGATCCCCGGGGAGACTTGATCACCCCCTGTTTTATCGAGAACTAAAGTAGTTTTGTTCTAGCGTATTTTTTAGTATAGATCCTCTAAACAAATGACCTTTATGTGGTGAGTTATTCTATGGATTGACAACCTTGTTTATTCTGCAGGGCGGTTTGTATGTTTTGACCTTCCTAAAGATTTTTTTTGGCCACGCAAAATTTGAACAACTTTTCATAACAATGACCAAAGTCTTTCGTTTTTCCACAGCAACAAGCCATAAATATTCTTATTGTTCTGTAGAGTAGAGTGGGGCAAGAGTACGCACTTAGTTTTCAATCGATCATGTGGCCCTTATGAAGCAAGCTTCTGCATATCAAATCAGTGTCGATGATTCATATACTTTATGTTACCCAGTGGAAAAAATATTCAAATTATTGAAATTCGTTCTAGTAGAACCCTTATTGCAAGACAAGTGAAAAACGCACTCTTACCCCATCGGTGGGGTAAAAGTGCGCATCGAGTGGGGTAAGAGTACGCATTTATCCAATCATGTGCTTTAAGTATATATTAACACAAATAAGAGTTAATAACATTTAATTGATGTTTAATTAGCATATATTAGGGAATGTTTAAAGATTACGTAACTCTTAAAGGGGGAGGGGGTCTTAAAAATGTGCACTTTCATACGAAAAACCATTGTTTTTTTATATATACAAAAAACTACAGAGGTAAAAATATATATCAGGTTTCGCGTGGCGTATACAAAGGCATTTTCCTTAAAGAAAGTCTACCAATCACGTAACGTAAAATTTGGCTATTTCATCACCCCTCCCCCCTATCTTACACTATTTGTATGAATCCTCTAAAAATTATATGGATCGTCACTAGGGTGGTCGGTTTTGACCACTTTTGGTGAAAACCGGTATTTCGGTATTGACGATGTTGATACCGATAATACCGGTATAATACCGGTATTGAAGTTTTTTTCTGAGGATTTCATTTCAAGTTATGAAAAAGCATATAATTTCAAAATCCAATCGCGAAATCATTATGTACTGTTGTGTAAAATTAAGATTTAATGATTTAATGATAATGTTTTTATATTTTGCGCCCAAAATCTGGCGAAAAATGGAATAAAACCTAAACTATCAATTGGGTGTAGTTTATTTTGTTGATTCGTAAAAGTTTTCCTGGTTTTTTTTTTATTAAATCATGACTATCGCAACCATTCAGTGTTATGTCGTTGGAATTCAATTGTTCAATTTTCCCAGAACTTTTTTCGGAAACTAAATATCAAATAATGAGCGCTTAAAGCTGCCTACAACTTTGTATAACAAGACAATGATGTAAATATATAATCTGAGGCGTGGGAGTTAAAATGACATTATGTCAAATGACACGTGCCATTTTGAACAGATTTTACACTCTAGCCTCAGATGCTATATTTAGAGCAATGTACCTTTGGACAAAAATACAGAACTAATCCAACGTTATGAGTACATCAATAATCATGAAGTGAATTTGGCATCTAAAAAAAAGTTTTGAGCAAATTAGTCATGCAGATGACGTTTTATAACACTGCAA
Organism: Armigeres subalbatus; assembly: GCF_024139115.2. Classification (NCBI taxonomy): domain Eukaryota; kingdom Metazoa; phylum Arthropoda; class Insecta; order Diptera; family Culicidae; genus Armigeres; species Armigeres subalbatus. Next base: position 193,378,181 of record NC_085139.1, read on the forward strand.
TTTCTTTTCTGCATTTCAATTTCTTTTCATCATTTCTTGGATATCTTAAATATAAATGCATAAGCAAAAAATAGAAGCAAATTTTAAATTCATATTGTTATCCAGATTAACCTGAAGAAAAAAGAAACTAGTGCCTAAGCATCTTAGTATTGTGTTCGATTTAGCTCTGATGTAGGACTGCATTTTCCTAGTAAGCGGATTCTCCAAAAGCAAAAACAAATTATTCTTCAACAAGGTATGATACATTTAAACATTTGCCTTAAGAATAGAATAAATAATTTGTGGGATTTATTATTATATTTTCTTTTGTTGTTGTAAGTGGTCTGAAAAGTAAGAGCACACTAATTACACCATGCGTTTCTAGCCACCCATTTAAAAAGTCTTTTATCTACTAAATTTTGATGAAAATTGGAATACCGAAAATACCGGTTTCTAGACCTTCATAAAACCGGTATTTCGGTATCCAAAAATGGGCCGGTAATACCGGTTTTACCGGTTTCGGTATTACCGGTAAACCACCCTAATCGTCACACATCTCACAACCCCTCCCAGCTAAACGTTGCGTAATTTATGAATGTTTCTTTTGATTAAATGAAATTATCATTTAGATGAAATTGTGTTTTCGTACTATATTTAGGTGTACAACAATTCCTAATACAATTTCATTATATTTTCGCTAAGTCCTTTCTAACACCGAATTACTTCAACTTGTCCTAAAAACTTGTGATAATTTTGAATTCTGTTCCTTTTTTCTTAGTTGTGGATCTTTACGCTTTGGAAGAAGTCTTATTTCGGCCGGAGATACGGGTTTGACATCATAACTTGAAGATTCATATGCGTACTCTTTCCCCACCGGTTCCTGCGTACTTTTACCCCACAGTCCCAAACATTATTCAAGTAATGGTTTTGACATCTTGGAAAACCAACCGGATTGGTGTTCTGTACCATAAAGTATTCTATACAATAGGTTATCGAAATGGTATAATGTTCACCTGATTGAACGTATATATGGTAATGAAATACTAGTTGCGGAAATCCAATTATTTTTAGCAAAATGACCAAAAAGTTATCTAACTCCATATCTCCCTTGTTGTTTATCCAAATCGTTTACAATTACACATGATAATAGTTGGCCAGGATACCTGTCAAACTGATGCAGTGCTGCAAGTTTATCTTTTTTTATTATTTCAAAAAATCGAAAACGTACTCTTACCCCACGCGCACTCTTGCCCCACTCTACTCTACTGATGAAAATGTCAGCATTCCATCGAAGTTTTGAGATATTAGGATTTGAAGTTATTGCCTCAATATGGGGACACTTGATCCCCCATTAGTCTTCCATACAAAAATTTGGCGAAAAAATTCAAAAAAATATAAATCTGTTCTTAGGCTTCTAATTTTTTGTAGATTTGACGGATTTGATGAAGGGTTGGCAGAAAAAAAATATTTATTGCGTAGATCTCATAGAAAGGGGATCAAGTCTCCCCAAATTTTAAAATAACATGTGCTGTCGAATTCAATAACAAAAATCGTTCATGTATACGCACAGC